>NC_143141.1:89945512-90570512 GCF_059928025.1 Delphinapterus leucas | reverse complement strand
TTGCCAGAAACTATACCCGGAGATTTGTAGACTTTTGTTTTCTAATTTTCATAAAGATCCTATGAGCTGGTTATTAATAACCACATTACAAGATCAAACCGTGTGGCCTGGAGCACTGGAATACTTTTCTCAGAGCCATAAACTCTGTAAAGGGGGCCACGGAGGTTCAATCCCTAGTTAACTAGTTAATACCTAGTGTTTTCTCTATTGTACATAGGGCCTCCCAACTTTAGGGAGCATTGATAGATTTAACAAATTAGATTTAACAAATTAAATGATGCTATCCTCCTGGGTGCCAGAACTGATCACTTTTTTGCTTTTTAAGTCATTTCCAGCTGAAAAACCCTAAGGTTATTCTGACAGATAAGCTTTGTCCCAAATGTGTTGTCCTTAGTGGCTGGGAGTTGCCCCCTGGGGTGGGGCACCCTGACCTGGCAGGCCTCGAGGGGCTTCTGCAGGGGTGAAGCTGTATGCTGTGCGTTGGTCTGCATCACTGCTGGAATGGGAGCCTGGAGACACCTAGAGCAGTGGGAAGACAGGGGGGAAGAGGAGCCTCCCAGGCAGCTCCAGCCGCATCTGTTGCTTTCCCACCGGTTCTGAGGCTCCAGAGCAGCCCTCATAGCAGAATGAGTTGATCTCTGAGGTTCAGACTGACTCTTTGCCATGTTCTAGGTTTCTGATCAACCACTAAGTTCTCTAGAACGTTGGACTATACACTCATTTTGATGGAGATCCAGGGCAAGAAAAATTCTACATTTTAACCCATTGTACACAAACGCAAACAAATGTTTCACAACCACACCATCTTGTGATGCACTCTACTATTTTCTTTTATTCTACTCTCTTCTCTCATACACTGCTTTATTTAATTTTTAGGGAATCCTAGTCATGACTCAGTAAACTGACTTCATGGCCCACTGGATCAAGGCCTGAAGTTTGGAGAATACTGCTCTAGAAGAACTCGGGATCCCTGGCCCCTACCTGCAGCCTAGATCCATCCCTGTGCACCTGAAGGAGAGCAGGGGGGGCCGACTTAGGGGTCCTCCTCCTAGCCCTCCCCCACCCTGTGCCCCTCTCTGCAGGATGCTCGTTACAACGTTTTTATCTGTCTGCATGTCCCTCCTCCCATTAGACCATCACTTCCTTGAGAACAGAGCCTGGACTTTATTCATTTGACCGCATCCTATACCTGGCCCGGGTGTGGAACATACTAGGAACTCAATACACCTGTGCTGAACGAATGAGCATGGGGCCTCCCCTGGGGGCTGCCTGTTGCACGTGGGAGTTGGGGGGGTCTTTCACAAAGAAAGCCACACGGGAGGGGAGCCTGTCTCACACTCCATTTAAAGCACCGCCCTTGCTGCATCCACACTAACCCACACTCTTCCCGACTCCCTTCCCTGCTTTGTTTTCCTCTTTAGAAATGATTGACATCTAACAATATGTATATATTACTTACTATTTTGTTTATTGTCTTCCTCCATAGAATATAAGCTTTGAGAAGTCAGGAGTTTTTAGTCTTTTACTCACTGCTCAACAGTACCTGAGTATACTAGGGGCTCAGGTAACATTTGCTGGGTGAGTGAACAAACGAAAGAATCAGTATTTTTATGTAACAGAGGTTGCTGACTCCTAGGCTTTTGCTGACTGTTGGGCATTTGAAATGCAACACAAGAATCTCTGGATAATATAGAAGTGGCTCGGGATCCAAGGCCAGTCCTCCTGGAATAATCCACCCTGGAGCACACAGTGAGGAGATCTTTGTGGGTCCCAAACAGCTCTGCCTGCTGAGGGGAAATGCAATTCCTTAGGCATTAGTGGTGGCCGTTTCTGGCAAAGTCCTCACCGCATTCTTTAGAGAAACCAGGGCCAGAACTAGAATGAGATACATGCTAGTAATATGAATCCCCTTCAACCAATATTCTCTTAATATTTGTCCAAGCTTTGTTTAGAGGAGTGTTATTTGAAAGAAAAGCACAATAGTATTAATAAAAACATTAGAATAAAAATATTTAAGAAATCATAATTAAAGAGTGTTTTAGAGTTCTCACACACTCAAATGTCACTGATCAGGATAGATGTCATATATTTCTTTTTTTTAAAAGGAGAGTTGTATTATTTATTTATTTATTTGTTTGTTTGTTTGTTTGTTTGTTTGTTCAGACTGTGTCACAGCACACGAGATCTTAGTTCACCCACCAGGCATCGAACCAGTGCCCCCTACAGTAGAAGGGCAGAGTCCTAACCACTGGACCTCCAGGGAAGTTCCAGATGCCATATGTTTCTTACGATAAATTCTTCTGTCCTCTTTCCATTGCTCCCTCTCTCCATTTCTTCTTTCTTTCTTTTTTATGCATCATTCACTCTATAACATATGTTGAGCATCTTAAAGGGCTCACAGAATAATGGGATAGAAAGACAGGTACACAGTACCATGTGGTGAATGCTATAAAGGGGGCAGAGAAAAGGTTAAGGATTGAGCTTGCTACTTACAAAATGAAATTCTCTGTATAAATAGCAAATTATTTCCGTTTAGTTTTCAGGCTGGTTGGTCCTCAGGGCTCTGAAGACAGCCTGGAAAAGAGACCTTTGTAAGGTTTATCGATGTGCATATCCAGTGTGGCATTTAAGGTTGTAATCATTTAGAAAATAAAAACAAACATCTGCATTCTTCTCTTTCAAGTAAAAGTGCCCAAGTGTGGAATATGCCACATGACACTGTTCCTTTATTCAATTGATCAAATGGTTTGATCAATAGGCTGAAGATTGAAAGAAAGAAATCAATATACATGGGGAGAATTTAAAACTCTGTTTATATAATCAATTGATTAGGGGAATTGATTTGAAAGATACAAGCAGGAGGAAAGGACTTAGAAGTAAAGAAGGAGGAAAAAAACAGTTCATATCCTTTAGTGAAGAAAGAGGTAAATGTGGCTTGGGATGTTTGTCATAAAATAAATATGGAAAATGCAAAACTAAGAGTAGAGTTCAGTTTTTAAAAACATGCTTTCCATTGACATTTAGGGTATAATATGTTGTAAAAACATACATTTTCATTGTCATTTCTAGTTGCTTGTGGTTTACTACCAGGCAGTGCTGGGCAGTGGAAAAGACTCAGAATTTAATTTTGGAAGATTACCTCAGCCATGCTGCTTAGCCAAAAGCAGCAGAGAGCGACTCTATCTGGTGTGAGCAGAGAGGGAATCTATGCAGAGGTCTCTAGATGGGTTGTCTGAATTGAACAGTCAGCCAACACAGTACCCTCGAGCTTTGGCTGACTCATCCAGGGTTACAAGGACCGCTAAATGACCTAGCTAAAAGTTCATTTCAAATATCATTGTTTCTCCTTGTGGGAACCTTCCTTCCTTGGGTACTAAAACCTTGAACTAAGCAGAACCCAGAGTCCCAGAGTGACGAATCACATTTTTTTCGGTGCATCACTGAATGTGCTAATGAAGTCCTCATTCCTGTTTCCATCTTGATTCCTAGAATCATGTGTCCTGGCCGTGGGGAAACAGCTGTACTGGTTATGTAGGAGACACTCGCTGCCCTCACAAGGTTTGCAACTGCAACAATTCATTCCAGCTTCAAAAAGCAACTGCTACTGGGAATGGGGTATTTGATAACACTAGTCAATCTCATGAGCACTAACTTGGTGGTTTCTGTCTCACCATGGAGTATATTGTTGGGCTGAAGAAACGTTAGGAGGCCTAACAGGATGGTGTTAAACCATGTGTACACCAAGAAAAGCAGTCATATATATGTATGTTTATATGTATATATGTATATAAATATGTACACATGTTTTTTTGAAGTTCCACTGTGCTCAGGTAGCAAACAGTAATGACAGTTTATATATGTGTGTGTGTATATATATATATATACACACACACATACATATATTGTGTGTGCGTATATATATACATACATACGTATGTATGTGTTACATATACATATAAGATATATATAGATTTAAGTCAGAAGAAAGAATTGTTAGAAGTAAGAGTAAAGGGATAAGGAAAAACAATTTTACTAGACATCTTTGTAAGAATTTAAACATAGCCCGCCTTTTTGTTTAAGTGAATTGGGCCCAAGAATATCATACAAGATGAAAGAATACGGTCATCCGTCTTTTAACAAAATGAGATGGTCCAGGCTTTTGGCACAAAATCTAGGTGATGATGAAGTCTTCCCTGTTTATGAATAACTCAATTATGATATTGTATTTCCACTCAAGGGTCCGTAGTATGAGCTTTCACTTATACAATCCATTTCACAATCAACATTAGATTCTAAAGCTGTGCTACTAATTACATACGGCTATTGAAATTTAAATTATTTGAAACTATTTAAATACAAATAAAAATTCAGTTCCTTGGTCACTCTAGTCAAATTTTAAGTGCCGATAGCTCTAAATGGCCCGTGGATTCTTTATGGCCAGTGCAGGTATGGAACGTTTTTTCTCACAGCAAAAGCCCTATTGGACATCAGTGCTAAGGAATGCTGCTACCTGTGTTTTGCATGTATTTTCTGCTTTGTTTAAAAATTGTGAATTTGGTTTTTTTTTTCTTTGCTATTGATGGAAGAAAATTTCCATGGATCTATTGGACCTTTCAAGGCTTGTGAACCAAGGCATCGGTTGTGTTCCCCAAGTCTAACTTTTCAAGGATTTTTTTTTTTTTTATTTAATCTTTGCTGGAGTATAGTTGCTTTATAATGTTGTGTTAGTTTCTGCTGTACAGCAAAGTGAATCAGCTGTACGTATACATATATCCCTCAGGGATAATTTTTACTGAACAAACTTGAAAGACAGAAAGAGTTCTTTCGCCAAAGAAAATGCCAAGTTTCTTTACTGTTCAAGATGATAAAGGTAAGGTTTCTCTTTGTGGCCAAAGCTGGGTTTACTTATGTTATTATAAAGGCTTTGTTTTCCCAGAGCTCGGTGTTCCCAAGCTCTGATACTCCTACTGAGGTCTTCCACAATGCCTGTGGGGTGAGGGGGCAAGGGGAGGCTGTACAACCATGACCTATGCTGTGTTCTCTCCATTGAGGAATAGTCTTTTGTCTGGGGTCTAGGGTCCCATGTCTTCTGCAAGCGACCATGAAACTGTGGTCGGCCAACTTGGTAGCTCACAACTGTGGTAGAATCTTAGACCCTTTATGATTTTTGATAGTCATTAGTGGCAAAATGAACAATTTTGAATTATTGCCTATGTTCAATGAAAGCTATAAGTAGACTACATAGATGGTATCTCCAGCTTTATTTTATTACTTCTTGAAAGATGGTGCAGTTCCTGAAGGGTGACAATTTATTTCAGCATTGTATCATCTTTCTAAGCGATTCTGTCTTTCTAATGATTTCTTATCACTATAGTGTTTTTTGGCCGAGCTGCAAATAATTGATAAGTGGTGAAATAATTCCTAGGACAATAAAACACTAAAATGTTTCACAAACTAAGAAAAATAAGATAACTAAGATCACATATTGTATTTTAGATTTATAAATGGATCCAATGGACCCATATGATAATTGCAAGGTAGAATGTTTTATTCTATCTTTTAAAAATGTGTAAAATTTCTCTTTGTTCTTTGGGAGATCTTAAGAAAAAAATAGAAGCCATGAGAGAGTTATCCTTACACATTGTTAGAAGTGCTGAAGAACGAAACTTCAGTGGATCTGGATGATATACTGAAGGTTCAGGAAGTCATGGATAATGATGAGAAAGCAAGCACATGCTTCTCCAGATGAGGTATTCTTCCACTCACGACAAGTCACAACCTTTCTGTAAGGAAGAGTTGAATGTGGTTAGCTAACCTCTGAGAGTTCATAGCTTATCTTTGCTGTTGGCCAACTACGCACTGAGAAGTAGCCATATTTGGGTCAGCTTTAGTGAAGGATGTTCATGTTGCCGAGTCCATGTTCCTGTCCATCAGTGCCCAAGTAGTCACCTTTACCTTCAGCCTATTGGGCCAGCACTGGTTGGCTGGAAAAGTAAATTGCCTGATATTTACAGAGGAGATCAAATTGTCCCCACAATTATTAAAAGCCTCATCTACAATGGGAGATTTTGGTGACCACTTAGATGAGACCCAATCTGGTCCCTTGTCCAGGGGTAATGCACACTACGGAGAGCAGTCATTAAGCAATTTTCAAAGTTGCTGGGGCTATGGTAACTGATGACTTCTGCAAAGCCTTTGTGTAGGAAAGAGTTTTAGGCCTTCCAAAAAGGCATAGTTTGGTGGCAGATGGGCAGGTTGTCTATGACATATACTTGTCAACAATCCTGCCACCCTAAATCTTTGATTTCCTCTTCTACAGTTTTCTAAGAAATTTCTGGCTTCTCAGTTTTATTTTAGATGGGCTAGAATTATATCCCAGACTTATAAAACAACTGGTCAACCAATTAGAGCTACTTCCAGTTGCTCCAGATAGCACATTGAAAGTAGAAATTTATTGTTGCTGTTGTTATTATTATTATTATTATTATTATTATTATTATTGCACCCATGTGATAACCACAGCCTAGTATAAGCAAGGGGCTGGCAAACTCTTGCTAAAGGACTAGATAGGACATATTTTAGGTTCTGCAGGCCATGTGAGCTCTATCACAACCACTGAACTCTACTATTTTAGTATGAAGTAGTGGCCATAGAAAACTTGTAAATGACATGATCACAGCTGTGTTCCAATAAAACTTTATTTACATTACCAGGTACTTGGTCAGTGTTGGCCAATGATCATTATTTGATGTCTTGTAGTCTAAGCTCCTCAGATGATATTCTGGCAAGCTTTTCTTCAATTGCTATCAAAGTAAATTAGCAGGGACTTGCAATCATGTTAGTTTTAAAGATTCTCCTCTAGAACTTGTGTTTATAGCAACCCTGCCCTGGAGAATGTCGGAGTCTGACTCTTGCTGTAGATTTGTAGACAAATAGTACAGGCAAGGTTGCAACATGAGACAGAACATGTGTTTGCAAAGAAATCTCTCTCAGGGTCCTCAATTTAGGGGGGAATAGTCCCCCACAATGAGCAGGAGGACTTGCCTTTGTTGGCAAGAGAGGCTTAGGAGAGGTCAAAGGGTAAAGATATTCAGAGTTTTCCATATTCTCTTGTATGCCCTCATCCAGCTCTTGGAGTCTCATAGTTTCCTAGTTAATGCCCTAACTTTCAGGTGAGAGACTTCACAACAATATAAATTCAGTGTAAAATAAACCAGCCACCTGAAGATTAAAGTCTGTTGGTTTTTACCTGACACATCCCTGCAGCTGCACTGGACAATTGTTCTTTCACATGGTTGTTGAACTCCCCGGTGCTCAGCCCACATCTTGACCAAAGTATTCACTCCTTTGGAATTTTCACTTTCTTTTCTCAAGTGAGAATAACCGGCACCATTTTAAGTGGCCAGGCAGCCTGAGAGGACTTGAACCCCTCATGCTCTCTAATACGTCTGTGACAATGACTGCTGTTCCTCCCAAAGCCTTGGCAGGAATGTGCATCTCATTCTTGGTGCCTACAATTAATCATTTCATCAAGGGCTTTATAATGTCCCACGAGAGTCCTTTCTTAACACCAGTTGAATATTTGTTAGGTAACCACAACAGTCCCAAGTACCAATTCCTAGTTTCTATGATTTCCTTGAGTCTATAATTTATAAGCTCTCTTGGTACAAATTTCTGTATCTAGCAAAACACTTGATGGCATCCAAGAGAAACCGATAATGTTTGACTTAACTAGACAGAATATGTAGTGAATGTGTTCTGGGAGCTCATGGAAAGGCCAAGGAAGCTGGGACAACCAGGTTCAGAAACTGGGCAGGGGAAAGGATTCCAGGAGGGAGGTGAAACCACAGACCAATGCAGGACTATGGTCCAGCTCAGTATACACACTGTGACCACTGCAGCTGACCACAAGACACAACAGTTAGAATTTATGGCCAGATACACTATTGAGGCCATGAAACCCTTTCTTTGACAAACAGGTCTGGAGTGAACAGGTAGGTTGAAGAGGCAAGCAACTGCATTGCTTAGAGAGATCTTTGACTCTTGGTTCCACGGAAGAAGAAAATCTGGTAAATTTCCTGCCAAAAGTTTTGTTTTTAGATAAGTTTGAATGACATTTATTAGTGATATTAAAATATTTATATCCTAAATTTAAAAAAATGTGTTGCATTTCATACATAAAGGATATAGCCTAATTCACAAAATAAGTCTCTAAAAATGTCAAGCTGTATTCATATATTATTCATTCAATGTAGAACATTTTGCAACAGGTTGTATTTAATCTTTTTCCTTTCCTGTAGTGGCTCTAAGTGAGGGGGAATCACATGGTCCCAGAGATGAGTAACCACGAGGTTTCCAGAGCAGTCAGCAGGATTTCTAAGATAATAATTCTTTGTTCAATTAGAGTGCCTTTAAATAAGCCTGCCATGAGTCCCTACTTCCCTCTGCCTCACATCTGACCGTTTTTCTCATTTTCCATGGCCCTATAAATACCTAAATGTCACTTCTTAGAGTTTTTCCTTATGTACTTAGTTTCTGCTGAGGAGAAGTTTAAGACACTTTATAGCAGTCAGCCCAGGGCTCCGAAAGTCTGGTTTCTCTCTCCTTTAGCCTGTGCTGCTAAGTCGTGCTGTGTCCTTGGGAAGTGCCCTAAGCCTGCTGGGGCTGGTTTTCTCACTCACAGGAGGAGGGAGCCCCCTTCAGAGTTACAATTCTATAAATAGTCTTTTATGAGGGCTCTTAACATGCCTGGTAGGTTATCTCCATCACTTGATTACCTAGAATCTTGCTTCTTTAAACAATATTCCAACAAATGTTTCTTTGAGTAGCTCCTTTTGTGGGCCTTCTAGAAACTCCTGTTCACCTTCACATTGCACAGCCAGCTTCCTGCGCTTCTGTGGGGTGGTGTAGAGCTCTGGGTCTGAGGGTAGATGATGGAGCAGTCAGACCAGCCTGCACCAATGGCATCTAATACTATAAAGCTTGTTTCAGGAAAGCACCAGACAGGAAGCTTGAAGCCGAGGTAGGTGTACATGAACATTTCCTCCTGTGTATCTGCCTGCCCACTCAGCCAGCCTCGGTTATTACATGTTTAATGTCGTAATTAAAACCCAATGATATCTCACCTTTTTCTTTTCTTTTTCTTACTCTAACCCCTGATTTTATTTATTTGTGATTAATTAATTTTTTTAGGTGGGTGGTTAATTTTTAGTTTCTCAAAATTACGCAGGTAGAGTTAAAAGAAACCAAACACCATTTTCAGGTCCACCCAGCTTCTTGTTTCAGCTTCCCAAAGAGTCCCACATTTTAAGTTTTGTATGTCATTATTTTCATTCAATATTTCTAGAGTTTCATGCTTACATCAGCCTTCTGTTCTATTTTAAGTATCACTGAGTGTCTTGACTACGGAACTCAAAGTGAAAGCTCTGGCATCTTCCTTTCTCACATTCCCACCTAATTTCCTTTCCTCAATGCACTTAAAATGGCAAATGTCAATTTTTACTTATATCAGTATTCAGTGTTTACATTACGATGTCTATATTATAGCTGATTTATGTGCTGTAATGATCACATTTTTATGATGTTCCCCCACCTCCCAGAATGAATAATTTCCCTTTCTTCTTTCTTTTGCTTGGTTGTTTATGTACCAGTTACTAATTCAGCTACAAACTTTTCCCAGAATGTACATCTCTGTAACAATTTAACCCCATCAGGATTCTATCATTGTTCTCTTTTTAGTGGGGGCTTTCCCTTCCTGATGCTATGTAGACATGATCACACACTCGGATTGCTGCTCAGCTGACCTCGGCGAGCATCAAGCTGGACCAGTGTCCCTAACCTCTGCTCTCCCGGATCCGCTACTGGAGCCTGTGTTGTCCTCCTCATTGGTTCACTTTCTCAGTTTGCATTACGGTTCACAATTGATTGGAGAGTTGGTTGGTAAAGACTTCTATGCTGGAAATTATTTCTCCCCAATTTTAAAGGCATCTATTGATTGTCTTCCAGCTTCTGTGTTGTTAAGAAAGTCCAACATTTTTGCTACTTATGATTCTGTGTAAAGGACTTGTTATCTTCAAATGTTAGGAGAAATGTTAGCTGCAAATTTATAAGAACAAGGCACTAAGATGGTGACTGGAAGCTCTGTAATATGGTTGAGATTGTTGGGTGATGAATGTCAGACTCTGCTCTGCCCTGGGGGGTCCATTTCTCCAAGCAGCTATCAACAGTAAGGTCTCTGTTGGACAAAAGGTCCACTTCTCCCTGAGGAAGATTATACTCTGAGTACATAATGCTGGATGCCAGTAGTTTTGCAGCTCCAGGAAGGAGACAAGGATTAGATCTCACAGGTTGGTATTTTGATTTTCACTTGATCATCCTCATTTTGGTACTGACCCTGCCCTTACCTGTCCCCTACATCTCTGTGTCTAGAGTATGCATTAACCTTTCTTTCTTCTGAGGTTGGAGAGGGGCAGGCCTGCTGGAGGACACCAGCACATGGAGCCACTTCAAGTCCTCTCTCAGTCCATTTGTCCTGTCCTTTCAACCTGCCCCAAGCTCCCTTGTACTTCCAGGTTCCTTGCACCTCCAAAGTCCTGAGATATTCCTGGCGACCTGCTCTGTGGTCTATCCTACTTCTTGACTTGATTCTGCCATCTTGAGTCTTCTATATCCATCACCTCTTGCCCATCAGTTTTCCAACATTCTTTTCTCCCCAGTATGTGTTGCCATTGCCTTTTCTCCAATTCTCCTTGTCCTTGATAGATCATACAGCTTCCATCCTTTTACTACCTTTGCTTTCATCTTAATAAGCCTGCAGGGATGAGTGAGGACAGTGCCTGTGCTCCACCTGCACCACTTAAACAAACCTATCTCTCACTTACTAATTACTCAAACCTGCAGATTAAAGTTGATGCAGTCCTTTCTCTTCTTAGTCTCATTCCCTTCCATCCTTCCTTCCTATCTTCTAAGACTGTCTCTCTTAGATTAGTAATATACATAGTCCATCCTTTAAAAATCTTTTCTACACATATATATCTATAATTAATATATAACCTCATTAAAAAATGAGCAAAGGATCTGAACAGACATTTCTCTAAAGAAGACATACAGATGGCCAACAGGTATATGGAAAGATGTTCAACATCGTTAATTATCAGGGAAATGAAAATCAAAACCGCAGTGAGATGTCAATGCATATCTGTTAGAGTGTCAATTATAAAAAAAAAAGACAAAAGATAACAAATGTGTGTGAGGACATGGAGAAAAGGAAAGAACTTGGAGTAGCCACTAACGAGAACAGTATGGGGCTTCCTCAAAAAATTAAAAGAATAGAACTACTGTGTGATCCAGCAGTGCCACGTCTGAATATACATCCAAAGAAAATGAAGTCATGCTCTCAAAGAAATATCTACAGTCCCATATTTATTGCAGCATCAGTCACTAGAGCCAAGACATAGAAACAGCCCATGTGTCCACTGATGGATGGATAAAGAATGAATATATAAGCATACTTTATGTGTGCGTGTGTGTGTGTATACACACACATGCAATGGAACATTATTCAAACTTAAAAAGAGAGAAATCCTGCCTCTTTTTTTTTTTTTTTTTGTGCCGCACGGCATGTGGTATCCTAGTTCCCCCACCAGGGATAGAACCCGGACCCCCTGCAGTGGAAGCCTAGAGTCTTAACCACTGCACCGCCAGGGAAGTCCTAGTCCTAAAAAAAGAGGGGAATTCTGCCTTTTGTAACAACATGAATGAGCCTGAAGGGTATCATGCTAAGTAAAATAAGCCAGACAGAGAAAGACAAATGCTGTATGGTGCTACTTATAGGTGGAATCTAAAAACAAAAGAACAAACAAGAAACAAACAACTCATTCTAATTCATAGACTCAAAGAGTAGAATGGCTGCCAGGGTTGGGGAGTGGTGGTGGGAAATGTAGAGGTGTTGGTCAAAGCAAAGAAACTTGCAGTTATAAGATTAATAAGTTCTGAGGATCTAATCTACAGCTAGGTGACTATAGTTAATAATACTGTATTGTATACTTGAAATTTGCTAAGAGTAGATCTTAAGCATTCTCACCAAAAAACCCCAAAAAGATAACTATGTGAGGTGATTGATGTGTTAATTAATTTCATTGTGATAATCATTTCACAATGTAGATGTATATCAACTTATCATGTTACACACTTTAAATATATTACAATTTTATTTGTCAATCATATCTCAGTAAAGCTGGAAAAATTTTTTAATTAAAAAATAAAAGACGTTTCTCCTACTCCACGTCAAAGGGTAGAATTAAAACCCAGAGTAAGACCAGAAGAGGATCAAAAATTCTAACACACATAGCTCACTGCTTGCCCCACAGGCTGGGGCAGAGTGTTTGAAAAAGGACTACACATGGTTACATTTCTATCTGGAAAATCCAGCAATTGCCCAGAAGCATTATGAATAACTGAATTTCTGGCAAAATTAATTTGACCATTGTTTCCGTGATTTATTTTCAATGTTAGCCCTTTGATTTTGAAAATACTTTTCAAATTCATCTGCCCACTTTCTTGCCCTATTATGTATCACTTAGCGCACTGTTAAAACTCCTGTTCGAGGGAAGTCTGGTACCCAAGAAAGGGATTTGGCAGGTCCCCCAGAAATGGGCTAGGCTGTGGAGCGGAGGCCAGTGGTGAGCTGGGCTGATATTGATATCTCAATCAGAAAAGTCTGCGAGTTACTGGGCATATGCAGGGCCTCAGAGGCACTCTATCTAACCTCAGTCATGGCTGTCCAGAACTGTGTCTGGGGATGCAGATGGTAGAAATCATGGTCCAGAATAATTTGACTACAACATAGCCTCTGGAATTTGTTTTTTGTTGCTACTGCTTTGGTCCAAATCATTGAGATTTTTGCAAGTGTGTTTTTTCAGTTTCTCTTCCTTTTTCTTCAAACAATCCATCTAATTGGGCCTCCAAGTCATCTCCCAGGGCTGAAGGCAGTGAATGCCTGTGGATGATCATTCAGGGATTCTGGGATTGGAGAGCAATTTGGACCATGAGGGGGAACAGACACCTCCCCTCCATCAGCCTGGGGACTTCACTGCCTTTCTTAGACACTAAGCATTTTAATATCTTAGGGATAATACTTAGGTGGGGAGCGGATTGAAGAAAGAAAGGGAATGGACACAGAGAGATGGGAGTGGTAAAGACAAGGGTCTCTGACTTCTTCAAAGCCTGGCCTTAGATCTGCATGAGCCTGCCCCATGCCCCAGGTGACCCACAGGTGGGAGCCTCTGAGCTGCGTTTAATCAGCAGGAGTTACTGTCCATGAGAGGGGCAGACTGAAAAGGCTCACATCTCCACTTCTTACCTGTTGATGCTTCATGATATTAATAAACAGTAAATCCCGAGCTGTTAACATGCAGCAGTCCTACCCATAATGCAAAGCCAATTTATGCCATTTCAAGCCATAGGGACCTATCATATCAAATAACACAGTTTGTAAAAGACTTTCAACGTAAAGGATCTCAAATGGATTTTTGGCTATGCTTTTTAAAGATCAACAATAAAAGTTCATGGAGCAAGGAATACAATCTCTGCTGGGAAGGCCAGACACAAGCAGCCCACATCATGCTTTTTTCCTTCTACCCTAAACTTCGCAGGGATACATGTACAGATAAAGGTGGTTAAAGGTGCAGAGGAGACAATGATTTCCTGTGTAGGATAAGATAGTTTATAGAATTTTTTCATGGAGAGTTCAGTGTGCCCTTTCCTTTGTGTGACCTGATGATTGTAGAAAATATGCCCACGGAATTGTTCATTTAGAGGAGAGCTATGGTCAAATTAGACATTGTTATGGACTGAATGTTTGGTACCTGCAAAATTTGTATGTTGAAGCTTTAACCCCCAAAATGTTGGTATTAGAAAGATGGGCCTTTGGGAGGTAAGTAAGTTTATATGAAGTCATGAGGGTGGGGTCTCCACGATGGAATTAGTGTCCTTATAAGAAGACGAAGAGAGACCACATCTCTCTCCATCATGAGAGGACACAGTATGAAGGCAGCCATCTGCACACCACGAAGAGGCCTCACCAGGAACCAGATCTGCCGGCACCTTGATCTTGGACTTCCAGTCTCCAGAACTGTGAGAATAAATGTGTCTTGTTTAAGGCCCCCAGTCTGTGGTGTTTTGTTATGGCAGCCGGCAACAACTAAATTTACACATAAAATACTCTAGTGGGGAGTGGAGGCAACTCCCAATTCCTACTCCAAATTGTAATTTTCAAAAGAGAAAATATTGAGCCCCACTTTTGTGTAAAAAAATATAGACAGAGGTTGACAAAACCAAGATCAAAAACTGCATTGGCAGATATGTGGGACATTTGACCTAAAATGACCAGACTGGTAAAAAATAACTTTTATGATTTCAAGTCTCTATTTTTCTCTTTCCTTTATTGAAAAATCCTCTTCATGCCTTCCTCCTCCATTTTCCCGTAAAATTCTGTGTGGGTCAAGCCTTGCTGGGGACTGTGAAAGATTTAATTATTCATTAGGGCTAAGCAGCTGGCTGCTTCCAGGTTACTGCTTACACACTTCCTGTCCTTTCAAAGTTTTGAAAGGTTGTTTTGTAGGGATTATAACTCATCTTTTAAAATGTTTAATATTTTACTCATTAGGAAATTGGCTCATAGCCAAAGAGCAATGTTAAAAAATAGTTAAAAAGCATATAACAAGTGGCTTTTATTGGAAGTATTTCAAACAGTGTATATGTTTTGTTCAATCGTCTGACGGACCATAAGTAATTTAAAGTCACTGCCATATATGCTGAGGGTGAGGAGATGGGGGCCTCATGAAGGTCAGAAGGGCTTGGTCAATAACATCATCCACGGAGAGGGACGTCTCTTGAGAACAATAGAAAGAAAGCAGCGTTGGCTGCAGTGAGCATACCTTAAATGTAATCATGGTTTTGCCACTCTTATCTATAAATCTTACACAAAGTAAGAAATAAAGGTACAAAAACTCCCAGAGCCCACGGACCGGCAGTACTGCTATCTACCTCGTAGGGTTAATGTGCAGTGATGTCTGCGTGGCCAGAGTTATGCTGGCCTTGAGCTGGTCCTGGAATTTGCTTGTGGGATGAAATCAGGCTGGAGCTGACTGGCATGTGGCCCAGGGTCATGGCAAGGACACTGTCTGTGATGGATTCAGGTGTGTACGCACATGTCAGCAGGGTCCAGTAGCTGTAGAGAATGGCCAACCCAAGTGCATTTCCAGGAAGGAATACTCAGCGTGTGCCTTTCAGGCTGGGCAGCCGTGTGGGCATCAGTCAACACTGAAATATAATAAGCGCTTTACAAATATAATAAGTTGCCCACAGAACAGTCCGATGCAGGGCTGGGGGATATTCTGGGCTGCTCTCCTCCAAGCAGTGATTCAGAGATCCAGGGTCCTTCCATCCTGTGACATGGCTTCCTTCAACATGTGCCTTCCCTGGCACCAGAATAAGAAAGGGCACAGAAGGTTGTGCAGTGCAGACCTGGAAACAGCATACATTATTTTTGCCCATGTTTCATTGGCTGGAACTCAGCCACGTGGCTCTAACCCCGTTGAAAAGGAGGTCTGGAAACGCCATCTTCCTTTGTATCTAGGGAGGATGTGGGTGGAGAGCACCAATCCAATCTCCGCCACAGTCTTTCCTCTGGCCACCCTTTCACTCTTGCCCCCATTCACAGGACAGAGCAAGCCCCTCCCAAGGAGACACCCCAACTCTCCATCCAGTCCTGGGCATCCTCAGCTCTTCCTATCAGGTCCAGATGGGCTCTTCTGGTTTTGTCAAAAGATAAACAAAAAATACAAGTTGTCAACTCATTAAATATTACAAATTGTCCCAACGTACCCCATACTCAAGGATGGAATGGAGACAGGAAAACCAGAAGAAGGGGGAGATGAGAGACACACAGCACGCTCTGCATCGGCACAGCTGGGTAGCCCGCTGAGAAGACGTGTGGATTGCCCACCTTGGGGGCGGGGTCCCTTAGATAAGGCCTATTGGCATTTCCTGGGAGAAGTGCCCTTCAGCTCCATTGTCTGGGAGTCCCTTTCTCCTCGTGAGTCTCCAGGGCCACACTGGGAGTGGTTGTTCAGGAGGGTGCCATCTTGCGGTGTCTATAATCTCCAAATCCTGCCTATGACTGGTGAAAAACTAGAGGTCCAAGGATTATTGTTTTGTCTTGCACAGTAAAATAATTTTTAAATGGACTTACAGTGTCTTTGGCAGTAAATTTTCTTAAAAATTTAGTTGGTTTCTTTCTGATTTATTTGCTACTGGTCAGTTCATTTGTCAAGAACTACGTCTATATGCTCCCCAAATATAGACCCCAAATCTGCTTCATTTCTTTGTATTTACCCCGGTGTGTTTCTCTTCTAACTTAATGTCTTTACTCTGAGGCCAGCTGCAATAATAGATTGAGATACATTTTTAATCTGAGTTTTTCACTGAGTCACTATATTCATCTTAAAAGTTATCCTGGGATTTTGTTGTTCAAGTCTTTTAAATTTCATGTCTCATGTTTTAAGACATAGTTGTGAGCTTTTTCAACTCAAAAGCCCATGAGTTTCTGGATGCTCTCCAGTCCCTTTCATTTCTTTTGCAAGTTGCCTAATTTTTTTCTCTTTTTAATATTATTTTTTAATGAAAAATGTCTAACATGCAGCACAGTTGAAAGAATTTTACAGTGAAGATTCATACGCTCAGCATCTAGATTCTATAAAGAGTTGACTGTATTTGATATACTACACCTCTATCCATCTTGATTTCTTCCTGAGCTCACCTCATTCTGGTAACACCTTGTACACACAGCCAATTATAGGCAGCACACACACATGCTCTGATATTTCCCACCACCTCTCTTGGAGGGAACAGGCGGGGTCACACGCGGCCTGCCTTCCCAGCCACTGCAGGTGATTGTTAACCAAGTGATTTCCCACTGCTCACCCTGTCTCCATCTTTCCTGTCTGCAACATCAACTTCCTGCTACTTGAATACTTATATATGGCACATATATTACCTTTTTTATTATAATAGCCCTGCATTCCAGTGTGTCAGTTTCCAGCAGCGAAATAATGTTTCAGGGGAAAGAAAAGGAAAAATCCTGGCAATCACAATACCTTAACTCAACAGAAGTTTGTTGTTGGCTTGTGTCATGGTTCAGTGCAAGTCAGGTGACTTTCCTTGGCTCTGTCTCAAGGGTGGCAGGGCCCGTCCACCTCAGGGCACAGCTGTCTTCATAGAGAACACTTGGAAGGCAGCATATCATATTTTATCTCCAGGTATGGATGTGGTGCACACCCTTTTGGCCAGAACCCAGACAGAATCCCTACCCTACTAGAAAGAAGCCCTGGGGAACAGTCTCCTTCTTTCTTTGTGCCTAAGAAGAGGAAATTTGGTTGGTGAGTGTATTAGTTTCCTGGGTCGACCAAAGTACCACAGATGGGGTGACTTAAAACTACAAAAATTTATTCTCTTACAATTCTGGAGGCTAGATATCTAAAATCAAAGTGTTGTAGGGTGTGCTCCTGCAGAGGCTCTGGGGAAGAATGTGTTGGATCCTTTTCTCTTAACTTTTTGTGATGACCAGCAATCCTTAACATTCCTTGACTTACAGCTGTCTCGTTCCAATCTCTTACCTCCGTCAAAACATGGTCATCTTCTCTCTGCCTGCCTCTTTTCTCCTCGCCTTATAAGGGCACCAGTCATCTTGGATAAGATGCTCCCAGTAACTTCCATCTGCCAAGAGCCTATTTCCAAATTAGGCCACACTGACAGGTATGGGGGTTAGGAATTGAACATACCTTTTGGGGGGATATATTTCAACTCACAACAGTGAGTATCTGGCTAGTCTCATTATAAGATTCTAATAACGAATTCTTCTTCCACATGAATGAAATTGGACCTTGAAGCCAACTTGGGAATAAGGAAGAGTTAGTTCCAGGTACCAACATGGTGGTCAAAAGCTTATGTTGAAGGAACCTAAAAAGGCTAAGATGTACAGAGGCCAGGGGAGTGCTATTTTCTGTCATCTCTACTAAATTGTCACTCAAGTGTGGTTTTAGGGCAGAATGAGAGTCTCTGCTCAAAATATATATTTTAATGTTACCTATAACCCAGAGGAATGATTTACTATAGGGATGTTTGACTACTCACAGCAGAAATCATGGTGAGGGAGGTGAGCAATGCAGGTCTCACTCAGGTTCCTAAAAGCAGCGTCTCAGTGTCAGCAAGGAGAAACCTGGGCCTGGAGCAGCCCCACTGCCCTTTTATCCTTTACCTAAAACACACGCACAGAGGAATCAAACCCCTAACTTTCACAGCTCTCCCTTTCCCTGTTTGTGTGATCCTGCATCCTTTCACTTTTTTACTAAAATATTAAAGTTTTAATTTAATAATTATACATATTGCTAATTATATATGTGTATATACATATAACAACATATATATTTGATACTTAAATATAGAAATTGTGTTTATACATCAGTTGTCTCATGCAATCTTTGTGGAAGGCAATTTGGCCATATGTACCAAAATCTATTGAAAATTTTAAACACTTTGACTTAATAGTTTTTCTGCTGGGAATCCACCCTAAGAAATAATCCAAAGAACTGAATTTGCTTTATGAACAAGCACTTATTGCAGCATTGTGTGTAACAGTGAAAAATTGGGAACAGTCTAAATGTCCAACAAATGGGTAATAGGTAAGTAAATTATGGGAGACAGTTAGGCAGTCATTAAAATAATGTTTATAATGAGCTTGTAATAATATTATAGAAGAATTTACATTGTAATAAAAAATAAAGGAACAGGAGGCAAAATTATAGTAAGATGACATCCATACTAATTTCAGTAAATCTATACACACAACCAGGATGATGGTATACAAAAATGCCAAGAGTTACTGTTTCTGGAGTGTGGAGCTTGAAGTGATTTGAAAATTTCTTATTCCTGCTTTTCTTCATTTTCCAAATTTATTGTACTGGGTATTTTGTAATGGGAAACATAATAAGCATTTAGAAATAAAGACATAAACGAGGGAAGAAATTGTTACATTAAACGTTACATTTATTAAAAAGAAAATCATAAAATTATCACTGCCTTAGAAAACTCAAAGTATAAGTTTACTCTCCATAGGGGGCTCAGTGGGAATAGTGGGTTTGGATGCCATGATTTCCAAATTTTCACAGCCTTTGACCAGTTTGCAGAGGCCGGTGGCTGAGGCAGCATGCCAGCAGAAGGCCTTCAGCAGCAACGCTGGCCCTGGGCACTCACAGGCCACCGCTGGGGCCAGCTGGTCACAGCACAGACACACATCTCCTCCAGAGAGCTCTGTCTCTGGCCTCTCAATTACCTGTCCCTCGCTGTGTCATTTCCACCAGCTTCTGGGGACTTTGATGAGATAAATGTTGCCAGGGGAAGATGAAACAGACTGACAGCGGCTGCATTCAAACAGGCCACTTACAAAGGAAGGGAGTTTAACAACATTAGTATCAGAGCAGCCATTTTAAATGTCAATCTGTCTCCTCAAGTGATCAGAAAAACACATTCTCTGTTTTTTTATTCAGAGCTGATTCTTTCCCCGGCTAAAGGAGGCAGAATGTCACTCAGGGAAACTGGATGCCTAACACCGATTGTGTTTAAAAAGAAACATATTTTCCACCTGGTATTGTGACAAAGGGTAAAAGTCCCCAGTCTCTCTTCCTCTCTTTTATTCAAATATTATTTCAAGCTTTAATTAGCAAAATCTCACATGTACTGGGTTTCAAATATCAAGTACGGATAACCAAAAATGACTGTAAAAAAAAAAAGGGTGGGAAAAGACCCCAGCCTGACCATTTGCCATGCTTGTCCCCCTACATAAGCTGATAAAATTTATTTTATTTTTTTAATACAAGGTCATTTGCTGTTTCTGAAACGCCTCAACCACCACATAGAGCTTGCCACAGTGTCTGGACGACAGCAGATTTGAATACATGTCAGCAAGTTTTAACAAGGGGATAAAGGAAACACTGGTATAAAGGTAGCACTTCTGGTGATTTAGAAAAGAAAGCATGCCCGAATGCTAGACTCAAAGAAAGGCAATCAGTTTCGAGATAAGAGAAGAGTCTGAAAATCTTTGGGTGTCAAACATTTCCTATGTTTTGGCTGCAGCTCCTTGAAGAATTCCTTATCTTTCACCAGGCTATGAGGCAAAGACTTCCTGACTGGACCTCTTCCTATGAGCTGGAGGTCCAGCGTTTCATGATGCTTGTATCACAGTTGGGGCAGGCTCACCAATCTCCCCTCCTTCTATTGTGTTGGGTTATGTGGTCAAAGCAAATAGTCCAGCAACAATGGCCTCTCGCTTGCTGCTTCTCTGTCATTGAAATTTCCTATGTAGTTGCAACAAACTCCACAAACAGAAGCGAATGGGAAATGCATACATTCAACCCGTGCATTCCTTTCATCTGTAGCTCTCCTTCTTTCTTTTTAAAGAACTTTGAAAACTTTTTGCCTATCAAGCCCTTGACTATTTTCCTGCATAATTAGGATGACTCTCTGTTTTGAATGGTTATATCTATGTTTGCATTTCGACAGGTTGCAACTCCCAGAAAAATCTTTGCATTAAGATAAAAAATTACGGATGGTATCAGGGTTGTAATTTCGCAATATTGTGCCAGGTGAGATAACCTTAGAATGAGACAGCTAAGCTTCATGCAAATATGGGATCTGTGTCCACTTCTGCGGCGTCTCTTCTGAGTCTCCTGGTTTCTTTGAGACACTTCTGCAGAATTTGGAATCAGAAGTCAGGGCCTCACATATTTGAGAACCGAAAGACTTTCTCTCCAAAGCTGGCTTCCTGCTGGTTGATACCAAGGTCATTCATTATGCAAAATCATTAGTCACATTGCATTACCTCTGCAATCAGGCCTTTGACAATTAGTCTTAAACTTAAAAAAGAAAAAAAAAAAATAGGTACAATTCTCAATAGACACAAAAGAGATGATAAATTTGCCTGATCCATTATACCTCTGCAGTGTTTCTCACTGTGGCCCACTCTTCGCCATTCCATAAAGGCACTGCTCTATTTTGTGTCCCTGGCATTTTTTTCTTGATAATTATCCCTGCCTTTTAATTGACCATCCTGCATTGAGGTCCTCTGCTTGCTGGAAGCATCTTTCAGTCCTGGTCGTCACAGTCACACACATGGACTCCCCAAGCTCTGCACAGACTCTCTGCTTAAACTTTCTGTCCAGCATTGGATTCTTAGCAGGTTTGTTTCTCTTCCTAACATTCTGTCACTAAATGTCAGTCTCAAAAGGGCAAGGGCCGCATGGTCTTATGTCTGCATTCTTACAGCAGCTCACAGAGCCACCCAAGACAAGACCCCTCACCTCCCTCAGCTTTCAATGATGTATAATGTCACTTGTAAATATAAAAAATGCTGTCACAGAGAAAGACAAATATCATATGGTATCACTTATATGTGGAATCTAAATGAACTTATTTACAAAACAGAAACAGGCTCACACATAGAAAACAAACTTATGGCTACCAAAGGGGAAAGGCGGGAGGGGGGGATAAATTAGGAGTTTGGGATTAAAATATACACACTATTATATATAAAATAGATAACCAAGAAGGACTTACTGTAGAGCACAGGGAACTATAATCATTATCTTGTAATCTATAAGGGAAAATAATCTGAAAAAGCACATATATATATATATGCATATACATATATTGGAATCACTGTGCTATACACCTGAAACTAACACAACATTGCAAGTCAACTATACTTCCATAAAATAAAAAAAAAAAAATGCTGTCATTTCAGGATTCATAAATGATGAAAGAAAATGTCCCATTCTCTCTGAAAGGCCAAAGCAGAGTCCTGTCAGAGCTTCAGAAAATGTATAGCTCTGCCTGGGATACTCCCCTCTGAGCCCACAGGTCAGTAGTGCCCGGAATGATGCCCAGGTGTTGTGCGAAACTTTCCAGGGACTATCTGTTCGCTTCCTAGCTTTGTGGTCACCGCTGGCTGTACTAAGTCCGGGTCCCCATTGTTCTGGCTCTTTCCTCTTCAGGGCAGGGGGGGGGTCACCCGGTGAAGAGGAACAGAGAGCGGTGGTGCTTTGTCCATTCGCACGTTGCCTTGGAAACGGCTGGTGGGGAGCCCGCTTTCCCCTCATTAACAGGCCTGTCCATTTACAGCGGATTTTCTCCTAGGTCCCTCCCGCTATTTACGCCACTTAAAGAGACCCTAAAAAACCTTTCCCTATTTATTAAAAAGAATAAAAATGACATTTTGTCAGGCCTTCAGTGTTTAAAATCCTAACAGATAATGTATGGTTTCGATAGTGATGCCAATTCACAGAAACCCCTCAGCAGCACATTTTTCTGGTCTCCGTGGATTCCCAGACTTTATAATTATATATTTTCTCCCTCTTTTATTCTTTCATCTCCTCCTTTGCTTCATATCCCACCGTCAAAGAATTACTGCCACTTTGGCTTTTCTATGATCTCAGTGCTCTGATCATGTACCTGGATCCCTTTTGTGGGTTTAAGAAGTCACACATGCTCAGATTTGGGAATTTACAGAGCAGTTTTCCCCACCAACACACTCAATAAATGAAGAAAAAATAAGATATGTAAGAAGATGCTTTATAAATGGTGAAGCATGTTTTAGACTTGGAAAATTGTTATAAGAATAAAAACTACACAGCATTTCAGACAACTGATACCCTTATTTTTCACAACAGAATGTTGAACGTTTTAAATGTGATTTCTTTTTTTCAAAGCATATTCCTGACTGTCATTTTACTCAATCCTCTTCAACCATTGTACATTGGGTGTAGGGTGCCAATAGCTTTGTTTCCCAGCACCCCTTGCCTCTGTGTGTGACCATAGTGATTGAGTAGGTCTCCTGGGGGATTCTAAGTGGGACCGACATACGCCTCAATGAGACGGGGACATTTGAGAAGTGGGAGGCTGCCACAAGCTCTCTTTCCCCTTTCATTAGCTTCCAGTAGGAAGAGCAAGGCCCTAAGTCATGGTGGAGTCACATGATAGAAGACACTTCAGCCCTTCCATCCCAGGCCCTCAGGCACGTCTGGGCTCAGCAGTTTCAGAATTGGGGTTATCAGGGGTACAGGGTATACAGCTCTAGACGCTTCAGAAAGATGCTCGGCCCCTTTGCCCCTTTCTCTGGCCATGGATGCAGGCCTGAGTCAAGGAGACAGAGGTTGTAAGAGAGAGCATCCTTCTTACAGATGTGGGTTCCTGTTTTTATGTGTGTTTGCTTTATTTTTAATCAGCATTCCCCCTAGTTCATCTTTATGTTTTTCCCTTAAACTAGCCAGCCCCACTGTGCAGGGTAACTGTTCTGAAAAGGCAGATCCTTTGGGTGTTGCTACATTTCTACAGATATTTGACAGGTAAAAAAAGGGGCAGATGAGCAAGACATAATCATCGTCATGGCCCAAAGGAGTTCTAATATTTATTTGCTAATTTTCACAAGTTCATTTATGTGCACATTGAACCCATTTTCTTTAGTAAAACGAAGTCCCTGAGTTCACTGCCCTCTGACTTCAGGCTCTTCCTGCAACTGGACAAGAATAATCTCCATCCTCCTGCCCGGCTACTCTGTAAATACGGAGGGAGAGGCTGACAGGGCAATGCCAGGTGATGAGGCATCTGGTCCAGGCAGTAAGGGCTCTGGAATGCAAGGATGAGCCTGGGTGGGGACACCTCACCCTGCAGTCAGGGCTGGGCTGAGAGGCGGGTGTAAGGTGGGTAGTTTCCTGAACCGCCCGCAGATGTGCAAATTGGAAGGGAGAGAGGGAGAAAATCTTTGCAGGGAAATGAAGGTGGGGGGGACAGAACAAAAAACGGGGGAGACGGGGTGGGGGGAGGAAGGAGAGGAAAAGGAGCAGAGACGGGGAACAGGGTGGCACAGGAGGAAAAGTGTCTGGGTTGGGAAGATTGGGACCATCAGGATGGGGTGTCCGTTCTTAACTCTCTGTGTGCAGGGCAAGGATAAGGAACCACGGTCGTGCCGTGGGGTTGTGATGCCCGCACCCCAGCCGTCTTAAGGCTTAATGGAGGGGATGCCAGAGCTCCCAGTACAGCAATGGGCCTCGAAGGGCTGGAACTTTCCTTCTCTGACACCTGTCATTGGGACAAGTTCCTCTATGGGAAACACTTAAGCAGGGCTGAATTAGGGCCGAGGAAAGAGGACATTCACACTAGACTTGAGGAAGCTGTCACCCAAGGTGCAGGCCTGCTAGCTGGGAGACCAGCTCCTCTGAGGGGATCCCGGGCAGAGGAGGTGGGTACCACCCCAGCCCCAGATGGAGGCCAGGCCCTGCTGGTGAGCAGCAAGGGACCCTGGGAAAAGCCCTCTGGTGAGGGTGGGGCGAGGGCTGCGGATGCCAGGCAGATGTGTCCTCAAGATTCTGGAGCTAGACGGGTCCTTAGAGATAGTCAGATCTGACCCAGTGGCGACTTCTCCAGGTGAGAAGCCAGCTGAGGCTCCAGGAGGGGGAGCATCTTCCGCAGGCCCAGAAGCTGCCACCCAGACCCTGACACCCTGGCCAAGCAGCCCCCGGTCCACCACCATCTCCACCCAGAGCCTCCCGTGTCACAGGGGCAGGACTGGGGGGATGCTAGTGCAGGCAGCTGTTGCAAGCAGGGTTGTGTGGTCAGGGAAAAGAGGGGAAGAGTGATGGGTTCCTGACAGGGGACAGGAAGCTGGGGCTCTGAGGTCTGAGAGAGAGAAGCAGAGGTCTCATGAGATGGAAACAGGGAGGTAGAGCTGTCCTGTGTGAGCCCTGGGCCAGGAGGACAGGGCAGACCCAGAGAACTGGGCCACCAGCCCTGCTGACTCCTAACGTCCCCATTTCCCGGAGGGTCTCCTCATTCTGTTGTAATGTAAAGAAATGTTTTTATTGGAGTAGAGTTGACGTACACTGTTGTGTTAGTTTCTGCTGTCCAGCAAAGTGAGTCAGTTATGCATATACGTGTATCCACTCTTTTTTAGATTCTTTTCCCATATAGGGCATTCCAGAGAGTAGAGTTCCCTGCGCTACACAGCAGGTCCTGATCAGTTATCTGTGTTATATAGAGCAGTGTGTATACACCAATGGCAGCCTCCCATTTTTACCCTCCCCGCTTTAACCCCTGTAACCATAAATTTGTTTTCTGCATCTGTGACTCTATTTCTGTTCTGTAAATAAGTTCATTTGTACCATGTTTTTAGATTCCACATATAAACGCTATCTTACATAATTTAGAAGTTTCTTTGTGATTAAACTTCTTCTCCATTTCACTCTGGAGTTAGTTTTCCCTGTGGATACCCAGCCGGCAGAGCTGGAAGGGCTGTAGGCTTCAGCATCAGATCTATCAGTGTTCGAATCCCAGCCCCAGATTCCGAGAAACTGTTTTTCTTCCATGAGCTTCAGTTTTGCAAACAATAAATGAGGACCATATTAATACAGATCATAAGACACTTTAATGTTTAAATGAACATTAAACATTGTCCCTTATTAACAGTCCCTTATTCATTCTGGCCCGTATTACACATTCACCAAATGCCTATTTTATTTCAATTGTTGCTGGCCTCACTTATGCACCTTGCTCAACTGTGGTAATATAAAGTCAATAAAATAGACTCTTGACCTCAAGAAAATTATGGTTTAATGGAAGCTGTTACAGTTTATTTCTCTTCATTTTTCCCTTTCCCGTTTGAAATCAGGAATTTTACCTTTCTAACTTACTTACTCAGAGCCCAGCTCTATGTATTGTACAAAATAAGTGCTTAGAATACGTAGTTAATGGTGCATCTTGAAATTGTAGCAAAAGGCCTCCCTAGAATGTTTTCTAACGTGATTAATGTAGATACAGGAGCATAAAGGAGGAGCTGGCTGTGTCCTCAGCTTTCTTTTTTTACGCGGGCCTCTCACCGCTGTGGCCTCTCCCGTTGCGGAGCACAGGCTCCGGACGCGCAGTCTCAGTGGCCATGGCTCACGGACGCAGCCGCTCCGCGGCATGTGGGATTCTCCCAGACCGGGACACGAACCCGTGTCCCCTGCATCAGCAGGTGGACTCCCAACCACTGCGCCACCAGGGAAGCCCCCCTCAGCTTTCTTCATCATCTAGAGGAGGCCGAGGAGGAAATGGCACATTGTCACGAGGGTCTAAGGCTGAGGAGGGATGGAACACCCCTGACAAACGCATTCGTCCAGCTCTGCATAACAGGGTTCCTTTCCAATATGCTTCCAATGAATGGAGAGGACAGTGAAAGGGCAGTCTAATCTACAAGGGTAATATAGGCCTGTAGAATGAACTAGATAATCCAAAAGCAAGATGAATCAATAGTGTTTCAGGGTCCCAGACCTCATCAGCAAGGCAACGACTTCTCTTTAAAATTGAAAAGTGCTCGCACAGAATGTTTACTATGTGAGGATACTCGCACCGTGTTTTCTACTAACAATAATCAGTGAGAAAGAAAAATAACAATTGTTTCAGATAGGAACAAACACTTTCTTACACTTTACAGAAATTGATGTGAAGGACTGCTATGAGATGTATGTGATTTACATACATTTCCAAAAGAATAATTTTTCCAAAAATGATAAAAATATATTCATTCAACTAACAGCCATTGATCACCTACTATATTTTAGCATCTGTGATCAGTTAATATTTTTGAGGGGCCAGAAACCTGCTACAGAAGTAACAAGGAATGTTGGACCTCCAGAAGAGGACAGTGATTTAGGCAAAATTGAGAAGTGGTTTGAATCCACCCTAAAAAGTTTCAATCCTCAACAAATATTTAGGTCCGGGCTCCATTTTTTAAATTCATACAATCATGTTTTTAAAACAAGAAGAAGCTCTGCTACAGTCAGATGATTTGTCAGGAGGCTGAGGCCAGAGAGAGGGATTGATCTGCCCATGGTGACCCACAGCACTGCTGCTGTAATCTAGACAGGCCTTGCACTCTGAGCTAGTTCATGCTGTTTCTGACATTCCTTCTACAGACGGGTCCTAATGGAGAGACTGCATTTAATTAGCAACGGCGGTCACCAGGAGAGGCTTGGTGCAGTGCTGTTGGGTGCACAGGAGGGGCGGCCACCTCTCCAATGGGGAGGCACAGAGGTCTTCCAGAAAAGATGACCCCAATGCTGGGTCTCACCCTTGAACTTGGTCTGTGCCAGCAGCGGGGAGGGGACACATAGCAGGGCTGAATGTGAGCAGAGGCCCCCAGGCAGATGGGGAGGAATCTTTTGTGCCTGGAGCAGATGGTCTACTGCAGACAGAGGGAGCCTTGGGGGCTTAGGATGGAGACTTTCCCACAGTGTGTTTAACTGGGATGACCAGACCTGCTTTCCGATGCTGCTGTGAATGCCAATGATGGCAAACACGCAGGCCAGCTTATAAAAGTGAGCAGAATTGACCAGATTTCCTTAACCTAAGTGCGGTCAGGCACTGCAGGGGCCCCTGGGATGGAAGAGTCACTTTCTCCAACACCCCTTCTTCTTACACATAAGTACTAGAACAATCCACAGTCTCTCACAGAGTTGCCAGGGGAGCTTCCTAGCTGGAAACTTTGAGGATGTCTCTCCCCTGCTTGAAGCATCTCGGTGGCTTTCTGCTGTTCCCAGGACCCGTGTGTGAACTGTCGGATGTGGTTTAGGAGCACCCCTGCCCCAGAGGGTGACTTTTTCCCCAGCGTGTATCCTGGCCTATCCTGAGCGTGGACCTTTTTGCCTCTATCCGACATGAGTTCACCCTTGAGACCCATTCTCCTTGGCCCTGTGCATGTGGTCAACATCGGAGACAGTTTCAGAGATGGAAATTGACCCAGCTCTGGTCATCCAAGTCAACACAGAGCCCACATCCCGGGTCCCTCTGCTCCAGCCCCTAAGGGGAGTGTCCAGCTGCATGGGGCCAGCCCCTCCATGTCTGAGCACCCGCATCACTGGTGGAAGACTCTAATAGTGAAAATCTGCCAGGACGGGTCCCGCCTCTGAAGTTCCAGCCGCTGCTTCTATTACAGATTCCAATGGGCAGAGGCTCTGCTCATTCAAGAGCAACTCTGCACCTAGACTATCTATGCAGACAGTGTGAGGAGCTTCGGTGGTAGCGAGAGCTGAAGGATGCAGGGAGGGACAGATGTGTAAACAGAAACCCGGGTCTCCAAATGAAGACGCAGCTGACTAAATGCACCTCCCAGAGACTGGAGCTGCTTTTGAGAGATATGAGGGGTATTTCTAGGAAGAAGATAAGAAGAAGAATAGTCTGAAAAGGAACAGTGCATTTGCAGTCATCAGACAATTATCGCCTTGCATGTCCAGAGACCCTGGAGGAATTGTAAGTAACTGAAGCGGTGGATTGTGAGGGCTGCAGGCTGCAGACAGCGTTCCCGGGGCTGATGGCAAGAGGTGACAGCTTGGGCACAGAGGGCCGTGTGTCCTGCCGTCCACAGAGCAGTCAGTGTCAAGTCTCAGTGTCATAGAACCACAGATGCTTGGGCCCCATGCCAAAGCCTCCTAATGGCATAGGGCTTGGGTATCACCTGGGCATCTGTATTCTTAAAAGGTCTCAGGTCATTCTGACATGCATCTCCCAATTGATAATCACCATGACCATGATGAGCAAGGCCTTGAAAGGTGAAAATGAAAAGAAACATGGTCAGCTTCCCAACACTTAGAACTAGCTCACGTGTTCAGTAAAAAATAAAATAAAATATAAAATTAAACTAAAATACAATATAAAATTAAAATAAAATATAAAAATACAATATAAAATTAAAATAAAATGGAATAAAATAAGAGGTCCTTTAATGATGGATGAAATTTTTCTGAGATCTTAGTAATTGGGGGTTGTGTCGAGTATCTTAGTGGTTAACAAAGTAAAAAGCATCAGAACTCTTGAAGGAGTCCAGCTGGGGAAGCCACCTTGTTCCCTCACCCTGAAGCAGCGAGCGTGCCCCAGAGCCCGGATTCTGGAATCCCTGTGTGTAATTAGACACTTTCCAGCTACATTTCACAGGAAAGCACACTGCTACAGGAAAAGTCTAACAGCGGTTGTGTGGATGGTGCTACGAGGACAGACGTGTGCAGTGAATGATCTGTAAACTTGTCATTTGCAGACAACGAGCACATCCTGTAAATAAATCGAGAAGCTGACAGACGCAGTGTTTACAAAGGAGACGAGGAGGGTGGGTGTGTGCTGCAAGCTTGCTGGCTTTCGTAACCACCTGCCTTTCAGCCTAAGATTCATAAAACTCTAGTGAACGCCCGGAGACCCCCTCAGAAGGGCCGCTCTACCCAGACTGCTGAGGGTAAGTGAAGCAGAGGTGGGCAGTGACAGAGCGTTTGGGTCCTCGGCATGCCTTAAAGCCGCTTCCTGGGGTGCTGCAGTGCCTCCCCCAAGAAGAGATGTACCCGCTGGGAAAGGCAGCTCATAGAAAGTCCCCAGGGAAAGCCAGGTAAATGGGCAGTGCTCTCTGAATTCAGTGGGACACTGATTTATTTTCTTAGAAATTTCCAAAGATTTAGATTATATTTCTTGAGGAAGCCTGCCTTTATGAACATCTTTTACCCAGTCTGGCTTTTATGACATTTCGAACATACTAAATATCTTTTTCTAATACAAAGGGTCAGAATTAATCAGGTCAGAAGTTAAATAGAAACGTCTGTGTGTGTGTGTGTGTGTGTGTGTGTGTGTGTGTGTGTTGAAGGTCGTACCCAAGGAGGTGATGGGCAACACTTTGGTCTTGCCATATGGCATCTATGCAAATATAGATGCAGGAATTCTTAACCACTCTAAATTAGGCTTCTGTGCTTGACAATATTGCCTGAAGTTAGGCTTTCAAAATAAAGATAGTCATATTAATGCTCTTACAGTGAGGCTGTCTGTTGGTTTATTTGGAGAGTGGCATCTCTGAGCTCTGTGTCTAAAGTAGCCACCACTCACCCAGCACCTTGCAGAGCTTGCAGGATTGTTTGCCCTCTGTTCGATGAGGTCAGATGTGAACTCTTTCTTTCCTGGACACCGTCAGTGTTTTATTTTATACTTCACTGCAACTCAAAACTTCTAGATTGAAGGAAAGGGAGTGGAGCCTATTCCCAAAATATTTGAATGTCCCAGAGATGAGTTACTGGTCCAATGCCATTTTGCTTGGAATCAATCCTCACTCATATCTGGATTGAGAATTCCTGTTTTTCACCCTGCTCTACTTTTAGAATGCAGATTCCTAGCAAGGTGTGCCTGGGGGTTCAGAGCTTTGTTATTTCCCTTTTATTTGTGACCAGGGCTCATGCAGTGCCTCTCTAGGATGACGCTGAAACAAGTACCATAGTCACAGTCAATAGTGTGCTCGGTTCAGATGTCTGCAAGCATTAGCATTGCTTTTCTGAGCTGACATAACTGGAAGTGCCCACTCCTCTAAGACTCTCCTTTGTATGTGTATCTTCTCACCTCTGGAAGACCTAAGTTGTCTATGTTTTCCAGTAGTGTTTCTGTGGAGAGTTCTTGGGCACAGTTGTACCTTAGTAATAGTGTACCACATATACCCCCAGCATTGGAAGATGCTTGCCAGACATACTAGGGAAGTAAATCACATGTGCCTTTTCGTTCTCAAAAAAGCCTGCTGCTCCAGCACCGGGGCAGAGCAGATATTCGGACAAGACTTAGTGGAGGCCCACAGCAGATATCCTTAGCAGGCAGGGCCAGAAAGACCACTGGCCCTTTGCACAAGCTAGTCATATATGGAAAGTGTCAAGTAAACGGCTTTGTTTGAAAAAGCCTTGGAGTTTAGGCAAGTGGCTGTTTAACCTGGTTAAATACATTTGAACTCAACAAGATATGAGAGCGGACAACACATCAGAGTACATGAGGCGTTAGCATGCGTGGCACTTCTTTAGAGATAGAAGGTGTCTCCCCCAATACCACCTCATTGTGATTGCGAGCCTGATATCCATTCTGTAAGGGTATTTTTTTAAATCCCCACTGGGCAGAAGAAACTGGAGCTCAGAGAGGAAAAGTAACCTAGCCCATGGAGTGGAGGAGACAGTGTTTACATCCAGGGTTTTGTGCTGTTCCACGCCACACGTATCTTTTCCCCAAGCAGATGGCTCTGGCTGGGTTTACCCTCCCAGCAGGATGGCCTGAAAACCCACTGTGGGGTTTGCTTTCTGCATATTCTTTCTTTCCGGAATCAAAGTCCTGCACAGCCTGTTCGATGCCTGACAGACAACTACTGTTTTATGTGTTTTATCCAGGTCTCCAGCTGTTTAAGGAGGGAGGGGAGTCCCGGTCTTGCTACTCCGTTGTGGCCAGAAGTAAGTACCAAAAGGAGGCTTCCAACCTAAGGGTGTGGAGGTGCCCCTCAGAGTACTTACTATAGATGCAGATTTTGAATCTTTCCCCAAAAGCTGAAATTTAGGACAGAAGAGAAGTCAAGAATCTGCTTTTCCTAACAATATCTCAGGCGATTCTAGTGCAGGAAGTTCAAGGATTCTGTTCTCAAAAACAACATTTAAATAACGGTTGGCTTATTAGAATAAATGACAAGCCCCAAACCAAACAGTCAAACAATGAAACTCTCTGTATCTAAGCTGGAAGTAAGCTTTTCTACATCTTTAGTTCTTGGCCTTTTTTCGGCCGGACGCTTCCCTCCTCTCTTGCTTAGCTTTCTGACAGAAGGAGGTCTCGTCCAAGTGGAAGAGAGACCTCTGCAGAAAGGGACGTGGCAGGTTCCCTCAGGCAGAAGAAAGTGTCAGGAGCTTACACCATAGGAAAGAAAGCCAGGGGGGCCACAGTAAAATCATGTCTGTCTGTTCAAGTCTGACTGTTCATCTTTTTTCCGGTTTCACTAAGAACTTCAAGCCCATTTCCATGGTCCTACCCTATCCATTCCCTTTTGTTCTTTTTTTTTTTCCCTCTTGTTCTTGACTCTGTGACTTCATTCTCTTGGGCCGTGAAGGCCGGTTGGCAATAAAGCAACGGGATGTGGCAATAAACTGATCTTAAAGAGCATTTGTTGGTCTTAACCACCTCCCGATACACAGCCTTGAAACTGGATGCCACCTTTTCCAGATCTCAACACAAAGAGGCCTTGTTTTATGGGCCGTTGAACCCAATACTAACATTGTAGTGAGTGAGCAAGGGCTGTTTGCCAAAGTTTGGATATCATCCCATCTTTAGCTTTTAGGGTCATAGAATCAAGATTACTTAATGCCATGAGATATGAACTATTATGATGTCCTTCAACTTCATCCATTTGGATATGAAGCACCAAATTCTAGGACTTTTCTTCCAAGAGTATGTATTCCATGAGTCTGACTATAGAGAAAACAAAGACAATAAAGTCATAAACTTTAGCAATTGCTTGTGTCCTGAGATGACCTGTGAGATTTCTGGGGTGGACACTTCCTATCTCCTGCTCAGCCAAGTGATTCCAGTATAGGACCAGAAACTGCAATGATTTAAAATGTTTATGGATTCCTGTGATGTCTAGTGACAGTATTTCAGTGGGATGTTTCCTACTCATCCAAGTGTCCAATTCCTGCTCATTAAGATTCAGTCAGGCTTCTCCTCTTCTGTGGAGCTGGCCTCACATTCCTCCCAGCTCCTCCTCAGAAGTGAACCATCACCATTTTGTGCCTTTTATTCCTTTGGGTGACACTTAACTCACTGTTTGCACCTATCACACTGTTGCCATGTGTATCATCCCTTTTGGATCACATCATCTTGACAGTTGAAATCATGACTAACCCATCATTCATCCCAACCTACATAATATCTATACATAGTATGTGACACGTACATGTTTGTTGAATGAATATTTCCTTCTTGGTGCAATTACATTTCTTCCTTGAACTCAACTCAACTTCCTTGAACTCAACTCATACTGGCTGACTTTGATCAGTGATGTTCTGGAGTTGCCAAATTTAAACATGTATTTTGTCTCTATTTTGGGGTGGAGACTGGAATCCATTATTGATAAGGAGTCCAGGGAAGAGAATTTACATTGTTGATGACATTCTACTTTTTATCTTAATACATACTATGTTTTCTCTCACCAAAAGTGTTGTGTTTCCATAGCAGCAATAGGAAGAAATCAAGCTGATTACAGAAATAACATTCTATTTCACCTTGGAAAATACATACTTCGCTGAACTTTGTTTAATGTACAAAAGGCAGTTTCTTCTCTATAATGAGCAAGTCACACAAGTGCATACTGATTATAACATCATGGACTCTGGCACACGTATAGACAAACAAGGATTGGGTTCTGATCTAAGGTAGGTCATTTTTGAAGGTGAGAAATGTAGGCAAATAATTGTCAGATAGAATAGTGGGGGAAAGGTTTGCCAACACAAAGTCAGTTATTAATTATAGAATTCAGAGCACAGTTTATGGAGGGTATGGTGGCATGTGAATTGCATCTTGAGTGATAGGAATATGCCAGAAAGTGTGGGGTAATGGGTAGAATATATGCATTCAGGTCAGTGTGACCTGGGTTCCATGCCCTGCTTCGCCATTCTCTAAGAGCTTCAGCTCCAAGACTTGTTGACCTTCCTGAGGGTCTGTTTCCTCTTGTGCACAAAGCAGACAGTGACATAGAGCTCACAGAATTGAAGTACGATTTACAGGGAATCATTTTTATAAAGTACTTGAGCAATTGTGTTCCAGATTGAATTACATCCCATCAGAAAGATACTGTAGTCCCAACCCCCAGAACCTCAGAATGTGACTTTATTTGGAAGCAAGATCTTGACGGAGGTAATCAAGTTAAAATGTAGTCACTAGGGTGGATCCTAATCCAGTATCCCTGCTATCCTTAGCAAAAGGGGAAGTTTAGCCACAGAGACAGACACCCTCAAGAAGGAAGACAATGTGAAGACACAGAGAAAAGATGGCCATGGAACCAGAGTGATGCAGCTACAAGTCACCGGCCTCACAGGGGCGCCAGGAACCAGCATAACCTGGAAGAGGCAAGAAAGACATGGAAGACAATCCAGCCTCCCCTCCCTGTGGAGGTTGCCCTGGGCCAGGAATACAAAGCCATTGAGGCATGAAGGCTCCTGGGTACTCAGAAGAGGAAGAAAGCTCTGCTCTGGGGCAGAAGACAGGGGGGCCAATGGCGGAGAGTAGGGAGAGGAAGGAAAGACCACCATTGGGGAGGCTCCTGCTTCCCGCGCTTGGGAATCTGATCCATCAAACTGCTTTGGCTGATTCATAAAATCGGCATGGTAGGAACTGAGTAAGAAAGACTCTGGCGCCATTGTCCTCCATGCGTTTTTCTATACTGATTTCTCCTTCATCCCTCAGATTTTCCAAAGTGGTCCAATTGGCAGCCCAGCATTGCACACAAATCTGTGGACTAAGGATGGTGATTGGTGTGGTAGCCAGCCATGCCCAGGTTCCCAGCCTGGGCTTGACTCCTACACTGTAGAATGCTTTGTATCTTCTCCCCTCCAAAGCTCAGGGTCAGGAAAAGAGACTCCCTCTGAAGATGCGGTGAGACCATTTGCTTCGGTGCTGGGAGGATGCTGTCCCAGGCTGGGCTCCAGCAGCTGCAGACGCCTCCCTCCATGCCCTGCCCAGGGGCCTGTGTAGGAGGCACCAGCTGTGGAAATAGCTGTGATGCAATGGGCGTGTGTTCTTCCGGCTGCTGCTTGACCCCTCCGCCCGGTCCAACAGCCCTGAGGTCTCCCATGCAGGAGGCAGCAAGGATGGAGCTGCCGGCTGTGCCTGTGGGAAGCCTGCCGCCCCTGGACCAGCTGGAGGGGAGCAGGAGTCACAGCCGAGGTGGACTCAGACCTCCTCTGACCCACAAAGACCTGAAGGTCCTGAGAGTGGAACTAGCACCCCAGAGTGAGATAGCCGGCTGAGCTGATGGAACCGGAATGCCAACTTCACTAGGTACAAGTCTTTCCAGATAAATGGAGTCATTTTTTATTAAGGTTTGTCATAAAACCAGTTTCCCCAAATGCTCAGCTTTTCCTCTTGCTCCTAGGCATCGGGCTTCAGGAAGTTTCCTTCTCCTCACCTCTTGCTGTGACCACTGTGTGATGTCTCCAGAATAGTGGCCATGAAAACAGTCGGGCAAATCCTACTTGGCCAAGCCTGTAACACCAGTACCCGCTCCCTCGGTGCCTAAAGCCGGGAGATTATTTCCTTTGCGATCTGCTCAGAACAGACAATGCCAAGAACATTTCTTTAGCTACAACTTCCCCACCGTGGACACTTTTCCAAAAGTTTTTCTTGGTCCCTCACGTAGAAACACAGCAGAACTGTCACCATTCTCAGTGACCCTGGATTCAAAGACAAATTGGTTGCATCTGCTGAAAGCTTTAATACTAAAGTCACCATCAGCTCCAAGCTCAGTCAGTTTAGAAGCCAGAACATAGTCATCACTGTTACATTCTCTCATTTAAGAAAACTAACTTTGCCCCTCTATCTTTTATAACAAATGCACATTATATATGTTGATTTTATCAAATCATAGGCTTTCTGCCCTAAAAGTCTCCTTTGGAATCATCTAGTTAGAATTTCTTTCAACTTATAAATGAGGAAACTAAACACCAAATAGCTGTGCTTTTCCATGTTCTAGAAGCTGGTAGTCAGGCTTGGCAATCAGAACAATGGCCCTGATCCTTCTGCAGTAGGGAGGTTTTGTGTGGTGTGATGTTCTCTGTAGAGATGGTGTGAGGACTAGACCCCTGTGAGGCTGTCTCGCCGCCTCCTGAAACACCAGGTTGGGTTGTCATTGAATTCTTTTCAGTTACTAGTGACAGGTTGGACCTGATGAAACCATCTCTGAACAACAGAGATGTTGACTTGAGGGCGTTGACTTGGCCAACTTCTGAGGAAGGTGAAACTGCTCAGCTCTTTGTCTGTACAAATAGGTGGGTGGCCCTGGTTGACCGGCATGTGATAGATGGAGATGGGACACAGACCATGAGAGCAGTTTCTCCAGAAGGTCCGATGCCACAGACATGACTCTCGCCCTCACTGTGTGGTGGGTCTGTGTGGAGTTTGGTCAGGCCCAGCTCTTCCAGGGGTCAGAGAGACCTCCTGTCTCCTCACCTGCCCAAGTGGTGGGAAAGGAGGAAAGCAACTGTACCTGCAGTGACAGCAGATAGAGCTGACCTGGGAGCTTTCTACTCTTGCCTCTCCCAGAAACTCAGCTGAGAATATTATTAGGCACCTGAATTGCCTTGGAATGGAAGCTTTTTGTCCAACCCAAGGAGACAACAGAATAACTGTGGGGCAGCTATAAATACAGAGGGACACTCATTTCCAAGATCTCTTGCCTGCTCACTGTCAGAGGCATTTGTGCCCACACCCAGGAATGCCTGGTAGGTCCCGAGGCCATGAGACTGTGAAGAGGGACTCAGAAAGGATGGGCCCAGGACACAGCTGCCCACAGGCCCTGACACCTCCTTCTAGGAAGGGTGCAGCTGCATTCTTGCATAGGTGTCACCCAGTCCTTCCGGGGATTGCCCTAGAAGCTGTCTGCTGGAAATGGAAAACTATGCATCCTTTAATTGCTCATGACCCCTGGAAAATTCCTGGGCATGGCTGCCTCTGGGGACATCATTGGCGGGTCTCTTGGCTTTCAGATGAAACTGGGTGGCTGTTGATGACAAGAATCTCTCTGTTTCTCTCTACTTTGCATGCTCTCTCTTATTCTGTTCTTTATTTCTTCTATGTGCTTATTTCTTCTATGTTCTCTTTTATCTCATTGGAGAGGTGAGAATTTTTAAACATGGAGGGGATGTTAGGCTCGTGTAGCTGTGACTCCCTTTGCCTCCTTGTATTTTAAAGATGGAAGATTGAGCCTGGAGACAGGTAGTGGTTTGCCCAGGTTGAGAAAAAGGAAGCCCAGAGCCTGGACAATTCTTAATTCAGGATGGAGCATCTTTCTTCCTCACCGAAGCCCACTTCTTCTTACTCACATGCACCTTCTTTCACCTTAGCTGCCAAACAGTTGGACAATCTATTTGCTTCTCAATCCTCCTATTCACAAATTTTAATAACAGTTGGTTTCAGAGTTTCTGCAGCATTGCAAACAAAACTAAGCAACATGGCCTCACTGGATTTGGGTTTCTGGTTTGTAAAATCATCTTTGCTTCTGTGACATCTAACCTCAGGCCCATTAACCTCACACTCAGAGGTCAAGCCCTCATCTTTACCAGGAGGAGGTTGGGCCACAGGCCCTTGAGGTGTTGTTCGGGTTGAAATATTTTATCATCTCTCAAGTCATTTCCATGTCATCTGGAAGATACACGTTGAGGGGAACAGGGTGTTTAAGACATTCCAGGCTGCCCAGCCCACACACTGACGAGTTTTACTTGTCATTCTTGAGGGTGGCTCTTTCTTAGATCTGCTAAAAAGTGAGCCAAAGGGCACAGCATCACCCTCTGCCCCACAGAGGACACATTCTCATGCATAGCCCCTGAACAGCTGTCCGAGCCAGAGTCCCAGTAGAGATTTTTCTTCAGCCACATTTTGTGCCGCATTTTGGATCAGCCTCTGCATGTGGCTATTCCCATGAAGGCTTACTAGCTCACCCACATCTCAGAGGTGAGAATTCTCTCACAATTACATTTCTATGGCTTAGGGGTGTACTGAAGTCAGCCAGGGCCTGATGGGAGAGAACCTTTTACCGGTCTCACAAGTGGGAAGTTATGGAGTATCTCACTCCAATATGCTGGATGATTTATTAAAGGCATGTAACTGGAAAGCTAGAGAGTTTCTAGTTTTATCTCAAGACCCTTCCCTGTCAGGCTGGATGCAGTAGGAAAGGTCCACTTTAGGGCTCAAGGCTAGAGTGCTAGTCAGTGCTTTCCAAAGGGCCCTGAGTGTAACTGACCCTTGGTGTGAAGTCCAGTGCCGGCTCTCCACCTGTCATCCTCAGCTCCCTTTCCTATCTCCACTGTTTCTCATCTCCCCAATGGGCAGTGGTAGAAAGAACCTGAGAGCAGAAAATTTGGCTTTATCATATAATAACACTTGTGATTCCAAATAAGCTGCCTAATTTCCTCATTAGAAAAATAAACTGACTCACGATATGGTGATCACTGTATTGTTAGGATTAAATAATTAAGGGTGATAATGTAAAGCATTCTAACAGCTAACATTTTACTTATAATTAATATTTGATTTATATTTACAATCTGTGAGTACATATTGTATGTCCAATATTTAACATTTCATCCTCATAAATATATTATAATCTCGCTGCGATGCACAGAGGGGTTAGGTAACATGCTTAAGGTAACAGAGAGAATACTGCAAAGAGTCCATGGTCTGAATCTGTGTATCTTTATTCACCTGAAGTGCCTGCCGTATTTAAGTGCAGACCCGGGTTGGAATGAACAAAGTTACAGAACGTTTCACCAACATTCCTGTTGTAGATGGTGACTGCATTTCTTCCCCAGAACCCTAGCCACTGGGAGTGGGGATCCCATAGTGCTCTTTGGTTGTCTGTCTTCCAGGTATCCAGGCAACTAGTGATGGATGATTTACTGGACCAGTTGTCTCCAGTTCTGCTTCTTGGGATTTCTCAGGATTGTTGATAAAATCCATGCAGGTCTAATTTTATTACAGTGAGAAAACAGTGGTCCATGCCCGGGAGAAATGTTTGCAGGCTCAGGGCTGAGATAGACATGTCTGTCCCAGGTGTGTCCTCCTCAAGCACAGTGCCTCTGATGGCACTGCATCTGCCAAGTCACGATTGCTCTGGACTGGTGTCAACTCATGTACTCTCTGAGCCCGGAAGAGTCTAAGACAATCATTTTCAGAAATGAACCAAATTAATGAACATAGACTCAGTTTTCTATAATAAGAATCAGTTGACTGCAATGAATTCTCTTATAGGTGAAGTACTTCATCCGAGCATGTTTTTATAAATTCTTCCAAGCAATGAGCTCATGGTGTAGTCCTGTCTGGCAAGCATCTCCTTCAGCTGCAGTCTTTATAATGTATAATGTAGAACCAGCACTCTATGTATAATGTTTCATGGAGATGTTTAATTTATGTAATTATCGTATGAAAAAATATATGTACTGTTAACTGGTACACTGCCTCCTGAATGACCTGAGGCTGCAAAATGTCTCAGCTGCACTTGTAAGCACTGATATTTTCCTTACAAACCACAAGCTTGACTGAGGGGACTGGATGGACAAAGGATTATTACTTCCTTTTTTTTTTTTTTTTTGAATTTTATGTTATTTATTTTTTTATACAGCAGGTTCTTATTAGTTATCTATTTCATACATATTAGTGTATACATGTCAATCCCAATCTCCCAGTTAGGATTATTACTTCTGATCTCATTTAATTGTGAAACTCTTCCATAAATGTATCTATATGTAGCATTAAAAGTTTAGAGTCTATCTATTCATGAAAATAATTATCAGCAAAGTATGAAGAGAAGAGAACTTCATCCAACTGAATAAAGGACATCTACAAAAACACAGGTAATATCACATTCATTGGTAGAAGACTAGGTACATTCCTCTTGAGTTTGGGAACAAGGTTTGGGTACTAATACTCACCAATTCCATTCAATATTATGCTGTAGGTCACAGCTATTGGAATAAAGCAAGAAAAAGATATAAAGGCATAATTATTTCACAGGCGGCATGATTGTCTATGGAGGATATTCTAAGGGATTTGCTAGGGGGCAAATGATGAATTTATCGAGGTTGTAAGATAATGATTAATAGCCTAAACTCAAACAAGTCAAAAGCTAAACATAAAACACCATTTACAATAGCCTCAGTAATAATCAGGAATACATTTTATGAAAGATATTTAAGGCCTGTGCAAAAATGACCACAGAACATTGTTAACAGAAGACAGAAAAGGCCTCAATATGTAGAGATAGTTCATGTTCATAAAAGGAAATATTAAATGCTCTTAAGATATCTGTTTTCTCCAAATTTTCTATAGATTCAATATGGTCCTAGTAAAATTCCATGCATGCTTTGTTGAGGTTATCATTGGGCTGCTTTAAAAATTTATATGGAAATTCGAAATGTGAAGAATATCCACAACATCTTGAGAGTTGGAGACACAGGAAAGCTTACACTCACTGATCTAAAGACCATGGACTTAACATGGGGAAACTAAAACTCTAAGAATTCTAGGAGAAATCATAGAAGAAAAAGTCTGCGATTTTGAGGTAAGCAAAGAATTCTTAGGACAAACAAAGCATAAATCATTAAAATATGTAAATTTATGCTCCTCAAAGATAAAAACTTCTACCCTTTAACAGTTCACAGTTAAGAAAAGAAAAAGAAAAGCCATTGACTGGGAGAAAATATTCTCAATCTCTATAACTGGAAAAGAGTTCTTATCTAGATTACATAAATAATTTGTACAACTCAATATTAAGGGGAAAAAGGTTTAACATAAACAGGTGTAAGACTTAAACGGACACTTCAGAAAAGAAGATACACCAATGTCCAAGGAGCCTATGGAAGACTATTCTAATTATTAGTTATAAGGAAAATGGCAATTAAAACCACAACACCATGCTTGTATACACTCCCTTGAATGGATAAAATAAAAAGACATATATGTATCAAGTGCTGTTGAACATAAGGAAAAACTTGAGGACTGATACACTGAACTTAGGAATGTAAAACGGTCAACCATATTTGAGAAAGATTGGGCAGTATTTATAAAATTATGCATACATTTATCATATTAGTTTATCTTTTTGTTTTTATTTTTACTTCTATGTAACAAATTGCCACACATTTAGCAGTTGAAAACTTATTATCTCACAATTTCCATGGATTAGGAGTGCAGGCAATGCTTAGCTTGGGTCCACTGCTCATAAGACTTTAATCAAGGTGTTGCCTGGGGCTGAGGTCTCATCTGAGGCTCAGGGTCCACTTCCAAGGTGGTTGTCTCAAGGAATTGAGACAGGGTGCAGCAGGGTGGCTTGTTCTTTGAAGCCAGCAGGTCCATCTTTCACTCTGGAGCCTCTTTTAAAAGGCTCACCAGGTTAGGTTAGGCCCACCCAGAAATCTCCCTGTTAATTAACTTAAAGCCAATGGATTAGAAGTTTTAATTACTGTTGCACATCTCTGCATCTTTGCAACTTAATCATGGGAATGACATCCATCATTCACAGGTCCTGACCCCACTCAGAGGAACGGATTAAAAGGGCATGTTCACCAGGAGGCAGGGAATCTTGGGGGCATTCTTAAGAATTCTGTCTGCCATACTTACCATATAACCCAGTAATTCCACTACAAAGTATTTACCCAAGGTAATTGAAAATATATGTTCACAAAAGACTAGTACATATATGCTCATGCCAACCTTATTCATAATAATTTAAAAACTGAAATAAACCAATTCAGCAACAGGTTAATAGACAATCTGTGGTTAATCATACAACTGAGCAATATAAGAAGGAAAAAAAATACAATTCCTATACGCTACAGCACAGATGTATCTCTAAAAATTATAGAGTGAAAGAAGCCAGAAATGAGTACTAATGATACCATTAACATGAAATTCTAAAACAGACAAAATCAACCTATGGTAATCATGATAGTGATAGAAATCTGATCACTGGTTTTATAAGGAAAGGGAGGGCTGACTGCAAAGGAGCAAGAGGCATCTTCCCGAGTGATGGAAATGTTTTATATCTTTTTTTGGATTGATCATGAATGTACATGCATGTATTTGTCAAAACTCATCAAACTATACACTCAAAAATGTGTGCACTATGCAAATTATGCAAATTATATCTCAATAAAGTTGAGTCTTTTTTTTAAAGGAAATGTTCTACCAAAACCAAGCAAAAACAAACCCCAGAGGCCAGATTATCTCAGAACACATTTGGAGTTATTCTGCTGCTTACATATAGTCACATTCACATTGAAATCTTGATTGCCTAGCTTGTCAGAATACTCCTGCCCTAAATCACACCTGCCAGCCAGTTAGTGGTCAGCATCTGGCATCCGTGATTGGCTTCATTTGTCTTATAGTTTATGGATCTTCAAGTATCTTCACAATTGGTTCATTTTTTGCCTGAAGCCCTTATGCATCAATGGGGGTCCTTTTCTTTATAAGAACAAGGAATAACTTGAAAGGAAAAACATTTTCTAACATTTGTAGCAAAATTTATCATGATGGTATCAGCCAAAGGTACAGTTTTCCGTATAGAAGTTCTTTCTTATTTTATACACACACACATACACACACACACACACACACACACACACACAGCAACTTATTTCATGACATTTGTCTCATTTACAAAGAGCAATTCGAAAAATACACTATGTGAACGGTCAAAAATTGTACTCTGCCACTTTGTAAAGGGAAAGGAGAGTTTGTTTTCACCAAACGTTATTGAACCAGTTGAATAGCAACCTGGCATCCAGTTGAATAGTCCCCGGGAAGAGGGGCTCTGAGGTGACATGCTGTATCATGCTTGAACAGTTAGAGAGACTGGGTATGGAGCAAGACAAGAGTTTGGGGAGGAAGGGCTTGGGTGGGTTCTCTAATTTCCTCTTCTACAGGGATGTGTAGGCCCACAGGCATGTCACTCATATCTTAGCACCTATTAGAGATTCAATAGATGAATGAATGGATATATACGTATATATAGAACACATATATATTTTTGTTGGAGGAAAAATTCCCAACCTATAGTCAAGACTTACTAAATAATGTTTAAAAACATCTTATATTTATTTCAGTTTTTAAAGAATTGTGAATTATGAGCAACAAGATATTAAAAGGAATGTCTTCAATTCACATCAAACAGCTTGTGAAGACACCAAGACCATGATTAAAGGCATTTTTAAATGAGATCTCAAACAAAGTCAACTATTTCATTCTTATGACATCCTAGTAGAATACTGGCCAAACTGATAATTTTGCAAATGAGGAAACATGGCCAGAAGGTTTCTAATTCTATATATTTTAAAGCAAAACCCCAAACTATGTAGCTAGCAGTCCCTGGAGGTAAGAATTGGACTTGCACCTGTCCTCCAGCTGCTCTCAGACCAGTAGGGAGAAAACCTAGTATTCGGTGATTTCAGTGTGTCCCGTATAATGAGGTCACAGGATGCACAGACCCTGTAGGAAGAAAGGGAGGACAACAGCAGAGAAAATGGTGTGGTATTACGGAAGCTGGTTTCTGGGATTCTTGCAGACAACTCTGGAACTGAGATGTGAAAGAGGAGACGTGAAGAGGGGAATGAAAAAGTGCAAGATAAGGAGGCACGACTGAGAAGGAGCAGGTAAGAGAATGGGTGAGTGCAGCTGGAGGACACAGGGACAGATGAGAGAGATGGTCTTGGTCAACCCATTAAGGGACACTTTTTTTTTTTTTGCGGTACACGGGCCTCTCACTGCTGTGGCCTCTCCTGTTGCGGAGCACAGGCTCAGAGGCCATGGCTCAAGGGCCTAGCCACTCCACGGCATGTGGGATCTTCCCGGACGGGGGCACGAACCCGTGTCCCCTGAATCAGCAGGCGGACTCTCAACCACTGCGCCGCCAGGGAAACCCAAGGGCCACATTTTGTAACTTAACACCACTGACCAAGTTGCATGCATCAAGTGAATGACATTGCAAGACCTGACTTTATCACTGTGAATTTCAAGACTTACTACATGCTCAGGGATGTTTAAAAGTATGTCAGCATTATACTAAGCTATGCACTTAGGATGCAAGTCATAAAGACAATCATCAACAGAGGATTGTAAATTAGCCAAAGGAAGTCACATGTGTGAAATGCATAAAGTACACACTTTCAGGATTGTCAAAAAGCAAGCATCTTCCTGAAAGTCCTGTAGAGCAAATCCCAAAATGTTTCATCCGGTGCTAAACATTTGAAACTCCAACAAACAAACAAAACCCCTTGTCTTTTTTTCACAATTCTATAACGCAAGGTGAAAGTCGTTTTACTCATAATTTATTTTTGAATGATCAATTTTCAAAAGCAATTGAAATGAATCAGACCCAAGGGTCTGTATTTCACCACATAGCAGAGTATTAAATTTAGTGTTTGGTGGGGTAGAGCTATACATTTGAGAGAACTGCATATGGAGCATGTAAAAGGTATTCTACTGTGCGGGCTTAAATATAGTTACTTTTGTCCTCGTCAAAAAAAAATACCATGCCGTGAATACTAAATAGCTCTGTATTATTTAAAAAGCCTTTAGATACAATTCAAGACGTTGACTTCACAAATATTAGGAATGGTGCATTTTTAGTGCATCTTCTTATTAAGGCTATTTAGTACTAATGAACATGAAATGCAGCGGTAATCACACTTATTTCCAGTTCTTTGTTCTTTTTTTTAATTGAAAAGAAGCAAATTTTAACAACCATTTAAACATGTTCTTTTAGGCACATGACAAATATTCATTCGAAACTGACAAAAATAAATGCAAAGAGCTCTACAATGAAGTGTTTGGCTGTTCATTACTAAGGGTAAGAGTAAATTTTATCTACAGTGTTTTGGGAGGTTGAAAGCTAGATAATGTTCCCCTCTCTTCTCTGTCACACAAGAAGGATTTGAAAGAGTATAGCAAAATATACAAGAACAAAACATCATTAACTCATGCCTCACCTGATAGCTATTTGTGATAACCACCTGACAGAAGTGATCCTACTTCAAAACATATTTCCAAGTAGTTTTAATTTCTGTTTTCATTCAAAACTAATCATGACAACTGAGACATTACCTACAAACAGATTTTCAGTTTTAGGGCTTGAGTTGTTGGGAATCACTATAAAACCCTTTCTAGGACTTCCCTGGTGGCGCAGTGGTTGAGAGTCCGCCTGCCGATGCAGGGGACACAGGTTCGTGCCCCGGTCCGGGAAGATTCCACATGCCGCGGAGCGGCCGGGCCCGTGAGCCATGGCTACTGAGCCCGTGCGTCTGGAGCCTGTGCTCTGCAACCAGAGAGGCCACAACGAGAGGCCCTCGTACCGCAAAAAACAAAAACAAAAAACAAAACAAAACAAAGAAAACCTTTCTACATATTTTAGTATTTCTCACCCTCAAAATCCCTGCCAAGACCCTAGGAACTTCAAGAGACTTTCCCAAACATCTCCCATTCCTTTTCAAACACCTGTGGGCAATGGTTTGGAATTTCCTTAGCTTTAGGCTCTGTAGAATGCCTTTCACTGGTAGCTCTAATAAAAAGAGTGTATTAGGAATCTTAGACCTAAAAGGACACTTCCGTGCATTAATTTCCAACACCAAAATCAATCCTATTATCTCCTTGCAATGTGAGGGCTCTTGGACAATTCTCAGTGACAGGAAACAACACACTGCTTCAAAAACAGTCATTGTTGGATAATCTAAACTATTAAAATTCTCCCTTAAATAGGAAAGTATCAACACTGTTGGCCAAACAAATTAACACTGGTTGTCACTGTGTGTTTAGACTCTTCTTTATTGATTGAATTTATTCCAATGGGTGTTTATTAGTATCATAATTCAACTAACTGGAATAGTTACAGTAAGGCTTTCTTATATTATTTGAAAGATAAATATGCTAAGATGAACCCCTTGGGGCCATAGAAAGCAAGATTCTTGTGTCAACTTTGTTAACATGTAACAACTTTGTGATTTGCCTCCTAACCGTGTCCGGAGTGATGTGCTTCTTTTAATGGAATCCAAGGTTGCTTTTGTGTCTGGGCAGCGGCATTGCACCATTGACTTGTGTAGAGTTATTTGTCAATGAAATATTGAGTTCTTTACACAGCTTATGCTCCATCATCCTCTACAACTTGAACAGTGTCAATTTCACTAACTTTAGCCCATTGTTTCTAGTTTATCACAATCTCAATAATAAATGCTGACATTTATTAACTGCTTCCTACACAGTAGGAAAAGTTCTAAGACTTCCATATTCTTTATTTTCATGATCTCAATTAATTCTCAGAGTAGCACTGTCTGGTACACCTGCGGTAATTTGAAGCAAGTAGTTTGAACCTAGGGAATTCAAGAATTGCATTTGACTTTCTATGCTATCACCTTCTACTGGTTGTGGGAACTTAGAAAATTCACTTTCACAGGAGGGGCCTCAGTTGCCTAAACAATAAAATGGGTACAATAATGGCTCCCTGAAATTCTAAAGAATATTTTAGAGGGTCAGAAATGACCACCAGAAAAATAAGAATGAAGAGATATATACTTAAATTTCAGAAAAGTTTGCTTTAGTAATGCACATAGTACCTTGCTACATAAAGCGTGGTCTGAGGTCAGCAGTGCTGCCTGAGAGCTTGGTGGACCCGTAGATTCTCAGGTATTGCACCAGACTCATATCTACTGAATCAGAGTCTGTGGTTTAACAAGACTCGCAGGTCCTTCCTGTGCACACGCACATCTGAAAGTGGAAAGAGTTTGGTGGGGTGGGGAGGGGGGCACTGTCATAAGTCATAGCTCAGCACACAGCAGCTGTTTGCACAAGTTACTGCAGCCTCTTCATTTATTTAAAAAAAAAAGGCAATGCCACTACCTCAGAGTTGCTTTAAAAGTGAGACAAAATAAGCAAACAGAAAGGCATTAAAAAACCTGCCATCTATAAGCCCAAAATAAGGAGAGAGCTACAGACATTCAAACACAGGAAAAGTGCATACTAGTTGTTTTTTTTTTTTTTTTCTAACACAAGTGAAAATAATCTAACCATTATCCATTCTTCCTCTGATTTTCTTCTTCTCTTCCCACTATCAAAATCTATGGCTCTGGCTTTTCTGTTTTCCTACTTAGTTTTATTTATTTTTTAAAATTTTTATTGGAGTATAGTTGCTTTACAGTGCTGTGTTAGTTTCTACTGTACAGCAAAGTGAAGCAGATATATGGATACATACACCCCCTCTTTTTTTTATTTCCTTCCCATTTAGGCCATCACAGAGCACTGAGTAGAGTTCCCTGTGCTAGACAGTATGTTCTCATTAGTTATCTATTTTATACATAATATCAATAGTGTATATATGTCAATCCCAATCTCCCAACTCATCCCTGACCCCTTCCCCCGCTTTGTATCCGTAAGTTTGTTCTCTACATCTGTGTCTCTATTTCTGCTTTGCAAATAAGTTCATCTGTACCATTTTTCTAGATCTCACATATAAGCAATATTATACAATATTTGTTTTTCTCTTTCTGACCTACTTCATTCTGTATGACAGTCTCTAGGTCTACCCACGTCTCTGCAAATGGCACTGTTTCGTTCCTTTTTATGGCTGAGTAATATTCCATTGTATATATGTACCATATCTTCTTCATCCATTTATCTGTTGATGGACATTTAGGTTGCTTCCATGTCCTGACTGCTGTAAATAGTGCTGCAATGAACATTGAGGTGCATGTATCTTTTTGAACTATGGTTTTCTCTGAGTATATGCCCAGGAGTCAGAGAAGGAAAAGAAATAAAAGCTACATATATCCATTCTTTTTAATTTTTTCCCCATTTAGGTTGTTACAAAATATTGAGTATAGTTCCCTGTGCTATACAGTAGGTCCTTGCTGGATCTCTATTTTATATATAGTAGTGTGTATCTGTTAATCCCAAACTCCTGATTTTTCCCCCCTCCTTTCCCTTTTGGTACCCATAAATTTGTTTTCTATGTCTATGAGTCAAACTCACTTTTCATTCTGCCCTGCAATATTTGTCTGCAAAATGCAATCAGGGTGTGGGGAAGACATTGACTGTGCTTAGGAGAGATGATTCTGCTTAATGAAGCAAGTGTCCAGAAGTGCACTTCTGTGCCCAGCCTGCCTGAAAAGTTATGACACTTACACATGTGGCGGGCTCTACATGTGTGATTACTATGTGTTCAGTCCTTTCCGCCTCCCTGCCAATGTGCAAGAATTACAGCCTGGTCCACTCAGATGTTTTCTTCACTCATCATCTGACTTGCCGACGGGGGTTCTTCTGCTTTTAATGGAAAGTGGAAAAGGTAGCAGTGGAAAAATAATGATGCAAAGAGCAAAAGCTAGAACATTTTACCTCAGAGTTTTGAAGAGAAATATATAGAAGCAGACCCCTTCTTAAATGTACTTGTCAATATGGAGTATACTCTTTAACCATGTCACCTTTGAAGGCACCAACATAGGCATGACTTTATAATTGGTTCATGTGCATTGAAACGCTATTTGGTAAAGGTCATTTTGGGGGATCTCATGAGAGGAAACATAAAGCAGCAAAGGCAAGCTCCCTGCCCCAGGTACACTGGACACCCAGGAGAGAACACAAGGCAAATGTGTGCACAGTTGCATAGAACCAACATTTAACCTGAAAAGTGATGTCTCTAGGCTGCAGGGGACTTCAGGATGCGTGAAATGTGTAGAGGGAAGTGGGGCTTCCAGGAGAGGGAGCAACATGGTGCCCTGGAGGAGGTGGGAGTCTTTGCGGAGTCCTTTTCTGAAAGATGGAAGGATTCCAGGTGTGCAGAGGGGAGAGGAGTGGAAAGGGGAGCAGCATGAACAGAGCAACAGCTGTAGAAAGTGCTAGGCTTTGTCCTGGAAATGTAGGGTTTTTGTTTTTGTTTTATAAGTCTCTCTCTCTCTCTCACTATATATATATATATATGTATATATATATATATATATACATATATATATATATATAGTGTAAAAAACTGTTAGAACTCAATTACAAAACAATTTTCTGTAACTAATTTTAAATTGGCTACATGCACTCCAATATTCATTGCAACACTGTTTACAATAGTCAGGACATGGAAGCCACCTAAATGCCTATCAACAGAGGAATGGATAAAGAAGATGTGGTACATATATACAATGGAATATTACTCAGTCATAAAGAAGAATGAAATAATGCCATTTGCAGCAACATGGATGGACCTAGAGATTATCGTACTAAGTGAAGTAAGTCAGACAGAGAAAAACAAATATCATTTGATGTCACTTATAGGCTGAATCTAAAAAAAATGATATCAATACAAATGAACTTATTTACAAAGCAAAAAACAGACCCACAGACTTAGAGAACGAATGTATGGTTACCGGGGGGAAGGGTGGAGGGGAAGGGATAGATTAGGAGTTTGGGATTGACATGTACACACTGCTATATTTAACATAAAATGACTTTACATGAAAATAAAAAGAAAAGTTGGGAACCAAAAGTAAATAAATAAATAAATTGGAAACACAAAAATGGCTCAAGAGTTTTCTGGTTGATAATTCTTTTTTGAGTGGCCAAAATAAACACTAGGTGACCCAAGGAGACATTTGAAAAAATTCTTGGCCAATCTTAACTCTTTAAAATCAAATATTTACCTCCCTGAAGTTCTGAAAATATTCTGCTTAAAAATTGTTGCCAGCAAAACAAATGATTGTCGCAGGATACTGCAGCTGGTCTGTGAAGACATTACCAAGTAAATTATCACCAAGCCAGACTCATGACTACTATTGGTCATATGGCCCGAGTGTTAAAGTTAGCTTTTTACAGGTGAGTGGTAGTGTTGGACAATCTGAAAAAAAAGTGTCGGTAAATTAGGGCAATGTTTACTCTGTGGACATTACACATTTCAAAACATTTGCAAAGCCCATCTACAAAGGCAAACACTCGCCTCTACAATAAAAACTCCCTGGAAGGTGCACACTTCACATCACTAGGCTTGACGGTGAGCCACACAGCTACTGTCTCCAACCTTCCCAAATGTTTATAGAGATTTTGCTTTAGAAAACAACCACAATCAACCGGACCTTCCTAACTCCAAAGTTGTAGTATCTCTTAGAGAAATGAGTTTGAAATTCTTCTTTTAAGACAAAAGAGTAAAAATGATTTCGGGGTCACTTTTTAAGCAAGTTAATAGACTGAGCTATTTTTAGCACTGTGAGACACACTTATTTGCAGGTCACTCCAATCTATGTATTTAAGCAAGCTCCCTCCAGATCCTCTTGAGTATGTGGACTTTCAGCCACTTTGAGGGTTTTATTGTCAATTTTTTGTTTTGTATGTTCTTTAGAAGCAATAAAGTTGCATGCATTTATGTTGTTCCCAACTGTAACTGTCTTATGTACCCAAAGAATTGGTGACCTTTGCTTTGAACAACCTCCTTGCCTCAACTAGGAAATCAGGCAGCATTTTTTCTTACGCACAAGTTAGAAGTAAAAAACTTTTGCCTCAGAGACAGGTAAGCCTGCATCTTTTTAAAAATTCTTTGAGATAATATAAAATTCAGACTTCTCCAGCATGCTATCGCATATGGTATTAGCACTTTAGGTTAACGGTGGGTATGTTCTGAGTACTTATTGAGTTTCAACTGTGTTCTATACATAAAGAAAGAGTATCCATTGCATTAGAGGCTTAATATAAATTACCCACATCAATCTATAGAAAACAAACCAGCAGAACAGAGAGTAGGAGAGAAAAAAAAGCCATTCTTCTAAATCTGGGTTTGTAAAGATGTCAGTTAATATTGAGTGTGGTGTCTGAATTGAATTAGAGATGCTGTCATAGAAAGATCACAAGCTTTACATCTAAAAACCCACTCTGCTATACATTAGAACTTTTGAGAAATGGTCATGGTCAAGTCTCGATTCTGGGGATTTTGACAGAGTGGTTCTTGGGTGAGATCTGCCCAGGAACTTTTGAAAGGCTTGAGGGTGACTCTGGTGCTTTTGGCTGTAAATGGAAGCCACAGTAACTGGGAGTTTGAGAACCTGAGTGACAGTTTTGACTTTTTCATTTATCAGACACATGACCTTGGTGGAGTTACTGATTCTACCTGAGCTTTGGTGTAATATTCATGCAGTGCAGTGCTCTTAAGGATAGCGCTTGAAATACACAGGGAAGGGTGAGGAAAAATCGCAATCTTCTGTAAAAATGTATGAGCTTATTATTTTCAGAGACTAGCTGTTTCCGTGAAAGACGGCTTTTTTGTGGAAAATATTTTGTCACATGTCACCAATCTAGTTCATTCACAAATGCCTCCTATTGCCCTGATCAGAACTCCAAACTAAACTAGGTTTTCAGCTCAAGGATTGACAAAGTGGCTCCCTTTGGGTTGATAACACAGGACAATTCAGGAAGCAGATGTGCGTCCACACAGCGGTGCACACAACTTGAGTGTTTGTGTCAGTAAATCAAGACCACAGTAGGTCTGGGACCCTGGCACTGAGGTGTGTGGTACCTGAAAGAGGCAGAGGAAAGATTGTGTATTTTAAGAAGAGACATGGAAGATATAAACATGGTCCAAACTGAACTCCTATCCATGAAAACTATATCTCCTGAGATTCAAAAAACATATTGAATAGGATTAACAGCGGATTAGATAAGGTAGAGGAAATTATTAGTAACTTGAAGACATAACAATAGGCTCTAACCAAAATGAAACGTGGAGAAAGGAATGACTGGAAAAAGTGAACAGTACTGAGTGAGCTTTGGGAAAGCATAAAGTGGCATAATATACATGTAATTGGAGTTCCGAAGGAAATGCGAGGAGGGGAAAGCAGAGAAAATCACTAGAAAAAATAAATAATGGCTGAAAAATTTTCAAATTTCATGAGAACTCACAGAGTCAAGAAGTTCAAGAAACCCCAAACACAAGAAAAATGAAAAAAAAAAAGCACTATAGTCAAATTGTTTAAAACAGTGACAAATAGAAAAATTTTATAAAGTCCAGATTACAAAGATATATTGCATATGGAGAAAAAAAGATAAAGATGACAGCCAATTCCTTATCAGAAATAATGGAAACCAGAAACCAGACAGCGATGTCTTTAAAGTACTGAAAGAAAAGAAAAAGTCAACCTAGAATTCTAAAATGCTATGCTCAGTGTTTGATGTCAAGATTTTCTATATAGCTACAATAATAAAGAAAGTGTAAGGTGTGAGGATGGACATGTAGATCAATGAAACACAACACAGAGTCTAAAAATAGATCCACACGTAAGATTAATTGATTTTTAACACATGTGCCAAAGTAACCTAATGTGAAAAAGAAATTTTTTTTTCTCAACAAATGACACTGGACCCAGGTAACATCCATATGCAAAACAATGAATTTCAAATCTTCCTTTGAACTGTATACAAAAATTTAAGTCAACATGAAATACAGAACTAAATATAAAAGATACAACTGTAAAATCTTAGAAGAATGCAGAAAATGTTTGAGACCTTGAGTTAGGCAAATATTTCTTTGACATTATACAAAAAGAATGAACCAGAAAAGAAAAATATTGATCAACTGAAATTCATCAAATTTGAAATTTCTTTTTCTGTTCAAAAGACATTGATAAAGAAGTGAAAAGACAAGTCACATACTGAGAGTAAACATTTGCTAAATACACACTTGATAAAAACTTGTATACAGAATATAACTTTTGATTCAATAATGAGATAATCACATAAATAAAATGGAGAAAATATGTGAATAGATACTCTACTAAAAAAGATATGAAGGTGGTAAATAAGCATGGTCATAGTCAATAGTCATCAGGGAAATGAAAATTAAAAACACAATGTGATATCACGGCATACTGGCTTGAAGGGATAAAATTAAAAATACCACGTGTTTGCAAGGATGAAAGCAATTGGATACTCATGTTTCTGGTTGTCATACAATGTGATGTGTCCACTTTGGCTATGGGTTTGGTGGTTTCCTATAAAGTTAAAATATATAGACTACGCATATTAGTGTATTAGGGCTGCCACAGCAAAGTAACACAGAGTGGGTGGCTTCAACAAGAGAAATGTATTAGCTCACTGTTCCAGAAGCTACAAGTCTGAAATCAAGGTGTTGGCTGTGAGGCATAAACTGTTCCAGGCCTCTTTACTAGCTTCTGGTGTTTTGCTGGTGATTTTCTCTGTTCCTTGGCTCAGAGATACAACACCCCCTTGTCTATTTTCATCTTTACCTGTGTTCTCCCTGTGTGCGTCTGTGTCCAAATTTCCCCTTTTTCTAACAACTCAGTCTTATTACATTAGGGCTCACCCTAAAGATCTCATCTTAATTTGATCACCTACAAAAACCCGATTTCCAGATAGGTCACATCCACTGGTACTGGAGGTTAGAACATCAACATCTTTATAGGGGACACAATTTAACCCATAGTACCATAGGACCTAGTGATCACACACCTAGCTAGTTTTCCTCAAAGGGTTTTGTGAAGATTCAGTGAAATTTAAATCTCAATTCATCTGATTGCTGTTAATAGAAGTTTTACTATATTGAATCAAGCCATCCATTTTGTACTTGCAGGTTGGATGAGAACAAAAAAGGTGATTTATTCTGTTCTTCAACACAAAATGTATTAGTTGCATTGTGTATAACCTTGCTCTTAAGCAACTTATAGTCTAGAGGAAGATGTGGCTCTCAATACTGACACGGCCAGGTGGTCTTGCCTTGTATAAGAAAAGTTAGAGGACTTTTGGTGAGCTCACAATCGCTAGAGAGTCCTTTCATGTGAGGAGGGTCAGAGATGGTATAATGGGGAAAGTGGCGATTGATCTCATCTTAAAAGTTCTGGACAAGTGGATAGAGACAAAGGCAGTACAGGTGGGGAGAACAGTAGAAGCCACGTAAAGGAGATGGGAATGCATAGAAATACGTGCCAGCAACCATAAGTCGCTGATAGGACAAAGGAAGTGCAGGTACAGTGGGCTGCTGGGAAATATCATTGCGATGGTAGGTGGACCAGGAGGCCAGCAGGAGAGGAGACCTGTGTTCTGGAGGCAAAAAGGGAAGGAGGGACACATCTTGAACAGGAGAGTGATGGGATTAGCGCTATTTCAGCAAGTTCATCTTGCAGGGGGGCAGGGTAATCACAAAGGGGAGCATCACGTGGGGGCCACTCGGTGGTCTGCACAAGCTGGAGGAGAGGCCCCCGCACAGGGGCTCAGTCTGTCTTCCCTTTGGGGAGGTTTGCCACTCACATAAATGGCCTTGCGCATATCAGGTAATTTTCTTTTAACACCAGTCCAGCAGAGGTTGTGTCTAAACGGTCAGAGAGGCTGCTGATCCTTCCAAGTAGGCTAATAGGGCAAGTATTACCTGATGCTGCCATTTCTCCCTGTTCCCATGATGAGAAAGGCTCTTGATCACACAGCGCTGCTGGAATAATGTAACGATCAGCTTTATTTTTGCAGAAGAAACAGGATAATTTTTTTTCAGAGTCAGATCTCTGGATCACCAGCATTAAAGATAATTCCCACAGCACAGTCTTTACAAGGTTGAGTCTTACACTGCTGCTATTGTAGTCTTCTGCTGGAAGGCACCCAAGCGTTTAGGGCTGTACCTCAGATTGTACGGATTTCCAAATGACCCCTCACAGCAAGATCTTTAAAGGTCAATGGCCAAACAGTCCCTTTGAGAAAATCTGAGAATGACTTGATTTCACAGTAAACTCATAAAATTGGGGATCCAGGGGAGCAAAGTTGAAGGACTTCTAATTCCTTAGTTTTATGTCTCTCCTTGAGTATCATCATAAAGGTAGACCTTGTCATCCTCCTTTCACTAAATACCTCAGGGGACTAATCTCTCACCTTAATGTCTTATCCTCTCCCAGTAAGTTGCCACCATAGCTTCCCTGCTTTGGGAGCAGAGCTGTGTCCTTTATGACAAGCTCAGTGACTCTGAGGTGAGACCCAGCCTTGGGAAAAGGCTTCAGGTCTCCCCAGACGGCTCGGAGATTGTGGAGGTACCCAGCCAGACTTCGCACTTACGCAACTTCAGGAAAGTGGAGGCTCCCTCGAGAAGGTGACTCCAGATGCCAATCTGTCACTTGTGCACAGCAGTATGAGTTTAAGAACAATTGAGTTGAATGCACACATGCACGATTTCCATGAATTTCCCCAGGAAGCATTTTAAGCAGGAAGCAAAATGTTTATTATTATGTAAAGCTCTGAATTTCCTGAATAAGAAATCTGTTCCCGTATTTCTTTATTTAAGCCTGTACTTCATATATATATCCATGGAGAAGAGGAAAATATTTTAGGTAGGAGCATCTCTGAAAGGCAGGCTTGTATTTGTAAGGAAGGCATTTGGAAGTTATTTCGATGATCTGAGGGCCAAAGGAGTCTGTGGCTTAGTGCAAAATTCAGCTGAAAGCCAAAGCAACTAAATAATTTTCCAAGCTCCCATGATAAATTGTTGGCTGATTTGAAATTAGGGTCCTTATCTCTTGATTCCCTGCTTCTGTTGTCTACTCCTGTATAATAAATCACCCCCCAAATTCAGTGGCTCAAAAGAATAGTAATCATTTTTGTTTTCAACTAATTTGGGCTGGCCTGTTTCATGCAGAGTCAGTTGTGTTGGTTTCCCTGGGTGGCACGGGGGTGGGATCTGCTTTCAGGAGGGCTCCCCTCACAAAGCAGGCAGGCGGGTCGTGGCTATTCCTGGGGGTTCAGGCAGGGATGTATCCAGGGACCTCATCACCTCTTCACAGCATGGTGGCTACATTTTGCTTGTTCTAGTAGAGTTCATTTTTTTAGAACAACTTTAGGTTCACAGTAAAGTTGAGGGAAGGTACAGAAATTCCCCTCTACCCCCTGCTCCCCCACATGCACAGCATCCCCCATTATCACATACCCCATCAAATGGTACATTTGTTATGAATGACATACTTACATTAACAACATATAACTCAAAGTCCATAGTTTACATTATTTCTTTTAATTAATATTTATTGGAGTATAGCTGCTTTACAATGTTGTGTTAATTTCTGCTGTACAGCAAAGTGAATCAGCTCTACGTGTACATATATCTCCTTACATTATTGTTCACTCTTGGTTTTGTACATTCTGTGGGTTTGGACAAGTGTATAATGACAGGTATCCAGCAGTACTGCATCATGCAGAGTAGTTTCATGGCCCTGAAGTCCTCTGTGCTCTGACAATTCACCCCTCCCTTGCCCTCCCCTTAATCTTCTCAACCAATGCTCTTTTAACTCTCTCCATAGTTTTGCCTTTTCCACATAGTTGGAATCACAGAGTACATAGCATTTTCAGATTGGCTTCTTTCACATGGTAATACGCATTTAAGTTCCTTCCATGTCTTTTCATGGCTTGACAGCTCATTGCTTTTTATAGCTAACTAATATTCTATTGTCTGTATGTACTACTGTTTATCCACTCATCTACTATATCTTGGTTGCTTTCAAATTTTGACAAGTTTTGGCAATTATGATGAAAGCTGCTATAAACACCCATGTGAAGATTTCTTTGTGGACATACAACTTCATTTCCTTTGGGTAAATACCAAGAAGCATGACTGTGGGAGCACAATTGCTGGGTCACGTGATGAGTACATTTAGTTTTGTAGGAAATTACCAAGCTGTCTCCAAAGTGGCTGCACCCAATTCCCACCAGCAATGAAAGGGAGTTCCACGTTGTCACCAGCATTTGGTGCTGTCAGTGTTCTGGATTACGGCCATTCTAATGGTGTGTAGTGGTATCTTACTGTTGTTTTAATTTGCATTTTCCTGATATGATATGCCTCCTTTTCTTATGCATATTTGCCATCTTTATATCATCTTTAAATGATGTATCTGTTGAAGTCTTTGGCCCATATTTTAAATTGTTCCCTAAAGGGTTCCTCCCTTTCTGATTGTTGAGTTGTAAGAGTACTTTGTATATTTTATATAACAGTCCTTTATTAGATGTGTCTTTTGCAAATATTTGCTCCCAGTTGGTGGCTTGTCCTCTAAATCTCTTGGTATTGTCTTTTTCAGAACAGAAGCTTTTAGTTTTCATGAAGTCCAGCTTATCAATTATTTATTTCATGGATGGTGCCTTTGGTGTTGTATCTAAAAAGCCATTCCCTTACCCAACATCATCTAGGTTTTCTCCTATGTTATCTTCTAGGATTTTTATAGTTTTGTGTTTTACATTTGGGTCTGTGATCTATTTTGAGTTAATTTTTTTAAAAAGTGTAATGTATGTGTCTATATATATATATATATATATTATTTTTTTTTTTTGCAGTTGAATGTCTAGTTGTTACATTACCATTGTTGAAAAGACTACCTTTGCTCCATTGTATTGCCTTTGCTCCTTTGTCAAAGATCAGTTGACTATATTTATGTGATTCTATTTTTAGACTCTCTCTTCCATCCCATTGATCTATTTTTTCTATTCTTTCACCACTATCAGGCTGTCTTGATTACTGTAGCTTTATAGTAAGTCTTGAAGTCAGATAATATCAGTTTTCTAACTTTGTTCTTCTCCTCCAATATTATGTTGAATATTGTGGGTCATAGCTTCCTCTATTCATGAAAGAATTTTGCTGCTGGAAGCCCATGGAATCTCTCCCATTCCCTCAACCTATGAGTTTTAAATCCCTTCTAGGTCCTTAAGAATGAAAATTGCATACATCAGGTTTATGTCCCAGCTGTGCTGTTGTTTTGATCTACAGCACCACAGTGATCCCTGTTGTACAGTTGCTAACATGCTCCTGTGTTTGGGCCATTGTTGATGTTGCTGTGGTCGCTTTATTTACATGTAGGGGCCCACAGTACTATAAAGCCTGCAATGTGATATGCCTGTGTCATCCCAGGGATGTTGTTCTCATTAGTGTGGCTTCAGAAACAACCTCAGTACATACAACACTTTCAGGGAAAGCCTATTCCCTGATGAACATTAAGTAAGAATAACACATCTTTACTCATGGTGATTTTTGAAATGTGATTCTCTGGGTTAAATGTGCTATCCATATATTTTTTAGTTTTAGGACAAACACAGCATTTAACTTTGATTACATAGGGAATAGATGTGAATTTAAACTAGTGGAACTCAATTATTGGACTGATTAAACAAGAAATATATGTTGTCTATTTTAATCTGCTTAATTACTGAAGCAAGCTTTTCTTTGAAAATTACTCCATTAGCCAAAAGAACAAAATCAATGCATATTCAATTAATATTAATTATACAACAAATTCAATATTGAGTCAGGTTTAGCACAGTCCGATACTGTGGTTTTACTTATTGGTAAATTGAAAGTTCACTTACCGAAAGAGAGTTGGCTGCTTTTGACTGTATTTAGAACCAGCATGAATGCTAAATTCTAAATGTTAAACCAATCTCAAACTTGTAAGGGTTTGTTTACATGTATGCAAGACTGGGTGGGGTTCACAATATGGCTCTGTTCCCTCTGCTTCTAGAGCAAAAACATTAAAAAGGCCTATACAGTGAAGTTGTGAGCCTTCTGGATATGAAATTAATTTAGCAAAACAATGTTTTAGTGATCAAAGAGTAATGAATCAGAAGATGTCGAATGAATTTTCCTTAAGCTATGTGCAAGTTTACAAATGAAGGAAAAGAGCTGTGGTGAGATGGGTCTCTGCTGCCGGTACAGAATTCTCTAGGGGGCCACTGTCCGCGGCATCTCACTTTACCCAAAAAGAAAGAATACCATGCACATGTCATTCATTTTGCCAACCAAAGTCCATTGACCACTGACCAATGAAAGGGGAGAAGAGAGAGAGAGGGCTGGAAAGTTTCTCTTACCAAGGTTGACCTGAACTCTCCTGGATCAGATCCTGCATGCATTCCAGGGGCAGATTTGGTCTTGTAGTGCTACTTTTGTTTAAATATCACTTTCCATTTTACAAAGCTTTCTATTTTCTTATTTAACTTGTGTAATACCTTAACCAGGCTCATATATATATATATATATATATATATACACACATATACACACACACCTATAGATATACACACACATATACATATGATGTATGTATATATATGAAGTTACATATTATTAACTCTTAATTTAATATATATTAATAATTAACATATAGAAATTAAATAGGTTGAATTTTACTTATGTTTGCATATATGCACAATGATTATTATTCTTCATCTGTCAATTAGCAAACAGGCTCAGACAGGTGAAATAATGATATTAAATAGCTTAGGAAGGGCAGAGCTGGAATTTGTCCCTGCATTTTCAAAGTCTGGTGCTCTTTTCTCTGTGTTGAAACTCCCATTCAATAAACTAAGTTGCCATTCAATAAGCTAAGTTTTTGGTTGACAGAAATGGAGATATAATGGTGTGCACATATACTTTAAGGACCATGAAGACTTTTTTGCCCATGTGGGTCAAGGTAACTTCAGACTGACTACAGATCTGCTTCTCAGCAGGCTGTTACCCTAGAACCTCAGTCATTAAGCACACGACTTCGGTGTCCCATTAAAGTACTCACTGATTCATTCATTCATTCAACACATGATCGTCTATGACAGGTGAGGCTCTGTGCTGGTCCCTGGGGATAATGCAATAGTGCAAAGCATCGATATGTTTCCCACCCTCACGGAGTCAAGAGGAAACTAGACTAGTGGTCTAGGAATTAGACCAGTTGAGGGGCTATAAGAAGGGAAGGGCAGTGAGCTGCTGTGGTGTTCAAAGAAGGGAGGGAACTCCTAGAAGGGTCAGAGAAACGCTAGGTGGCATTTCCAAGGTCAGTTCTCATAGGTACGAATTATCCAGACAAAGATAAAGCATGAAGATTTAGGGAGAAAAGGATAATGCCCTGGGCAAAGTAAATAGCACGCAAGAAGGACCAAGTGCCTTACTAGTCTGATTTTTTTCAACAACACGAGAGGATGCTTCGCCTCGCCGGAAATACACGTGATCCTCAGTAGTCATCCCTGTTTGAACCCTGTGGATGATAGGACTCAGGAAGGAAAAATAATGTGTCCCCTTCTGGAAAATAGCAGAGTCAGACTTAAAACTTAGTCTGTTTCCATACATATTTTTCTTAGCATAATACTACATTAACCACGTTTTTTATCAAAATTCCCAAAACCACAGTTTGCCTCCAAATAAGGAGAATGTAACAGCGATTGCTGTGACCAATTAGACTAGACCTTAAAATTATGAGTCCAGGTAATTTATTCAGTGGGCCTTGACCATAGAGATGGTGACACAATCATTATTTTTCCAATGATTTCTGTGTCATAAAGTCTGGAAGCGGAATAGAGTTTATGTGGGCAAGAAACAATTTTCCATTGTGGATGCAATAATTATCAACGCATACTGATTTCACCCTTTCTAATTCATCAGTACTCTTATCTTGTGATGAATGGGCAGAGAGAAGGAAGATGAATGTAGCACACCTTTTTAGGTTGCTTTGGGATTTGTACATAGAAACAGGCAGAGGACTCCCTATTTTCCTACCTTCCTTTCCAGCTCTCCAGGACACATGTTTCCTGGGATGTGTCTCTCAGATCCAAATCACCAAGTGAGATGTACGTTTCTCTTAAGAGACAACTTGCATACCCTGAAAATAAACCCTTAGAAATAAGCAATTAAGATAGATAGACAGTAATACAGCTGTTAATCATGTAGTTGGCATTTAGGTCATTTTTGATCACTCACCATTCATTTACCAAGTGTTTGCTTGCTGTTTCCTGAAAAACCCCTGTCTTCACTCTTTTGTGTTGGCATCCCTCTGTGAGTGCTGTCTGCCTAGCAGACGGCTGTCCACGCCTAACTTCATTTCCTATCTTCCAGCTTCTACATCCAGCTCACATATCACTTGTTTTTGCCGCCCAACCTCCATTCAAATTTCTTCTGCTAAAACAATAGTTTTTTTTTTTTTTTTGAGGGAAGTTCTTTCTTCAAGGCTCTTAATCTATGAGTATTGGATGGAGCTGACTTCACTCCCAAGCAGTGTGGTGGGTGAACTCTGATGGGCACAATCAAAATAATACATCCCCCCTAATTAGTTCTGAGCCAATAAGATACAAAAGACTCTGCTGGATCTTCATGAAATGTGTAGGTGTCATGCCTACTGTACATGAACCTGGTGGAAATGTAGTACTGGAGCTGACACAGCCATTATGCCCCAACACATGATCTGAAAATGAAGTCCTCTCCCACCTGCTGAATGGACCCAACAGAGAATAAGAAAAGCGGGGTCTGTGAAGTCAACCCCATCCTACCGCTGACCAAGAATTAGCATCACTACTCCATAAATATTCTCTTATTCTTTAAGCCAATTTGAGCTGTGTTTTTGGCCATTTTCCATCGAAAGCGCATTAACTGGGCCACTTTGCCAACCCTACCAGGCAGAATGGATAGCTCCCTTCTCTGCATCTTCAAAACGCTTTGTTTATGGCACTATTGGATCACTTATCAAATGGTTTATAGTTAGTTATATGTGTCTCTAAGCCTCTGTAGGGCATTAACCATGGCTAATTCCTCTTTCTCACTCCCCATCTTTAAGCACAGAGCCTGGCACATGGGAGGGGCTCGATGAGGGTTTGTGCAGTTAACCAACAAGTTTACTGCTCTCCCTCCATTAGCTTCAGATCGGCTTCCCTCTCTGTGTTTACAAGCTTTGACTCCCACAGAATGAGAATGTATCAGTGCAATGTTTCAATGCTTAAAATAATTAAAAGGCCATAGAGCTACATTATCTTGACAACCTCCTCAAAGGTTGAACCAAGTTAAACACTGTTCACTAATTACCATCGGAGGGAAACCAAATGTAGGAAATTGTCAGTTGTTTGTCAAGAAACGTCACCATGGTTTTTAAGGCGTATTTTCCCAGGCTTATATTATTTCAATCCTTCTATGGGCATTGGAGACCTTTGAAAAATGAAGTATGAGTATTCTGTTGATGAAAAGATAACCTTTAAGGGATTTTAGAAGAGAAGAAATAGCAATTCCTGAAAGTGCCTTCCAAAGCCTTATAAAAATGCTACCAGCTGAATTATTACAGTATTCCTACTCCGTTTCAGAAAATCCACCTCCACCATGATTAACACATACCAGCAAATTAGCCATCCACACAGGGTAAGTGCTTCCATTAGACCACAGATGTTTGCTGAACCCCTCACTTGTTCCTACACAGGGCAAAACCTGGCTCATGGGTCCCATGTGCATGTAATCAATAGAGCAGATTCATCATTTTTCACTCCTGGTTCTTGACCAAGTGAGTGAGTTCACTACCACTGTCCACATATTTATGCTTTATCACAATTTGCACAATCATCCTTTCCCCACCCTAACTGGAAGGAAAGACTGTATTAGACTTTTATCAATCATTTCTTGCCCTGGTCAGTAATGCCTACACATGCTGCTTCTGTTTTTCTATAAGTTATTGGCACATTTATCATTACTTGGCCTTAGTAGGGCTTTTTACCATTAGGTAATAATGCTCTTGAATTTCACCTTCAAAGTGTCCTTCCAGGAAGAGGAATAAAGCAGCATGGTGTGTGCTAGGACAATAAGCTGCTTCTGACTCTGGGCTCATAGATTTTGGTGACTTGTGAAAAATCACTTTTTTTTCCTTCACCACACAGGCTTGTCAAAGAAAAGAAATTGGTATAGTCTATAAGAATTGTGATAATGTTAATATTTTCTAATTCTGTAGTGCTTTTCTCTGAGAGCATGGCATGCTGGTCCATGTGCATGGAATGCAGTGAACTTTACTTGCAGGACACTCAGAATGTCTTGCTTTATTTGGCAATACCTTTTTCTTTCAGGTTACTTTGCTCAGTTGTTAACTGGAACATAGGCTTGTCTAAAGCTCTCTTTCTTGTTGTGGAAAGCAAGAAGTGCAATCACGTGCAAGAAGAAATAGAGCTCTCCTTACCATTAAATCACAAAGAATTGTGCAAGTATTAGAATAAACTCTTGGAAAAGTAATGAATTATTAGGGGTTCTTCTTTCTGTTTTCTGATACTTTAACTCAAACTTTCCAATCTAGAGAATTTCTAGTGACTTGTGGAACCTCTGTTCAGGCCCGACCTACTCTAGGAGGCCTTCATGGGTATCTCCAAGCCTTGGTTAGACACCCCTTCTCTGTGCCCCGCTACTGCATACCAACAATTGTACCATACGTGCCACTGTGTTTAAGGTCCTTTAAATTAGATCAATTTTCTACACGTTGAACTCCTTGAAGACAGAGAATGCCGTGTTCCTCTCTGTATGCCCAACACCCAGCCTAACAGGTAGCACATTATAGAAATCACAGTCAGTGTATGAAAAGTAAGTTTAGATAAAATTTATTAACAAAAGGCTTAAATAATACTGACAGACTAAATAACAATGCAAAAGGATTCCCAGAAATGTGTACGGTAAATGGGAAATGAATTGACCAGGCCTGGGAGGAAATAGAGGAGATGAAATAACATTAGAAAAGGGAAAGTATGAATAAATATAAAAAGAAGGTAATGTGCTTTTTGTGATTAAGAACTGTAATTAGTTCAATATGGCTCAGGAATGTTAGAAAGTGAGGTCGAGAGGAAATTAGAAGAAGCTTTGAAGGTCAGGCTGAGACTTTATGGACACATCTACGGGCCAGGCTAAGATGTTTATGAATATATCCTGTGGGCAATTCAATCTTGCATATATGTTATAAAAATAGAAATAATTTCCCCGAGCCTCAGTTCTTCACATATGAAGTCAAGAGGTTAGATTCCTAGCTGATCCCTAAGGTCCCTTTATGATCTATTCTCTATGATCCAGGGCAGGGCTGGCTTATTCCACTTTGAAGGCAGGCACTTTGGAAAGTGTTCACCTCACTGGGTCGGCCTCCTTGGAGCCGAGGGTAAGAAATAACTGCAATTATCACTTTGGCTTACTCATACAGCTTCCTTTCCTAACTATCTTTTTATTTGTTTCTTTTCTCTTTTTTTTAAAATGAGGTATAATTTCCATATAACTTGATATCAGTTTCACATGTCAACATAATGATTCGCAGTTTGTATGCACTTAGAAATGATCACCACAAAGAGTCTAGTTACTATTCATCACCAACATATTTACAAGTATTTTTTTTTCCTGTGATGAGAAATTTTAAGATTTATTCTCTCAGCAACTTTCAAGTATTCAGTACAGTATTAATAACTATAGTCACCATGCTGTACATTATGTCCCCGGGACTCATGTATTTTATAACTGGAGGTTTGTACCCTTTGACCCCCTTCACCCATTTTGCCCACCTTCCACCCTTTCCTAACCATCTTGAAGACGATTCTCTACCTCGGGACTTTATAAACACATAAGATAATTAGTTGAAGAGAACCAAGCACACTTTACAGCCACTCAGAGATGTGCTTGTCTGCAGAGGAAGGGCAGAGCTGAGTCAGAAACCAGGACCCAGAACCAGAGCTGAGTTGACTTCACATTGAGAAGGGCAAGGCGTTCTGAAAAGGAGCCAGAACCCCAGAGCAGGCGGTGTAGGTATGGGCTGGCAGAACAGGGAAAGATCTGGAACGCTGAAGTCAACACGGCTGGGCCCAGGGAGGATAAAAAGAGTCCCAAGGGGACCCAGTAGAACTAGTGTGGCTGGCTGGTTGTATGTCCATGGGTTTGTATTCCTCACCATTTTCCATAGACGTTTCCACTTATGCCTCAGAGAAACTTAAAGGTCCCAAGTTACCTACAATGGTTTGGAGGCAAACCAACTCAGCAGAAGCTCAGACCAGCCAATATGAAGGCACTTTGGCAAATAACTCAGTGAAATGCATTTACTGTCATATATTATAAGCAATTTGCATGGTTCTGTGGCAAAATAAAAATGTAATGTGAACCTTTGGATATAAAACTATTTTGTCTATTATAATCTGGACTCAAAAAAAAAAAAAAAAAAAAAAGACTTTCTATGTGAGGAGTTCCTCTGACTGCCTCTTTCACAAAATGGTTTGACTCCGTCTTTTATTCACATGTGTGGGATAAAATACTACCACAAACACATGAAGTTAGGGTTTTTGAGCTTATGGAATTTTACAGGAACAATGAGGATCATAAAACACAAGTATATGTACAGAGCCAGCTTCACATACTTGCAGCCTGTGTTGTCACACCAGGCCCTACGGTTTAATGCTCTGCCATCAGCATCTTGAAATTCTCAATAATTTTCGAAAAAAAAGCTCAATCTTTTCATTTTGTGCTGGGGTCCTACAAATTATGTAGTGATCTTGTATGTATGTGTAGCTAGGAAGGCAGATGGGTAGATAGATAAGTAAAAGATAGATGATAGTTGCTTGATAGAAATAGATGATAACGATGGTGAAGGAAATGCATCTTGGGGATGGGGAAGAAACTTTCTACCATATGTTGAGTGGCTGGACCACAATTTTTCTGCAAACTCACTCTCCTTCTGCTCGTTCACGTCCTATCTAGAGAGAACGTTTCCAACCAATGATTAATAGAGAATCTGAATGCTCTAAAGCACCTAATTTTTGTGAGATGCACTAAGATTAGTTTTCATACTTCATTAAATGGAGTTAAAATGATTTATGTGAGTACTTTAAAAGAGATTAGAAAGCCACTTTTTCCTGAAAAGCTAGTATACTTGTCAATAACCTTCTTCTGACTTCTCTTTATCATAACTTCATACCTCAGAACCAGTTAATCCTCAGTGAAAAAGAGGCCTCATCGCCGCCAACTCAGGCGTCATCCAGACTCAAGTTCATCCCAGATACGCTGTCAGTGGACTTTGGGCCTGAGTCGTACAGTGACGTGGTCTGAAGACAGTTGCGTGACAGCTGATGTGCAGCTTAAAGGCACTCACATGGAGAGAAGTGGTCACAGTGACAAGATGAGTTTATTTTACAAAATAAGTTGCTAGAAATTCCCTAAAGCTCAGTGTTAATCCCCACTGTATTATTATTTTGGTGATTACATATGAGTGGTTTCCTGCATTTCCATCATTCAGTTATTCTACATTTGGGGTTACTTAAAAACATATACACATTTTCTTTCTGGTGAAGGAAAATCACTGATTCCTGAATTATTACAGCTGGAAGAACTATTTGGCATCATCCACTTCATCGTTTTACAATTTTTCAAGTATTTGAGCATTAGCTTCAAATATATGTATGTTTGCTATGCCTTCATTTCTCATATACGATTATTTCTGAATATTACTTAACATCAGTTCATTTTTTTTTTTTTTTTTTTGCCGTACACGGGCCTCTCACTGTTGTGGCCTCTCCTGTTGTGGAGCACAGGCTCCGGACGCGCAGGATCAGCGGCCATGGCTCACGGGCCCAGCCGCTCTGTGGCACGTGGGATCTTCCCGAACCGGGGCACGAACCCGTGTCCCCTGCATCGGCAGGCGGACCCCCAGCCACTGCACCACCAGGGAAGCCCCCAGTTCACTTTTAATATTAAATAAATTTAGTCTCATCTTAAGCAACAGCATCCATTAAATCCTGGATTTAATAAACTAGTTTTACGTTTTATGTTTTAGTCACATATGCATGTGTAACTATTTTTTTCTAAAGTTTATCTATGACGACCTAAAAATGCTTCATGTCCCTCTCTAAAAACATTCTACAAGCTGAGGTGTAGAGACATAATACAGACTTCTCTTGGTACATATGAGCTAGTGAAAGCAGAATGAACTTATTAAAATAAAGAAGAGATTGTCCGATGACCCAATAGAAAATCAGAGTCTTAAAAAATTAAGTCTTGGGCTTCCCTGGTGGCACAATGGTTGAGAGTCCGCCTGCCCATGCAGGGGACACGGGTTCGTGCCCCGGTCCGGGAGGATCCCACGTGTCTTACAATCTTTACTCTGCAATCCCTTACCTGTACCTCTTTGGAAAAGTCACTTAAAATCCCTGCACCTCAGTTTGGTCATATGCAGAACCTGAATTTAATCAGCATCCTAGCTCATAATATATTCCTGAGCAAGGAGGAAAGTGAATGGTGGGAGGTGATATAGTGACAGATGACATGTGACCTGATCGTGATAGTAAAGCATAATTCTGGGTGACGTAGGAGACCAGCACCCAAGGTCACAAGGGTAGCTGTGACACAAGGGTCGTTGGCAGACCATGAACAAAACCACACTTCCCTAACTCTCATCCAGTGACCTTGGTGCGGAATGAAATAAGCTGATTAGATGTTGAATAAGCTTCACTAGAATCATGCCTCTGTTTTCAAAGCATTAGGTTTTGATATGGCTGATGATGTTCACAGAACACTGATAACATTTTCTGATGAAAATATATTAATACGGTGTTGCATAATGATCATCAGTTCCATAATTCCTTTCTGACATGGTTGCTTCCCTGCAATTCATCTCTTTAAGCAAAAGGTAGAATGATTGGTTGGTTTCTGATTTTTCCTTTCAATCTAACATATGGTTCTGTTTAAATGTGTCCATGTTTGCAACTTACAGTTGACATTTTTGGCACTCGGAATAGTATCTTGCAATTATACTTAGTTTAGAAAGAAGGGTTTGCTTTAACAGCAGAATGCATGAAATAAAAAAGTTCAAGTCAAATTTATTGGCTGCTGAGAGCCCTCGAGAATGTAGACGTCTGGTCTGGGGGAACTCAATGGATTTCTGTTCTTGGTACATGCACCCACTTATGTGTTCACGTCCCACCCCCATCCTCACGGCCATTACATGAAAGCATCTGAGTGTTGTACAAGGCTAAAGCTTTTTGTGTTAATCTATCCCATATGGAGTAGCTATTAAACAGACAGCGAATTCACTCACGGCCTGGGGGTAAGCCTGTATTTGTAACACGGGGACACTGTCAAGGGACTTGTGTAGCAAAGAATAAGGAAAAAATATAGAGAAAAGGGAATGTGAAAAGTAGTACCGTCTAGGCTACATTCAGCCTGAAAATAATTGTTTGTGAAGACTTTGGTGGTTGTGGACATGTGCAAACAGCTAAGGAAGCTCTCCTCGAAGGCAGGTTACTTCTCCTGCAATGCTGTGCCCGGGAGACACAGATTTTCCCTGTTTCTGGGTCTAAATTCAGAAATTAGGCCCAGAAATAGAATGGTTCAGTGAAACTCAATCGTGTCCCAGCACCAGATCCAAGACATATGGAAATTAATGAAACACAGGAGTCCTGCAAAAGTAATAGAAATGCACATGTAGATCCCTCTGTAATTTAAGCAGAAAGATTTTATGCTTTAGGTACTCAGTTTTAAGCAAATGAGAGAGATGTTGAGAGATTTGGGTGGTTAGAGTACCTATACCCAAAGCAAGAAATGATCAGGCCAGTTCGTCATGTCTCAGTAGATTATGGAGATCTGGGATCGATCCAGGGCAACAAGAAGTTTCTGAGGCAAACTTGGAGAGCGAGGCATTTGTGTAGATGACCCTGGTTCAAGGATAGATTCATTCCCCAGAAGGGAGGAATGGAAACATAATACCAAAACACCTCAATTAGAATGGTTTGTTTCTACAATTTCTTACATACATTTCTGCTTGTTTATCAGATTTAAAGTAGCTTTGTGGATACATTTCTTCTGGGTGTATTTACTCTTTACTTGTCCTTACACAGTTCTTAAAGGACTCTTTCAGGCGATGCAATCCTAACGTCTATTAATGGAGATCTCTTGCACAGAATGAGCCCAAGCAAAGCCTGAAAAATCATTTACCAAGTGGAATACATGCCCGAGTAGGTTTGTGAAGAGACAGAGTCTTGGGTTGGATGATGTCTAAATTTTCTTTTATCTCTGAGACTATTATTCCTTGAAAGGTCCCTGGCTTCAAAAAGCCTAGCAAACATGACTAACCAGATTGTACTTCCAACCTGCTGCTGGAATGTATGACCTACTATGGAACAACACTCTGAGTCATTCAGATCAGCATTCTTCTAGTGAACAAATTTCTGTTCAGCAAATTCTGAGTATGTGCTCTGAGGCAGGAACTCTATGATAAGCACTGAGGACACAAAAGTGAGAAAAACGGGCATAATCTTTGTTCCCATGGAGTTGACAGTTTTGAGGAGGAATGCATGTCACTCAAATAACCACAGTAAAAAGTGTACACCTAAGAGTGAATATAAGAAGTTGGAAGGAAAAAATCATAAACAAACAGCTTGAGTCAGACTGAGCAGTCAAGGAAGGGTTCTTGGAGGAGGTGATATTTGAACCAAAACCTGGAGCAAGATAATTTAATGAGGGAAAGGGGGCATGGATTTCTGGAGAGATGAATCAGGTAGGCTCAAGGGAAAACTGTGACATGAAAAAAAAAAAAAAAAATAGACGGAGGCCAGTGGGCTAGATGAGAAAGAGGCAGGGAGAGAAGTGATGGAAGCTTCCTGGTACAGGAGCTACTCAGGGACCCAGAGGCCAGGTGGAGGATTCAGTTCTTGATCCTACATGATGCAGGAAGACACCAAAGGTTTTAAGCCGAAGGTTAACATAATTAGATTTGAACTTGAAAGTATCAGTTTGGTATCCACTTACCTAGAAAGCCAAAACGGTCTTTGAATCAGCTCTACCTTACACTCCCTTAATAGACAATTCTCAGAAAATCTCCGTCGCTAGGTGCCTGCTCTACGTGTCAGTGGCTGGGCTAATTAGCACACTATAGCTTAGGCCCAGCGGATGCTACCAACAAGGGTTTCCCAGCCATTTTGTGCAGAAGAGCCTCTTTCATTTTCTTGAAAAGTTGAGGTCTTTGGGAAAAAGCCAGGAGACACAGTGAGGTGTCAGAACAAAGACTGTGTTTGGAGAAGAAATATAATTAACTAAAGAGAAGACTGAACAACGGAGCTTTGAGAGATGGGATGTGGGAAGAAAAGCACATAAAAGAATCAGAAATCCAGTTTCCCCTTAGAGAGAACATGTAGCCACTTTGGGCTTCTGTTTACTTGCTTATAAAATAAGATCCGTTCATTCGCGCAGCACTTACGTTCCTTCTTGTTTTTAAACAAGGCACCCATGTACCAAATCCCGTGCTAAGCTCAGGGGATAAAAAAATAAAGTGTGGTGCCAGCCTTCCAGTCCCTGGCATTCTCCCTGGGGAGGCGAGAACCCAGTATTTATCAAGTCTGACCTTCTAGACCCTGGGCTTGGTGCTTTCACAGGCATTCCGCTATTGAATCCTTACCACAAGCAGGTGAGATCATAGGCTCCTTAGCCCCACTTTTACAAATGAGAAAACTAAGACTGAGAGAGAGGAAGCACCCGACCTCAGATCAGGCTGTCAGTAGTGGCAGGGCCAAATGTCACACACAGGTCTGATTCCAAGACTCTTGTTCTTTCCACCGTAACACAGTGTAAGCAAGTAATTACAGAGCAGAGTGTGAAGTGTTTCCACGGAGGAATGCAGCAAGAATTATGGCAGCAGGGTGGGGATGCACTAAGAATAGTTCCTCTGCTGCTTCTCAGGGCTGTCCCCGTGATCACGTGCACGGATGGACTTGAAAGTGCTTTCTTTGTATGCTAAAAAGTGCCACATAAATATAAGGGATTACTGTCACCCACACAACCGGATCTGCTATGCTAGGGTGCTGAGTGCCTCTCAGGGTGAGGCTTACAGGCTGGGACGATGGCTATTTCATTCATTCATTTCCAGGACTTTCTTGGCATTCACTGCACCACAGGGGCGGGTCTGACAGCCAGCAGTCCCACACGTTCTGATGGAAGCCAAAGCCTGTCAGCTGTGCGGGGACATTCCTGGGTGCCGCTGGCTGGAATGACACTTAAGGTTTTTATCTCTAAGCTGAAAGGGAAAGGATTGATTTAGCCTGGAGAGTTCCCAAGGAGCATCCTCCCTCCCTCCCCTGTGGCTCCGAACCCAGAGCTTAGAATCAGGAGTCCTCCCAACTGTCCGCCCGCTCTGAGGTCTTCAGCTGTCCCTGGGTGAGGGTGCCCACAGAGACCAGCGCCAGCGCCGGGCTGGGCTGAGTCATGGTCCCCGCCTTGCTGGGCGGGGTCAGGGCCAGGGATGGCTTGGGGACAAGGCCTGTATAAAGTTGCAGGGGTTTTCCAGGCTGTCCTGGGCGGGGGCTGCGTGGATTATAAACAGCTGTGTTCGGAAGCCAGAGTGACAGGAGGACTCTGTGACCCGGCCTGGGGTCCCCGTGGAGAAACCTGTGGCGAGATTCAGGGCAGAAATTCTCTCATGGACCATCCTGTGGTTAGTGTGGGCACTGCCTGTCTGAACATATATTAGTGTGTGGTGTGTGTGCATGTGTGTGCGTGTGTGGCAGGAGGAGATGATGCTCTTACTTTTTCAGTGTCACAAGAACTATCATCTCATGACAGACTCATAAACCAACTCCTGACACCAGGAGGTTTTTTTTTTTTTTTTCTGCTTTGTTTTTTGAGATTTTGTGACGAGAAGTAGACAAACAGAGAGATGGAGGCAAGTGGGAAAGGGAAAGGTCTGGAGCCAGAGGTTCGAAAGATGTGCATCTGGAGGGGAGGGCAGGGACAGAGGGGCGCCCGAGGTTCAGCCACATGGGAAGAAAAGTTTTGGAGGAGGCGCCAGAATGTTTCTGTGGTTTAGACAAGCATAAAGGAAAGTCAAAGAACGGAAAGTTTAAGGACTCTTTTTAGACTTATTTTTTGAGGTAACATTATGTAAGTTTCATGCATACCACATTATCTATATGTTCTACCTCTGGATACCCTGTGGTGCTCACCGCCAAAAGTTTTGTTCCTATCCGTCACCGTACAGGTGACCCCTTTCACCCATTTAGCCCTCCCCCTTGGCCCCTTCCCCTCTGGTGACCCCTACTCTGTCCTCTGTATCTACATGTTTGGCCTTGTTTATTTTATTTTATTTTATGTTTTATATCCCACATATAAGTGAAATTATATGGTACTTGTCTTCCTCTATCTGATTTAGTTCATTTAGCATAACACCCTCAAGGTCTATCATGTTGTAGCAAATGGCAAGATTTCATCTTTTGTGTGGATGAGAAGCATTCCCTTGTATACATACCTCAGCTCTCACTGGGGACTTGGGATCAAGTCTTTGAGAAGTTCAGGTACTGAATGTTCTCTTGTTTTAATATTGTTGGTTGTTCAGCCCTCACCCTGAAACATGATGTAACCGAGCAGGACCCTATGGGGCCTTCCCGGGACAGGGACACCTCCCCCGTAGCCTCTGCTGTAGCTCCTCTCTGAAGTACCCAGATAATGATATCACATGCATGTTTCCTGAGTTTTTCAGATGCTAAAAGCCTCCACCAAATGGAAGACATTAACTACTTAATGGTCATGAGCCTGTAGCCCCTGCACCTTCTGGCACCTAAATTGTGCACAAGCTGATCACATTCCCCTGGCATTCCCCTTCCTCACCTGACCTTTAAAAATGCTTTGCTGAAACCCTTTGGGGAGTTAAGGGATTTGGGGGCATAAGCCACCCATCTCCTCGTTTGGCCCTGCAATAAAACTTTCTGTGTTCCAAACTCCCGTGAGTTGGTTTGTTTAGACTCACTGTGCATCAGGCATAGGGGCCCACATTCAGTAACAGTGACACAGCCTGATCGTGAACCCCAGGGGTCTGCAGGTTCATAAGGGGGTGGATGTTGCAACTGACTCACGTGTACAGAGTTTTTAGGAAGAATTCCATACGCTGGTAATGAAACGTTATTGTAAGAACAAAGACAATGAAAAAAAATCCTATTGTTGATCAAAGTATGTTTTAGCAAAACTGCAATGAAAGCTTCAAGTTTTCAGGACTCCCATGTGGCAGAATACCCACGGGCACCTGAATTACCTTTTCCAAAAAGTGAGTCATCTAGGTGAGTCATTTGAATATTAAATGCCAGTTTTCTGTAAAAGGAAGCTGCAAGGCTGTCATCTCTAAAAGACCACAAACCTGCTTATTTTGGAAATGGAACCCACACCTACATCATAGCTCACGTCCACGGAAGCTCCGGCCTCGTGCTCATTTAAGAAAATCACTCAGGCATCTTTCATTTATATTTTTGCAAGGACCATGAGGTCACAGACAAAGGGTTATTTTCATGTCTGTCTTCAGCATTATTATGATAAGAAATTAATATCATCCACCTTATCTAGGAATGCTTTAAGGGTCGTGACCTGACCCGAACGGTGAACCCCAAACTGAACTGAACCATATTAATTTGCAAAACCAGCCACTGAAACTGAAACCGTGTAGCGATTTTTAGCTGAAATGTATACCAAAACGACGTCTTCTAAAAACGTGACTTGGCTTCATATATTTCGAAAGCTAATGAAGGGATGTAAAAATGTCTCTGACCGATGGGTCATTATTTATTTGAAATATGAGTCAAAGCACAGGCAGTGTGACTAAAATAATTAAAGAAGAGAAAAACCATATAGGACCTTACCACTACTCAGCCATGGACTTGCCAGACTGTTCTGGCGGGGAAGGAGGGGGGCAGCGGGGCCTGGGGGAGTCAGGCCCCGGGTGGGGGGCAGGGGGTGGCCCAAGGCCTGGGGTGGGGCTGAGGGAGCACCACTGAGCTTGGGGGCAGCTCTGGGGTCAGGCTGGCGAGGAGGGAAAGCGAAGGAGTGGCGGCGTCTCCTCTTGGGTGTTCAGCAAACGGATTGGAACCTTCTCTACCATGGATGAGACAGAAATATGCCAGATGGCAAGTGATCCCTCACACTGACTGCATAACTCAAAATTGAATTAGAAACTTGCCTTGGTCCACTCCTCTTTGAAATACTGCTTTTAGTTTAAAGTTGAAATCTGTGACAGGTCCAGACTGGGGAGGATAAAGAAAGAAAGTAGAAAGACTGCCCTTGTTTCTTGCACAAGTGACTCCCTGTGAAAGCAGCCTTGGCCCCAGCCTCCAAAGGTCCTGATTTCTCTGAGGGCCCCGTGCTCCCCCCTACTGGCCCCCCAGGTTTAACCATCATGTCTGTCCTGTCTTAGGTTCTCCTGTCTGTGGACAATCAAGCCAGTGACTGAATGAATATGTGAGTAAAACAACCCAAGTGCCCTCCTTAACCTTCCATCCTGGCCCCCGATGCCATGCAAGCCTGCGATTCATTCATTCATTGTCCTGTTTGTCCTGGGGTCACAGACCCTGCTTTTCCGTCTCCACCATGTTCAAGTTCCTCCATTCCCTTGCTTAGCTGCTTTGAAATAATCATTTCCCTCAAAATAGACTTCCTATGTGAATTATCTTTCCTTTTATTTTAGCAGCTGTATTAATTTCCTAGGGCTACCATAACAATGTATTACAAACTGGGTGACCTAAAACAGCAACAATTTATTTTCTCACAGTTTTGGAAGCGAGAAGCCCCAAATTGAGGAGTTTGAAGGGCCATGCTCCCCACTGCAATCTGACCAGAGTCTTTACGAAAGGGGGCATTGGGACACAGCATAATCCCAAGGAGAACAGCATGTGAGGAGGAAGGCAGAGACTGGGGCCATGTGTCTACAAGTCGAGGAACACCAAAGGGTGCCAGCAAACTACCAGCAGCAGGGAGAGAGGCTGGATCAGAGCCTCCCCAAGAACCTTCAGAGGGAGCATGGTCCCTCCAACACCTTGATTTCAGACTTCTACCCTCCAGGACTGTGAGGCGCTAAATGTCTCTTATTTAAGCCCCTCAGATTGCTGTACTCTATTCTGGCAGCCGGAGCAGACACGGGCAGACTGCTTCCCTGGCTCTGCCTGGCTCTGAAGGCTGCGGCAATCCTGAGCACCCCCTGGTTTGCAGCCTCCCACTCTGATTCCCACACCATCAGCACAGAGGCTTCTCCCCGTGTGTCTGGGTCCAGATTTCCCTCCTCTTAATAAGAACATGAGTCCTATTGGCTGAAGCTCACCCTAGTGGCTTTATCTTAGCTTAATTCCAACTGCAAAGACCCTATTTCCAAATCAGATCACATTCACAGGTACTGGGGAGTTAGGACTTCAACCTACCTTTCTGGGGGACACAATTCAATCCAAACTCCTTGAAAGGGTTAAGCACACTCATTGCTTCTTCCTTAGAACTGGGTTACTCTTCATCTTTTCAATACAAGGAGCATCCTGCCTCAGACACCCCAGAGCTGGAATTGTACCACTTTCCTCTTTATCATTTTAATATCCTACATTCTCTTCTCTTCCCTGACATTGAGGAGGTTGCCTGTCAACCACCCGAACTTCCCACCTTTCTGATTTCCCAGGGCGCCGACCCTGAATTCTCTCTGAAATGCTCTTCTGCGCCACCCCTTCCAGAATGCTTCTCGAGTCCTTGACTCATCCTCAGAGCCCACCCACTCCTTAAATGCTGGCGCTGCCAGGCCTTCTGCTGTGGGCCTGGCACCCAGGGCACCAGTGGGACAAGGTTTAAGCTGTATTAGCCTCTCTCTCCTCCGTGCTCCTCTGAGCACAGAGACCATGTGATTTAAGCATCACCAGGCCCGGCACAGAATAAACGCACAGTAGCTCTTGCAGGACAGACGGAAGACTTGAATGAATGGGACCTTGTGAATTTTCAGAAGGGGAGAGTGACGTGGGCATGGCTGTGGTCTCTTCCTCCCACCTTGACAGCTGGGCTCACAGAGGCACTCGGCATGCTCTGCTCAGTTACACTCCCAGGTAAAGAAAAGAACGATCGTGGGCTGTCATGGACGAAGGAACCTGGGGCAGTGGGCACATGCTGCTGACTGCCCACCGTCCCCCAAGGTGGCATGGGTGATGCTGCAGGGGGAGGCTGGGGTCCAGGGGCTAACCCCCTGGCGGAGGCTCTCAGGGTCCCTGTCCAGCTGTGAAATGAATGGAACTTCAAGGACAAATAGCATTGTCCCTTCACAGGGACATGATGGGAATCAATAGAATGTTCTCATTTCTCTAGAGGAGATGTTTGATTCCTAGCATAGAAGGCTAGAGGTAAAAACAAACCTCATACTACAGGCAACAAGCAAACATCTCGAATCTGGATGGGAGCAAGGGAAGGCTCCACTCACCAGTCAGGAGTCATTTTGTGACTGCCCCGGGCTCCTCATTCAGTAAGGACCCCCACCCACTGCAGGTGTGAACAGGTGCACTTTCTACCTGGGTGGAATTCAAAACCTTCACTTCATTTGAAGGACCTTGAAGTCTGAGAAGATTCAAAATAATGTCTTTAAAGTCACAGGGAAGCAATCTCATTTTGAGAGCTATTCTCTAAAACAATAAAGGATGGTAATAATTTTACATGTGGCACCACACATATGTACCTATAACCCAGGTCCTTTTGACATTGGCTTGTGCAGTTAAAGAAATGAAGTGATTTGGGTAATTGAAAATTTGCAAGGACCATGATAGAATAGTAATAATGGGTTGCTTCAATTTCTTCTCATTGCTAATTCAGACCAGGAAATGAGACAGCACATTAGGTCAATGGTTATGAACTAATTAAGGGGCAAACTAAAAGCAATTCCATTTTTAAATAGGTTATGCACAGAATATGCAATCTCTTACATGTCTGTACACTTCCAGGCTTACAGCTTGGTTTTCAAGGCAGCTAACACGGGTTTCCATCCTAGTTCTTTTATTCATTAGCTGTGCGACATCAGGCAGTTTTCTTCAACCCTTTGGAGCTTGGTTTACTCATTTGCAATATATATACCTCACAGGCTCTTTGTAAAATGTTACTGTACAGCCCACGTCAGCATCCTTTGTGCAGTGCTGGCCAGATGATCTGCATGAAATATTTTTATCTGCATCTGACTTCAGATTGGGGGAAGCCAGAAAGAAAAACATCTCACTGAAAATTAAAATCAGCTGGTTGGGACCCCACCCCCAGATTCTAGCATTCCTTGCTTTGCCACATTCATATCTTCATTAAATATTCATGGGCATTTTTCATCTCTGAATCTGCCCGGGGACCCTGGAGGAAAAAGCACGTCCTGTGTCCTTTGAAAAGTTACCCCAAGCTAAGGGACATGCTTGGATGCCGCTGGTGGGCAATTGAAGAGCAGGTGATGACGGAATGAGGAATGAGGGAGGCTGGAAAAAAGGCAGGTCAATTCAAGGGCAGAACTCTGCTTCTGAGCCACGCCAGCCAGCAGCCTGCCTTGGGCTCCCCACCCCCAGAATCTGCTGGGCTTGCTCTCGTGTGGGTGGAACGTGCACCCCGCTGCCCCAGGAGCCCCTGCCTCTGAGGTCACACGGAGGGATACCTAGAAAGCACGCAGGACTTTTCCTGCAGCCCACCTGCAAAATCCACAGTTTCTCAAAAATACTAGATCAGCTGATTCTATCTTCACAAAGATGGCCTCATCAATGCAGAAATCATTTGTATCTAGAAAAAAAGTAGAGTAACTGGTAACTACCAGAGTGAAATCTTTTTGCTGCCGGTTTGAGGTTTCTTTATGTCTTGTCCTAATGGATTCCAGTAAGAAGTGATGGTGGAGGGGAAATGGGGACCAGAGCTCACGAATGGCGACATGCTCTGTGCTCCAATTACTCAGCTAAAGATCTTTACAGTTTGCACTGCATAGTGATTCACATCTTACAAAGCTTGTTTGCCAGGGTGATTTCATTTCATTCATGTTAGAGGATCATGTTGCCTTCTCGAGAGGGTTGGTGAGAGAGTGAGTTGAAATAATATTTGCATGACAGAAGGACAGTTACTTTCCAATTTTCAGCAAGGAAACTGATTCAGATCAGGGAAAGAAGTGTAGGGCGGGGCCCAAAGTATCTGTTCTCTGCCAGATACTGGTCTGGAGGCTTTGCATATGGGTCCTCAGGTAACAGCCCTGAGTGTTGAGTGTTATTATTTTTCTTATTTAATAATGAGAAAACTGAGGTTTACACAGTTTAAGCTATAGGTCAAAAGCTCTATGATAAGTTTATAGCAGAGCTGGGATTTAAACTTATGTTTTCAATCTATGTATGTAGTTTTGCTTAAATGATACTGAGACACACATCAATACAGTTTACTTATAAAAAAAAAATCTCACAGGATGGGCATAATAATGTATCTGACTGGAAAGAGAAAATAATTTGTCAAAACTGACTGAGGTGGATGGCACTCATGTCTTGCTGTTACCTAGAGGACAAAAGCACTGATTTGGGGTTGTGCAGAACCTGGTGCCCTTCTTTGTCAGGCTTGCCCATCCTCTGCCTCCGTGGCAAAGTCCCAGGAAGAGAGAAGCAAGCAAAGCATGGACCAGGAGAAAGGGGAAGATGTATGCTTTGCCCACTTCCTGTGCGGCTTGGTGACTGTGACCGGGTCACAGAGAAAGGCCTGTGACCCAGAAAAGGAGAAAAGCCTGGAGGTTTGGAATCATCAGCTCGTCGCCAGAGACTTTTTAGGGGCACAGGGCCCAGCACACCACTGAGGGGAGTTGCTTGTATTTAAGGCCATTCTCTGGCCTCCAGGGGCTTACCCACTATATCCATCCATCCAGGGGCGGGGAATACACATGAGCTCAGCAGAGTGATTTCACAGGAGCCTCTGGTGTCTGGGACCTATTTCACGGCACTTACACTTTTCATCTTTACCTGCTTTACATATGGGGTCTCTTCTTAGGTGTCCTTTGAGGAAATGATTCCTTGACTAAATCAAGACTGAACAATCACGTTGTGTGTCCCATGCCCTCTAAATTGACTTGGGCATTTGGAGAAAATTATACGGGGGTTATTCGGAGTCCTCTGGTGCTGTGATCACACAACCAAACGTGCAAATGTGTAAGAAAAAAGAAAAAGGAGAATAAAGAGGAAGACACAAAAATTACATAGGTTAATACCTACATCTCTATTTAAAAAAATCTATAGATCTATATTTCTATGCCTCTCTGGCTCTCTATTTGTTTTGAGGCAAATACATGAAAATGTGAGTAGTGGCTATGTCTGTCTGGTAGGCTTTTTGATGGTTTTAATGTTTAAAAATTCGTCTATAAAAAATTATTATTAATAATTAAAATAAATAAATAATACTACTTTGTAAAATGATGAACATAGATATGTTTTAAATCAGTACAGGAGGGCTTCCCTGGTGACGCAGTGGTTGAGAGTCCGCCTGCCGATGCAGGGGACACGGATTCGTGCCCCGGTCCGGGAGGATCCCACATGCCGCGGAGCGGCTAGGCCCGTGGGCCATGGCCGCTGAGCCTGCGCGTCCGGAGCCTGTGCTCCGCAACGGGAGAGGCCACAGCAGTGACAGGCCCGTGTACCAAAAAAAAAAAGAAAAAATCATCACAAGTATTCCCCCAATCTAAGACAGGAACACCCAACCTGGACCCCCAATGGTCTTCCTTACTGTCACTATGATATTCTTACTATTTCTCAATTTGTGTGTTATCTTTTCTAGACTGTTAGCTGCATGAGATTATATCAATTTTGCTCAATATCACATTGCCAATATATAGCACTCTGCTTAAATATTTTTTTACATGAATAATAGTATTTTATTGCACTCGCTTATTTACTACATTTTCTCATCCTACCGTTGCCCAAAGCCAGGAACTGTTTTTTGTTTTTTGTTTTTTTTTTGTGGTACGCAGGCCTCTCACTGCTGTGGCCTCTCCCGTTGCGGAGCACAGGCTCCGGACGCGCAGGCTCAGCGGCCATGGCTCACGGGCCCAGTCGCAGATGTGGGATCCTCCCGGACCGGGGCACGAACCCGCGTCCCCTGGATCGGCGGGCGGACTCCCAACCACTGTGCCACCAGGGAAGCCCAGGAACTGTTTTTTATATAGTTTCATACTCCATGCACTAGACGTGGTAGTGTCTAACACAGAGCAGGAACAATAGTTACTTGTGAAAGGAATTAATCAATGTATAGTGATGATTGCCTCCGTTACCTGGGCATACATGTCATATTTGTGTGGGAGTGTTTTTGAACGTCTTTTTATTTGTCCGCTAGCCTCAATGAGGACAGACATTTATTTTTCTTGCAACTCTGCATGCAAGTTTAGGAAAGTATTTAACATATAGTTAACGTATGCTTCAACATATAGTTCAGTATATTCATCTGATTTACTACGGATCCTCTTGTAATTTAATATTTGTTCAACAACCACTTTTTACTTTCATTTTTTAAAAGTTTTTATTGGAGTATATTTGATTTACAATCTTGTGTTAGTTTCAGGTGTACAGCAAAGTGAATCAGTTATACATATACATATATCCACTCTTTTTTAGATTCTTTTCCCATATAGGAAACCATTTTTTAAACTACTAACTCCAACCCAGTAATCAGACTGGGTGGTGGTTCTCCAGTGGGGCTGGTTTGGCTCGGAGGAGAGCCATGCTGCAGGTCTGGAGACATTCCTAGTTGTCTGGTTGGTGCTACTGTCACGTAGTAGTTGGAGGCCAGGGGTGCCGCTCAAATCCTAGGGCAAAGAACAGCCCCGCCCCCAAAAAAGAGAGGATTTCAGTCACATATTTCAGTATTTCAGCGGTTAGGAGACCTGAAACTAGAGTTCAGGGGAACGCAGATGAATAAGGCACAGCCGTTGTCCCTAAAGGTCCCACAAGAAAAATAGACTTGGAATGAGTCCTTATACCAGGGCACTTCCTCACAATAATAGAGTGTGTGAAACAGAATGGGATGTCGTTAGCTGGACTCATCAAAGACAGTTACACTGAAAGGGGGACAGCTTGGGTAAAGTCATATGAAAAACCCAGACTGGAATGTATAAATGTAGTAATTCCCAGAACTAGCAGGAACTAACTAGAAGGAAATTGAGGTTCCTTTTATTGGAAAATGAACTCAAGGTGGACATAAAGACTTCTTCCTACATCTATAAAAGATCTTCAGCGCTGAGACCAGCATATTGGACTTATCAATGCAAATTTTTGATTTAATGAATGACAAGCCAGTGAAGAAGAGATTTTTCTCTTTCTTCCTCCCTCCCTTCCTTCCTTCCTTCCTTCCTCCTTCCTTCCTCTCTCTCTCTCTCTTTCTCCCTCTCTCTTTTTCCCTAAAACACAAAACCTCTGAGGTTGGCCGTGGCTCAGGTCTTCCTGCAAGGAGGGCTGCTCCTCTCTGTTCATCCGCGTTTCTCCTCCTCAGATGTATTCCTTTGGGTAGTTTGCCAGTAATCACGGGATTGCCTCTCAGCTCTTAACCCACCCTTCTTTGTCCTGCCCTATGCTACTGCAGCTGGACCCTGTTAAAGTTTCTCCTCTGCAGCTGGTAGAATGTTAACTTCATAAACAGAGGCTGGAGAAGTGACCCCAAAAAGGCTGGAGACTGAAAACACTGTCCTCCTAGATCCAGGTCCTCCGCTCTGGGTGCTGTGCTCTTACTATTTATTATTATCCTTCAGTGTGGTGTGGAGACATTGATATCTATCTATATACGTCTATATCATATTTTATATATATATATATATATATATATATATATATATCTTTTGGTGTCCATACTTAAAAAACTTTCTATAAGGCTTGTGCATCAATAAAATGTTACAGCTCGGGACTTCCCTGGTGGCACAGTGGTTAAGAATCTGCCTGCCAGTTCAGGGGACACGGGTTCAAGCCCTGGTCCGGGAAGATCCCACATGCCGCAGAACAACTAAGCCCGTGCGCCACAAATACTGAGCCCACGTGCCACAACTATTGAAACCCATGCTCTGCGACAAGAGAAGTCACCTCAATGAGAAGGCTGTGCACCACAACGAAGAGTAGCCCCTGCTCGCCGCAACTAGAGAAAGTCCACGTGCAGCAACGAAGACACAACACAGCAACAAATAAAAATAAATTAAATAAATAAATTTTAAAAAAAGTTACAGCTCACTATTATCCATGAAAAAAGAAAGACTGAAGAGAAAAGGCCAATCCCTCTCTCTCCTGTGTAAAGCCCCATCTCTGTTTCTACTTCCTAGTTGGAATCTCCTTTACTTCCTCTGGTAATTCGTGTGATGAATGACTTCATGTTTTAGGTAGAATTTGCATCAGACTTCCGGGGTTCCTATCCTGATTCAAAACTAAATAGATCTATCACTTTGGGCAAATTATATAATTTTTTCTATGTTAGTATTACGATTGGGAATCTTTTAAATGATTATTGAAAGGGAAACACTTTACATAGTGCTCCGGGATACAGTAGATAATATAGAAAAAGTGCTTTACAGAATGCCGAGCACATAGTAAATTTTTTGTCTTTGTGTGTTTGTTTCTTTTTGTTTTTGTTAATGTAAGACCCTGCCTCCTAAGCATAGAGAGGTGGTCTTATCTATGTAAACATCTGTGAGCACCCATCTCGACAGGGCTGTGACTTTTAAGGGTATAAACACCACAAGAGATTTGCATGTTAGTAAAATAGCTGAGGAAGAGCCAGGACCAACGGTGGACTACAGTAATAAAGACGGCTCACATTTACTGAGCACTGACCGTGGACCGAGCCCTGTTCTCAGTGGTTTTGCGAGTATCAATTCACTTAATTCTTACAGTACCTGTATCAGCCCAGGTGACAGGTAGTGCTTTCCCGTGCTGTGAACGAGGATGCTGAGGCATCCATCTCTTCCCAGATCTGTCCTAGTTACAGAGCTCAGAAAGAACATGGCGCTGAGTCTAAATCTGTGTCTTCAGTGATTCTAGTGACTGCCCCTCTGATGGCCACGCTGCCTCTGAAAGCCACAAACAGGGAGCTTTTCTTTTCTTGGCGCAAGAAAGGAAAGCTATTAAAAGGGGTGATGCTGAAGGGGCTTTGGCAACCCACTAGCCTAAATGCTTGCAAGCCTGGGGGCATGGTGCAGCCTGAGAGCCATGTCACTTGCATAAATCTGCACAGTTAAGTGAGTATTAGATCTGGAACTGGAACCCAGGTCTCCGTTCTATGTCCTTCTTCTCTGTCTCTCACATCCCTCCAATAACATAGTCCCTATTCTAATGTGCATTATTAATTTCCTATGTGGTTACCTTTTAAAAAATATCCATGTCTCCCCAGTCAACCATATATCCATTCCATGTGGAGTTTAAACTCTTGTAAATCAAATGAGAACATGACAAACAGGAACGAAGGAATGGTTGCTGGACTTTTTTTTAAAGAATAAAATGACTTCGATGAATAGGTATTTATGGGAAAACACTCAAATCTTTACAAATATCTTAATGCTGAAAACATATTTTAATTGGCTTAATTAATAAAGGGGAGGAACTTTAACAGAGCCTTGGGATTAATCATTCCTGAAAATGATGAACTCTTGGCTGGCATCTTTTGCAGGGGATGGATTCTGAACCCCTGCACGGCTGGAGCCCTGGCAGAGAGAAGCTTGGGCATCAGAGCAGTGGCATCGCAGGAGCCTGCATCTTGGAGAGACATGAGGGATACGAGCGTGGGGACGAGAGAGTTAATGCCTCCTCGTGCGAGAGAGTTATATCACACAGCACCAGTGCGAGGTCAGCAGTCTGGCTGGGGCTCGGACGTCGCTGAGTGTGCCAACAAGCACCCCGGGCAGCCCTTGAGAGGGTTCCAAATCCAGGTTTCATTCTGCAGCCTGGAGGATGCTTTGACGATCGCCTTGCGAGAGGAAACTAGAAGCTGCATCGGTGATTCCCAGACAAGCCACGGGTTAGAGCACGGAACTCCCCCAGCTGGGAGCCCGCTGATGCAGTGACAAAGGGAGCCCGGCTGAGACCCTGCTCAGGTGAGATGAGGCTTCCGGCTGTGGGGTCTTGTCTCTGCCGTTCGTAGGAGCGAAAGTCAGTCTGCTGGGACTAGACGCTGCTATCAGGCAGGTTGTTTGCTGAATGCCTTTCGCGTTTTCTCTAATTCCTTTTTCAGAAGCATGAGCTAGCCTGATGATGCACTTTGGTCAGAAAGCCACCTCTAAAACCGGGGAGCTTGTTTCCTAGAGAATCTAGCTGCTGGGGGATTCCAGAGCAGGCTCTCAGGAGGGTCAGCAGCAGACCGGAGTCGGATTAGCACGTCCCCAGAGGCGATTTCTCACTGCGCCCCCAGATTAATACTGGGATGGAGGCAATGGAATATACCAAGGGGTCTGGGGTGCTGGGTCCTAACTCAGAGCCCATCCTGGGGTTACCAGGAAGCCACGTGATCTTGGGAAAAACATGATTAAATATTTGCTGAGACAGGTTTGAGTCCTTGGGGTCAGAATTGTGTCCGGTTTACCTTTGTGTGCTGAGCCCTGGGCATGGGATCTGGTGATCTGCGTGCCTAAAAGTTACCCAGCGACTCACAGTGCTTTGGAACAGAAAGCGTAACAACAAAATATGGGTGTAAACTTGGAAAGGCCATGACGTCTGCGTTATCATCTCAGGGAAGTCCCTTAGCCTTTCGGACCATTTGCAAAATCGTGTGTTGTGATGCTAACCCGAGTAGGGATCGGAGCAGCTGTGAGGCGAATGTGGGTGCTGAGTCAGTGCCGTCGCCCAGGTGGCCTGCGCTTTGGGTGAAGTGAGATCCCAGTGACAGGTCTCAGGGACGGAGAGAAATGGGAGTGAACCTGGGGCTTTGGGGAACAGTCTGGGTGAAGCCCAGTTACGACGGCCAAATGGTCTGACAACCTTGAGCCATACCCACCACGTTGGGGTCAGTCTCCAAGATGTCCGATCCACTGGGTGGGGTCTGTCATCAGGAAGCCTTGTGGCAAACAGCGTTTACAATCAAGCAAATACCTGTTTTCAATGGCCAGCAAATTCTTCCAAGTGGCACCTCTAGCTGAACTCTTGAAAAGGCAGGGATGACTGCTGCTTTCCTGATTGACACCGTCATGTCTCCTCACTGCCTTCAGGGCTGTGACCCACCAGGCTGATTCTAGCCTCTGCGATCTCTGTGCCCGCCTGTGCGCTTCTGGTCGCGTTTCTGGACTCTCTGCTTCACGCTTCACGCAGCACCTGCTCAGGGCTCGTATTTTCCTGTTGTGTCCCTGATGCTCTCACCATCACATGTCTGTTTCTGCTGGACCCTCAGCCTATAACACCCCCTCCGGCAACCTGTACCACTTGTATTCATTGTTTAAGACTAAGTTCAGTTGCAGTTTCTTCCATAAAGCTTTCTGGGGCTCACATAGGTGTTTCTCTTCTTGCCCTGAAAGCGTCCTATGCTGTTTCTATGCCAGAATTGCATTGGAATTACCTGCATCCCCCGCCAGTCCATGCTGTGGGTTCAGCATCCTGGTACACCCAGAGTCTGGCACACAGTAGGGAGAACCTTGTCTGACCATATGTAGAAAGAAAGAGTGTCCACCTCTGGGAAACACTTCGGAGCCTCCAAGTGTTTCATCGTCTTCCCCAGGAATGGAAACCAACAAGATATTCAGGGGAAAAGCAGGAACACAGTGTCCGGAAAACAGGACTGGGGGCATCCGGGGGGCTACGGCTCAGAAGGCTGAGCAGGGAACTTGACCAGGTCCAGGGCACTGAAAGCCTCCCTCTGGGTTCCATGGCTGCCAGCCTGGGTCTTCCCTGGACTGGAAAGGGGACACTGAAGCACTGAGCTAAAGACCGAAGCCAGAAAAGAAGAGTAGGGAGGGCAGTGATGGCCAAGCCTTCAGTGGAAATAAGCTGCATTGTTTCAAGTATTCATTCCCTGCATTGCTTTGCTCTCATGTGACAGCGCATTGCAGCTGTGACATGGGAAATATCCAGAGAGAGGTCTGTGAGACTCTAACTTTGTCCCCGAATCAAAGTCCGAGGCCCTCTGGTTTGGAAGGTGAGGTGGCCACCCCTGCCCTTCAGCCCAGGGGTGCACAGGCAGCCCTGCCCCCATTAGCCATGCACAGGAGAAAAGGAACCTGAGCGGGTGCCCTCGTCCCCTGGCACCACCCAGGTCGACTTTGCCGCACTTGGTACAGGGCTCACTAGGAAGGCAATTAGAACACGCAGGTGACAGGTGGTGTCTAAGAGTCAGAATCTGCCTCGTGACAAATACGTCTCAGACTGGTGTAGACGTGAAGGGACATTTACTGGGCCAGGTAGCCAGGAGGGTCAAAATATGATTTTGCTTCTGTTCCCAGCTGAGTCCAGGGGTTCAATGAAGTCAACAGAAATCTATGGGTATTTATGTGCATTTCGTTCTATTTTTCCTGTCTCTCAGGTCTGCTTTATTTATTTCTGTATTTATTTTTAGTTGATTTTATTCACAAGCAAACACTTCCTGTAGGGCGGGGAGGATGGTACCTCTGACAGTTCTAATTAGTAAACTCAATAATAAAAGACAACCTCTTTCTCCAGAGTTCAAGAAAAATCCCAGTGTCCTTTGTTTGGCCTCATTTGGCTCCCAATCCCATTCCTAAATGCAGCCCTACGGCCAAGGGGATGCAGTGTTTTTTTTGTGTGTGGCCTCTCCTGTTGCGGAGCACAGGCTCCGGACGCTCAGGCTCAGCGGCCATAGCTCACGGGCCCAGCCGCTCCGCGGCACGTGGGATCTTCCCGGACCGGGGCACGAACCCGTGTACCCTGTATCGGCAGGCGGACTCTCAACCACTGCGCCACCAGGGAAGCCCAGGGGATGCAGCGTTTTGAGGGGCCATTCCTGGGTCTGGTTTCTCACCAACCCTCACGCCAAGCAGCACTCACAGATCATCCTACGACCACACGGATCCCAAGCTCGCAGTCGCAGGCTGTCAGGGCAAGCCGGGAATTTAGCAGCTCCCTGGTGAGCTGGCTTCATTTTAGGTTTATTAATTTTCAGGGGGGAGGAGGGGATGTGAAAATATTATACTTATTGATTACAACTTAGAGAATAAAGGAAAAGGAAAGATGAAAATAAGAACTTTTCATGATCCTCCAATGTATATAGATAATATCTCTCATTATTCATTATTTTCCTCAAAAAACTGAAAAGTTTTCTACATAATTTGAAACATTTTCTATTTTGCAGTCCTGACTTTCATAGTGAGCATTTTCCTTGATCGCTTCAATTTTCCTTATAATATACTTTAATGGCAGCATGACCTTCCCAGAAATAAACTTACACGTTCATCTAAACTCTTTCAGCATTTTCCTTCCTTTTGTAGGTGAGGAAATTGAAGCCCAGAGAAGGAAAACAATTTTCCAAGATTGGCAGCAGCACAAAGACGTGATTTCAGGTGCTTTGATCCTAGTTATCTAACCTCTTACTTACCTAAGGTCTTTATCTTCATGTATCTGCAAGAGATGCTGAAGTGTTTAGATCTTTTTTTTTTTTGGTGACAAGAACTGATGGATAATCATCAATATTAAAGAGAGGTGCTTGATAGCTGAGTAAAGTTCCTGTCCGTCAGCAGACGCTGCCTGAAGCTCTAAGGAAGAGCTTAGAAGTCCTTCAAGGCCCTGCCCGGCATGGTGGGTGGGAGGTCGTTTCTAAAGGGGGCAGCAAAACGAAGTTGTCGAAACTTTGTAAAGGTGGAGAATATTTTGAAAACACATGTTCTTCTTCACAAGACAGTGTGTGGGGATGAAAGTTACGAATGTTGTCTCTGACTCCCTGTTTTCATTCACTGAACAAATATTTATTGTGCACCTGCTCTGTGCCAGGCACCAGTCTAAGTACTGAGGACAAGCTGTGAAAAGACAAGGGCTGTGCTCTCAGGGAGCTCATACGCTATGCAGGGGAAGCGGGACAGAAGGTTAGACAACTAAGTTGTCAAGATAGGCTACTTAGGATGTAAGCACTGGGTTGAGCCGGGAGTGAGATGAAACATCCGGAGCCGGAGCAGCCCCAGCCGAGGGGAGAGTCAGTGCAAAGGTCCTGGGGTAGACCCTGCAGCTTGTGTGAGGAGCAGAAGAGGCCAGCCAGCATGGCTGAGGCAGATGAAGGAGGGGGCTGTGGTCTAGGCAGAGGCAGGGCCAAGTAAGGAATCTGCATTTTATGAAAAGTGTGCAGGGGAGCTGCTGGGAAGCTTTAGAACTGGATCGTGACAAGATGCTCTGATTGGTGTTGTGAAAGATCACCCTGGCTTCTGGGGAAGGATGAATTTGGGAGACAGGAATGGCAGGGGGGAGACAGGTTAGAAGGTTATTGAGAACGACCTGGCAGGAAATGGCGGGCCCTGGTTTCGGGGGAGAAGTGGCTGGGTGATGACCTTTGGAGGCCACAGGACTCCTGCTGGTTGGATGGGGATGGGGGTGGTGAGTGGTGGTGTGTTTAGGGAAAGGGAAGAATGAAAGATCATCACTACAGCTTGACCGCACCAAGACTCAACACCTTGTCTCTTCCCCCAGTTTTCTGCTTTATCCAGAGGGAAAGGTGGAAAAGTGGGAGAAATTCATAAGCAAATGCTCCAACACTCATTCAGACATTCTGTCATCATCTCGTGGAGTGGGGATGCCTGCCTTTTCACACAGGAGGGACGGGTCTCAGGGCTCCTCGGGGTGGAGTATCCCTGTGGAGGAAGGCTCAGGAGAGGTCTCACAGGCTCTGGACCATGTGTGGTCCCTGCGCGCAGTGGGGTGGAGTCTGTGCTCCCTGGAGAGTTGCAGCCCCTGCCCTTCCTCCACAGAGCGACACGCGGCTGGGTCTTGTCTTTGTGGAGCCCCTGCCCCTCCTGTTCTAAATGGTCTTAGGCTGGAGGCTGCCGTCATCCTTCCTCATCCTCAGACCTCGGTTCCCCTGAAACAAGCAGCTAAATGCAACCGTGAGGGGCTCGGTCAGGAAACGCAACCGAGGTGACATCTTATAAATAAGAGCTTCCATCCCAGTTAAGCAGTCAGCGAGAGTCATATTTGTGTAACATCAGGTCCGAGAGCTGACCTTCTCAGGAGCTGTGCCCGGCCGGGGCTGGCTTGCAAGGGGGCCCCGGGGCCCAGGCCGTGTGCTGGAAACCAGGTGAAGTCTGGGGAGCTCTAAAATGACACCACTGAGGGGGGCAGGCTTTGTCCTGAGTTCCTGCCGCCTCTCCCCACCCGCCATCCACTGGCCTTCCTTCCCAGAGCCGGTGGCTGGCAGGAGGCACCGGGGAGATGCCCTGCTGAGGCTTCTGCTTCTCAGAATCAAGGCTCCTTTGTGCGGACATGAAAACCCCCAGGGCCTGGCTCTGCCTTTCAAGCCTCATTTTTGCCATTCTCTGTCTCAAAATTCTTACTGTAATAATAGAAAATTTTATGCAGCCCTGCACGCGTGCACGTACACACGACAAATCTCTCCCTTGGGCTGTTTTCACGCAGCTCTGCCTGCTTAGATGCAGTGTCCCTTATCACCCTACTAGTTCATGACTATTCATGCCCTGACACGTGAAGCATCACTACTCCTCCCACGAAGGCTTTTCTCTGGTCCTGACCCAGACTGGGCTGGACATTCTTCCTTGGTGTCACCGCAGCTGCCAGACCCACCTGGGACAAGGCTTTCCGCACACTGATCTGAACTGCTGTACTCTCTCCCCTAACGTGTCTGTGCCTCGCCTTCTTGGCAGTAGCCTCCCCAGAATAGAGGGGTTAGAGCAGTTAGTGAGCATCAGTGGAGTCCATGCTGAGACAGTGTGGACACCGGGAAGGGACCACAGAGGCTGCATCTCTCAGATCTGGTCCAGGGTGGTGAGGTGCGGAAGGCTGGCTTCCATTCCACGCCTTCTCTTACACAATTTTCATAGTTTTATAGAAAAAAGTGATTTAATGGCTAAAACCAGAAAGATGCCAGGCATCTGAGATGGTAAGGAAATGAGTCAGTGTGGAAATGTGAGTTCCCCCAGAAAGCCGAACATTTTTAAAGCCTTGACCATTTTGTATAGAAATCCTTTAACATTAATGATACAACTTTCTTTCTTCTTAAGAGCAAACATCATACATTGTGATGTGGCACAGTGCTATTTTCAGGGTTCTGCAGGGAGGTTTTCTGCTATTTTGAACAACCTTAAGCTGCTGTATCTCTTGAGTTTTCAAGTTGGTTCCTCATGTTTCTCAATGTTGCATCTTTTTTTTTTCCCCTGTCAACTGTCACTTCTTATTTCTTCCACTATTGGTACATTTCCTTATAATAATAGCAATGGTTCTCCATGTGCACATTTTTCTTCTAATCTGGAGAGAACTAGAGATATGAATAAGGGAGCTGGTTAAAGATAGACTTTTATATATTTATGTATATAAATATATGGAACAAGCTGGATTCCAGTGAGGACTCAGCTGTCTGGAGAGAACTAAAGACAGGGCATTTATAACAGAGCTTTTGCAACTTCTCAGTCAATCGATGCAAAGAGGTTTTGTCTGCTTCTTTTGTGGCCATCCGTTGGCCATTGTACTAATAGGTGAGATCACTCAAAGTCTAACTTCCAACTCTTGGAAGTATTTCAGCTGCGACGTGAATATTCCACTCTGTAACATGGTGTAGAATGTCCAGATTCAATTTAATGGTTCAAATACTTGATTGATCTGCTAACAGGCATTAAGCCCCTCGATGGGAACCCAGGAAGGGCAGGGGGTTCACAGCCCCCCATCTTAGACAAAGCCTTGGTTCCCTTGACAGAGAATCCATCCAGGCTTTTTGCTGGAACTTTTCTGGATAGTTCAACACTTTCTGTAAAAGCAGACTACTTTCTGTTTTTCTAAGTTCAATTTAAATATAGGACATAAGGCACTCTCTGAAGAGGCCGATCAGTTGCTGACCTATTTGTATGATATTTTAGGCATAAAATATCCAGGATCATCCACGCAAACAGCAGAGTGTGAGCAAGGTGCTCTTCGACACCCTGTAGCTAGAAGCTCTTTTTGTTGTTTTTTGGCATAACATAAAATTTATAAAATGAATGTTTGGATGCCCTTGAATCTCTCAACGCTTTACTGAGTTTAAGACTCTGCAGCCCTCAGTGTGTGAATTAGGTGTGTGGACTCTTCCTGTGACAGGAGACGAAGGTGAGGGCTCCTGTCACCTTGGACCTGAGCATAGAAAAGTAGTCCCTGGGAAGCCCACTCTCACCAGCTCAGAGATGACAAACTCAAGTAGCTACGCAGGCGAGGCCACCAGCACAAAGGGGTGAAGTGGGCCAGGTACGGTTGCAGCAGGGAGTACCTGCCCCACCTGAGGTCAACCGCTGAAGACCCCTGGTCTAGAGTTGCAGGGAAGCCAGAGATCGGACCTGAACTTGGAGACTCCTGGCTTTTAGAGCCCCCTGTACCTAACCATATCCGTGGGTGGGAGGTGGTTGGAGGGTCCCAAATTTATCACATCTGCTTGGTACCACCAACAGAGCAAAGAACTCTCCCACTGGGAGACCCAGTCCCCAAATTCAGACCCAGAACTGTTTTCTGAGGTTGGCTTAGTGTTTAGAAATAAATAAATACAATCAGTTTGGATGAAGGTGTCTTTGAGAGGTGTTTCATCTCCAGTTTTCCTCAGGCCTCACCGCTCCCTGCTGTGTTACAGCAGCTCCCATGTGCACATTTGTGCTTCCTCTCTGCCCCTTACAGACATCTGCATTTTTAGCTGTGTATACAAATAGATGCACGTTTTAATCCCTTGTCTGTTCAGGCTTGACAACCTCACTGGAGATCTAGGGCAGAACCAAAAAACGCAGAACCAAAAAATGTTACAAATGATGTCCTGTGGGCCGGAAGAGTGCGGCCTTGGCTGGTGGTGTGGGCTGGCTTCCCTGCCACTGGAACTTTCTAATTCTGGTCTGTAACCAGTTAATTGTGATATTAGAAACAAAATACCCCAAGCATCGATTACAACGCCTACTGGATACATAATAATAACTCAATATATGGAAACTAATTATTGTTGCCATGAGTATTTTATGATGAATATTTTTATTAGAGTAACCTATATCCATGGATCCAAATACATAAATAGCTTTGGAATCACCCAATGCAGAATGCTTATATTCATAAACTTACACAGCCCCTCTGCAGAGTGTTTCTTATAGACAAACACAATAGAGGTGGAATTCTAAAGCCCCAATTAAGTGGAAAAGGTCGCTTTTGTGGTAACAATAGGGCAGAGCTAAGCAACAAAAAAAAAGCTACTTAGTTTGGCAACCTTTGTTCCGAAGAATCTTCTGAAAAAGCCCCCCTCCGAACCTCCTGAATGGGGCCTGATTCCATCTTCCTAATCCCCTGGCCGTCTCACATAGGGTTAATTGAATGCTGGGGAGGGGTGGGTCTCCTTTTGTGGCAGGAGCTGGTCACAAAACAAAAACCAATTGCTAGGTTCCAAAAGATTTCTCCCTCACACTCTGTGCTAAAATAAGAGCTGCAATTCCTCTTCCTTCTTGGCCGGGAGGGGCGCAGAGAAAGTTAAATCTTTCGAACACGCAGAATTTTCTGGAAAAGGTGAAAGTTCCGTTTCAAGTTCCAAATTGAATGCAGCCTCCCAGCCCGATGCTTTGCCCCGTCTTTGTCCCGGTGCCGCAGATGCACCGCTGGCTGTGGCAGCAGCGTGGGCAGGGAGGGCCCGGGCTCCCACGCCGGCCCCTCCCCCAAACAGCAGGCTGCACATGGTAATTAAACCTCTGGGGCCTGGAGATCTTGGACTCCGGTTTGGAGAAATACTACACAGAAGAGCCGACCGGCAGCCCCTCCTTCTCGCCTGTGGGAATTTTCTTTAGTTACACATGGCTTCCCAGGTAAACAAGCTTGAAAAAAAAAAAAAAGAAAAAGTCACTGGCGGGAATTAAATTAGCGCCTTAGCGTTGCTCGTAATGAACCAGCCTGCTTGATGAGATGATCGTGAAATCATGTTGAAAAACATAAAATCCCAGCAAAACATGGAGGGTTTGCCTCGCTTTCCTAGGTCCTTTGCGGAACGCCTTTATTAAATATGATGTTTTCTTAAATATCCAATGTGCTTTTTTTCCAAGAGACAAATTGGAATTGTGAAAGATCGGGTGTTTATTAGCTAACAACTGTGCTACGGGGCTGCCCCGTGTCCTCGTTTCTCTGAGCTTCCTTTCTGTAAACTCTGCACAAGTTTACCCATCTGGGAGTTAGTCTGGGGATGATGTGAAGTCATTGTAAGGCCGAGTTTTGAACATTTAGGAGGCGGGTGGCACTGCACTAGTTCACCTGGTCTGGAACATGGTCTTCTGCACATACAGGCAGTGAAACGTCGGCACGTGGGGTGGAGTAACTCATCTAAGACCACGGACGGCACGTGATGGGGCCCGGGCTCAAGGGGAGCTCTGCTGACTCCAGAGCTCGGGCTTTTATCAAGACCCGACACCCCCGGACTCTGTGCACACGTTGTGCAGGAAATGTCCATGGGGTCCCCTGTGTCAATGCCCTCCTCTCCTTCCCTCAGGAGGAAAGGGAACGTCTTGCCCGGCCTGTGGTTTGAGGTCTACCAGGGATCAGTGGACCGTTGCCCCAGGAATCCCAGAGTCTACAATTCACAAACAGGAACTATATGTCTGGAATAATCACGGGGCATGGCTGCTGGTCTGGGAAAGAAGGAAAGGCCGATGTGTCACGAGGACATATTCAAACACGCGCCTGGGCTGCCCACGCCGGCTGCTCTTGGGAGCCCTGTGTGTGTCCGGGGACCCCACCCCCTTGGTCTTTGACGGGGGGATCCAGCGATCCCCGGTATTCCTTTGAAGGGTGGGCATGCGCACGCCGGCCTGACATCTGCCCTTCCAGGCACCAGGGACACAGAGGGGAGAAGGTGGGTGTCTCTAGCATTTCCCTTCGCCTGGATCCCCACCGTTCCTCCAACAAGGAGAGCATTACCTGCAGGCGGTGAGGGCAGCAGGGCAGGAGACCTGACCCCTGTCTGGCTCTTCCCGACAACGTGACCAAAGCAGGCTGCTGAGCTGGGCTTCAGTTCCTCAGTCCCCTCGAAGTCCATCTCCAGTTTGACAAACCCAACAGATATCTGTCCGAACGATCATGATAAGATTAATAAATAAACGCAGAGCTGGGAAGATCCAACAGGAGGACCGTGCAGCTGAGAAGTTTGCTGCTGACCTGAGTCCCCAGGTAGTCGGAGGACATTCACCATTGTTAGGCTGCAGTGACTGGTCCCCTTGGTTGTCTGGCCGTCACCAACACCCTCATCCTGTCCTCGGTGTCCTGAGGATGGAAGTGGGGAGGGAGACAGGGCCGTTCCATGGGGAGGGCTTCTTGGTGAGAAAGAGGATGATTCAGGGGAAGCAGGGGGACTTGATCTTCCTTTCCCTCCGCGCTCAAAGCACTTCTGGGCAGACTGCACGTCAGGGGATGAAGGGAGCTGTTCGGAGAGAGAGGCGGGGTTGGAGAAGAGCAGCCAGCTCGACGCCAGGTTCTCGGCCTTTGGTACCAGGAGTCCCAGTAACGGTGGTGGTGTTGGTAGTGGTTAGAATAGTAGGAATAGATGTGGCAGCTAATGGTCTGGAACGCTTACTGTACTTCCCAGATGCTCTTTATTTATGAGGATTTTCTAATTTTCACAAGAACCTTAGAGGTAATAGGTCTTTCATTTTCCCTATTAACAGATGAGGGGTGTGACATTTACAGGGATGAGAAACTTAGCCCAGGCACAACAGCCCGGCCAGCAGATGGAGCAGCTCTGGTAGATCTGAGTGTCCGCCGCTCCCCAGCAGTCTTGACACAATGGTTTCCTTCCTCTGTGCTTACTTTCTAGGAAGCAGAGGTCTTGGGGAAGAAGCAAACTGGGTGCATGTGTGTGAGGCCAAGAGTGCTGTGAATTCTAGTGAGTTTCTTGTGATTGCTTCCCAGACCCTCTAGAAAGATTGCTTTCATCCCTGGTTTGGAGGCCACGCGCTCGGCGCTGGCGGCCTTTCAACTCAAACCCAGGTCCAGCGAAGGCCCCCAGTTCCATCTGAAATGAGCGCGTAGCCGGGGCAGGGAACTTGGCTGGCGCTCCCCCTAGTGGCGGTAAGCAGAACCGCCCTGCTCCCCCTCTGCTCTCGGCTTCTTGACTTGACGTCTCCATAGACTGAAAGCTTCTTGAAGGCAAGGCGTCTCCACCCACTTACCATTCACAGAATTCTGCTAGAAGATGGGGGCACATGGCATTGAACAAGGCACAGTGACTTTCTGTCAGCATTTTTCATCAAGGGGACAGAGAACATGCACCCAGGACTGAAACACAGGCATCTGAGAACTGTTACGGGAGCAGAGAAAGGAAGGCCTCACTCTGCCCGGAAGAATTGGTCAGGAAAGGCTCCAAAGCGGGAGCAGCATTGGGTCTTGACCTAACGATGGTGCCGGCTTCAGCATGCAGGTTCCTGGGCCGCTGGAGTGGTGAAGCCACCCAGAGCTAAAGAAACCCCAGGGAGGGGTGGAGTTGGCCTCAGGCAGTGGCAGAGGGGATGGTAAGAAGAGGGCAAGTGACTTTTCCATCTGATGCATGCTCTTTAACACCTCCAGTTTTGAAAATTGTCTCTAAGATACTAAGCAATGCCTGGATACTTAACAGAAGTCAAGAGTTTTAAAGTGTTCAAAGAAAAAAAGAAGAAAACACAAACAAAAAATGAAAGGGGAGTAAGACCCACAGAGATTAACACTAACATTTTTTTCTGAAAGCTCCAACTCATCATTTGCCTTGTTAATGATCCCTAATGAAGACAGCGGCCAATAGTCAAATAACTGAGTCGTAAAACTGAAAACCAAAGGCCAATACAGGTGTAGTTCACTGACTAAGGTGATCACGTAAAAGATTCACGCCAAGTACACGTTCCTCAGCGTGCACTCAGTAAGCTTTTCTTATTCAAATCGTGTGTACAGGCTCCCTGCAGAGCTGGGCACAGAGAGTCAGCATGGTTACGACAGTGCAACACTGCAAAAGGGATGCCCATTCACGCCTATGGAACCTGAATACTCCTGTTGCATTTGTTGTGTGGCTTTTGTGTGAAACCCCTTATCTTTTCACCTGGAAGTCTCCTGGAAGGTGTGCACCTCAGCCAGTGTGGCCTGGCTCCGGCAGCAAGAGCTGTGGACCACCGCCCACTGCCTGGACGGATCCTCTGCTGGTGAGCATGTGAGAGCCTCACAGAGTGCCTTTTGTGCCCCGAAGGTGTCACAAGGCAAAGTGGCAGGGGCTGGGGCAGACCCGGAGCTGTGGACAGTTCCTGACCCCCCAGCCTCAGGCCTTGCACTCATGAAACCTCAGCTCAGAAGCTGGGGTGGCGTTCCATGTGATCTCACCCCTAGTGCCTCAGGTGGGTCCATATGACGATCCCCCCAGGCCCCCCTGACCGTCAGCCCCCTCCCGCTTCCCTTCCCTGCGGACAGGCAGGAATTCGGCAACAGCTTTGCCATGACAGTGAACTTCACTAGGAGTTCCAGGACCAATTTTTGTCCTTATTTGGGAACTTGGTTGTCCTGCCATCTTGGGTACTGAGGATTTTGCCCCCTGAATGGTCCAGCTCACGGGAAAGCCTGCTGCCACGAAAGGACACTTGCACAAGAAAGCTGTATCCCTTCCACTGGCAGGGCAGGGTGCTAAAACCATCCCTCCCATGGGCCAGCTCTGCTGTACGTCGTCTGCAGGGCCAATGGCCCTTGAGTTGAACCCTGGAGAGTACCCACCGCTTGATTGCTGTGAGACTGCTCCTTTCCTTTTGCAAGAAAAGCCTGCTCCTCAGGGTGGGGCAAGGCAAGCTGGCTCCCCAGCCCTAACTGGAGGGCTGGCACTGGCGCAGGCTACTGGTCTGCATGGTCTTCAGCCAGGCGGGAGCCGCAGGGTGTCCTCGAGAGAGCTGTGCACACAGCCAGGGACATCCCAGCCATCTCCTGCAGCGCCAACAGGCTTGAGAAAAGGAGGAGGCTAAGTAAGCTTCCTCTGGTCGGTATGCAGGGAAGACGGTCTACCCAAGTCTTAGCCAAGTCAGAGCTCAAGAGAGCATGTCTCCCCCCGCTAACCACATCCTCCCAGGCTTCTGTATGGCATGGCCCGGTTCCAGGCCTGTGGTCCAATACTGGTAATTTCATAGCACGGTTGCTAGTTGGCCAGCCCCCTCTTCAAGGAGCAAAGAGAGCCTTCAGGGAGAGCTCGTGTCCTTTCTTATTTGCGTGCACTCCAAGATGACTGGATGAATTCAAGGATGCCTGTGCTCAAAGGAACATAATTTTCCAATCCTGTACCAATTCCCCTTATTTATTCTCTACCCCTTGTGGCTTGAGGTAACCTCTTCTCACCCAGCCCTACCACGATTGAAAACAACAACAATGACATCAAAGTCCCTGGATATCAGACTTTTACTCCTTAGTGTAAATTAGTTTGAGATGCCGTGTTCTGTCTGAGAGAACTTACAATTTCCTGCTAATTTCTGGTTGTTTATATACAATCAGGTGCTCCCCTGCTCAGAGCCTTTGCACTTGGTATTTCTTCTACGGGAAATGCTCTTCCCCCTAGATTTCTACCTGGTCTCTCCCTCACCTCCTCTGGGCCTCCTGGGCACCTTGTTTAAAACACTAACCCGTGCCTTCCTCAATACACACTCCACCCCAGTTCCCCCTTAATTTTTACCTGCAGCCCTTGCCTGATTTACAATATCCTTTGCTCTTTATTTGGTTATAGTCTGTTTCCCCTTTTAGACTGTAAGCTCCCTGAGGGCAGGCACGCTTGTTTGTTTTACCTGCTGCTAAATCCCCAGTGCCTAGACGTATGTGGTGTCCTAGGTAGCAAGTTAACTGTCTATTGAATGAAGCAATGAGTAAACCACGGATCATAAGCTCCAGCAGGGAATTTATCTTTCTGATGACACGAGGACTGTAGTCACAGAGCCCTGTGCAGGGCACAATTGCTGCCTGGCCCCAGGGGTGGGCAGACTGGCTCCTGGAAGACCATCTCTTCCTGGGCCTCAGGAGTGGGCGTGAGGCAGCACCCACGTGGTGCACAGACTGGCTCTCCGGGCCCTGCTAGAGGCACAGGATGCCAGGAGGATGGTGTGGTCTGGAGGTGGGATGAACACGGCTTCCCCTCCCACATCTGGTGGATGGGTTTCATCTGGCAAGTGTCTTAGCTTTTTTTTTTTTCTCTTAGCTTTTTGAAGTTTGGATTTTCCTTTCTGAAAAATTCAAACAGGGACCCCTATCTTGCTGGGTTTCGGTCGATGCTCAGTAAATGGTCATGGCGTGGCTGGTAGGAAATTAGAACCATGTATGCCCCTCCTGGCACAGAGTAGGCACCTCTGACCGGCAGGCGCTATGGTGTACAGGGGAGCAGAGTCCTGGTCTCCAACAGACACAACCACCAGGCTTGGAATTGCCCAGGGGGCTGCCACCGGTGCTGCCTCCCCCTGCTGTTCCCCAGGCCGCAGGACGGAAGGCATCACACTCCGTGCACAGGGCAACCTCGCCGCTGACGGGCACCCTGTGCTCGACCTCCTCACCTCCGCTTCGCCACCAGGAAAATGAAGGCATTGTCAGGGCCTGGAGGGGAAGTGTTCTGATGACTAATCAGGACTCCTGCAAGTGCCTTTGGGGTCACAGATCCTGAGCACTGTTCCGGAGTCTCAGTGGACACTGGTTTTAAGGCGGTCGGAGCCCCAGCTTGTGTTTCACCTCCGTCTGTCAGAGACCTGACGCAGCTCTCACCATCTCCCCCTCCCCTCTCTCGGGCCATCACCACGTGCTGTTATGGCTCCCATCCAGGGACCACACACCAGGGATGGGAGGACCGCCACCCATTGGCTGAGGAAGTCCCTTTAGGTGTGAGGTAAATATTCAGTTACTTAAGGCTCATACGTGATGAGATGAACTTAACTTCATGTCATCTCTTCGAGATATTTTTTTTTTTTTAAGAAAAGGAGAAAGCACTGCTTTGATCTTAAATTAGACAAATGTCCTTTGGATGAGCCCACCATGGGGTTGATCAGGAACAGGGACCACTGGGGACTTGGCAGGGCTCTGGCCTCTGGGGCGGGCACACACCAGGCCAGGTGGCCCCTCCTGCTGGGGCAGTTCCCTCTGTCACCAGGCTGGGAAGGGGTGGTGTGAGCAGACACTGGGGGCCTCACGGGGGGAGGCTTCACTCTGATTTGTTCACGGCTTCCGGGGAGGGGCTTCATTTCAGCAGAGCCTGCGCCCACCGCCCCTCCGCCCTGGCCCCCCATCTGAGTGGTCTGGGATCAGATGTGTACAGTTAGGGAAATACAGTGGAGCCAGAACCTTTCCACTGTAAATCCCGCCCATATGCTCCAGGGCTGCCTGCAGGATATGCAGAGCCTCTTCTCAAATGTCCAAATCCCCTCTGTCGGGTTCCACAGAACAGATGTTACCCCGGCTCCTATGACATTCATTTATGAACTTCACATATGCTGAGTTATGGACCCCACGCTGTTGCATGTGCTTCGCTGTACGTTCCAAAAGCACATTTGTGTGGTTTTGCAGAAACTTTGCACTGCTCCGGCTCTCTATGAAATTCTGAGTTCTGTTCTCACCAGTGTTCTAGCCTTGCCCTAGAACATCGCAGGTGGAAGAGGAACCCTAGCCACCCCCCATCCGTCCTGCTAGAGGTGGTGAGGGGCTTACAGAGAGGAGGTGTCTCCCCAAGCTTGCCAGGTTCAGGGACCAGCTCAGGACTCAAACCTCTGCTCCTAACTTCTCAGCAGTCTGGGCTCTTTATGTCTCAAAATCTAACTTCATAATGCCAGAGCTTTTACAATGTATTTCAAAACAAATGGTTCAGTAATTTTAGTTCTTTTTTGTTTTATTTAAAAATACCTTATTATTTTAGAGGAGTTTTAGGTTCACAGCAAAATTGAGGGGAAGGCACAGAGAGTTCCCATAGACCCCCTGCTCTCACACACGCACAGCCTCCCCACAATCAGCATCCCTCACCTGAGTGGGGGCTTCGCTACAACTGATAACCCTACACTAACACGCCATCATCACCTAAAGTCCACAGTTTACATCAGGGTTCACCCCTGGAGACGTACATCCCATGGGATGGACAAGTGTATGATGACATGAATCCACGATTATAGTGTCATACAGAGTGGTTTCACTGCCCTAGAAATCCCCTGTGCCCTGCCTATTTATTCTGAACCCCCAATTCCTGGTAACCACTCATCTCTTTACTGTGCCCATAGTTTTTCCTTATTTGATGTTTTTTAAGGTTCCAGTGTTAGCCCAAGAGGTTATATGAGTAAAGAGTTTAACCATTGCAGCCTCAGGGTCAGACCTGGCCAGGTGTCCACCTTCAGGACAGAAGCATTTCAGAAAAGTCCTGACACCAGCTTCCCTGCAAGTCTCAGAGGCTGCCTTGTTTCCATGGTGACGTGACTCTGCCTCTGCTCTGAGGACCACTGCCCTTCTGGATGTTGTGGCGTGTCCTCTCTGACACCCACTCCCTTTGCCCCGACCCCAGGCACCAGTATCCCAGGTTGGTGTCCAGCTTTCTGGGCTCTTCCAACACTGTCTGGATCCACCTCCTCTGAGGGGGACCTGGTTGTCTTGCTGACTGCTGTTCCCAGCACAGGGCATACTGGCTGGGTTACAGTGAGTACTTCATGGATAAATCTTCAAGGAACGAACAGATGCCGTACTCAAATCGGTCTTTCTGATGTGTTACGCTTTCTGTCCCAGAGCTTTGAGGTCTTATCTCAGAGTTTCTAGGACTTTGGGTACAGAGCCTTCACCTGCTGAGCCAGACTCGCTGGCTTCACCCCCAGGGCCCCGAGTCAGTGTGTCCAGGAGGCCCAGGAGTCTGAATCCAACACGGCGGGGGCAGTGGGGTCTGCTCTGGGGGCACTGCCTCCTGGAAGACCCTGTCAGGTCGAGTGCTTAGGGACAGGGGTATTGTCCCTCGTCTGCACTTGGTGACTCCGGGTGTGTCTGGACTGCGTGGGGACGTGCTCACTATTTTGTGGGATGACAGCTCACAGAAGTGGTCCTCAGACTTCAGTTCCAGTTGCTGCTCTGCCCTCCACGGGCTGGGTGAACTCGAGCATGTTGCCTTGCTGCTCGGAGCCTGTCTCTTCATCCTGGACGGAGGGCATTCGAATACATGAAGGTCCTTTTCGGTCCTTAATAGCGCAGGAGATTGGGGGTCCGGGCAATGTCTGCGCTGGCAGCTGCGGCTCTGTGGTCCCCACTCCCAGACAGTCAGGACACAGTGAACAAGGCTGCGGTCCTGCCCGCGCTCTGCTGGCGGCTGTCCTGAGGGACCCTGCCCCGCCTCCCAGCCACGGCCACACACCCTGCTTCTGGTGGGCCGTCCCCTTCCATCACTGAGGAGCAGAGCCCTGGCCTTGCCTCGGTACCCTTCGCTCCCACCCGAGGAATTGCCTGCTGTTCTCTGGTTCAGCTCAGCAGGGTTGATGGACACCGCTCGAGACCAGGAGTCAGAAAATGCTCAGAGAGTAGTCCGGCCCTGCCGCCGTGAGCGGGGACTGGGGGTCCACGTTCTCTGACTTTGGCTTCCCGTGCGCACAGTGAGGGATTTGTGTGAATTCTCGGTTCTCAACCCGGAGCCCGGTCAGGTTTCTTTATGCCAAATACTCGTAACTAGGTTCTAACCTCAGAGAGTCTGACTCAGGAAGTCTGGAGCAAGGTCCAGACAAAAGAAATCTGGGGCAAAAACAGCTGTGGAGGGGATGCTGAAGGGCTCCGCTGGGTCTCGGTGACAGTGTTTCCCTAAATAATCCTCGCCCCTGACAGCCAACTAGCAGCCCATTCCAGTCAGGGCAACACTCCCACACTTTGATGTTGTGTTGGGAGATGCAGCCTGCAATCATAGGTCTTTTCCTGCTGTGCAGGCTGCAAATGCACGTGGACCACCGTTCGTAAGTGATATTGAATCCATCCTAAAAGTGCTGTTGGTGGCAGCACAGAGGCAGCCCACGTACAGCAACACTTGCAAAGCCATGACCAGGTAGGTCTTCAGGGCTGGGCCCTAAGTCACCAAGGACTCTCCTTGAACTTAGAATGACAGCCCTGGAGTTGGATGGTCCTAGAGCTGAGTGCATCTAAGCAATGCTCCCTGCATCTCAAGAGAAGCTCGGAGTGATGTTAGCGTCCATGCTTTCTTGTCATACAAATGGCATGTGGGAAAGTCACCAAGTATTATGATGATCCTTCGATATGTATTATTATGACATTTTCAGAATATTCTATTTGTTATTAATATTATTTTATAACAATATTAATATTAATGGGTACAATCTTCTCTGCGTTTTCTCTTTTGCCAAGTACTCATAAATGCTTCCCATGCATAATCTCAGAAGCACACGCTGAAGTAATTCTTATTACCTTCACTTCACGTACAAGGGTACAAGGGCATCTGAGTGGCTTGGCCCAGGTGGTGGAGCTGAGACACTGTGACCAGGGGGTGGCCTGGTTGGAAGAATCCACCCTAATCACTATGTCACATGGCCCCCCATGACTCAGGATGGCCTTAGAAGGGGAGGCACTATGGCAGGGCCTGACCACTCCTTTTTTGCAAACACGGTGAACATGTTTTCCGTGTTACAGTGGTTGAGGTGACAACTGTGAAGTGCGTTTTGGGGCAGGCGTTATTTTGGCCTCTTTTGGCCTCTGCGGCAGGGGTGAGGGTGGGATGAGGCATCAGCCCATGGGAATTCAAAACGGGAACAACACACACAAAGTTAAAGAAGTGATGGTTACCTGGGTCACCTAACCTCTATGTTTGGCTGAGAGGACTTCCTGCTTTTCTTAACCTAGTTCTGGAAGAGGGACTCACGTGGCAAAGCCCCTTTGCACCAGGGGCTCAAAGCGTGCATCGTCTCACACAGCCTCCTCTACGATACGGCACCAGCACGCCCCCTGTGTGGGTGGGGCACAGGTGCTAGGGCTTTCCCAAGACCCCTGAGAAATGGCACATCCACGTAGGAAGCCTGGTCGGTGGTCACCAAACAAACACGCACATTTGCCCTTCACCAGGTGAGCTGGTGAAGCGGATTTTCAAAAGCTTGAACAAGTTCTGCTCCATCAGGTGGGGAAGGACTGAGACCCCCAATGGGAAGGGGAGGGGCTGTGTGGTCAGACTCCGTCTCCAATTCTGCACCTCCTGCCTTCTGCTCCCTGAAGTGACGGCCCACTTAGGGGCTCAGCCTGCTCGGTTTCAGGCCAGGAAACAAACATCCCAGCCTCTGCCCCGCAAGGCGGATGCTGAACCAGCATTTACCTCACCCTTTCTGATGCCAGGGCTGTGCTTGGTGTTCCTGAAACTACTTCCCGTAAACCCTCCCACTCCCGCCAGGAGAAATTCTCGTGTTCCTGGTGCAGCTTAGGAGATTGAAGCCCATGAGAATAAGGGTCCACGGTCACACAGCGAGGGACAAAACAGGGCCTCAGAGCAGAGTTTCAGACGCCAATGCCAGAGCTCTTTTCACGTTATTCTGTCTTTGCTTTGAAGGCTACTGTGGGTCCGCTGTGCTTTTAGTACCAGGAATAACGTGATTTAAATTGGATTCTCACTGGCACTGCAGCCAGCACTGTCCTTTCTCTCGAAGGTCTAGGACCCCTGTTGTAAAGCGGGGATGAATTCGTGTGAAGAAGATGGGTGGGCAATGTACAACCTCCTCTCTCACATCCACAGATCTGTGTTCCAGACGCAAAGGAATGCTGAATCATCTTGAAAATGCCATAGGTGTACTTAAAAAGCATGAAAAAGGTATATTTTCAGGTGCCAGAGAAGAAGGGAAGATTAAAGATAGAGAGCATAAGCAGGGCTTGAAACCTAGCATCTTAACGAAGCTATTGGGACCAGAAAGACATCTTAGGGGATGGGACAGCTGCCTGAGGGTGTCCAGGGAGCTTGCAGGTACTGTGTGCAGGGAGAATCAGGGGTAGCAGGTTTGCAAAGCCGGGAATAGGGATGGAGCTACCATGTCTGCATAGAAACTAGCAGTGTTTGGCCTTCCATATCCCAGAAAGCAGAGTGATAGCTGATGTTGGCTCTGGACCCCAGGCACGCCTGGTATGGGGGGCCGCAATTCACACTGTTGGCACTATTTGGAAATTTTGAGCAGGAATTGCATGTAAAAGCTGATCTGGAGCTGACTGCAACCCAAAAAGCCCCAGCCCCGGAGGAAGGATCATTGCCCCAGGAGAGGCTCCTGCACGAGTCAGGGCATCTCTGGGACTCCAGGGACGGACAATTCCGAAGGGAGATGAGCTCACAGCACCTGTGGAAACTCACCACCTTGAGGCTGAACAGACTCAATAAAAGGAGGATTCACATCCAAGGACCTACAGATAAAGGGAGCATCAAAATGCACCTTTGACCATTCAAAGCACAACATAGAGGGGGAAATAAAGGAACATAGCCCGCATTCCAACAATAGGACTTAAAAAGAAGATAATCACAAAATGAAAAATAGAGTCATTGAAAGAAAGTGAGTGGATTGGACAGAACGTCTCCTGGTCTCCGTTGTGTTTGTTCCCGCACTGTAATATCCTAGGAGCAGGGACCGGTCTCATTGACATTGAATCTTATGCCTCCCGTAGGCCCCTGGACTGGGTAGACACACAAGGCACATGCACCTGCTGGAAGAGTGGACCGTCCATGTTAAGTGTCCATGGTGAGCTGCTACTTCCAGAATCTTCAGATGTGGATGGTGGTGGCCGCCAGATGGCTTCTGTTCCAGCCAGGTGTGGCGGGCCTCAGCTTAGGGTGTGAGGAGATGGCGTGCACAGCTGGAAAGGAGGCCGGCAAGAGGGGAAGAGCGGACGGCCTCTCCCGTCTCACGCTCTGCACAGGGAGGGCGCAGCCTGGCCTGTGGATCTCATGGCGGCACCGGTTTCCTCGCTGGGCCAGCGGACCCGCATGAACCCCACTGGACAGCCTCCCTTTCGGCCGTGTCCCCTCTTCCTCCATTTATTGTGTTGTTTCGTCTTGTGCTAACAAGGATCTTTGAAAAATGACTGGTGTGGTAATAATCTATGGAACTTACTGTAGATAGCAATTAAATATGGTTAACGGCTGTGTTGCACGGACACATTAAAAGATCCACGGGCTGCAATTTATGAAGACAGCCCTGCTGTCTCATTTGTATCTGATGCATGTCTCTGGTGTCCACTCAGGAGGTCCAGTCTCAGAAGGGCACGCCTTCCAGGCCTCCCCCAGCATCACTTCAGTCGCCAGGCCACCCAAAACCATGTTAGCACGACTTGATCATCCTTACTGCAACCCATAATGTCCTCAGGAGGCCTGCTGGCCTTTATCCTTGTAAAAAAAAAACGTGCTATCCAAAGGAAAGCTTAGCTATAATATTGGGGATGATTCTCACACATGATGGAAAGTGAGTTGATGACAAGAATTGATATTAAAGGCTGGTATCTCACTGTCCCCAACGTTGCTGATGTCTGGGTATAACAGGCACTCAACCCCAGTGTGAGATTGGCCTGTCTCCCTAGGGGCCAGAAAGCCCTGCATAGTCACGCCTCATTCATCCAGCAGCCTTACCCCTGCAAGACTCTAGAAGGAAGAGAAAACTCTGAGAAGCCAGAACAAGAACTAAGATTATGCAACCTACTCACACATGAACAACTAGACAAGAGATGACCAACTGGTCCCAGGTGTCCCCCATCCCCCCACTGGCCAAGTCCACCCACTGAGGTCACACTTGCTGACGCATGTACTTCCATCAGCAGTCAGGGCTGGAGAGAAAAGGTGTGTCTGCTGCTTCTGTACTGGATTTTCACCTACAGACTAAATATAGAAACAATGCTAATAATGTAATTTTTCAGGAAAAGTTACTGAGGTTTCCTTCGTATTTTTTCCCCTTCTGTGGATACATTTTCTTCCTGAGAAAACAGCCAAGACTGTGTGCTCTCTTGCCTCTGGGATTGCTAATGGTTTCGTGCCACAGGGCCCAAAGCGGAAGCATCTAGGCAGCTGGACGGTGATTCAAGGCCTTGTTTTTGGCTTACTGAGAGAAATTATGCTGGACAGGCCAGTGGAGGAAACCACAGAGTCGTGGGGTGTCCAGCAATGAGAGACGAGAATTACCAGACCAGGTGAGGGCGGAGGATGTCTTGGGGTGAAGAGTGCGATGACTTCCTGTTGTTGACATCATTGTGGCTGCTGTCCAGTGAGTCCCAGGGACCCTGCTCACGTCAGAGATGCTGGGGGATGTGAGGATACTGAACACAGAGAAATGGCCTTGGAGAAAATGACAAAGAACCCCTGTGTCCAAACTCAGTTCAGACACAGCCCACCTCAAAGAGAGCATGGGGGTGAACAGAGAGTTTATCTGTGGGACACTCAGGGCTGAAGAATTGAGAAGGCTTCCTTGAATGTTTGGGCCATCTAGAACCTTCTGGAATTTTGTTCAAGTCTAGGAGGGATGATTCATTTGCAGTGAGCCAGTTGAAGAGACGTTTGGACCAGATTTTATTTAATTTGGAGAAATAATGTCATATGATAGCTCTGCTGGGGCTTAAAGTCTGCTGGCGAAATGAATTTCCTGAAAGAGCTAAGGCTGTGGAAGGTGATGCTATGGCTTGTCTCCAAGTGTTAACTTCTAGGAAAATGAAAGCTGTCTTCTGGAGTGGGAATGACACGGGCTCTACACTGTCAGAGTGCTGCGGGCAAGGACAAAGGACAGGGGCCAAAGTGCGTTCAGGTTGTGATCCCATTAGCAGTACAGAAATAACTGGTTCACCTAAATCAGTCTTTTTTTGCAGCTTTATGGAGGTATAACTGACAAGTAAAAATTGTGTATATTTAAGGTGTACAACTTGATGTTTTGATTTACACGTACATGGTGAAATAATCACCACATTTGAGCTAATTAACATCTCTGTCACTTCACATAGTTACATTTTTCATGCATGTGGGGTGAGAACACTTCATATCCAACCTCTTAGCATGTTTCGAGTATATAATACAGTATTGTTAACCGTGGTCACCAGCTGTACATATGATCCCCAGAAACTATTCATCTCATAACTGAAAGCTTGTACCTTTGACCTACATCTGTTTATTTCCACCACCACCCAGCTGTTGCCAACCGACCTTCTACTCTCTGTTTCTATGAGTCTGACTATTTTCGGTCCCGCATACAAGTGAGATCACGCGGTATTTGTCTTTCTGAATCTGGTTTATTTCACTAAGCATAATGTTCTCCAGGTTCATCCAGGTTGTTTCATGACAGCATTTCCTTCTTTTTAAAGGTTGAATATTTAATATAATCACTCTATTATCCATTCATTCCTCGAAGGACACTTAGGTTGTTTCCATATCTTGGGTATTGTGAATAATGCTGCAATGAACGCAGGAGTGCAGGTATCTCTTTGAGATCCAGATTTCAGTTTGCTTGTGTAAATATCAAGAAGAGAGATTGCTGGATCATATAGTAGTTCTATTTTTAATTTTTTCAGGAACCTCCACACTGTTTTCCACAGTGGCTGCACCAGTTTACTTTCCCACCAACAAGGTACCAGGGTTCCTTTTCCTCCACACTCTCACCAACTTTTATCTTTTGCCTTTTCGATAATCGCCACCCTACCAGGTGTGAGGTGTTATCCCACTGTGGTTTTGATCTGCCTTTCTCTGACGATTAGTGACATTGGGCTTCTTTTCATATATATCTGTTGGCCATTTATACCTCTTCTTTTGAGAAACGTCTATTCGTGTCCTTTGCCAATTTTTAACTGGGTTATTTGTGTGAATTTATTTTTGCTATTGATTTGTAGCAATTCCTTATATACTCTTGGATATGAACCCTTATCAGATGGTTTGCAAGTATTTTTTTTTTCCCATTCCATAGACTGCCTCTTCATTCTGTTGATTGTTTCCTTTGCTGAGCAGAAGCCCCATGATATTTTCTAATGCTGAGACTCCTGGGCTAAAAATGGAGATGTTTGAGCTTTAACTGGCATCCCCCTGAGAAGCTGAATCAATGGTCAGTCTCTGAGGCCTAGAGAAACATCAGCTGATGGGGTATCATAGGGCTCTGGTGTTTGCATACCAGGTATTGGTGGACCTGAGGAGACTTCATCTTCAACGACTGTGAGGCAAAGAATGCCTGAATAATTTAAAGCAGCCTTTGGGCATGTTGACAATCAGAGAAACAGAGCAGGTCACCTATCTAAGTACCCACGGGGTGGTGGTTCTGTGGGCAGAAGCATGACATCAAGGCTCTGGGCAGGGAGGCGTGATGTCAGGAGGGATGGCTTAGGCCTCCATAGATCGGGTATGGTTACAGCCAAGCTGGGGGTGCCCTCCACCTGATGAACAGCACAACTGGGTTCAAACTCTGTCAATATCCTCAGCCAGTGGAGATATCAAAGGGAGGGGAGGAGGAGGAAATGAAGCAAGACTGGAGGTCTTGACCCAGGTCACTAGCTGTGGAAGGGAGGGGACAATCCCAGACAAACAAGTGTGGGCATCCATGGGCGGGTCTCTGAGCACCAGCTACAGCAGAGAGATCATGTGCTACTCTAGGTTGCTTTGCACACCTGTACTCTGCATCCACGGTGTGGGTCAAGGCACACTCCGGAGGGGTGTTTTGGGAGAGGAAGCTTGAAGCTAAAGCAAATACAGAAATAAATACACTTGCCTGGGTACTGAGTGGGGAAAGCAACTCAGAGACAAGCTCTAAGGACTTTGGAAAGTGCACCCTTCAGCACCACACATTTTATACGGGGCTGGTAGTAGGTAGTTTGGAGGGATGGACTGGGGAAGCAGAGCTGGGTCTTTTATGAGAGAATGACCCAACAAAGAGGATTTGTAAGTACTAATCTGAAAGCTAAGGGATTCTTGGGTGATGGCAAGAAACTATCGAAGTATTAGAGAGCGGAGCCCCGTGGGATTTGTAAGAGATTAGGTTTGCCCATCTGGCCCGAAGACCCAGGAAGTGATTTACCATGAGGCCCAAATGCTCCCTTGGAAGCCACGTCTGGTGATGGCAGGGCCCTGGGTCAGGGCTAGTATGTTCCAGAATGGGGACCACCAGTGTTGCTGTGTAGACGTGTTTTAAATAGCATAGGGCTACCCTGGAATTTCAGAGGAAAGGGAAAGGTCTTATTGCCATGCCCCTTCTGACAAAAGTCACACACATCACTTCTGCTCTCATCCTGCTGTCCAGAACTTTGTTGAGCGGCTGTACCTAGCATCAAGGGAGACTGGGGGATGCAGTCTTATTCTGATTGGCTGCATGTCCAGCTAAATATTGGGGGTTCTGCTATTATAAGAAAAACAAGGAGTGCAAATACTGGGAATCATCTACCAGTCCATACCATAGGTACTTTTACAGTCCAGAAGACGGATCAAGTTAAAAGTTAGAATAACTAAAATATGAAGGTAGGAAACCCACTGAGAACAGGGTTGCTTGAGTGGAACTTTCAATGATGCATCGGTTAATTTTTATGGGAGCTGCCAAATAACAGTGTTCAGATTGTCTGCTTTCTTTAAGCTAATACTTTTCTGATTATAGAAGCAACACAACTTCCCTGTCCTTTGTTTAGAAAAATATTGAAAAGTGTGGAAAATCAAATGGAATTCATTCATTAATGATCACACCGTCAAGAGGTAACCGTCTCTTTTATGTTGGTGTCTATTCTCCTTGTATTTTCTGAGATGTCTGTCTCACAGGTGTATATTTTTGTTTATAAGAGAATCATAGTATATGCATTATCTTTTGACAGACTTTTATATTTTACTAGTTTTACCAGTGTCTTTATTGTCGTCTGTCTACGCCCTCAGAATCCTTTCTTTCTCTGATGGATCCTAATCAAGGAAAGAGGGAGAAGCAGGCAGTTTACTGGGGGTGCTCTCCCTGAGCACCTCTGGTGGAGAAGATGCTCTAAAGAAGGAAAGTGTGGACACCCCTCCACATGCCGGTAAGGGTGGACCTACTTGCAGGTCCCACTGCCCACATGACCTCCACTCGCTCAGCCCCGCTGGGCTTTTCCACCAGGCACTGGAGACACTCACTGCTCCCTCTGGCCCCCCGAACCCCCTTATCCGGCACGCCTGCCTTCTGGATCCTTAACAAAGAATAGAGCACATTTCACCTCCCCGGTGGTCTGTGTTTAGAGATACAGCCGTGGGTGAAAAGAAAACCCCAGCGCAGTTGTTGTGATAAAAGCCCGCAGAGACTGCCGTGCCCACCCCAGGCCAGCTGAACCGACGTCGTCCTGGCCACCCCAGGTCTCGCAAGCTGCTGTTCTTAGAGCATCTTATCCAAGTCCAAGGGCAGTGAGGTGAGTGTCTGTGACAGTCTAAGGCCTGAAGGACATTCTGAGAAGACTGTGGAAAGGACATGGCATAGCCTCCTGGCTTGAACTTTAATTTGAATTGGAAATTACACTTCTCAAGGTCAGCTTTTCCTTGGGTTATAGGTTAGTTTTAGTACTAGGTGTGTGCCTGTGTACACGTGTGTGTGTGAGTGTGTGTGTGTGTGTGACAAGGGAATGAGAGAAGGAAAGGGGAGGACAGACCCAGCTACATAAGCATTTTATCGATTCCCAAGTCAGTCCTAGTTAGGAATAAACACTTTATGGCTGGGAAATGTTCCCTAGGATTTCAGTGTGAATTAACATATTTTTTTAAATTAAGATTTTTAGAGTTTTTATTTTATATTGGAGTATAGTTGACTTACAACATTTACAATGTTGTGTTAATTTCAGGTGTACAGCACAGTGATTCAGTATAAGACGATATATATATATGTGTGTATGTATGTATATTCTTTTTCAGATTCTTTCCCATTATAGGTTATTACAAGATATTAAGCAGAGTTCCCTGTACTCTACAGTAGGTCCCTGTTGTTTATCTATTTTATATATAGGACTGTGTATATATCAGTCCCTCCCCACCCCCCTTTACCCTTTGGTAACCATAAGTTTGCGTTCAAAGTCTGTGACTCTGTTTCTGTTTTGCAAATAAGTTCCTTTGTATCATTTTTTTCAGATTCCACATATAAGTGATTAAATGATAAAGAACTAATATTCTTTAGACACACATGCGTGCATGCACGCACACATGCACCCCATGCCCCTGCTTCCTACTCCTTTCTGACATGACAGATAGCAGGCTCAACCACTGCCTGGAAGGTCAGAACATGTGGAGGAATCAAGCTGGGGCTGTTCTCTTGCCGAGCTCCCAGGAGAGCAGGGCCTGCACCCTTGCTCAGCATTGCCCAAGCTTTTCCCAACTCGCAGCCTCCCCATCCAGTCAGAAGGCAATCCTTTTTGTTAAGGATCCGCGGGCAGGCGTGCCAGATAAGGGGGCTTCAGAGGAGAGTGGAGGGGTCAGCTCCCCACCCTCCGCTCACACAGCAGGCTGCCAGTAGGGCCCTGTGCTCCCCAGACGCTGCCATAGATTTTTCATGAGAGTCATAGATCTGGAGAGAGAGAGGGAGAAAAGGCAGCTAGCTTGGGAATTCATCAGCCCCACATGGATAGCATATACAGTAAAAAAAATATATATAAAATATAAAAAAACCCTTCTAGATAGCAAAGAGCCCATTAAAGGCCCACATTGTGATGCTCTGAATAGGAACTTCCTTCCCCTGCAATATCCCGGCTCTGTTTGTCCAGCAGGCTTTGTTGTCATGTGTGCTTTCCCGCATCCTCCTGTACATCTCCTCCTGACTCAGCTGAAGGAGGGTGAAGAATTATCTTTCCAGGAGGGAGACAGGGGCTAAGGGCGGGCCCAGCCAGTGTGCAGCAGCCCAGGTTTCCTTCCCCGCTGCCCCCGTCTTGTCCACAGAGATGGCCCTGAAACAGGGAAGCCACGTCCCAGGTACCTCGACAGGGCAAGATGCTGTCTGGGTGAGAACCCGTCCTAACCCCTGAGTCCCCTTCCGGCACGTATCACCTTGAATGGCGATGTCTCCAGTGTCTGTGGTGCTGACTCAAAGTGCTTTTATTTCAAATAAAGTCCGCTGCACAGCCTCACCCTGAATGTCTCAGGAAAAACCCTTTCTGGCTGCTTTTTGGAAGGAATCATGTTGCCTTTGCCTCTTGACTCGGCTAGATGTAAACGTGGTGGCCTTGTTCTCTCCACTTCAAAAATATAAAGAAACATGTGGAAATGTTCTATTTTTCAGATCGAAAACCATGTGCACCACATTTTCCCAGACCTGATCTTAATGTAGATAAAAGTGAGAAACCCAGAGGGGAGCCTGCTGTTGAAGCCCTGCATTGTATGCTCTAATTTAATCATCGTGTGCCCAGGATTTCTTTGCATAAATTACAACCACAATGATAGCATCACTTTCACAAAAGGTGGTCTCCGGTCGATTCAACTCTCCAAGTCATGGCCGGGTTGTTCAAAGCAGAGAAAGGGAGCCTGCGGTCTTACAGAGCTGGAGAATGCACCTGGGGCTCGTGGTGGAGGCCAGTCGGGTGACACCTCCCTGCTCTTTGCCTATTCAGCTCATTTTCCTTTTAATCTTGACATCTGCTAACTGCTTGGTTTTTATTTTCCGGGAATAAAGGGTATATGGGCACCACTCTGGTGTATGAAGGAGGGGGTTTCTAGGAAGACCCCCAGAGTGGAGAAGTGATGGAGGGAACCATCCTCCTAGGATGCCTCCCCTGGCCTCCTTTTTCTCCTCCTTTCCATCCCCCCATCCGTTGGACAAACACAATTTTTAAATTATCTGCATTTTCAATGCTCTTGGGTCTTCATCTGGAAAAGCACTGTCCCTGTGCTGCTCTGAACAGTCCTGCACCCATGGCCTCCCTTTTCCCAGGCTTAAAATTGTCTCCCTCAGAACCTTGGAAGCATGTTTTGTAAGCCCCTCTACGGAAGGTAGGCGGCTAGCCAGCTGTGCTTGTCTGCATCGTGGTGGTCCCAGAGTGCTCTGGACAATTCTTTGAAAGAACAGGGGTGGGAACATTCTCAGGACACAGGCAGCTCATGTCCGTCCTTGGAGCTTTATGTCACAAAGGACATCTAAAATAAAGATAAAATTGAATCTGTGGAAACTGCTCCTGTTTCCCAATGGGTTGAGTCTAGAGGAAATGGGATTCTTTTTTTCACAATTTTCCCAACAGAGTGATTCTTTTAGTGCCAAAACCCTCGAAAGAGAATGAAGCTCACATATCACACCTATGTGTGTAACAGCAGGAACGCGCAATGGAAAATCCAACGGCTACAATCAGAGAGTTGATCTTCAATAAAGGTTAAACAATAAATGAAAACTTCAGTATTGTCATTGCTGCTCAAAAAAGTGGTGGTCATCAACATATGCAAATGCGCACTGCCTTTTAAAACCACGGCAATGCAAAGTCTCATCTCCCGTCAAATCACCATGGGAATTGTTGATTCCTGGGGGCGAAATAGGAGACCAGCCAGCCTCTGGGTGTGTGTATGTGTACGTGTGTGCGTGGGCACACACACAGTTAAGCCCACCTGGGCAGCCCTGTTCTGCCTTGTGTCTTTTCGGTGGGGGGAAGGGTCATGAGTCAAAATGCTTCCATGGAATGATGGAGGGAATTTCGGATAATACAGCCTTAGATATAAGTTTTCCTCTATCCTGATTTACATGTATAAATAGGAAGCACCGAATGGAAGAGAGCAGTGAAAACAGAGACAGTTATGAAATGCAGGAAGTACATCTACAACAGATGCCTGTTGCTTTCTGCAGATCAGATTGTTCTGTGGCCCACCCTTTAGTGCTCCTGAAAGGTCAGGCTCGCTGGATGGCTGGACTAGTAGCCTAATAAATCCCTGGTGTAAGAGAGTGTGTGTGTGCCAGTGTGTGTGTGTGCCAGTGTGTGTGTGTGCGAGAGGGTCCCCTTCCGTGTGCTGCAGCTGGAATCAGTCTGGCCACCGTGACTGTGCACACTTACCTCCTCTTCCGTTTCTTTTTTTTTTTTTTTTTGGTATGCGGGCCTCTCACTGCCGTGGCCTCTCCCGTTGCAGAGCACAGGCTCCGGAAGCGCAGGCTCAGCGGCCATGGCTCACGGGCCCAGCCGCTCCGCGGCACGTGGGATCTTTCCGGACCGGGGCACAAACCCGTGTTCCCTACATCGGCAGGCGGACTCTCAACCACTGCGCCACCAGCGAAGCCCCTCCTCTTCCATTTCAATAGGACCTGCGGACAGGGGAACCCAGCTGCAGGATTTGTGTCGGGACTAAAAGCAAAGCTCGGCCTAATAACACTCCCCAGCTTTGTTTGTACATTTCCAGTGTTTCACACTTTTCCTTGTCTTTCCTTAGATTAAAGAAAGGAAAATATATTGAGATGATTATGTGGGTTTTCTCTTCTGTTGAAAATACACCTCATCACTCAGAGAGACCTTGGATATTCGGAAGTTATTAGCATTGGCTTTGGAGTGAGGCAGATTTGGTGCCCATCCTGGTTTCCATGTCTGCTTGGGTGTGATCTTTGCCACCTACTCTGCTACTATAGTCTTCTTCCTGAGAATGTTCTTACCTGCAGAACAGAGATAATAATTCCCACCTTGTTGGGTTGTAGTATTGAATGCAGTTTATGTAGGAAACATATGCAGCGCACAGAAGTTAATACATAAATAGGAATTATTACTTGTTTTGTGGGTGTGTATCAAAGTATATAATGTGCTTAATATTTATTTAAAGCAAAAACATTCTGGATTAAAGACAGAAAAGTTGCAAAATGCCAGAAATGTGCTTTCATGAAATATTTGCAAAACTCTAAATAAGGAGATGATATAATAGCGTCTTAGTTCTGCCATCAGCTAGTTAGTTATGCAGCCTTAGACAAACCATGTCACCTCCCTGGATTTCAGCTCTAAACCCAGAGGTGCGTCATAGATCGGCCTTTGGGAGGGGCCTCTGGGGGCACTCCCTGGAGGAAAGTGTGGGTCTGTACCCTCCACCTCTGCAAGTGGCCCCCTGCAGACCCACTCTTCTCTGGAAACAGAAGCCCTTCTTTTCATGTGTCACTTCCTGGAGGCTTGCGCGGGCAGGTATCGTCCTGGCCCTGAGGTGCGGGCCGGGCCTCCACCTCTCCCTCGGCTGCTCTGGCGTCAGGCTGCCTCCGGCAGGTGCACCCCTGTCCTTCCCACTCCCCGGGCTCTGCTCTTCTGTTCCGGAGGTCGGGGAGGGCCCACCTCTCCGGAGCCTCAGGGCCCCTCTCCCGCTTCCTGCGCTGGGAATCAGCACGCCTCAGCTCACGTTCTGGCCGGGCCTCGAATTCACTCACCTCCTGGACCCTCAAGTTCCATACCCCTAACAGGTGAGGGCAGACCCCAGGCTCCCCCAGCACAGCATCCTCGATTTCCCATGAGAACGCACGAGGAGGCCCAGGCTGGCAGGAGCCTGTCATCCAGGTGGTGCGCCCTGCAGCAGACCCACAGAAGCAGAAGGACCGCCTCCTCCATCTGTAGGGACACAGCATTAGGATCGCGAGTGAAACAAAAGCAAGTCCCATCAGCGCGAGCCGGGTGGGAAAGCAGTCTGTGTGGATGGTGGGAACGGAAGGCGACCAGAAGGCTGAATCCCTGGTGACAATTAGAGACAGGCCGGCAGGCAGCAGCTGAGGCCCCTCCCCGAGAGCCATTTCCATCGCAGAGTCGCCACAGAAGGGCCTGTCGGCCCCAAAGCCACATCTCTGCCAGGCCATTGGTCCATAAGGGGAATAATAGCCCCGGCCTCATTGCTCTGGGTGGCGGCAAGGACAATGACCCGCCGTGAAAAGAGTTAAAAAGATTCCGAGAAGGGGAGAAGCAGACCCGCACGGTGGCAATTCAAGATCTTTTGGACTCCGTTCGCAGGCTCTTTAATTAAGCCCCTCTTCTTCAGCTCATCCGGCAGAAATGCACCTGCCCCCCATCTGCAGGCCAAAACAGCAAACGAGAGCGTGACTTCACACAAGCCCTTCCCCAGTTCTGCCTTTGCTGATTGTTCACGGGAGGCGGCCACAGACTTGCTCACTCTTTCTCTTTTTTCCTTGCTCTGAAAGAGTCTATGAAAACCATATTAAAGTGTGTGAGCCAAGGGATTCCATCTATCAAAGGAAGAAGGCCGTAAATAGCATTCATTCTGAGATATCAAACGTACTAGCAGATTTCTAGGAAAGGCGTGAAGGCCAGAGTTCCCTTAATTGACCTAATCTCCGTTTCACCCCCAAACTTCATCTGTGCCTGAAAGCTGGGACACAAAATATTTCCCTCTGCCAGAAGAATTGTCTTTTCTGCGGCAGCATGTAACAAACAATCAGGGCCCAGGACACGGGGGTTTACGTCATTCTCTGAACAACACCGTTCTGCTTGGTGTCACTGCAGTGGTTGCTTTTTTCAGGTGGTTTAGTGCTGACTCCTTTCTGCAAATCGGTTCCGTTCACATGGGTCTGCGGTGGGCAGGAACCCGCGTCCTGCCAGAAGGCAGCAGGATACGCCTGTCTGCCCTCCTGGAAATCTTGCTGTTGCCAGAACTGTGTTAGTGCATCGCCCCGTGCCCCTCCCCTCCTCTCCTCACAGATGTTACTGCATCTTCAGGAGAGGCCCTGCGTGGGCTGGTTCCCTCTCCATATGTTCCTGCTGTCTCCAGAACCATGGGAGGCTGGTGCAAACCCAGCCCAGCCCTGGTCCCACCCCTGCCCGCGGCAGCTCAAACTGCCCCGCTGCCCTTTACACCGCCTGGGAGAACTGCTGTCCCACAGCTATGGAAGCTAAAGTCCTCCTTGATTTCTGCAGGATACAAAGAAAGTGCAAGTCGGAGCTCCATGTCTGGGCTGCCTGTCTTGAAAGATGCCTGTGTCCTAGAAGCTGTAAGCGGAGCAGCGCGAGGTGGTCCTCCTGGAGCTGGTAGACTACCCGGGGGGCTCATCCATCAGACACCTGCTCCGGCGCGCCAGTTCTCTGCGCTCACGCACTCCCCCGAGCTGCCCCGCCCCCTCTCACGTGCTCTCTGGACACGGCCCCCTCTGGCTGCCTCCTGACATGTCTTGACATCACCTTTCACTGTGCCCTCGCCCTGCAGGCTCAGGACCTCCGTGGACGCCCTTGTTCCCGCATTGTTCCGGTCTTCCGTGATCAGCCCAGAGCTCACCGGGTCCCCGGAGCTGGATATTGAGAGGGCATTTTTTTCATATGCTTTTAATTATTCAGATAAAAGATTCCTAGGCTCAGATTTCTCTCCACTGCCTAAAGAAAAATGGAGAATTAAATGCAATTCCACTTTGAAAAATCCAGCCTTAAAAACAAAATGATGATTCAATGGAAGGTATTCAGGAAAATGTGCAGATTGAATAAACTTGATGATTTTCATCATTTCCAATAGATTGCGATTATCATCTGTTAACTGTTTTGGAGACTGTGAGGTGATGGTCATTATCTCTCTTTACAGACAAGCAAATGTGTCCCCTGTCTCCTAGAGTGGCTGGGGGAAAAAAGAGAGAGAAAAACCTGCCCCCCCTCAAAAAAACAAATATATCTGGCTTCTCAAATGGCACATAATTTCTTGCGAAATTGAGGAAAGGAATAGACAGAGAGGAATCTACCATTAGGGTGGTGTCTCTTTCTAGCCAAGGGTCTGGGCAATTCCAGTATGGAACAAGGTTTGAAATCAGGGATTCAGTTTCACAGTTTCCACAGGCTAACACAGACACACACTTCCAGGTCAGAAGGATCCGAACAGAATGTTCTCCAGGGGAGGGGGCTGCGTCCTGCTCCCACGTGGCTCTCTCAGCATCGTGCAAGTGGGCGGGGCCTCCGTAGGAGCTTGAGTGTGCCCATCCCCCGCCCATCCCTTCCCCACTCCCACGCCAGGTAGGGAGAATGTGGCTCTGGGGTATCCTCCGTCCCCTGTGGGTGTCCCTTCCTGAAACAGCTTTTCAATCCTGCTCAGTCTGTTCCTTCCTAAGACTCACCATTCTTCACAGTGCCTTCTATTGCCACCCATCTAATGCTGTACCTTTTCCCTCGATATTCTCATTGACATCTAAGACCTTAACTTCCAGTTTATGCTCATGATTCCGAAGCCTTTCTATTCCTCTCACATGTCTGTTGAATCTTGGACAGACAGGTTCAAAGCCCGCTGGGCACCTCAGCCCCCAAATGTCTTTGCTCTCTCTGCCCCTGACCTCATCCTTCACAGCCTGCAACTTCTCTGTAGAGTCCATCTCGAACCAGTGGCATTCCTGTAATTAGCCCAGACTAGAGATCCCATCCCTTCCTCCACACACACGCCCCTTTAATTGATTTACTGAATCCTGTCTTCTCTGCTGTAGAAAGATCTCTGGACCCCCTTTCCTCTCATGACCCCCACCACGGCCCGAGTTCAGACTCCCCTCATTCTCGCCCACAAGGCTGCAAAAGCACCTGATGGGCTTCCTGTCTCCAGTCACTCCTCACCCTCCAGTCTGCCTTCCACCTTCCTGTAGACTTATTTTCACCTAGGAAGCTTTTGTTTTCCAGCACTTAGAGAATAAACTCCTTAACCTGACACTTGAGCGTCTTCAGCAGAGCCCCCAACTGCACTATGCACCTGGGCAGGCTCCTGGCTGCTCTGACCCCTCGACATCTGCACCCTGTTCCCAAAAGACTGTGCCCAGGACCTGGCAGCTCTGTGTGTGCTCCTTTACCAGGGATGCCTTTCCTCCCTTTGCTTGGTAAATTACACTTTAAGGCCTCTTTAAATGCTATCAGTGCTATATAGCATATGGTATTTGCTCTCATGTGGTATATACCATGTGGTATATCCTATCTGACATACATCTTAGAGTACATGCTATACAGTATATGCTATGCGGTATATGCCATGAGGTGTATGCCATGTGTCATATGAAATATGCCGTCAGACCTTGTGAATCAAAGTAAAAGTTTCATCTCGAGCCCTCCCATCTGCCTCCCACGCTGGGTGCTCTGCCCGTTCTCATGTTCAGCCTCCTGTCTGCGACGGGTAACACGGGCGGGTGCTGACACTGTGATGGTTCTGGGAGCCTCTGTGCTCTCTCAGGGCCTGGGGTGAAGCCCCAGTCTAGCTTATTCATCACAGGCTGAGCCGAGCATATGCCTGGGAGCTGGCACCCTTGCGCTCATCAGTAGCAGGCTGTGTGCTTATTACCTGTAATGACACACTTAGCACCTTTACTCTGTTCTTTTCAAAGCACTTTCCCATTTATTTTCTATTCAGGGCAGTGGATTTTATCCCCACCATACAAATGAGGGGATAAAGATTCAGAGAGAGTAGGTCGTTTTTCAAGGCCGTGGTTAAACCCCAGCTTCTCCTGACTTGGGCCGCCTTGTGGGAGACCTGCCTCCCTTTCTCTGTCTCTCTCCTTCCCCCAGCCCTCTTCCCTCTCATATTCTTCCCTCCATCTCATTCTCTGACTACTCAGAGCTCTCTCCCTTTGCCTCACCCTCACAGGATAACGTGGGCTTCCTCCAAAGTGCTCCAGGGGCCCGGATAATGTAAACTTCCTCAGAAGTCTGAGGAAGTGACAGGTATGGAAGCAATGTTTTGTTGGAGGTGGATAGAGGTGGGTGGACCACCAGAAAGGAGCCCTCTCCCAAGGATCCTCTTGGTAGGCTCTCAAATTTTACACCTGCTGGTAGGACCAGCTTCACCTGACTCAGCATGTCTTTTACATAATGCTGACTTTACATTGGTTTTCTGCATATTGACCAAAATAATGTATGATAGTCAGAGTTGATATTACTGAGTTTTTGACCACACTCATTTAAAATCACTCATTAAGAGGGCTGATTTAAGTCACGAGCATCAATGCAGCATGATATTGTGCAAATTTCGTCAAACTATTTTTTGATTTTTCATTTATATTGGGGTACATTTAATTAACAATGTTGTCTTAGTTTCAGATGTACAGCAAAGTGATTCAGTTACACATATACATGTAACTACTCTTTTTCAACTTCTTTTCCTATTTAGGTTGTTAAATAATATTGAGCAGAGTTCCCCGTGCTATGCAGTAGGTCCTTGTTGGTTCTCCGTCTTAAATAAAGCCATGTGTAGGTGTCAATCCCAAACTCCCTAACTATTCCTCCCCCCATCCTTCCCCGCCGGTAACCATAAGTTTGTTTTCTAAGTCTGTGAGTCTGTTTCTGTTTTGTAAATAAGTTCATTTGTATCCTTTTTTTTTTTTTTCAGATGCCCCAAATAAATGGCATCATACTATATTTCTCTTTCTCTGCCTGACTTACTTTACTCAGTATGATAATCTCTCGGTGCATCCATGTTGCTATAAATGGCATTGTTTCATTCTTTTTTTATGGCTGGTTAATAGTTTGTTGTATATATATATATATATATATTCTGTATCTTTATCCATTCCTCTGTCGATGGACATTTAAAGTTCATCAAACTTTAGTGGGAAAGGAACCTGGGAGGCTTTTGAAAACTGTAGTTGGCACAATCTCCAGAGATTGTGACTGAGTCACAGGATTCCTGGCATGTCAGATGATTCTTTACCTTTTCAAGGTTTACTGAGATGTAATTAACTATTAAACATTGTATATATCTAAGATGCACAACTTAATGATGTGAACAGCCAACAAGAACCTCACTCTGACCGTCTCTGGTAGGAGCACTGACTTTACATTTACATAGACTTGAGTTCAGGTCTGATCTTTGCCATTCACCAACTTTCTAATTTTGGAAGAATTGCTCTTTTTTTTTTACACTTAGAAAATAAAGAAAAATACCTATGTCAAGGTGTTGGCATCAGGATTAAATGAAAACAGTTAAATCAATGAATTGATTAAATCATTCATGGAAGTAGCTCTCATATGTTGGTGTTCATAAAAATGGAAGATTTTTTTTTATGTGATAGAGTGAATATTTTATAAAAGGAAAATGATATGTAAATGAGAATATTATAATCCGTTGTGGAATTTCTTAGTTGGTTTATTTAGTTTGAGAAATACATACTATTAATGAATCTCTATCAGTGGAAAGTTGGCAGAATTACTATAGAAAATAATTATAATAATTTTTAAAATTTCAACTTCCACAATGTGTTAGACCAAATACCTAAAAACTGTAACTCTAAAACCTGCTAGCGATTCTGGATACAAAATTACAAATATTGTTCAAATGTAGGGCTGAGTTTACAAAAAAGGAAGGAACATCAGGAACAGACAAAAGAGAGAACAATGTGTCCATGCACTCAGGCTGGCACAGGAATGCGGGTGACAGGGAGGTTCCTCCACTTTGTATATCAAGGGGCTTGTGTGTAATGACCAAAGAAGACACAAGGTGAAGCCCTGAATCAGAACTCACTGGCCCCTCCTGCCCCACCTATGGGATAAAACCACGTACTAGGAGGGTTACAGCTTAGTGAAAAGCACACTGGACAAATTCTGCTCACCAGCTCAGTGAGTTGACAAGTTTTCCAGGCTACCCTTACCGGGGGTTGAGGTTTAAATAAAAGGAGAGGAGGGGCACAAACTTCCCTGAATATGTGTAGCTGTTAGCCTACCTTGTAAGGAACGGGGAATCAAATAGAGGAAATCAAGATCATGAAGCCTGAACACACCTGGCAAAAGCAAATGCAAAACCACTTTAGAAAACTCAACTCCACCAAAGAGGAGCCCAACACCCCCAAATGCAAACTTCCTGTGGAATGAGAATGCTGGAAATGTTTAAAGACATCAAAGGAGGAAGTGAAATCATTAGAAAAGATAATGACTACAAAATACCAGATAGATTTTGGAAACAACAACAAAAAAAGAAACTCCTAAAAATGAAAAATGTAATCATTGAAATGAAGTCAATTAGACACACAAGTAAAGAGAATTTATGGACAGGAAGATAGATTTGAATCATGTAGAACAAAAGAGATAAACAGATGTAACCTGCGAGGGTACATCTACTTATGTTTGAGATAACTTACCTCTAATAGGAGAACCAAAGGAAGAGAATAGAAAACAACAGAGGAGAGACAATCTTGGTAGAAATAGTGAAAGCACATGTTTTACAGCTTAGGAATCTCAGTGGATCCTAGGAAGGCTAAATTCAAATAAATCCATACCTGAACTCATCACATGCTACCAAAGACAAAGACACCATCTCAGAAGAAACCAAAGAGATATGACAGATCATGCTCAAAGGAAAAAAAACACACAAGTCTTTTTTTTTGGGGGGGGGTTATTTTATTTTTTATTATTTTATTTTTTTAAACATCTTTATTGGAGTATAATTGCTTTACAATGGTGTGTTAGTTTCTGCTGTGTAACAAAGTGAATCAGCTATACATATACATACATCCCCATACCCCCTCCCTCTTGTGTCTCCCTCCCACCCTCCCTATCCCACCCCTCTAGGTGGTCACAAAGCACTGAGCTGATCTCCCTGTGCTATGTGGCTGCTTCCCACTAGCTATCTATTTTACATTTGGTAGTGTATATATGTCCATGCCACTCTCTCACTTCATCCCAGCTTACCTGCTCCCCTCCCTGTGTCCTCAAGTCCATCCTCTACATCAGTGTCTTTATTCCTGTCCTGCCTCCGGGGTTCTTCATAAGGAAAAAAATACAGAAGTCTAATAGTAGACCTTCCAGCTGCACTCAGGAGCAGAGATTGGTAGGAGAAGACCCAAGCAGGTCACTTTGTCAACCTGAGTGAAAGGTCCTGTTGGGGACCAAGCAGGGCCAAGCAGCCCTTGCTCTTTTGCAGAGTGCAGAAGTTAGTGTGGTTTGGAGTGGACTGACCCCCACTCTACTCTGAATGCTTTGGACCCTGAGGCAAGCATGGTGAGTGTCTGCAAGAAGCCTTTTCTGACTTCCTGTGCATGCTCATTCAACAAAGGGACCACAGCAACCCCTGTGTTTGCTCTGTCTGCAGACAGCAGTGTCTTCCTGTGGGAGACGGAGATATGCATAAGAGTCAATCAGGGAACACATATGAAAAAAAAAAAAAGTTAAACCTGACTCCCGTGGATGTGCTTTTCCTCCCCTCTGTAGAGGAGAACGAAAGACACCTTGAAAGTCAAAGATGAGGGTATGCATACTGGCGGAATTCTCAATATAAAGAATGTAGAATCATAGGAAAATGTATGAGGATATTAAATTGACGTGTTCTCATTTCCCCCTGAAATTATTTTCCTTTGTGGCTGTTACTTCCAAGGCTGAGCCATGAAACTTGTGGCCCCAGAGCAGGAAAGTTCAGACACTGGTGTGAGAACCGAGAAGTCTTGAACCTCATGTTTAAATGTTATTTTCTTCATCTCCTTAGCCAGACTTAGTTTTGAAAGTTATGCTCTGGAGAGACAGAAAAGATTTTTTAATTTTAAGTTCTCCCTCTGCATATCAAGATTTAGATTCAATCACAATATTTTCCACAGATAAGTCCATGAGAGGAGAGAGAGAGAGAAACAGCAGGAGAGAGAAGGAGATTGAGAGGGAGGTATGTCAGGGCTGTCCACTTGCCCTGAAAAAGCTGAAACCCTGGAAGGGGAGGAGGGGGGAGGGTTGTGCTGGGCAGAGTGGGTGGGGATGTGGGTGGAGAACTCTTGGCAAACAAATATCACATCACTCCAATCTTTTCTCAGCTATTAGTGTGGCTTGCTTGCTTGTACCTTTTCTCTAATATCACTTCCTCAGAGAAAACTTCCCTGATCATCTTACATAAAATAGCACCCCTTTCTTCCTTCAGCATTATCTACCAGAGCCTGGACATGGTGCACCCTCATGTTTACACAGTCAGTGAATGAGGGAAAGCTAAAATGTGAAGGTGTTTTGCTCTGCTCGCCTCCAGGACCATGGCAGGAAAATGCCTTACAGAGTGCTTCATGCACCAAGGTAGGGAAACCACATCACAGTCAGAAAAGCTTTGTTGGCCAGAAGAAGGGCTACCTTACGTGGACCTCCCTGAAGGAAGCCAGACTCCATAAGTATCTTTGAAGTGAGGTGATGACATGAAGGTCATCAAGTATAAGAAGATCAGAGAGTAAATCTGTGTGGATTGGGTTGAACAAGGATTATCTGTGCACTCTCAGGGCCATGGGAACCTGAGAATTCAGGGAGCTTCGATTTTTCTATTACACCGTGAGAACTATCATAATGAGAAACATAATTATGTGGAAACGAACCCCCAGTGATTTCTAAACATCCTTCTCAGCCTTTAACAAATAAAGACATAAGCATTTTGTGTTAATGTTAAGGAATAAATAATAAATTATAAACAGAATAGAAATTATAATACAGTGGTGTGGTGTCTGTAGATTTTTATGGTCCCTGGAGTATGCTCCTGTAGCAATGTACACTCTTTTCCTATTTAAAGATGTTCACAATTCTTTATTAATCCAGTTCACCATAGCCATATAGGAACATTGGAATGGAAAATGTATTTAGAATTCTATGGGCTCCACTCTTCCATTGCATTTCAATTAGAGACACCATTTGTCTTGTGCCTTTTATCTCTTGGAACATTCTCCCATGTGCTGTTGGAAGATAACACCATTTTCAGGTCTTTGAAGTTGCTGGGTTTTACTCTATGTCCCTTAACACCCTATAGGTGGAAGTAATCTCACTGTAACAGAGTGTTGTCATGTCTTGTTGACTAATTAAGCTCCTTCACTCCACATCTCAGCAGCTGAAAGTTCAAGTGTTAAATGGTGGGATGGTGAATCCAAAAGGGAGGCAACGTGGAGATGATCAGACCCAAGCCGGGTTTGATTTCTCCTCCTTTCTTTGCTCTATTTTCCATCTGTCCTGCCAGGGCCTGCCTGGTTAGACATGCTACTGGGCTCAACCCGGAGCCAGAGATATTATCCAAATGTGAGATCAGGAGCCAGCTCCTATGTGATGAGAGACAGCAAATTCTTATAGCTTGGTATTCCAGCGGGGGAGTGCAACTTGTTATCATCAACTTATTTGTTTATTCACATGGAAAACATTGAGTGTCTACTGTGTGCCAGACACTGGAGAAAATACTGGAGCTCCAACGATCCATAAGACAAGATTCTTGCCCTCAAAGTACATGATCTGGTGAGAAAGAAAGACAAGTGGACAATTACAGGACAATGTTGGGAGGACAGAGAGAGAGGCTTGCTTAGGAGTCCTGAGGGCTGTGAGGAGAGAAGGAGACCTTTGTCCTTGTCTAAAGAGGGGTCTAATCAGGGAAGGTGACTTTGAACAGTGTGAAAATCAGTTCAGAGAAGGATGAGAATTGAAGTAGGAGAGGAAGCAGGGTCTAGACCATCATAAACAGCCACACATTTCACAGTACAAGCTTTTGGTGAAGGACTTGAGGGGCTATTGAAAACATTCCAACTGGGAAATTCCAAGGGAAACCTTGAGGTTGAAACCATACCTTGACAGCTGTGTTCAAGGGTGGACCTAATGGGGAAGAAAATGGGATCAGACAAATTGGGGGAACTCTTTCAAGGTAAAGGAGACAACAAGGCTCTCGGCTGAGGCAGTGACAGTGATTCGAGAGTTACTGAAAGAGCTTATTGATGGGCTCAGCACACAGCTGGAGTGAGGAGGGCTAGAGTCCAGTTTGGCTACACTGAGTGGAGATGATGCTGTAACAGGGAAGAACAAAATCTGACTCCATGTTGGATCTGTTTCTTTTACTTTGACCTTTGCTTTCCATTGCTTTTGTTCTGTCTAGAGCTATAGGCATACATAATGGTCTGCTTCGGGGAACCCTGTCCCTTTGCCTCAATGTTAAACTAAAGAGCCTTTGTTTAGCCCACAGGGAAACACCCTGAGCCTGCCCACCTGTGAATGGCTGAAGAAAAGGAAAAAATAATGCATCCCCTCCCCAAGGATGGCCAAAACCAGGAGATATTTTGCAAGTCTTATGGCCTTTTTACTTTACTTTCTCACCTCCTTCCCCTCTCTGTTCTATAAAAGAAACTAGCATCCAGACCCCAAGAAGATGGTACTTTTGGACGTTAGCTCACCATCTTCTCAGACACCTGGATTTCCAAACAATGTTGCTATTCCTTGCCTCAACACCTCGTCCCCCAATTTACTGGCCTGTTGTGCAGTGAGCAGAGCAAGCTTGGACTCAGTAGCAATGCTACTCTTTAAAGCAGGGAATGCAAAGAAAAGACATCATTATTTCAGTGCTGGTCAGACTGGACCCATATGAGGGATTGGAGGAAATACGCTTAGAAAGATGGCAGCCTGCTCTTGTGAAGGGTCTTGAATTTCAGTCAAGGCATATAGACTTCAGTTTATTCCTATCATCAGTTTCAATGTGGAACTACTGAAGATTCTTGAGCTGAATGGTGTCATGTTCACAAGAACACTTTAAGAAGAAGATCCATCTAATGTAAATGAGCATGAGGCTGCAGGGAGATAAAGAATGGTAAGGTAGGAAGTAGAGATTGGAGACAATCACAAACTCAGGTGATGAGGGCTGAGCATACAGGATTGAAGAGAATTGGATAGAGAATAGTGAGGACCATGTCAACGCATGAACAGAGGGGAAAAATGAAATAGAGACAAAGGCTAATTGTAAGGTTTTCTCACTTCTTATTTTGAAGGAAGAGAGATTCATTGATAGAAATAGGAAAATCTGGAAGAAGTGTTGCTTCTTGGAATATAAAATGCATTTCTTTTTTTTTTTTTTGGCCACGCCACCTGGCTTGCAGGATGTTAGTTCCCCTACCAGAGATTCAACCTGGGCCCTCGGTAAAAAAAAAAAAAAAAAACACGAGTCCTAACCACTGGACTGCCAGGGAATTCCCAAAAATGCCTTATTTTTTAATGGTGATTCTGATATTCCAGAGAAAAATCAGTCTAGATTGTACCAGAAGGAGACGAAACACGTCACCTAATAGACATCTTTAAATGTGTATGTGCTCACTTACCAGTGAACACTGAGAAACCTTCATTTTATCCCTGGGTGAATTCTCACTGACTTTCACACTGCTGTTTCTCCCAACCCAGCCATTGGAATGCAAGCCCCTCGGTGGTCTCGCCTCACCTGTCAGGAGCGATTGAGTAACAGAGAACAGCAGTGAGGTCTCATGTTACTAATATTCCATTACTTTTACAAAAGAGACAAGAGTACATTCATTAGTACACTATGAAATATTATCCTAAATAAGTAAAATTAAATTATGCTTGTCAAAATAAATGAACACTGCACATGCCACAATTCTGTGTCCCTAATTCTTTTAATTATGTTTTTTTTCCTTACTTGCTAATTTGTGAAATTTGCTAACTCACAATGGGCTCCCTGTCATTAGTGAGAATGAGTCGGCTTCTGCCGTAGCAGTTTGCACACCCTGCTTCCTGTGGCTTCTGGCATGTACTACCTGGGGCATCATGCAGACTAACTGATTGGTTCTTTTTCTCTCTTCAAGCTTGTTGCAAGCTACATATTAATTTTCACCTTTTGAAATAGGTGATTAGGAGATGAACATTCTCTCGGCAGATGGAAGGACACCATTTTGCTCTGAAATATAAAATTCCAGCCCAGTCTACACAGTGACAATACTTGCCTTCTTTTAAGTGTTGTGTGTGTGTGTGTTTTATCAATGCAGAGAAACAATTGTGCTAATTTTCAGTGTGTTGCTCTGCTGAGCCTTCTCTACTGATCCATCTCCTGGAGGGATGCAAAAGTCACTTTGGCCCAGGTGTTCCTTGGAAGAGCTTCAAGGAGGGACAGTGTTCCCTGAGTGACTTCTGGTGGTGTGGTGCATTCCACAAGAGTTTTGCAAATATTATCTGATTCATCCTCACAATATTTCTGTGAGCTAGGCATTTTGAATTCCCTTTAATGAGTCTGCAGGTCAAAGCAGTTAGGGGGACTTCCCAAGTTCACATACCCAGTGAGTGACAAGATAAGAACACATGTCTTTCTATTACATGTTTTTACCTACTCCTGATGAATCACGGGCTCTCATCAAACTGCCCTGAGATTGTATATTATTAAGAAACAAATGTGTTTAGATGGTAAAGAAATAGGACCTGTGAAGAGAGAGATTAGGGAGATGGTGGAGGGGAGGCTTTAGAGGTAGGCATTGAAGAAAAGCTTACGTAGTGGTCCCATTCCTAGTTTTAACTATTTTTTGGAAAAGTATGTTTATTGAAGAAGATTGAGAAAAGTACAGTGACAGAATAAATGCCTATCAGCCTATCTTTCAATATTTTCTTTCAGGTGCCAGTGGTTTTAGAACTTGTTTATAGCCCCTGAAACAGCTCTCATCAAGGTGGGGTTTCATGCCCTCTCCTTGACCATGCGCTGGCTTTCAGGACTCACTTCTCAGGAAGTGAGGACACAGGACAGGAGCACAGGATGCCCTCTGACTTTCTCCCAGGCTAGGCCATGCAGGGCTTCTTCCCAGTTCCTGCTCTTCCTTGGGGTTGTGACCCAGGAAACCCTGAACGGTCGTGCAGTGTGTTTGTTCACTCTGATGCCACCAGGCTGGAGACACCAATTAGATGCTGAAAAACCCAAGGAGCTCACTGTGGTCCCAGCACCCATGGGTGAGTGAGCACACCTCCCAGCCATGAGCCACCTAAGCTTCCCCAGGTGAAGTCGAGATGCTGTCCTCATGGAGACCCAACTCAGAGGCCGAGTTGTGAGGAAAAGAAATAAATGTTGATCCCGTTTTACGCCACTAAGTTTGGGGTGGTTTGTCACATGGCCACAGTCCCTGGAACACAGGCATAGCTTTTCTTACATGCCTGTGGGGATAGTTTATCAGATCTTAATTCAGCGTATAAAGAAAGGCTTGTTCAGGTACATTTCTTCGGTTTAATTATGAGAATGTTCACATAATAAGGGAAAACACTTTATGCTGAAACTATTTCCTTTTAAATGTCTAATATAATCATGGACCAGATCCATTGGGTAGAGGTTTTACCGTGACCAATTCGATAGGATAGGTTTTGCTGAGATGATTTTTAATTGTCCTATGAAAACATTTGTGGTATTGGGTCTTGGTTAGCGAGAGGGTGATCAACAGACCCAATACCATCAAATAATAATAACATAAAATATTGCCTTATATTCCCTTAATACTCAAGAATTAATTTTGATTTTTTTCCCAGTTGGCCATCATCATCCCAGGTAACACTGTCATATTCCCCAAAGATACAAGGCTGATATATTTTCAAAGCATTTCTATATCTGATGGCAATATAAGTCAGCTTGGTTGAGCACAATTTCTGAAAGTCAAGTTTAATCGACTAGATCCGCAGAGCTGTGTACATGGCCCTTTACTGCTTCCTGCTGATGGGGAGTCTGAGACTAACCTTCCTTTTGTGCCTTTGCAGGTGAGCCCTGTCCACAACCCCCACACTGAGTGGATAAATAGATGTTTATAAGATGTTGCTTCCTTCTTCTCTTTTTTAAAGAGTTTTTTTGTTTTTTGTTCTTTTTGATGTGGACCATTTTTAAAGTCTTTATTGATTTTGTTACAATATTGCTTCTGTTTTATGTTTTGGTTTTTTGGTCCTGAGGCATGTGGGATCTTAGCTTCTTGACCAGGGATTGAACCCACATCCTCTGCATTGGAAGGTGAAGTCTTAAACACTGGACCACCAGGGAAGTCCTGCTTTATTCTTCTAATTTAAAGACTGACAGAATCAGTCTGGATTTGGATCTACTAAGCATTTGGGGGGCTCACCTTACGTACTCAGATATTTCTAAAATCATGGATGTCCCAAATGGTACGGCATTTCTCACTGTTCACTTCATTCCCAGCCTGGGAACTCTGTATGCCTTTTGCCCTTTGCGGGAACATTGCTCTCATTAGTTTATCTTCCTGTGGCTTATTATCTGTCTCAGCATTCAGGACTTGGATCCTCCTAGGATATATAGATCCTGATCACGTGATCTAAAGAGAGTTTCTCAACTTCGCCATTTCATATTTTTAAAAATCATGTATCATTATCTGAAAATACCCTATCTCCCCGCTGGTTTGCTTGTTCCCGGCCGCTCTCCTACTTTCTCTGGAGCTGAAACTGCAGGAGAGCAGGACCTTTTTGGGTTATTCACTGAGTTATTCCCCACAGCCTGACACATGCCTGGAAAGTAGCAATTGCACCATAAATATTTGTCAAGTGAATGCATGAAGAAAGGAGCGGATGAGAGCTTGATTTCCTTAACAGAAACTCCTAAAACATTTTTTGGATGTGCTAACCACATCCATCCCCATCTTCTTGTCATTTTGGCTCCTGGTTCTCCCCCCCCCACCCCCGATTCCAGATTCTGCACATGGCTCCCTTTGCAGACATGGCAAACGGTGCTGTGTTCAGATATTCCGTTACATGTTAGCAGTTCCCCTGCAATCCTTCTGCATCCATTTCTTTTATTTACCTTGGGTGTAGCATCCCTCTCTACACACAACTGGGAGTTGTGGGGGTGTAAATGGCTATATAAAGAGAAGTATTTGGTTGGGGGAATATGACACTGACAGACTCATGGAGCAGCACCTAGGAAGTCAGGAGGCAGCCTGAATGTTCCAGTTTGGAATTTCCCTATTATGGAGAAAATTGGGAGAGGAAAAGAGGATTCTTTTCATCTATTTTCAGACAGGCTTGGCACAAGGGCATGAAAAATATTATCCGTTCAGTTCCACTGGCCTTGTAGTTATTGTAAATGTAACTTAAATTCCTGAATGCATCTTAAGTTGCATTCTATCTCTCCGTGGTATAATCAGAGGCTTTGACTTCTGAGGCTACTAGCCAGACATGAGTTTTAACAAAAGCTGGTGTCCATTTGTCTTTATTGGAAAATTGTTTTTTGTATATATTTTACAGATCAGTGTTGGGAAGATATTCACAGAGGAGAATTTGTTTTTATTCAGTCTTCAAACTGATACTATTCCTTAATTGAGGAGTAATTTACAGAGGGTAGCAGGAGATGCTTTGAAAACTCTGGGATTTGGCTCTGAGATCCGAAGGCGGCCTTAGCAGAAAGAGCTTCAAGGCCATCAAATCTATATATCCATTGGTGGAATAAAGGTTTCAGTCTCATTGTATTTGAATCAGAACTTATTACTTTCAATACAGATTAACTGTGGGTTACTCTCTCTGTCCTATTTTTAAAGGTATCCCTGGAAACTAAGCTTGATGCTTTGCCAAAGAGTGGGACTTTGTCCTTGGCCTTGACATAAATGCTCTTCCTCCAACTAGCTGAAAGGCTTTAGCTACTTATTCTCCAGAAGAGCCAAGAATTCTACCCTTATGTGTAGGCGTAAGGAGAGGGGAGGGGAGATGTGGGAATAATTCAAGAACTTTACTGCAGGGTAAAGAAGAGTGACAGTGCCTGGGAGTCAGTACGTGTGAGAAATTAGACAAGATACGCATGTGTGGAAACTCTTCCTTCATTCATGCAGTGATCAGCACATGGACATTCAAGGTAGACTCTGCACTGTTTACTTCTGTCTTTTTAGATGCAATTTTACTTGTATTTGTAATGCTTTGAAAGTTACTTAATTTTTCATTAAACCACTGAGATATGTTTTTAAAAATGATGTTTGCTGAGGCTGTTAATCAGAATGAAGAAGAGGAAAGCCCTAAGATCTAAGACATTGCTTTTAGAATTGGTGCCTGCCCAGTATCTCAGCCTGAATTTACTTAGAATACAGAAAGGGGTTACATATGCATGAGGGCTTGAGGATTGCTTATGCCTAGGTAGGTGCAGTCTGGAAGCTGATTCATATATGCAACCACTTATTTGCGTTATTTTAAGATATGTATATATATATGTGTATATATGTGTGTGTATATATATATTTATATATATATATATTTATATTACATAATGTTAGGCTCAGATCTATTTGTAGGTATTGGAAAGTTATCTGGAAGAGAGATTGTCACCTTAAATGAGGTTGATAAATAATTACAATTATGATTAATACCACAGATGAGAAGTGAATGCTGATCTGGAATGTGACAGGAAGATGTACCCATTCTGAGTGACGCAGATTACTGTGTTGAGCACCTGAACTGGATGTGGTCCCTAAGCTACTACCTGCCCCTTTGGTGCAACAGGGAAAGGCAGTAATATCTGAACAGTGGAGTTTAGCTGGTGTCAGCCTTTTGTTTTGTCCTTGATAAGATGGTCACTCTTTAAGATGACTCCTTCAGGTATCCAGAAGTTTCCACAATCTAGCTTCATTTGAGAAAAAGATACATGAGTGTCTTGGAATATAAGCACAGAGTTGCAAAATTCAACATTGACTCACAACTTGGAGTGTTTTTCTTGAACTCTGAGAATAAAGAGGTTAACTTATGGTGAGTTTCATGTGACAAAGGAGAACAAAGGTATAAAAGAAAGATAGTTGTACCTGCTTGATTTTATGTTTATTTATAACCAAATGCACTAATGCATGTATTTTTTATTGGCCTTCATGTGGTGTAGGGGTAGAGGCACTGGCCTGACTGTCAGAAGGCTCAAGCTGTTAGTCTTGGGTTTGGTACTTTGTGTGTGGACATGGCAAAGATTTTAAGAATATTTCACGAGATTCATTATTTATTCATTCATTCAGCAAGTTTGTTTTGGGCTAATAATCACTTTGGAGGAAAAGAAGTAGTAATTTTATCCATAATGTTTGTAAAACTTAGATGTAAAATTTTACTGATTAAAAAAAATGTGTGTAGTGAGAAGACGTTAAGGTTGATAAAATACAAAGACCTGATCTCTGGGGGAGATAAACACAAGCCAAGCCCTGATATGGACTGTGTTTTCAGTGGGAGAGTGAATTCTGTAGAAATACACGTGATGAACAGAGGGTGTGGTCTATTCTACATGTAGGGCTCAGGACAAGCTTTGTAAAGACAGTGCAACTGAGACAGTCTTTAAAGAAAAGTTCATGTTTTCACAGCAAATAAGGATCCTGGAAGAACATGTGGAAAAGTCTGAGAAACAATATAGCTTGACATGTTCTAGGAACAGAAGTATTTTGGAATGACTAGAACACACAGAAAGTGAAGAGTTTTACAGCAGGAGATAATTATGGCTTACATTTCTTGGGCAGTTTTGTGTTAAATTAAACATCAGCTTGTATTAAACATCTCTGGGTGTTGTTTAAGTATAAACTCACTTACCCCACCCTTCAAACCTAGAAGGAGTTACTCTCACTGCTGGACTTTATCATGATGGAACCAAGGCCCACAGGTGAGGTAGGGAGCCAAGGTCCCAAGCTAGCAGGTGTAGGGAGCAGTGTTGTCAGACAGTCTGCCTCTTAACCACTAAATATTCTGGAGAGATGAGACCCCAGCAGTCTCATATGTAGGCTAAAGATATTGAACTTAATTTGATCTACTTAGAAAACCCTGAACATGCCTTCAAAATTTGCATTGGGAGGAAGTAGGAGCTTGACTTCCAGGACACCATTTAGGAAACAAATGCACTGATCAAGACAAGAAATGGTGACAGTCTCCCAAAGGCAGTAGTGAAGGAAGTACAGGCAGTGCAGGCAGGAATGAAGGAAGGTCAGGGAACAGATTTGATAGGATGGTAGATTTTATGAGCTTTGGAAGCTGCTTAGATATGGCCAAGGACAGCCCAGCAAGACTCGTAGGACAATTCCAGAGCAAATGTACGCAAATGCAACTGGGTCAGGATCCTACAAGCAAATTGGTAAAATTAGGATTAAAAATTACACTTTAGTCTTTCTGGCTCTGTTGACACTCACACTATGAAAACAGCAGCTCTTTGGATTTCCCGACCTCTACTTTCCCATTCCATGAACATAGCTATCACATCCTTGAAGCAGCCTCCTTTGTTGCAATGGAGCCACTATCACTTTCTTCTGGTACTACTTTGTCAATTAAACGAATGTCCCTATTCCCATCTGTATTAGTTTTCTCAGGCTGCTGTAACAAAACATCATATGTTGGGTAGCTTAAACAAAGACAATAAAGAGAGAAATGTATTATTTCACAGTTCTGGAGGCCAGAAGTCCAAGATCAAGGTGTCGGCACAGTTGATTTTTCTGAGGGCTGTGTGGGAGAGTCTGCTCCCGGCCCCTCTCCTAGCTTCTGGTGGTTTGCTGGCATCTTTGACCTCCCTTGGCTTATAGATGAATCACCCCAATCTGCACCTCATCTTCACCTGGCATTCTACTTGTATGCAAGTCTGTGTCCAGATTTCTCCTTCTCATAAAAATTGGATGAGGGCCCACCCTACTCCAGCATGAGCTCATTTTAACTAATCACACCTACAACAGTCCTGTCTCCAGATAAGTTCACACACTCAGGTGCTGGGCTTTAGGACTTCGACATACGAATTTCCAAGGGACACGTTTCAACCCATAACACCATCCAATGCCAAAAGCAGCAGGTATGCTCACCATGACAGGGAAGGCACTGCCACCAATGTCCCATGCTGGAAGCACCATCATTACTGTTGATGAAGCCCGCTGATGTCCACACCAAAGCTTCCACGTTGGGTATTTTCTCCAAGGGTAGTGTTACCTGTGGATCCTCCCACTGGCATGATGTTGCTCAGATCTTGGATGTTCAACCGTCCCAGGAGATCATAGTGAAGCATCGAGGCATCTTCAACTTGTGTTTATACTTTAACTCATCCCTCTTGCTGGGGAGTTGAGCGTGGCCCACAGATCTGGACTATGGAACAATTGAGGAAGAGACCCTTGTTTTGCCTCAATGATCCCCATGCCTGATTTTCACGGAGAGTGAGCAGGTGACAAAAACACTGATGCTGAAACCACCGTTCATCACATCACTTCACTTCACAAGGTCACAACAGCGACATTCTCAAGACCACAGTCTTTTTGTTGTCTGTCCTAGATTTGCAAAGCTGGCTGGCTGTGTTTTATAAAACCTGAATGAAGTTAGGAGGGGATAACATTGAATAATGGGTCTCATTCATATTTCAAGAAAAAGTACCAAATGAGTTTTTCAATTCTATGTAAAGCAGCTGAGGACATCTTAGAACCCACTGCATATATAGTAGTGGATTTGGGTCTGGACATTGTACATTAAGAAGATGTGGTCAAGATTGAAGTTATTCAGTGGAGGATGACATAGATATTGAGTTAACAGTAGTGAGTTCCCTGTCAATGAATGCGGTTAAGTCCAGGCTAAACAATGGTAAGGCCAAATAGCTGGGCAGAGAGCCATGTAACGACGAACTCATCATGGGGATTCAATATTTGTTAGATGGATGAATGAATGAGTGAATGAATGGATGTATAGAGCATCAAAGGAGTCACCCAAACTCATTGACTTTAAAGTGTCTCATAACCCTGAGAATCTATGAGTCTATAATTATCTTGTCCCTTATCAACCTGTATAAAAACAGCATTATTCTTCCTAAAATGTGTGTGCAATGTAAAATACCTTATTGCTAGCTAAGCCATAGATTCATATTTTGGCATTCTAAGAGAGGAAATTCTCTCTGAATGCTCAATGCTGATATGTGTATTGGCTGTCTGGCACACCATCATTCATGCCATCTGTTCGGGTGGCATTATGCCTAATTGCAAGGTGGCCTGACAATTTTAAGGGGTTTTGCATGCCAATCACATTGAGCTTAGCTAGCTAACCTGCAGAACCCAGAACATAACAAGCTGAAAAAGTTACCCTGCTGGTAAATCACAACTTCAAATGAAAAGATCATGCCTCATTAAAAACGGCCATATTTTTTGACTGTGGTAGGTATCTTTCAAAGAGCCTCTATAGATTTACCTTCCCCTCAATGATGACTGCTGCAGCGATCTCATGCCATGGAGAAGAGATAATGGACAAGACCATGTCTTGTCCAGCCTGAATCACTGATGCCTTAGAAATGTTCAGAATTCCTAAACCTCTCATGCTTGGAAACAAATGCACCAACCTGCCAGAATTTCACAGCATTGTCTTCCTATAATAGCAAACATCTGTTACACTAAAATTCAGTTTATCTTTTGGAAAAGATGCAGTAGGAGGCTGGATATGAGTGCATTTGCTTACCTTCTGGAATTGTCATGGAAAAGACCCAACATAAGCATTAAAATATGTAGATTACAAAACAGGAAATTAAACTGCTTTCTTGACATTGAAAATCTGGGAATGTACATTGAGATTTAGAGCTGTTGGTTACAAATGATGGTAAAAGGCTTACTCAAGATCAAATAGGTAGCTCATGCAGAGCTGGAATTATGTCACCCAACATATACTCCTTTCTCCCAACACAACTGGAATAATTATAATTGTTTTTCTAGTGAAAATGGTATTCATGGCTCTAAAGAAGCCTGGATTGACCATGACATATTTTTGCTTTTTACTTTCCTGTCTTTTAATAACTTTTTTTCTCATTATCAACCCAACTGGCCATGCACTTAAACATATGTCTTCAGTGTATGAATGTATAAAATATTTTGAAGATTTGATGTTCTTCATCTTATAAATAAACTTTTGGAGACATTTAATATGGTAAGTTTAACCCTTATTTTTATGAAATAATCTCTATTTTGAGCGAAGCTGTCATTGAATCTGCTGCAGACAGATGCTTTTGTGTTCCTGTATATTCCACAATATAGCATTGAGTACATAGCAGGAGCTCAATACTATTCTGTACTGAATAGAGATTAGTGAAATGGATAAGAGCAGAGAAGGTGTGAATGGAAGGCAAAGAGAAGAAATACTGCCAATGATTGCGTATATGAATGATGGTGGCTTTTTAAACAAAGTCCAAACTTCTGAAGGCAATACTCCTCACACAATATTTACATTGCAGCATTCTCCATTTAAATATATTTGCATGCATGCATGACTGTCAGTGGCATATTGCATGGGCTGACCGTGACAGAGGCAAGTTAAGACACAGTGTATTTTTCTCTCTGCACTCTTTGAACCCACTTTATTGGTCTTCTTTTCTCCATTCCCGAGTGGGTAGCTTTCATCCCCTTTTTTTGTCATATTCCTGCATTAGAATAAACTCATTTTCAGTCATTAAAAACTCCAAGCTGGTCTAAATCAGCCTTTGTATCTCACTTCTATATTTACATTGATCCTTATCCCAGGATTCAGGTCTGAATAAGGCTCTGCAGCCTTTAGTTCATTTAACGTGTGTCATCTGCTCTTAGTTTTCATCTCATGTTATACCTTATAGTTTCTTACCTGTGCTTCCTCTAAAGGAGGAAGCAAGGGCAAGGCCCTATGTGATTAAGGACCTCTGTGCAGATCCCAAAATGTTGATTAGTCACGTTGGGGCATATGCTGTGGGTTTAACCGAGGTACAATCGGCTCTCTGTCCTCCTCCTGTTCTCCCCTCAGATGTCAGATAATATACATTGTTTCTGGTATGGATGATGTTCCAGCTGACTTCGTGTAAGTCTTATCTTGTCAATAAGAAATACCTGGCATTCCTACTCTCCAAAATCTGGATATGTACACACCTCCCAGTGGCAATACAGCCCTCTCCCAAGGGAAATGAAGAAACTTACTAACAGAGATAGGGTTGCCTAGAATGAAAATGCAGACACTTTCCAATGTTAGTTCATCCCCCTTCAGTGGAAATGTAGACACATCCCTATAGCAATACAGACCCTCCCAACAGAAGTGGAGACATCTGCCAATGGAGTTACAATCACTTTCAAAGGTGATGCAGCATCTCCTCACCCCCACGTAAAATCCAGGCACCTCCTGAGACCTCCTCCTGTTCCCATTAGGAGAGAGAGGTGGCCCCATGAGTTTGTTCCTGACTCTGTGAGCAGCTTGGTTATTTCCAAACTGTGATGGGGAAACTTGTTAGCTTTTGGTCTTTTCTTTTGGAAGACATCCCCTGTCTTCCTATGGTCCCTCACTTGCATTGACCTGGTGGTAATCCTTGGGCGTTCTCCACCCTGCCTTCCCTTTTCTCTTTCCAGCTGTGATTCTTTTCTAGTGTCCTCTTACTTAGAGTTCAAAGAATGATGATAGATTAATTATCTTAGAACAAGTTTTGACTATTTCTTAGTAATTCCTGAAGAGGATGAGTCTAGCTACCATTTTTAGAAAGTGAGAGACTTGTCCATCTTGGTGCTCAGTTTAATGGCCTTAGCTAAGACTCCACAAATGAGAAAAAATGAACATCCAGTTACATTTATTTATATCAAATTTTGATCTGAAAAGACTCTGAGGAAGTTCTTTAGAAAAAATGTCCAATTACTAGCATGATACATAGTTGAATAATTTTTCTAGGAATTTACTCAATCCACATACTTAGTACTCTATATTATAAAATGACCCAATGCACCTTTAGTTCTAAATGACTTCTCTGGACAAAGGATGTGTAATAGTACAAAGTTCTAAAGTGTCTTTGGAAAAATGCAGCATTATCTTATCAAAGTTTATGGGAAAGCAGTGAGTCATTTTCTCAAAGGGCAGTAAAGACCTATGTGCCACAGACAGTCCAAGTAAAGTCAATGCAAATTAAAGTCCTGGGATTCACTCAACTCTCAGCACCCATGAGTAGCAACACCATTTTGATAGCTTCCATTTCCTGATCTATAAAGGAATGGGAATTAAATGTATCTCAAAATATTATTTTAGGGTTTGCATGATGTAACATAAAGTCCCCTAACTGGCACATAGGAATATTTCTTTTAATCTGTGAAAAAAAATATTTGCTAAAATCAGACTCATCTAAGTAAACACACAGTTTGAACAATGTACATCTCTCAACATGTGGCTCACAAAAAACCCAGATAAATATTATCTCCTTATATAGATAGATGGGAAAACTGAACCCAAAGGCATTTTTGCTAAATAGGTAAGGACCTTCCTTGAAAGACAAATCACAGCATCATAATTTTTATCTTATATCATGACTGGTGAGTAAAATCACGTTGCAAAGTGAAAATGTTCTGCGCTTGCTGTCTGGGTCAATTATCATCATTTGGCCAGTCCTTCTACCTCTTGCATGGAGGCCATGTCAATAAGCCAAGCCCTCCAAGGCTTCTTATGGCTGCAATTAAGTTCCACCCCTCCCCTGGGATTTTCAGAATCTGGGCATATTGTGGATAAATCCACACCATGTAAAAAGGTGGAGGGTAGAGAGAAATAAACAGGGCAGGAGATTGCCAGCATTCCACAAAACATGCTTGCTTTTCGGCAGCCTTCTTCACTTCAGTGATGACTTTTATTATGTTCTATTGATTTTCACGTTATTTCCCATTTTTGAGCAGAATGGCTTGAAGCAATAGCAGCAATAAAGCAGTGTTTCTGTCAGTCATCTCTGTCTTTCTCACCCACACACATGCTCTCTCCATCACGTACACACTCATACACATAATTCTTGTGAGTGTTGAGTTTCCAAATATAGGAAATAAGACAGAGATTTCTAGAACAATAATAAGACCATCCCTAGAAGCTTTTAGAATTCATAATTATTCTTAGAAGTCATCTGAAAAAGAATGTCAACACATTGAATACCAGACCCTCCGACATTGAGGGCTGACAGTATAGACACATTACCTTTGGCATTTAACCTGAATGTATTTTTTTTCAGTTTCTGCTCTGTCTTAGGCCATGTGATGGTATGCAAGAGTATCCATAGAATAATCCTGAAGATGACAACAGGGCAGGGTCAGCAGAAAGTCATGGGAATTTCTAGCCAGGGGGCCGTGGTAGACAAAATTATAAGATGCCCACCTAGAATATAACCTCATGGTATACACTCCTGGTATAATCCCTGGGACTGAATAGAATGGAAATCACTCCCACGATGAGGTTAAGTTACAAAGCACAGCTGGCTCTGAGAAAGATTGTCCTGGGGAACCACTGACCTAATCATATGAGCACTACAAGAGACAAGCCTCACCCTGAATAAAGATAAGCAAATTAAATAAATAAATAAGAACAAGTGTGAGCAGTGAGACTTTACACAAGGAAGATTCTTTATTTCTGGCTTTAAGATGGAGAGGACCACCTGTCAGGGAATGTGTGAGGCCTCTTGAAATTAGAGTGGCCCTCAGCTGACAGCAAGCAGAGCATAGGGATCTAGCCCTATTTCTTTGTAGGGAACTGAATTTTGCAAAGAATAAGTTTGAATGAGGACCCCAAGCTCAGAAGAGAGCACAGCCACCAAAACCTTGATTTGTGTCTCGTGACACCCTAGCAGAGAACACAGATATGTCAGGTCTGGACTTACAGAGTGATGGGCTAAAAACTGGGTGTTTTTATACCAACTTTATTGAGATATAAATTATATACCACAAAATTCATTCAAAATGTCTCCTTTTCTTAAATGATGATCACAGAGCTGTCCACTGTCTAATTTCAGAACATCTTTATCACCCCCCAGAGAAATCCCATGCCCATCAATAGTTGCTTTCCATTCCTGCCTCACAATCCCCTGGAAGCCACAATATGGTTTCTGTTTTTATGTATTTGGCTATTCTTGACATTTTGTGTAAGCTGAATTATATACCATGTGACCGTTTGTATCTGATTCCTTTCACCGAGCATAATATTTTTGAGATTCACCTGTAGCATGTATAAATACTTCATTCCTTTGCATAGCTGAATAGATTTCCATTGTATGGATATACCACATTTTATTTATTCATTCATCAGTTGATGGACATTTGGGTTTGCTTCTCCTTTTTGACTGTTAGGAATGGTGTTGCTATGAATATTTGTGTATAGAATTTTGAATGAACATATATTTTCAGTTCTCATGAGCGTACACCTAGGAGTGAAACATTGAGTAGTATGGTAACTCTATGTTTACCATTTTGAGAATCTGCCAACTTCTTTTACAAAATGATCATATCATTTTGCTTCCCACTAGCAATGTATAAGAGTTCCAGTCTCTCCACAACCTTGTCAACGTTTGTTATTGTCTATCTTGTCATGGAATTATTGGGCATTTTTATGTCTTCTTTAGAAACATGTCTATTCAAATCCTTCTCCCATTTAAAAAAAATTGGATTGTCTTTTTATTGTTGAGTTGTAAGTATATTTTATATATTCCAGATATGTCTCATATCACATAAGAGATTTGAAAATATTTCCTCCCATTCTATGGATAGTCTTTTCACTTTTTGATGGTGTAGTTTGAAGCACAAATATTTTTAAATTTTGATAAAGTCAAATTTATTTATATATTATTTTGTCACTTGAGTTTTTGGTGTCATAGTTAAGAGACCATAACCTAAACAAAGACCACAAGGTTTCACTTTTACATTTATATAAAATATGAAGTGTTATAATTTTAGCTCTTGTGGTTAAATATATAATAAATGTTGAGTTAATTTTTTTATATGATGTGAAATAGGGGTCCACCATCATCGTTTGCCTGTGAGTATTCAGTTTTCCAGCATCAGCATCATTGGTTGAAAAGACTATTCTTTCCCCCATTGAGTTTTTCTGACACCTCGTCAAATGCAAGGGTTTACTTCTGGATTGACCATAAATGCAAGTGCTTACTTCTGGATTCTCATCTTCTTCTATTGATCTCTAGATCTATCCTTATGCCAATGCCACATTGTCTTAAGCTTTTGGGAAGTGTGAGTCTTTCAACTTTGTTCTTCTTTTTAAAGGTTACTTGGCTATTCTGGCTATACAGCATCTCCCTATGAATCTTAGGGTTGGTTTGCATTTGTTTTTCTTAAGATTAGTTTTTCTACATAAAGTCTTTCTGGGTACAGGTGGGATGTGAAGATCCACCACCATTTATGGAAAATCAATAAGGTGTTGATACTGGAAAGTTCAATCTTGTGTCTGATTTCTCAATCACTTTATATTTATCATCTCATTTTCTTTCTTAGGAAGGCAGTGGGCTGGTTAAAAATAACTGGAGGCACCCAAACAGTAGCTGAGAAGGAAAGAACCACCTGAAGGCTAAGGGCGTGGAAAAGATGGAAGCTACAGGCCTGAGTGAAGCCACACCTGAAAGGGTAAGTGATGGGCTCAAGGTGCCGGGCACATACCATACACTTCACAGACATTTACTGAGTTAATTAACAGATCAAGGTCAGGAATCTGAGGGATGCTGTGTGATTCATAGGGAGGCTCTCTGAGCAGTGTGGAGGGCCAGAGGTCCATTTTCATGTGGGTGTAGCTGCAGCCTGGGTCCTTGAGCAGCTGAGTCATGAAATTATACAGTCAGGATGTATCCTTCTACTCTCTTCTTATTTCCCCTTCTGTCTAAATATGATTCTCTTCAGCCTAAACATGGATTCATTGTTATGGCATTTGATTACTGGATATTCAACCAAAAGGTAAAATAAACTGTTTTCATCTGCTGTATGCTTAGTGCCCATCAGATGCTGGTCAACCCAAGTGGTATCTCAGTGGAAAAGCATAGCTGGAGAGATTGGCTTAGGTCTGTATGCTGGTGTCTTTGTTCCAGATGCCTAAGAAAATTCCACAGACTGGGTGGATTATAAACAACAGAAATTGATTTCTCACAGTTGTGGTGGCATGAAGTCTAAGATCAAGGTACCTGCATGGTATCCTTCTGGTGAGGGTCGTCTTCTTGGTTCACAGTTCACACCTTCTTTCTGTGTCCTCACATGGAGGAAGGGCTGAGGGAGCTCTGTGTATCCCTCAGATACACAGGGGTGCTAATTTATAGGGGTGCTAATCCCATTCTTGAGGGCTCCACCCTCATGACCTAATCACCTCTCAAAGGCCCCACTTTCTAAATACCATCACATTGGGACTTAAGGCTTCAATACATGAATTTAGGGAGAACACAAACATTCAGTTCAGAGCACACATCAAATGACATAACCTTTATATAGCTCAACCTCTTTGTCATTAAAAAATGTGAATAATCATCATACTTACCTCACAGTTTTGTTTTGAAGATTAAATGAGTTCATATATGGAGAACACTTAGAATAACATCTGGCATAGATACTTAAATAGTATTAATATAAATAAATATGAATATATTTCATTATTCTGAGGAGTATATTAAAAATTATACTTCTCACTTCTTTAAGGTTTTAAAAAATACTTAGGTAGATATAATGCAGACTTGAAATAACCAGAACGTAATTAAGTGATAAATATTGTTTAATTGCCTGTTCCTGCAATGGGCATTCCAAGATGGGAAAGAGAATCTGGAGCTGATACAACCAGAGAAGTTTCCTAAAGAGGAGCAGAATGAGCCCTCCCCAAAACACTAGGTGCCAGTGACAGCTCGGGGCTCTTAGGTCTTTTTCTTGTGGTAGCACCAGCTGACAAAATAAAATTCAAACTCCAGTACGACACACACACTCATGTTAATGCCAGTAAGCCACACCCCTTGGTCCAGAATGGGGTACTGGTCCCAAAATATCTGAGAGGTGCTACAGTGTCAGTTGTTGGTGGAGTCAGTGCACACTGGCAGAGGAAAGCAGCTGGAGTGGGCAGAGAAGCTGGGCTCTGCTCTTCTGTTGGGAAGGGGGGAGGGCTTTTGGTGAAGTGTCCCAGCTGGTTTAGCAGTGACAGTCTGTTTGGAGTCTGTGTCCCTAACGCATGGCGCTGGCCCAAAGAGGCCTCGTGTGTTGCAAGAGCTTTTCCCTTTTCTCCCTATCTCCACTCTTACCACCATACAGCACCTTTATTTAATTGAAGCCTAAATTATTACTTATAAACATGAATCAAATATCATGTCTACCTTGTGCAAAACCCTCATTATATTCCCATTACACTTGGTATAGATAAGTGAGACTTCTCACCTCTCCAGGGCCATCCCCTCCACTCCTACCTGGGCCAGGCTGCCTTCTGGCCTTGACTTTTATCCTTCTTCCTCGTCCTGATGGTGTTAGATCCACAACAAACTGAGTTTGCTGTTGTTTCTTGGGCACCTTAAGATACCTTTGCTCTTACTGTTTCCATATATCTCTTAGCCCTTCATTTGGGGTCCATTCGCATACCGTCTCTTTGACGATTGGTCTAATCTCGCTACTCTTGTCACTCTTCCGCCCTTATTGCTGCTTCATTTTTCATCCCAGGATGTATTGCTTCCTGCTGTTGGGCAAAGGGGTCTGTTTATGTTGTGGACCACATCAACTCCATTGAAGATAAAAGTGTCGGGTATATTTTAGGACCTCAAAAACATTTCTTGGATGAATCAATGCATGTATGAATGAGTAAATGGAAAGTTAGAATCTGACATGAGTCAATGGGGAGCCGTTATCAGGGCAGTGACTCCATGGACCTGGTGTTTTGGGGCATAAAATTAGATGGTGCTGTGCATTATGCTTGGTAAGAAGTTGAGGTCAGGGAGAGTCACCTGTGAGAATAGTGCACTCATTAGCTGGAGTTTGGAGAAATGGAAGTCTGAACCCTGTTAAGTATACTGGGCATATAAATAAAGGGTCAAAAGAAGAAACGGCAACACTTGCTGGCATTCTGGATAAGGGGAACAAGGGCAGACATTGCTCGAAGTGGACCCCAAGTCCCCTCGTGACAGACTGTCGAACTTCAAGGGAGTTGGGGCATCTGGAAGGAGAACTCAGGGAAATGACATGGCCAAATCTGGACACGCTGAGTTTGAACTGTCAACGGAGTGTCCAGCCAACAAGGGCTATTTGCCAGTTGACCTTTGGGCACAAGAATTCCAATCATCAGACAGGAAGGAGGTAGGTGGGTATCATAGGTATGACTCTCCCAGAAGCACACCCTGGAAGAAGGATTAGATGAAAGTGATTTAGTAAGGAAGTATATATATATAATACATATATACACATTAGAGTATAGTATGTAAATACGAGAATCTTAGCTCCAGCAGTTTACTGAGCCTCTTCTAACAAATGTTAGTAAAATACCTTCGTTGTTTATATTAGAATTTTAACTTTGCTACCCCTCCTAATTATTATGATGTATTTCTATCTCCTCACTTCCAAGTCCCCCAGATGAAGTATCTACATCTCCTTACAATCATCCATTGTTTTTAACTTAATCACTCAGACCTGGACCTCAGTGTTTAGAAGGTACCAGGATTGCTTGCTACAAGTTCACAGACACCTCCCTATTGACCTGGTCAAGAGTTTCTTTACTGAGCTACATAAGTGATGAGCTTTACTGAATCCAACATTATCAGTTCTCTTCAGCAGTTGATGTTTCTGACCTCTTGGTTTCCAGGTCATCCACATTTCCAGGTCCCTATTTAGGTCTCCTTCTCCCAAAACTTTCCTAATGGTGGGTTTGAGCCAGGGCCCTTGATCTTCTGTTTCACGTTTGCTGCGCTTTTTCTCCTCACATTCAATCCTTTTGTCAAGAGCAGCTATTGCTTTAACTTTAACTACCCCCCAATTATGCAAAGCATCACCATTTTTACATCTTCATCGTGATCATTTGTGCAGTTATATGAGGAATGGAATGTGTATTCCAGAAGTGGTCCTATCGTATATATTACTCAGCATCAAAATAGCATTTCTGAGTAGGTTTTAGTTTCTTTGGTTAATCTTCTTCTCCTTTTAAAATAATCTTTTAAAATAATCTATTAGGGACATTTAGGGCTTAGCAGAGCCTAAGCTCTACCTCCCTATTCTGGAAACCCGAATTCCTCTCTGTGACCACTACTGTACATTGTTCACTGTCCTCAGAATGGCAAGTGCCAAACACTGTCAGGAAGCTTCACTCCAGCCTGTGCTGTGGGTGGTGCCCTTCTGGACCTCATCAGGATCTTCATCGGTTTGGTGTGTCTCATTCCCTGCTGGTCCTGCTTCCAGGAGCTTCCAGGACCTACCAATTTTTCTGGAGAGGACCTCTGACTTAGGATGGTACAAACTTATTTTTTTTTGACCTTGTGATGTTGCAAAAGCAATATACATTTAGTAGAAAATGTACATCAAGTTTGAATTTTGATCTTTTCCCAAGCTAATGCTATGCTGTAAGATACTCTCTTCTGATGCTGGGCAGTGGCAGTCACAGCCCCCCATCAGCCAGGTGATCAATCACAAGGGTAAAACACCTAGACACTTACAACTATTCTGTACCCAGACAACCATTCTGTTTCACAGTTTCAGTTCCATATTCAATCAATTACATGAGAGAGCCAACACTTTATTATAAAATAGGCTTTGTGTTAGATGATTTTACCCAACTGTGAGCTAATTTAAGTGTTCTGAGCGTGTTTGAGACAGGCTAGGTTAAGCTATGATGTTAACTGCCAGTTCCCAAATCTACCTGAAACCCATTGAAGTCACCCCAGGATGTCCCAGGGGAGTCCTGTAAACACTGGGATAAGTGGGAAGGGTTGATTCCATTGACCTTGGTTCTTGGAGTTTGTTAATCATGATATGACCTGATACAGACATCTTTGCTCATTGTTCTTTCCAGCAAACTACCTACAAAGATATCCACCTGACTGTTATACTCCACATCTGAGTCTTAGCCATTAGACAAGAACCAAAGCAAACCAGGATGTATGCAACCTGTTATAGATTGAATTGATCTATGTTCCCCCAGAAAGATTTGTGAAAGTCCCAACTCCCAGTATCTCTGAATGCAACTTATTTGAAAAGAGGGTCATTACAGATGTAATTAGTTAAGATGAGGTCATGATGGAGTACAGTGGGCCCTTAATCCAATATGACTGTGGTCCTTATAAAAAGAGGAGAAAGACACAAAGAGGAGAACCCTATGTGAAGACAGACACATGGAAAGAATATGGGCATGCAAACCAAGGGAGGCCAAGGATTGGTGCAAATACTAGAGCTGAAAGAGGCAAAGAAGGACTCTCCCTACAGGTTTCAGAGGGAGGATGGTCCTGCTGACACCATGATTTTAGAATTCTCCTCTCCAAAACTGTAAAACAATACATGTCTGTTGTTTGAAGTCTCCCAGTCTGTGGTGTTTTGTTACTACAGCCAAGCCCACCACCAGCAGCCAGTAGAAACCTTTGGGTTACACTGACCCTAGATTTGCTTAAGGCACCATCTTATGCTAAGCATGTGTTTGACATGAGGTTGGAAAATGGCAGTGCTTCACCTTAGGCATCAAATGCAAACAAAGAAGAATATTTTTCGGTACTCTAGATAATGTGTCCTATGTGAAAATGCCTATTTCTAGTATTAGTTTAAGAGCTCAGATTAGCTAACTGCCTTTTCCTGCTAAAACGAAGACCTATGGCATGATTTAATTAGTCGATCTCTTGTAAATGGATGGTTTAGAAGAGAATGACTTTAGGCAAGATATCCCTGTAGCATTTTTATCTCTCATTGATTCTGCTCTGGTAAGCACATGCAATTCAACATCAAGAAGAAGAAGAATATGCGGAAGGCACATCGTTTTATAGTGCTGGAAAGCAGATGTATAGAGATTCTTGTAGACTTTGAATGCCAACCCAATTTTTTAAAGTGCTAACATTCTTCCAAGTTATTTGTTATTCTAGGGAACTTGGTCCATACAACAGTGAATACTTTATCATGTAAGTTAATATGATGTTAGAAAAATGAAATGTATTGATTTATCCTCTGATCAAATACTGCATCTTATAGCAGTAGAAATCTTTATTCAGACATTCCAGCTTGACTGGATGGGTTATTAGGCAAGGAATAAACGGGCTGACCCCATGAAAGCATTTATAGTGAGGGCAGTGCAGTTATAAAATAAAGGGTGCCATAAATTTTGTGCCCGGTAGCTCTTCAAACAGGCACTCACGTTCTACACAGATGGCAGTGTATTTCAATTTCATAAGCAGCCCCTTATCACCATCTCTTTCTTTTGTGTACATTACCGTGGCAAGCAAAGCCCAAGGCTATTGGCAGAGCTGATAATTTTTTTTTTAACCTGATTGCCACTGCTTTGGGATTAGGTAAACGGCGAGGAACCAGAAGCAGGACTTTCCAGCTTGAGAGCTTGTGCATTTGCCAAATGAGTGGTTTTGAAAATTGGCCTTCCTTTGCTGAAACATGTTTTTCTACACCCTAAGAAACTTCCGGCATGAAAGAGAAATGTTGTGTCAGGACACAGGAGGCAAATTGAACATTGTGCCTCCTATTTTTTCTTTATTTTTATTTTCTTTTGTGGAATGAAGACTGGCCAAATACTAACTACATTTATATTTCACCACTCTTTTCGGTGGCTCCACGATAGGAGTCCCAGGAGACAATCTGGAGATGGTTGACTGAGTGAACCAGAGCTGTGGACCCTTTTTGCAGGAGTATCAACTCAGCCTAAGAGAAGGGTAGGAATAACAGGTTGACCAGAAGTCCAGGTGAGTAGGGGAGCCTTCTGGAGGTATTTGAGACAGAGGTGTCCAGTGAACTCAAGGCAGAACAGACTTTAACAAAGGCACAGGGGATTGTTGCTCAAATGCCTTCCTTATAATCTCGGGTTTCTTGGCAGAACATACTGTCAACTAAGAGTCAGGTTGATATGTGGGAGCCAGAAAATAATAATCACAAAACCCTGGAGGTTTAAGTGGGGAGACAGTCCTCCCCACCTTGCTGCCAGAGGCAAAAACTGATTGGAGTTGCAAGACTGGATGCAGAGAGAGGGCCGGTATGAGGGAGGTTGCTACAGAACGGGCATCCAGAGCCCACAAGTGGTAAAGGAGAGGGGGGCACACACTTCACCATCCTAAGGGTCTATGAAGTGGCCACAGAGCCCGTCCTCAGGCCAGGATGCTTTGGACTAAAGTCTAGAGCTTCCTCCACGACACCAACTTGTCTTCTCTTTTGTTTTCATCCATGATAATAGAGACCAGAGATCTGAAATGTTTCATCTCTAAAGGCTCTGAAATCGTTATCAACTTGTGTGTAGCCTGAGGGCTGGGGGTGTTAGGGGACGATAAGATCATGCTGTCTTGGCTCAGCGTCCAGATCCCAGAAGTTTGAATGAGTTATGGGATTTTATTTGGGAGCCAGGAGATTGCATATGGTTATTTATGAGTCATCCTACCGTGTATGTTGCATGTCCATCAGCTGTTCTTGGCCCAGAGGAGCAGAATCAATATGTCACTGTAGATGCAGATGGGGCCGTCCCTGGAAGGGGTGAGTCTGGCATGGGAGCAACATGAGGATGAACACAGTACAGCTAGGTATGGCCGCCCTGGGGAAGGTCCACCTGGTTGCCTTGTCTGTGTTGGCACCTGCTATTTAACGAGATTTGAGAAGGGAAAACCTGGATTATTTTCTTACTATCTGATCATGGAGTCGGGTATGGAGACAATTTAGAGGGGAAAAAGTGAAAATTCAGTAACTGAAATATCACCTAGTCTTAAAGGCAGAAGAGCACTGAGCTATTGGCTCACATGCCTGGGAAGGCCTATCAGCCTGGAGCTGCCCTCTCCTGCCTGTGGCCATGAGTCCAAGATGGCATCGCACTACGTGTACATGGACTTTTACACCTGCCCTGGTCCAGGTGCCCCATGGGGTCCATGACTCCAATATCCCCCATCTTCCCTTCAAGAGGTGGAGCTTAATACCCTTCCCCTTGAGTGTGGGCTAGACTGGTTTCTAACACGTAGGATAAGGAGGAAGTGATGGTGTCTGACTTTGAGACTAGGTCATACAAGCCACAGCAACTTCTTGAGTACCCTTCTCTCCTCTCTGTCTCTCTCTGTCTCTGTCTCTGCCTCATCACTTGATTTGAGGGAATCTAGTTGCTTTGTGGAGAGGCTCACATGCCCAGGAACTGATGTCTCCAGACTCCAGACATGTGAGGAAGCATCTTAGAAGCTCACAGTCAAGCCTTCAGAGGGTAGTTCATCCAAGCTGATGGCTGGACTACAACCTTGTGGGATACCATGAGCCAGAAGCACCCTGCTAAGCTGAACCCTCATTCCTGACCCTCGCACACGGGGCGTTGTGCTAAGCTGCCGGATATTAGGGTTATTTGTCACGAGGCCACACATAACCGATTAAGCTTGGACCCATCCTTTCACATCACTTCTCTAGCCCTCTGGCAGGACTGCTTTTGCCTGGGTCCTTAATGGGCCCAACCTGGCCCATGAATCCCTAAACCAGTATACAGGCCCCTGAACCAGAACCCAGTGTCCTCATTGGCATCTAAGGGGTCACCTCAGAAAACCTGACTGGACCTTGTTTATTTGTTGAACTTCCTGGAAAGAGCTTCATCCAGGAAGAGTTTTTGTTTAGGGGAAGTACAGGTACTGCATGGGGTTTTGTGAGAAGGTGAATGGCACTGAAGCTGAGTGCTGAGTTGCTGTTTCATTTGATGGCTGCGCAACCTACAGCCCGTTTGATCTTCCCATCTTCCGGCCATGCTTACTGTCAGTCCCACAGCAAACCAAGTCTAGTCAATTCTGCCTTCATTTTGTTTCCCACACTTTTCTCTCCATTTTAGCATTGGGACATCTTTAGTTTGTCTCAAGTCTCCCGACCAAGAAAGTTTTCATAGCATTTACCCACCATGTCTCTTCCCTTCCGTTCCTCATGTACAGAGCTGATACTCACCTCCTGAAAATAATACCGCCGATCATGTCACTTTCATGTACAAATATCTTAAATTTATCCCAAATTGCCTACAGATAAGGTCTAATATTTTATTTGAACTGGAGATTTGCTCTCCACATACACTCCAAGCTTCTCCATCTGTCTTGCCCTTCCACATGAAATTCCTCATTTCTCCCATCTTGTCATGTCCGAATCTCCTCTTCAGGCCAAATATACCTTGTTTTAAGATGCTAAATTTTGTGATAACTTCTTACATGGCTAGTAAGATAAATAAGACATGTGTACTTGTCTTTTGACACAGTTTCACTGTCCCTCTTTAAGTTTATATTAATGCAATTTCTGCATTATATATCACATATAATTTTATATATATATATATATATATATTACACCCAATTGTTCTTGAGAAGTAATGAGCAACATAACTCTTTGTCATCATGACCGTACAAATTTATTAAATCTCAGTTTTCCCATTTGCAAAATCATGTTTTTGGATTGCGATTACTGATATCCTTGGTCCTTTCTAATTCTCACATATCTTAATTCTTTGTGCTTCTATTAGTAACAAGTGCAAAGAAAACCAATAAAATATGTCAAGTTTTTGAAATCTAATGAGTCAATTAGTGAGTGTTTATTGAGTGACTACTATGCACTCAGAATTTCACCAGGAGCAATGAATTTCAAAACTCCCTCATGTGTCATAGATCATTTTGTTAAAACTACTGATTTTTTAAATTTCCCCATATGTCTTCCATTTCTATAGCTATTTTCATACTGATAATACTTTAAATAAAGGATTTATGGAAAAAAGAAAGCATTCATCCAAACCCAGCACATCTGTGTTACTTGTTAGTTGTTAGTGGCCATTAAAGGATGGCTGGATATGGGAAATTTGAATAAGGTTATTAGGCAGAGCTGACTTAAGAGCATGGGGCCCGTGAGTCTTCAGTTTAATGATCTGCTCTTGCTGATCTTGAAACTGTTAGTACTTTTTGAAGAAGAGACGCTACATAATGTGGGCTCCACATACCATACAGCCCCTCCTGCCCTCGAGGTATTCTGATATGCTCCTCTGTCACTTTCCTGTTGACAGACAATTAGTGCAGAGGTGGTTCTAAGTTGACTTCCCAGAAGCAGACCCTAAGGTAAGGGCTGGTGTGCAAGTGATTTATTAAGGAAGGCTTCCAAGGAGGAACAGGTAAAGGATTTGGGGAACCAGCACAGGAAAGGGGAAGAAGCCAAGCCAGAGTGTGATTTCAGGGAAGCCCCCAAGGGTGGCTGCAGGTTGGGAGGTGTGGGAGATAAGCTGTGCTCACAGTCTCTGGACCTGAGTGAGGCTGTTGAGCTTCCAGCTTTCAACCCCACACTCTTTGGGGCAAGAGTTGGCAGTGGGGAGGACCTCCCAAGAATTTCCAGCTCTCTGCATACAAAATCAAGGAGACTCCAGTGGCTGAGGGCTGTCCTCAATGAACAGCCACAGGTGCAGACCTTTGGAGACAGAAGCACCTTGAAGCTGGGAAAGGCAAATTGAAACAGTAGAAGGAGCCCCAGGGGATCTGAGTGGAACACTGACAGCATTCACTATAATGAATGCTCCGAAACCAATAAGCTATCCTTGCTACTCCTGAGAACACTTAACTAAGATCTCAAGTGTAACATTCCGCCAAAGCTTCAAAAGTGAGCAAACATCCTGTGTTCATTAACTTTATACTATTTGCCAGTCGCTATGCTTTACACCATGAAAAATACATGGAAAGACAAGGCATGGATCAAGTTGTATTCAAAGGTGAAAAGTTAAAATTGTGGTAGAGACATTCTTTTTTTTTTTTTTTTTTATGAGACATTTACTGTGAACCACACACCAGCTCTAAGCATTGAGATTACCAGGGTGGTGCCATTTGGTCCTTGCTCTCAGAAATTGATAGTGTTGGATGAGGGCATCTGATTGACATGTGAACAAGTCAGCATGATAAGATCTTTCTGAGGCACACACGGGGCCCATTCTAATCAAAGAAGAGGATCCAAGTCTTCAGATGCATTTTGGTGTCAGACTAAATTTCTAAGAATAAATACAATGAAGAGGAGAAGGGAATTCCAGCCTAGGCAATGTATCAGCCAAAATATAAAGACTTCTGTTCATTCTTCCACAAACCTTATTGAGTAAGATTCTGGGGAAAAAATGGTGAATAAAGGAGAAAAAATATTTACCCTCATGGAAGTTACATTCTAGTGATGGGAAGCAGACATGCGTGCAAAGAAACTTCAAAATATGATATTCAGAAACAGAAATGTTTGCAAGGAGGGAGGCATGAAATAACATCATACATTCACATATTTGCAAGTAGCTTAATGTGGCTATGAAGCTGGAGAGATAGGATTGTGAGAGAGTACATTATGAATCATGGCAAGGAGGTTTATGAAGTTCTCCTGTGAGTGATGTGGAACTGACAGAGAGTTTTAAATACAAGAGTGAGGTGGCCATGTTTATATTTTAGAAACATTATTCTTGACCTTAATTGCTATGGGCTTATTTTAATATGTGGTTGCCCAGTTAGTCTCACTGGCTTCTTGCATCTCTGTTATTTTAAGAGTCTCAGTCATCTAATTCAAGGGAGCTTAGCCAGAAGAGTCTCTCTGTTAGTCATCTGAAACCAGGGAGATTGCTCCTCTCCCAGTGGAGATTTGGTGAAGTCTGAAGACAGTTTTGATTGTCAGGGTCTGGAGATTGTTACTGGTACCTAGTGGGTGGAGGCCAGGTATGCTGTTACACACATTCCACAGTGCCCAGGACAGCCCAGACAACCAAGAATTACCTGATCCAAAATATCAGTAGTGCCCAAGTTGAGAACACCTGTTATAGATTGATTAAAGAGGAATTAAAATAATTTTATCAAGACAAGATAGTGTCTGGTGCCTGGAAAGGAGTCGAGGAGCTTCGGGGCAATCTCTGAGGAAAATTCATGAGCATTGTTGGATGGCAACAGTTGTCAGTTACAGAATTGCTAAACCAAGGGTGCCAAATTTTGAGGTGTGTTTAAGCACTTTATTACTAAAAACAAAATACTAGGTTTGCAGATTAAATACTCTCTTTTATAATATTCTTATTGATTTGGATTCAGCTATGTTGTTCTTTAGTGGGAAGGAAGGAGTGGAGTTAACTTTAATGGGACAGTCATTGGGCGTCAGAGTGTAGCAACCGTGTGGTATCATTTATTCTGTGACAACCATTGTTTTATGACATTAAATCACAGTCTCATTTCCCATCCCAATTAGAAAGGTGTTTCTTCTCTATTACTCAAAATCAAATTTAACCAACAAATATTGAGTAATTACATGCACGAACTCTGGGATTATAAGTATGAATAAAACATTGAAATTCGAATCTATAAGGGAGACAGACATCTCTAAATCCCTGAGTAACTGAGATAAGAGCTATTATGGATGTATGAAGGATATGTTAATTGGAGTGCTTTATGGGAGAGAGATTGCATGGAGATGAGAAGGTTTTATGGAAGAAGGGGGAACAGAGTTGAAATATGAAACATATTTAGACTTCAAACAGGGTAGAAGCGGGGAAGAAAATATTCTAGGTGAAGGAAACACCCTAATCAGAGGCTTGAGGATGAAGGAATATAATCTTAATGCAGACTGAATTATCTGAGTTATCTAGGAGATAAACCTGGAAGAGTCCATACGTGTTGGAATATGCATAGGCGTCCGACTCTTTCTTTAGTTTTAAAATTTATTCCTGTTAAATATCACAACTTTGTTAATGCTGTCATCATGGTATTCTATAGCTTTCCATGTTCTTTGTAACTTGCAAAACATTTGAGTTTCATTAGCTCATTGAACTTTACCACAAATGAATCAAATTTAGTGAAAGGTTACCATTTCTTCCAGTGGCAGCAAGAGTGGAGTACAAACTCAGAAACACAGAAGGGACTCACAAGACATTAATCATCATGTTTCTTGGCACTAGTGCTTATCACACCAAGAAGTATTGGCAAAAGCCCAGGAGACAATGAATATGCAACATTTAACTTCTTTCGTTCAAATTACATGTAATCCTTTAGATGTGTCATCTGACACTCAGTATAACAGACATCCCAGAAATCATGACTCTCTCTCTCTCTCTCTCTCTCTCTCTCTCTCTCTGCAGTCCCCAAATTTGAAGTCAAGTGGATCTGTTTACAGTTCTGTAAAAGTGTTCATATCTGATATCCTGGATATAGTCAAAAATTTCAAAATAGTTTTTTATTTAAACAGTGCAGCTCTTTTCCTGTCCTGGATAATTTTCTTGCTGTTTTATGACTTTGGCTTTCTTATTTGTGTTTTCTGGATTTGGTTGAAATTTGATGTTAATTGTTTTAAATGAATAATCTTAATGGGATATAGAATTTCTCTTCATTAATTACTAAACTACTAACTTTGTATTTGGATAATCATTGATACTAACAGCAATTAGAAGTTGAAAAGGCTAAATAAATCCTTTGAGAAGTCCACACCTGAGCCAAAGTAATTCAAATTCAGGGGATCTCCATGATTATATTTTGAAATAAACATAGAATTTGTTACTTTTTGGTCATGACATGTCATAAACAACCAATGAGAGCATCACAGGGGGAGAAAATAACAAGAAACATTTAGTATAAAAATAGGCCAGGAGGGCAAAAGATGTTTCATATCTCAAAACTTTCTTATTAAAGGAGCTCTTGGTCTAAAAATAATATTTGTAGAGTGTTTTACAGTTTAAAAAGGACGTTCATTTCCTTTTTTCATGTGGTTCTTTCAATGTCCTCTGAGCCATCATCAGTCTTATTTTTCTGCTGGAGAAACTTGGGATCATAGAAGTTAAATAATTTATTTTGTTGAATTACATTTTTCCTTAACATCTTTGAAACATGGATTCATCTTGCAATTAATGCATTAGCAATCATTTCTTAGTGTACTGGCAGTATTTTCTTTCATATCAGTGCTACATATATCAATACATCTTATAATTAATGACATCTTCAAGTCAATAAAATATGGTGAATTCTCAAGTTCATGTGGCTTTAAAATCAACTCTGACTCCAAATTATATACTCTTTCTATGAAACGGTTATCTCACTCATGGTCATCTGTGAAAAATAAATCAACCAACAGAAAAAGGTTTGAACATTGTAGATTTTGAGCTGCAATTATAATGCCTATATTCAAAATATACAAATATTATGTGCTTCACTTGTTTTTTTAATAATAAAATATATTGATGCATTCCTATCAATTTTCTTTATCTATATATTTTTAATTCAGTTTAATTACATAAACACTTACCAAGAGTATATTTTGTGCAGAACACATTGCTCTTCATTGCAGGGTCTATGTAGCTTCTTAAAATTCAAATTATTCCCTGATAAGTCATAATTCTTCCTACTATGTATGAGATTTGTGTTCAGAACTGTTGCACACTTTACCTCATTTAATCTCCTTTTTGTAGATGAGTAGACTGAGGCTTATAAAATTATGCTTTTCCCATGATATCAGAAGTAAAAATTGTTGAACTGAATTTAAAACCAAATCGTCTAGCTCTCCAAACCTATTTTCTTCCATTATTTCATGTAAATAGGTAGCTCTTATATAAGGTATGAAAAGAGATGATACACAATTACTTTGGTGTTTTGTAAGGAGTGAGTTTTGTATTCTATTGAGAAAGCTAGTATAAATAATCTCTCCTCTAATCAAACAGGCATTCCTTTATTTTGTGAGAATGCAAGCCTCCTGCTGGGGATGTTTCTCATGAGGTCTTCTCATCTCACAAATGGAGTTTGAAATCAATAAAATGTTCAGAGTGTTGAATAAAGGCGAAGAGAGAAGATCCAGCAATTTTATTTGTTAATAATAACACTAGATAACTAGAAACTTTAAATTTGCTTGTGTGTTCTCTTCATTTCATAAAAATACTTCTATCCAAAGAGAAGGAAAAAAGAGATATTTCTTCAGCTCTAGCCTGAGCTGGGCACCATATGTTTTGCATCACCTTTAATTCCCACGACGACACTGCTAGTTATTATAACCCTTATTTTGTAAGTGTAAATATCCACAGATATGTTGCAATGTTAAATATCTTGCCCAGGGTCACATAACTGTTTCATTCCAGAACACATGACCTTTTGCCTACATCATATTGACAGGAAGGATTATTTCTGGGGTTGGGGAGCCCACTGTATACATATATTGACCAATAAATGAACCATTGGAGTCTAAAGACTGCCATCCTACTGCCTGGGTTATTGACACAGTTACACCATTGGAGCCTCTGTCTGAGTTCTGATAGAGTGGAACTAAATGGATTTATATTAATACCAATCATACATTTAATTGATCATTATTAATCTTAGAACCTGTTTACCACTCTCATTTGTCTTCATAATACTCCATTGTTAATTACCATGGTTGTTGCAATTGGTCTTACATCATAAAATACTGTTTTTCAGATGAGAGAGAGGAAACATGCAGAATCGACATGAACTATTCAAGGTTACACGGATATTAAGGGATACATTGCACATGTTTAGATCCCAAATTTTGAGCTCTTTCTCAACATCACTTTGAATGTCAAAATTTGAAATGTATTTTTGGGGGGCCCAGGCACGGACAGGTGATGGACTTACTTCCTTGGTATATGTAAAATGTTGAAGATAATTCAGTCAGAGATGTTGGCATTTTGAAAGCAAAAGAGTGATGGCTACATCTATGTTTCCTATACAGAGTGTACAGGCCAAGCCCTGGGGGGTGATGTTGGAGAAAGAGTTAGTGTAAGTGAAACGGATGTTGGTAAAATTCTCAAAGATGGAGATGCTGTGGTCGGAGAGAAGGAGACGGTCTTGACATCACAAAGCTAGTCCTTCACAGAAGGAGTGAGGTGCAGTGGTTGGCCATCTCTGGCCCTTGGCCTCCCTGTAAACAAAGGAGGGACAGTGGGTCGTTAAGAACTTAAGCAATAACCATTCTTGAGTTGCGGCACCCCCATTTAATAGCTCTGTGACCTCAGATAGTTAACCTCTCTTCTCTGTGCTTCAGTTTCCTCTCTCAGTAAGTCATGGAGATCATACTTTCACCTGTCTCAGATTTGTCATGAGAATGTATAAAGTACTTGGAACCGTCCCAGACACAGACTCAAGCAGGAAGTGTTATGGACTATTATTCCACCTGCCATAGCCTCGAAGTTCCTACCTGTAGAATGGGAATTGATGTGACATTTTGACAAGGCCTTAGTAAGAATCACCTGAGAAATAGTGTGTAAGAGTATCACAGGCCCTTGATAACGTCTCTTGCCTGTAAGATCTCTAAAGATTTATAAAAGTGATAAAAAAGAGAAAAGAGCCAGTGGGGGAGTCCTCTCAATGAACAAGTACCAGATGCCTTTCACACATCAGGAACTGTTTTGTACAAGAGACATTAAGACAAATAAGACACGGATTGTGTTCCTCAGGGGCTTACAAGAGAGTAAGGGATGCAGACGTACAAAGAAACACTTCTCAAATGGTGGCATCATTTTTCTGGAGGCCTGAAGAGAAGAGAGGACATGTACTGGAAACCTGCAGGCTTCCATTTTCATGATGGACTCCTTTTAACACAAGGGGGGATTAGCATCCACTTACTGAGTTTCACACCAGGGTGATATGATGGAGAGGGGGCATTGCACTGGAGACAGGGTGGTCTCGCCTTACCTTTGGCTTCTGTGTAACTCGGGGATGTTGCTCATTTCTTTACATTTCAAACTACTCATCTATCTATGGCTGAGTGCTCACTGGCTGCAACCACCTCCAGCGCTGCAGGCATTCAGAAAACAGAGGGAGGGCTTTGAGGAGTTGGCTATTTTGCTGGCGAGAACAGACTTACACACGAGAACCCATTCATGGACAGGATCAAGCAACGCATCATCTGCTATTGGACAGCACGGGTCAGCGTCACTTTCCGGAGGAGGATAGAGTCAAGAGTCCACGTCTGCAACAGAATTGTTCCAGGTTTCCAGGAAGGTGGTTCTAAGGAATTCTGCACTAGGGACTAACCTGAACCTTGAGCTTCTGATTCAAAGATTAAAAATAATCTCCCCTCCTCTCAACAATTAATAGATTTGATCTATCCCACCAGCCAGGGTTTTGACACTTCCTAAAGTAAATTAGAATTATAGGAGTAGGAATTTTTAAATACGAATTTTTAAATTCTCTTAGTAGCCTGAACATTCTTTAAAGACAGAGCAGGTTCTGATTATATCTGTTGCTCCAGCACATAGTAAGTTAATGCAAACTCATGGCATGTGCTTCTTAATGGTTGTAACAAATGTATGAAATACAGCAGAAATGGAGTGATCCGTGAGGGCGGGGCAAGCTCCGGAATGTCCCTCAGCAGGAGTTCTAATTGACAGGTATAAAATCTGATGGCCAAAAGCCATGAATAAATGGCTCTGGATTTCAGCCAAGTGACCCATACCCAAATAGGTGAACAGGGTGATGCCCATGCCAGGGACCCCAGGAGGGAGGTGAGCTCCCAGCCTAGCCTTCCTCCACCTGCCCTGTTTACAGGCTTTCCTCTGGATTTAGCTCCACTCTGCTTGACCCTGGAAATGAAGATGCCTTCTTTGTCATCATTGTGGGTCATCTGTATCCCTCTAAGTGAATCCGAGAGGGGGAAGTAGACACTAGCAGGAGGCAGGTGGCAGAAGGGAGAAGCAGGGCTACGGGCGGGAAGTGAGAATGGATCCTACGCCCTGGATTCCTCCCCATCCCTCCAGGACCACTCCTTCTCCACTTCTCCTCCTCTGCCGGCAGGACTCCTGTACCCTCTGGGCTCCAGGAGGGCTTCCCTCGCTGGAGCGTGAAGGAAGAGAAGGGGGTCTTGGCTCTATCCTTGCAGGGTCGCCGTTCCCAAGTGAAGGTAACCATAGATGCTTTCTTTTCTCCTTGCTGCATGTAACCCCATCATCTTTGTCTCCTGGCAGCTCTGGTACCTCTTCCTTTCCCTCACCCTGGTCCTTAGAGGAGGGGCTGAGTAATAGCTCAGCTGATAGCAGCCTCCAAAGTCCTATACCCCACCCAAAGACCTGTCATCGGTGCTTTTGTTAATAAAACTTTCTAAATTCTCCTATTTGGGGTATGTTTCCCTTTGGACCCCTAACTGATATGGATCCATAGATCAGAACTTAATTTCCCAGCACCACTTCCTCCTCCCCTTCTTCTCTATAAGCTCCTAAGTATTTTCTTTACTCTGTGACCTTAACAAGATATTTAGTCTGCATAAAGCTTCAATTTCCTCTTCTCCAAAGTTCAATTAATAACTTAGTTTGTTCTAGGCATCAGACGAGATAATGCATGGAAGATGCAGTTATGGGGTCTGGAAAATAGTAGATATTGTATATATTTCAGCTTGAAGAAGGTGCAATCTTAAAGCACCTCATTCTTTGCACTCTAGTAGTAAATGAAAATACCCATCCTTTTGTGCCCTGAGTGGGGTTTTGTAGCAAAACAGTAAAAGTCGAAGATCAGGGGAAGTTGGTTTTCTAAAAAAAAATTTTAAAACAAACCACTTAAGAATCACTCCATGTGAGTAATACGAGCCTCTCAAACATCACTCCCCCCTCCCCTTCTAACCCCACAGATCCTGGAAACAACAGAAGAATAGTTCTGTTTGAAGTTTCGTCTCAACTGAACCATTCAGGGAGGTTTTATGGAGATCATATAGCTGTAGAAAGAACTTGATCAAATATGACAACAGGCCCACAGATAACATCATTGTCAGTTTACTGAATTGAGTTATCTGAAAAATATGGGATTTAATTAGAATATTTTCTGTTCTCTATATAAATGTGAGTAGAGAAGGGTGCATGTGAGCCGACCCAGAACAAAGAGGCCGTGCTCTGAGCAGAGCCGCCCGCCTCTCAGCCGTCTGAAGGCCAAGTAATTAGAAATTGTTAGGACAGTCACAGCTGAGGCAGAGAAGAAAAAGGCAGGAGAGTCTCAAAAACGTGAATTATCTTCTTACCTGAAAAGAACACAAAAATCCCATCTGTGTTTCTCTGAAAGGCAGGACTGGCTGTAAGATTACCCCAAAACTATTCAGAATGAAGTGAAAGACAATTGTGGTTTTGAAAACATGAGGCCTAGTAGGCATCTGCGTGAGCAATGAAGTATAGAGGACGTTCGTTTGGAAAGAACACTATTTATAGGAAAGTCCTCTTCTCCTTTCTGCCTTCGGTCTTTGTGACTAGAGGGCAGAGGCTGGACTTGACGATGCACATTTCTAGTACTTAGCCCACAGCCCGTGATGTAGCAGGGGGCCTGTCGATTTTAACGAAAAATGAGTGAAAACTCTTCTTATTTGTTTTTTTAAATTTTTTCTGAACTAGAGTCAGAATGGTTGATTTTCTTTATTTCTCCAAAAGTTTACTGCCGGGGTTGGTCCGTGGGGTAGGACCTGAATATTTTGATGTAATACTGAAATTAGGCTCTTAGCGCCTTCAATCAATAGCTATTCCATTTTCTTTTCTGGCGGATTTAAAATCCTTGCTCTTGCTAAGGAGATAAAATAATAGTATCTGGTGGGTGGCAGCGGGGAGTGTGAGAGCATTCAAAAGCGTGACTTTTTATGTGTAACCTTCCCCAGGACCCAAAGAGGCACCATCATCTTCTCATGCTTTGTCCCTTCATCTGCTTTTCGGATCTGTCTGGGACAAACTCTTAGGACCCCAGTAGTTCTCATCCCCTTTCCATTCATAGCAGCATCTACCATGGAGGTGTGGGGTTTTCCTAGATGAGCATCTTTTTCCTAGATAAGCACACTTCGATGGCATAAACTGGCATTAGACCCGAGAAAGGCCATTCTATTCATTATTAGCAAGAGGGCCTTTGGGTTTTAATTACAGTTCTGGTTTTCTTTATATTCCACACTATTTGGTAGGTATTTGGTCTTTCGCTTCTTGTTAAGCTAAGGGCTTTCTACCTCTCACATTCACCTAGCTGATCACCAGACACTTCTTCTTCTAAACAAATCAAAAAGCCATTATTCCTGAAAAGGTTCTTGAAAGCAAGGCACTGGCATCCCTGTGGCAGGTATGCAAGTGACAGCGTCCTACCTGAGGGGGGAGAAGCAAATGGTTTGTGCAGGAGTGTCATGCTTTTTCATGCCCATCATCCTGCTTTTCTGACAGAGTTTTTGCTTCCACTTTGCAGTTGCTTTTCCAGACCTTGATGGGAAAAAGCCACCATGAGAGGAACGTGAAGGACAGCTGGGCACCAAGAGGCTGAAGAGCTGGAACCTTCTGTGTTGTTGGCAGCTATTGCTCCCAGTGTGTGGTTTAATGTGCTCATGACAAAGGTGATTGTTCCACGGTTATCTGTAAACAATCGCTTTCTCTTACATGAAAAAATCCCAAGAACGGATTCCATTTCTTAAAGCATCAGTTAGATTTTTTGCAAAGGAAAGGGGTGTGGATGCTCTGAGTGAGTGAGTGTTGCAGGGGACAGTGTGTTAGGTGTTTCATGGCACGTGGTGAGAGTCACAGCCGACTGCGGCCAGTGTGTCCACCCGGTGGGGAAACCAGGGACCACTGCGGGACACACACCCTACCGACTACTGGATTCAAGCTTCAGCTTCCCTTTAAGGTCACCTGTTCTCCTTCAGATTCCTATGCCCGCAGGGAATCACCTGTGTACTTAACTAAGGTTGTGTAGCTGTTATTTGTGAAAGGGTGTTTTTTTTTTTTTTTTTTTCATACCTGCACTTTTCCACACTGGTACTAGAAACCACAAAACTAGATATTGAAAAGAGCAAACAAATAACTGAAGCTAATAAAACCCTTTCCAAAATAATTAAAGACATAGATGACATTCACCAGAGCTGCTGTCCTTAGTTACTTATGTCTCTGAGTACAAACATCTCCACGTGGTAAGGCTTCCTGTTTTTCAAGACTCTTCAGTGATGCCAGGTGAAGCAGTGTACTTCTCAGGGCTAAACGTGTGGACACCAGTGGACCTGCTGCTCAGAGCTTCCACCAGGCAGGCATTCTTTGCTTCCACATCTAAGGTTGCAAACATCACACAGCAGAAGATGGTCACCCCACCCTTCCATGAGTCAAGCCACATTGGAGAAAGGGAAGAGAAATGAGGATTTCAGAGAATTTCATGTGCAAAGGGGAGAGATTCTACTGCCTTGTGAAGAGGAGTGTCATTCAGTGAAGTGGCTGGGGGTACACGGCTGAAGCCCCAGGTCCGTCGAGAAGCTTCTTGGGACTGTGGATATACTGTGTACTGTATGCAGCTCATGCTTTCTCTTATGTGAAATAAATAATGTTCTGAAACTCTCCAGAAGCATTTGGAAAAGCTTTCAAATCTACAGAAATGTTGCAAGAATAAAAAATGAATATAAAAGCACCTACATACTCTACCTAGATTTATTTATTTTGAATACCACATTTGTGTCCTCTCTCTCTCTCTATATATATATATGTATACACATATATATACATACGTATATACACACACATATAAACATCTACACACATGATTGTTTTCTGAGATTGTTTTCTTTGGTGTGTATTTCATACATACGTATGGTACAGTTATAAGCTGTAGTAAAATTAATATTGATATAACACTTTCATCTAACCTATCATTTTATTGCAGTTTTTGTCAACTGACCTAATTATATATATATATATATATATATATATATATATATATATATATATATATTTGGCAGTACAGCATCCAGTCTAGAATCTCATATTACATTTGCTTATTTTGTCTCTTTAATCTCTTTTAGTCTGGATCATTTTACAGTCTTTCCTTGTCTTTTATGACATGGACATTTTGGAGAATAGAGCACCTTTCCATTTTAATGCTGCATTTCTGAGTTGGGTTTTGCCTGGTGTTGCTCCATGACTACATCCAGCTTATCTTCTGGCCACAACACAGTGTAGGTGATCCTGAGTCCTCCTCAGCCTACTCGTCTGGAAGCCCACCATATCCACATCCGTGATCTCCAGGTCAAGGGATTTTCCAATTTCTCTGGCAGTGTAGTTTAGAATTTTATTTTGCAGCCAATAAACCATGCAAATAAATACTGCTCTGTTCTTCATCAGAATGTCCCCCTTGATTTAGAATCAATTGATAATTGTCTTCATGAATCAGTATTTACTGTGATGTTTGAGAAATGATGGATTTTCCAACTACTGCATTCTTTTCACACTTGCTAGCTGGCATTGAAAGTTCTACTGGAAGCAGTTGCCCGCTCTCAGCCCCCAGTTTCTTATGTATTATTGGCATGAACTCTGGACTCATGACTATTAGTGTTTAATTATTTTGATGCCCCCCAAGCTGGCTCCAGCTTCTCTTTGACATCTTGCCTTTGTTTTGAGCACTTCACTACTTTCTGGTATAAAACGATATTCCAGGCTCAGAATGTACCTATTCTACACTTACCCTGTAATCACCATGACATGAAAATTTTTTGAAAGCATCAGCTCCATTGTTTTTCCTGGAACTCTGTTAGCAAAACAGCCTGCATTATGTGAGACTGAAGCTCTTTAGATATATGACCATGTTTGTAGGGTTTGGCTCATTTCTAGCTTTAGGAAAATTCAATTATATAACGTTTTGATGACTATGTTTTTTTTTTTTTTTAATCCATTAAGAACAGGATAAAGTGCTTTAAATTTCCAAAGTTCCTATCTATGACATTGAATAAATTATAAGGAAATAACAAAAAAAGACTCTATCCCCAAGATTTGAATTCTACGATACTTAAAAATTAGATACAATTACTTGAAGTTAAATTCAAGCAAACACTTTGTCTCTGCAAGTCTGAGGGTGGGCAGACACAGGCTGGAGGAGAGGACCTCCCTGGACAGGACAGAGCATCCGGACAGTGGGCAGCTTCATGCGTGTTTGACACTGGTCTTGCGCCTACCTGAGTGTAGAATTCAAAGGCATCTGGAAAACCACTAGAGTTTAGATGCCTGCTCTTCGTAATCTTGAGGCTTCTCTCTTGGTAAAACCAACAGATGTTTTACGTAGACTTTACCGCAAAGGAAAGGGAAATGCCATGTGCCGTGGGGCTGTTTCTCCGCTCATGGTTTCACAAGGAGAGTAGGTGAGGGGGCGTGAAGGGCCATTGCCCACAAATTAAATCCTGAATTTCATAATTCCTCAAATGTGCGCAGAGCAGGATTCCAGCACATGCCAGTCACTGAATTAATTTAAACTTTCTCTGCACAAAAGATTGTACTTTCTTTGCAGTTAGTTATTTTAACCCACACTTTAGATACATTACGGATATGATGTAGCCAAATATGTGTTGGTTGATAAAATAAAGACACAGTTATTTTCCAAACCATATATAGAAGAAAATCATCATAAACAAGTTTAATTAGAAATTTTAAAGGGTGAATATAAAATTAAAACTTTTTGAAAAAAAGCAAAAAATAAAAACCTCTACCTTGAGAACTTAAGCAAATCGTTCTATATTTTGTTAATGATATTATTTTTTTTCTTTTTGCAATTATATCATTAATCAATTTCTAATTGACCTTTAAAATCTAACGTAAAGTAATGACATAAACTACTTTTGTTCATAGTCAATTGCACCAGTAATATTTATTAAAAAGCCATATTTTCACTAGAAATCTGAAAAAAATGAAATTTTTAAAAGGTTTATTTTTTCAGAGCATAACTTTATTTTCAAATTTGAAATATCTGTTTCTTTCCTTTGACAAGTTTCCACATGCCCACCTATGCCCAACTCACAGGATTCTCTATATTGACCAGTAAAAATCAAAGGCATATTTCCACACCCCTGATGTAGCCGCCAAACAAGATTCTAGGTGTAGTATTATAGGAAGAATTTTGCTTTACTCCACATAGAATGAGTACTTCCACAAGAAATTGTGACCTTAATATACTGCTGGTTTTCACTGTGCAAGGGCAATAATATAATATAGAGGCTCTCTGAGAGTCTTGATTTTTTGTCTCGGTTTTTTTTTTTTGCCACACACGGGCCTCTCACTTCTGTGGCCTCTCCCATTGCAGAGCACAGGCTCCGGACGCACAGGCTCAGCAGCCATGGCTCACGGGCCCAGCCGCTCCGCGGCATGTGGGGCCTTCGTGGACCGGGGCACGAACCCGTGTCCCCTGCATCAGCAGGCGGACTCTCGACCACTGTGCCACCAGGGAAGCCCAACGTCTTGGGTATTTTTAATGCACTTGTGTAACAAGGCACTGATGATAACCTACCTCAGCCTAGGTCTGAAAATGCCCAGACCTGGGCTTTAAACCCCTGCCTTTTTCTCAGGAAAAATGGATCCCACAGGCCTGATTACCCCTCTATCCTCTTTCTTCTCTTCCAGAGATAATACCAGAACAAAATATTCAACCCACTCCGTGGTTTTCTTTTGCCATCTCCTCCTTTTTTCTTTAATATTTCATCTCTGAGACTGAACTGCCAAGAACCATGGTCAAGGAACAGTGTGGTTTTGATGAAGCGGACCTTCAGGGTCTGACTCACTTGAAAGGCCAGCCTTGGTGGAAGCCGTGAAGATGGAGCGATGTAGCCTCCAAGATGGAGAAGGAGGGCAGACCTGAGACCAGGATGCCTCCCTACCGTGTGTATTCGTCTGCCTTTGGCTCCCGGGTTTGTGAGTTTTGTTTTCATCCATTTTATTTTATTTTTTTTAAAGAAGGTGTTGGGGGTAGGAGTTTATTAATCAATTTATTTATTTTGGGCTGTACTGGGTCTTCGTTTCTGTGCGAGGGCTTTCTCTAGTTGTGGCAAGCGGGGTCCACTCTTCATCGTGGTGCGCGGGCCTCTCACTATCGCGGCCTCTCTTGTTGCAGAGAACAGGCTCCAGACACGCAGGCTCAGTAGTTGTGGCTCACGGGCCCAGTTGCTCTGCGGCATGTGGGATCCTCCCAGACCAGGGCTCGAACCCGTGTCCCCTGCATTGGCAGACAGATTCTCAACCACTGCGCCTCGTCCATTTTTTTTAAACAACCGTGTTTTAAAATGCGTGTATGGTGGGGTAGGGGACACTGGTAAATGAATGAGATGCTAACTCTTAATTCTCCTGACCCCCTCCCCATCCCCTTGTTTCCATAATAGCTCCCCACATAATAGGGCCACACTTTACACCTCGCCACTGCCTGGGAGGCGGCGATTGGGTCACGTTTGAAGAGCGAGGAAGGTGAGCATCTTGCAAATAATGTGAGAAGAGGCTCTGTTGTGACTCGTGCTCTGAAGCGGTGCAGTGGTTGGAGATGCCGGCATCTGTGAAGCTCAGCCCACGGAGGCTGCAGAGATTTTCCCGTTATTAAGGCACGTGTTTGCACACCACTGGGACACCACCATCTGATTTGTGCCTCTTGTTCCAGGAGCAGCTCTTTGCATTGCTTTTGTAGGGCTCTGCGTGTTGCGGCATTAGTCAGAGGATGCAGGCCTGTATAAATTATGCATGAATGAGCTCCTGCTAACGTGGGGGCTGGAGGCTCCTAGATGCATGGCTGTGTGCCTTTCAGGGGGAGTGGAAGGGAAGGGGGAGGGGATGGACGGGAGGTTGGAATCTAGAGGTTTCTGTGGATGGTAATACCTAAAATGAGGATAAATATGGAAGCAGAGGAGCTCGGGGGAAAAGTAACTATCTTACAAGACTAGGAGTCTGACCTAAGTCTTTTTTTTTGTTTGTTTGCCTTTTCTCTCCATCCTCTCTCTGTTCCCGACCTCCAACCTCTCCCCTCCCCCAGAAGCCCCTCCCCGTGGGGAATTGCTTCTACGTGGGGAGAGAGAAGATGGCGATGGCAGGCTACTGATCTCCTTTCCTAAGCCATGTATTTCACAGGGTGCTCGCCAATTTTATTCAGGAAGCTAGGATGCTAGGGAAGAGAGAAGTCAGACAGTAAACCGGCTGCTGCAGAGGTCAGTCCATGATGGATCCCCTTACATATGAATTACGTGCTGACTTTCTCTCCAGAGACAGAACTGGGGTTTAAAATCCAGCGTGGGAGGGAGGCAATAAGTAATATGTATAATAATATGAGTTCAAAAAAATATCTGAGGAATGAGGAAACAGAAGATAATGGTTGACTACAACTTCGACATCCAGATATCTATAAAAGCAGTCCAAAATGTGTATAATAACCAAATGTAACTACAGCTACTTCCCAGGCTTGACGGGATGGGTCTCCTGATGGAGATAAGACAGGGGAACGTACAAATTATTCAAAATGACTCATCCTTCTAGAAGGTGAAATCTGCAGTGTGTGTCAGGGAAAGGTTAATTCCACAAGGCAAACTGGGTCTCTCTCGCCCAACTAAAACGGGCAGACAAGGAGCATCACCACGACGACCTGCGTGTCCCCTCTTACAATACCCTAAAGGGCTTGTATATTAGATAACAAAACTGCTTTCGTCAATGTCCAAATAGTCATGGTGAATTTCAGATAGTACAATACAAGCTGTGATCATATGTTGCAAAGGAAAGGAAAGGTAGAATTTGAACCCAAACACTTCACATTCAACTGTGGCAAAAACAAACAAACAAACAAACACTAGTGTGGATAATGAAGCAGATGGTTTGAAAAGAAAGGAAGGATTTCTTTACCGGGAGAAAACAGCTTTCTAAGAGCACCTAGAAAACGAACACTTGTTTCTGTTGATCAGGAACTACCCTAGAAAGTGGAGGAAATGTAAGTGTGGGCGCTGCTCATGTGTGGATGTGCACACATGTCTGCTGGTCCTTGACTCCACAAGCCATTCAGAACACTCTTTCATCTTGCGCATAAGCTGAGAAAATACAGTGAAAGGAAGAGTTTGGATTTGGGTCTGATTGTAAAACCCTTCTATCAATATTTTGATTAATGAATGTCCGTCCACCAGATGGTAAAGAGGCCTAGCCCTGTGGCATGGGCCCTATCCCTTGTTTTGTCTTGTTCAAATTTTTTATTAGTGAAGTTGACAATGTGTGTTTCGGGTTTTTTTTTTTATAGGGGAAAAAATAAGCATACATTTTCTGATGTCTTGAAAGCTTATCATTGTCATATGATAAATCTTATATACCCTCAAAGTTGGTATTTCTTGTTTTCCCTGACTGCCAGGGTTGGCTGTCAGCTCTGGTGCTGAATTGCGGTGATGTGCTGACCTCCGTGCCACCAGGAGTCCCCTCTCCGTCTGCTCCATTTGCCTGAACCTTGTTCTTTTTATCCTTCATCAGATATTTAGCCGGCATTCCTAAGCTCTCTTACACAATGGTAGAAGATCAACCATTAGGACTTGAAGCTTGTAACATGGTGTAGTTCCAGTCCGGCGAGGAAAGCGCTCCTGCAGGAAGGCCATTCAGCTGCATTCAAGGCTCCAGTGAGACCCCCAGGGCCCGGGTGCCTAAGATGACCCAGGGCTGGGGGTGGGGGGTGGCCCTTCTGCCCTGCAAGCCCCTCGCTTGTTGCCCCCCTTTCTCCAGTCGGTGCCTCCCCTCCCCTCCTGTGGGCGGGGACCACACGCCCCAGCCCCTGCCCTCTGCCTCGCCGTCTGCTGGGGCCTGGCCCGGACACTTAGCTCTCCCCCTTCCCTCCCGCTTGCATTTCTCAATCACTCCTCTCCAGGAGTCGTCACGTGGCTTCTGAGTCATCGAGATAACCCCCTTCAGGGACTAACTTTCAGCCAGTGGGCTCCAGCTTCTTACAAAGGCGGGAAAGACAGTGTTCCCCCACTGGGTTCTGCTGGCCTTCGAGAAAGCAAGCATTTAGCATTCAGGTCGTTTTTTTTTTTTTTTTCCTAGCCGCTCCGCGGCATGTGGGATCTTCCTGGACCGGGACACGAACCCATGTCCCCTGCATCGCAGGCGGACTCCCAGCTACTGCACCATCAGGGAAGCCCCCAGGTCCGTTTTTATATGTCTTGGTTTTTGACAGCTCCATCACATCCAAGTTTACACACACACACACACACACACACACACACACACACACATTTTTACAGACAAATCCTTCTGTCCAGGTTATAAGAGGCAAAATCATGCAGTAGCTAAATCCACACATTTTAGAGCCAGAATTTTGATATTTGAATCCCTCATCTCATCCCCTTGCCAGCTGTATATTCTTTGAGCAAGCTATTTAACATTTCCCTGCCTCAGTTTCATCATCTGTAAAATGGGGATGGCAGTGGTATAATTCTCATGGCTTTGTTACTGAGTTTACACTTTGATGCACTTAGAACATTAACTAGCACATCATGAACACTGAATATACATCAACTTTTAGATTTACAATTCTATCCTCAACATGTCCATGAAAAGAGAATAAACTTAGTAATCACTAGGGCTACAAATACTTTGCTAATCTTAGTTGAGTATTGACTATGTTTCAGGTACTTTGCTAAGCACTTGATATGGATTAAATTATACAAGTTTAATGTACCTCTGTAATCAGGAAAGTTAGGAAGCTTTTTTGAACAATTTTCTCATCTACAAAATGGGCAAAAAAAGTCTTTCTGAAATTGTTATAACAATTTAAGTGAGGTTAGGTAAAGTGTAGGCTAAAGTATTTACGATGTGGTGACTGCAGTTATTGTTGTAATGGTTGTTAGTATTGTCCTTGTTATTATTAATCACAGCAACTTATTTTTTTTAACGACTGAAAAGAGATTGTGCTAATCCACAGACCTCACCTGCCAGCGGAAGCATGATAAGATGTATATGCGGTTCTTCTTCTCCTGACCTCAAGGTCTGGGGGAACGTTTGTTCCTTCCCTCCTGACTAAAAGCACATTTAGTCAGCCTATGGGTGAAACAATAACAAAGATAAGAGGACTTAGCCTTTCTTTTAAAACGACACCGTTATTTCAATATGTGTGATGTTTTATTTTTCCAAACCTGGATAGTCTTACATTTTTTGATTACATTAATTGAAGAAATTAAGTTCCTTTTTTTCTCCCTCCCATTAATAATAGGGAGGGAGAAAAAAGAAAAAAAAAATGTATAAAATAATGTCCTGCAAACCTAGCTAGTCCCGGATGTTTTAAAATTGCTTCTCCACTGAGGCAGCAGTGACAGAGATGAGTGTTTCCTCAGCACTAGGGAACCTTTTTCTATAAACGACTCCATTTTAAGAGTAGCCCCTGGTTCTTTTGTTGTTGTTTTTGTTACTTATTTATTTATTTCTTCCAGGAACAATATAAGAGTCTCCAATTAGTTGCAGGTGCAAATATTATGCATGCAATTAATTGTCCTCAAATGGTTAATTATGGGCCGAATTGGCTAATTCAGGGTGCAATTAACTACTTGCCACTTATTCGGAGAATGCCCATAGACAATTGTGTCTGCAATTAATTTACAAGAGCCATTACAGTGAAAACCTTGAGCTATAAATCCAAGAATAGAGTGGGAGAATTTTTTTCGAAGCAGGACTTCACTCTGGGTTAATTGCATTGACTCTTTCCTTTGGCTTTTCTATGCCGGTTGACTGTAAATGGGGTTTTCTACGAGTTGCTGCCGTGATTGGAGCAGAGATGCCCCAGAGGATAACGCTGAAAGGAACAGAGAGCCAGGGTGCCCTCACGGAAGCCGCAGGACTCTCGAGCTGCCAGGCCTCAGATATCCTTTCCGGGAGCCCTGCTGTCCATGGTTCCTGCTTATCTGTTTTATCTATTTGTTTATTTGTCTCTGTACCTTTTCTGACACTGCAATGACAGAGCATTTGCAGAGATGGGCATCCTCACATCTTCCCCAATATGTCAATGTCTTCACTCAACAACCAATTTTTACAGCTACTTATTTATATATTTATCAACAGAGATCAACAGTTCCTATCAGCAATCATTTAAGTATAGTTTTTAAATTTGTTGTGTTCTTTCTGTAGGCCAACCTTTGAGCTAAATACTACGATTACGTTATCATATTTAATCCTCACAATAATCCTATGTATTAGGCATTCTTATTTTCCCCATTTTGCTTATAAACTCAAAAGAGGTTTGGCGACTTGCAGGTAAATGGTGGAGCTAAGGTTAAACCACGCCTGTGCGACTCCAAGCCCTGGATCTTGGCAGCTCTGTGACGTTGGGGATTTCAGACCCCAAAGGGTGCTTAGATGCCACCCTCTCCAACTTCTTGCCCATACAGACGGGGGAACCAAGGTCACACAGCTAGTTGTATACAAGCCAAGCTTAGAAACCAAGTTTCCAGCCACCCAGACCAATGTTGTTCTAACTACAGCAGGTTGCCAAGTGCAAATTCCATGGAGACAGCTCTGTCCATCCTCTGTTCCTTCTGCATAAAGGTTGGTTTTCTTGTGGAGTCTGAAGTGTTTACGTGTCTGCGTGTCAACCGTTGATAGGAAATGACATTCCACTGACAGTGCCTCTCGGGACTGCCATGGATCCCCAGCAGGGGAGGGTTCAGGTTCAAGTTGCAGTGACTCTACAGGTTGGAGGAAATGTGCTGGTTGGCCATTCTTCACATCTTGTTTCTTTAGCACTGGGATAGGGAGAGTAATCAAAGGTGACATGCTTCCTCTGCCCCTCGGGTCCCTTTCCCCGTGCAAGGTAGCCCACAAGCACATGGATCCACAGCGGGAGCTGCTGAGAGTCCTACTATACAGAGACCCTGGGACACGTGGGCCTCTGTCATGTTATTGGAAGGAAGGAAGGAACGTGTGTGTCACTAGCAGAGAATGAAGACAGAAAGTTCTCTCTGCCAACATGAGATTAAATCACCTTGAGTATGTGTAACTGTGATTTAGGTTCCATCTCTTGATACTCTGATACGGGGAAGGGCAGAGCAAGCTCATCCCATGGTTGCTGGCCAGTTTGGGTGTTTTGGTTCCCTGCCGTCGGCGGAGGCTCTGAGAAGCTGAAGGTGTTCAAGTACAAGCGGCAATGACCTAAGTTCTGTGTTGTAAAGGAGGGCAGCACAGAAATGACAAATGCCCTTCTCTTCATTTCTGGTGGATTCTAAGCTACGTTTTGGAGTAGAAGTCAACAAAGGGAAAGAGGGAGAGAAAGAAATGTCTCCAAATGTTTGCATCTGCTATGTGTCAGGCTCTTCTCACACCTTATTATCTTTAAACCTTTCCATCTGCCTTGCATGAGAGACGTTTATCACCATTTAAATAAGGGGTAAATGAATCTGGGAGAGATGAAGCAGCTTGCCAAAGTCATGTGCCCCATCGTGCGGAAAGAGCCGGGAAGGCGGTGCCATGACGTTGACAATAACGATCATCAAGGCTTTTTGTATCCTTTTGTCATGTTTCCCAAGACTTCCTGTAACACAGCTTTGAGAAAGGCTGGGTTCTCACCATCTTTTAGGATGATGGATAAATCTAAGCTCTTTTTCCCTGTAAATGTGATTTTGTCTTGCTCCCAGGCAGGTGTGGCTTGGGGAAACATCTTCCATTTATGTCAGGTAGTGTGTGATCATTTAATGGGCATGCAGGGATGATGATGTCGGTGGTAAAATTCATGGAGACCCTTGTGTCTGATCTCCTATTCTCCACTTGATATCTGATTTCTTCTTTATATCTTAGGTGTTGGATTTAGGATTTCTGATTTGCACCTAAACAGAGATTAGGGTGTTCAGTACTACATTTGCCTCTCACCGTCTTCAAAATCTCAGACCCAGCATGACAGATCACAGTGAGCTCTTGTTTTGAACATAGACCCTCCCCTGTCCATTAACTCCTTCTCTGCCAAGCCTTCCCACCCCCTGGCGTGACAAATACCAGGTGTCTCTCCTGATCAAAGTGTGAATTCAAGAGCATGCACCGTAGTAAAATTAACATTGGTCATTCCTTGTCCTAGAAGATACAAAAGGTGCCAGAAGGCTAAGAAATTGGTTTTTAAAAAGAAACAAACAAAAAAAATTGATTTCTGAAAGAAAAGACGTGTCAAGGCAATTTCTTGCAAGAGCAAACCCTTCGTTAGAACTCAAGTTAGATCTAATTTTGAAGGAGTGGATATATGTCTCCTGGTATATTTCCTATTGTCCTTTTGTATATGACACATATAGATGAGAGTGATTGTTTCAATCCCACTTATATTAAAAGAGGACTAACCAAATGAGTAAAGTCAAATGTAATTAGTTTTACCTAAATTGTAGGTTTTCAGAGCAATTAATAAAACTGAAAGTTCAAAGCTGCTTGTTAAGCAAATCAAAGATCAAGGAATATATTTTCTTTACTGAATGTCATTCCTATGTAAAGCAACCTACACAAGTCATTTTCAAGTTTGGAAAACAGCAAGTGAATAACTGGAGTATTCAGCTGCAGCAATAGCCTGAGCACTGTAGGCATTGCCCTGATTCCTGACAACAGCGTGAAAGCCCGCCTCCCAACTTCAGTTCTCATCCCCGAAGGAACAGGAGGCATAGCAGCAAAATATAATGATGCTGGAATCAGGAAAGACCCGGATTTGAGTCTAAACTTGGTTCTCCACTGGCTCTGGGAACAGAAACACTTCTTTTACCACGGAAGCCCCACATTCCCCATCAGTAAAGCTGATCTACTCAAGTAGTGTAGGGGGAATTCTTCAGATATTGTATGCAAAGTATTTAGCAAACTGCTTTTCACACGACTTAAGCCCAATAAATGCTATTTAATACGGTTCTTCTTATTTTACTCACTGCTGCAGCTTAAATATAACTTCCAAATTATGTGTAAAATCATGTTTTTGAGGCTATTCTGGTCTCATTATCTTTTCCAGAACTTATATGTCCATTCCACTGTGCCATGACTGTGTGTCTATCTTTACAATGAGCCCTGGGTATCAGGAATGCAGGAAACTATAAATTGCTTCCCTGGCTTGAGCCTTGGTTTCATCTGTAAAATGGACACTACCTTCAGCCTTTTCTGATGAGAATAGGAAGCTCTTTGGAAAAGAGGTCCTTATAGCAAAGCCTTTCTGTGCACAAGAGCTATATCCTTGGGTGCCCTTAAAACAGTTTTGTGAAAATATTTCTCCCTCTGAAAATTCACACAAGTTAGAACCCCAAGGTGGCTTTTCAGGGAGGCCTCATTATAGAACCACAAACCCAGGGGATGCTACGAATTCCAAGGAAGCAGCCACAACTCCATTCCCATGTGCATCATTCTATCAACCATCCAAGCAGTTGGCATTTGTTCCACTTGAGTTGATCTCAAACTTTGCAAAAAAGAAAAAAAAAAAAAAAAGCCACATGTGATATGGTGATTTATAAATTATATTTATATAGATCTATAAATCATGTTTATAAATATGTATTTTGGTCTTTGTCTCTGTTTCTGGCACAGAGCTCCTAAATCCCTTGTGATTTCCTGAGTAAAGAAAGTGATAAAGGTGTCTTTTTTTATGTTAATGCGGTGACTTTTGGAAAGCACCTAGGGATGGGGGCTGATTGCCTAGAGAACCAACCACATGATTAAAAGGTTGGGACTTTTAGTGCCATCCTCTTGACCACTGGAAAGGGGAGAGGAGTCGGAGGTTGGATCAATGACCAATGGCCAATGATTTAATCAATCATGCCTGTGTAATGAAGTCTCCATAAAGACCACAAAGGAGGGGGTTTGGAGAGCTTCTGGGTTAGTGAATGAGGGGAGGTCTAGGGAGAGCTCAGAGAGCATGGGAGCTCCACACTCTTTCCCCATACCTTGCCCTATGCATCTTTTCCATCTGGCTCTTCCTGAGTTATATCCTTTGATAATAAATGGGTAATCAATAAGGGAAATGTTTCTCTGAGTTCTGTGAGCAATTAATGGAACCCAAGGAGGGAGTTGTTGGAACCTCCCATCTAAAGTCAGTTGGTCAGAAGCGCAGGTGACAATTTGGACTTGCAACTGGCATCTGATGTGGAGGGGTAGAGGAAGCTGACTTGTAGGAAGGAGCCCTTAACGTGTGGGATTTGATATCATCTCCAGGTCAGTAGTGTCAGAATTGAGTTGAATTGTAGGACACCCAGTTAGTGTCCAAGAATTGCTTCGTGGTGTGGAAACACCCTCCACACACTGGAATTGGTGACTAGAATCCTTAGCATGTATCGTTATGCCCATTAAGCAGATAAAGACACTGAGACAAGGGAAAACAGAACCTGTCACATCACGAGCGTGGGATAAAGCATAAAGCTTGCTATCTCATCATTTCTGCAACAATTGCTGTAGAGACCTCTTACTTTAGCATTTCTTTAGTATCATTCCTGCTTTAAGGTTTTTGTTGTTGTTGTTTGTTTGGTTGGTTGTTTTTTGAACAGGTGGCAGAAAAATTGCAAGAAAGGTAAGGACCTAATTTGTATGCCTGGTTTTCTGAAGTTCCAAGGGGGTCCCCAGGAGTCCACTGATACATTGAACCAGGCATTAAATGTTGGGTGGTCCTTCGCTGAGAAACTGAGAGTCTGTTGGAAGAAAGAACAAAGGAGATGCTGGAACCGACTTTCCAAAAAGGGTATTGAAAAACTTAGCTCTCCAGAAAGGAGCAAAGATTTTCCCTGGAATCTTCCCAAAGAGAAAATGTAGCACATTTTATTTGGAATGTAAACAAACATACATTCATAAAACACTTGCCTTACTTCCAAATTAGATATGATACCAGGTAGTGGGGTAAACGGGAAGTGTGCGGGTTTGGGCAGGTGGAGTGGTCTAAATCGTGAGTCCTCCGATGAATGGCCTTACGCCTCAGGTATGCTCCCTTCTGTGGGTCCACCTGATAAATGAGGGTGGTGACCTCTTCACAGGGTCTCTGGGAGAACCGAATGAGATACAGTACATCACCTACTCCGTTGAGCTTGGCATCCTGAGTCCAGCATCACATTAAGTGATGTTCAAATCCATTAATACATCACTATTTTCCATCATGTCTAAGTAAGGTTTAATTTTTGGAAACAAACAAAAATGGTACACAAACCTTAATATGAAACCCCCTCCCCAAATAAGCATACAGACCTTAATATAAACCTAAAGAAAAAGATATCGAATAGCAAACAGAACAACATATAGATGAATTAAGAGACCAGAAATCGGGACCATATGGATGTGAATTTGCTTAAAATACACATGGGGCTCGGGGAAAAGAGAAAGAGAAGATTGTTGGCAAAAAAAAAAAAAAAAAAAAGTGTGCTTCTGGGTGATGCCAAATTTGAAAATGTATGAATAAATAATTTAAGCTTAGGAGAAATATAGAAAGATTTCTCTCATCATCCTGGATAAATGAGAGAGGAGAAATGTAGCATGTAGATCAGTAAAAATCACAGTGAACACTCAGGTGTTTCGGCAGGACCTAGTCAAGGGGCACTGACGTCTTGTGATGGCTTCGCTTGCTTTAGAAACAAGACCCTACATTGCTGTTTAGTGCACAATACTCCACTGAATGCTTGCACGGCGGAGGCACCTTGTCCTTTAGTTTCAGCTTAAGCTTCACCAGGAGTCAAGTGAGGAGTGTGCATGGCATGTAGGACATATCATACCTGTGGGATAAGAGCCTGCATCCATCTGTTCTGCAAAAAACTTGGAGATCCTTCTAGAATGTGGGCTCATGGTCACATTCTTTCTGTTCAGTCCACTGTCTCGCTTTTCATTTTCATATACTCTGCTGTTATGCCTGAATATAGGAATGGTCCTTACTTTCACTTGTTTTAACCAGGACAATGACTTTGTTTAAATAAATGTAATTCTCCCAAATATTTGGGTCCTGGGGTCAATAATCTATTTCAAATAAAATATGTACAGGAAGATATCATTTTGTGTTAAATATGAACTGACTTTCAGATTAGAATTCATTTTCATCCATTCTTTGGCAGTGTGCTGTCAATGATAAGCACCATTTTTGGTTGAAAGAAGTCAATTACATTCTCACTCTCCAGGGAGAGCTAATTCCTCATTTCATCAACCGTACTGTCCTCAGAGCACTGATCTGAGATTTCCAAGTCTGAACTCCCATTTCTGAAATCAGGGGAAGTCTGTCTCTGTGCCTAGCACTCTGGTCCTGCTCCAGCTTCCATAATTCTCAATTAATAGCTCTGCACTGAGCACCTAGTTTATAGCCTGGCACACACCATGGCAGGTCTCAGTTTACAAACATGTGGGATGTGACTCGGCTCAGCACATAGCCCATGGCTGCTCACTGGCATCCAGCCAAATAGAAAGTACAATAAAAGTGAAAGCTAAGGAACCGATATTCAGCATGCTCCCCTACATTTGCTTTTCTTATGCACCATTCTGTAAGGCACATGGCCTGTCTCCTTGAGAAAAGTAATTTGCTTTTATCAGTGCAAGTTGTAATGCTTCTTCCAGGGAGCTCTATTTCCAAAAGATTCTAATGACTCACCAGTCTTCGGTGAATAAACTCTGACCTGGTGGTCTGGACCTTCACGATCTGTGGTTAAATGTTCTCTGCATTCCTTTTATGATTCAGCCAAATTGATGGAGTCCATACACTCCACATACTCTGTGCTTTTCCAACCCTGCGTCTTTGTTCATTGCTTTTTTCCTCACACAGAATGTTCTCTTTCTTCCCCTTTGTCTTTACCCCTCCTGAGCCACCCAGTTCTTGAAGTGCTGAATAGTCAAATCGAGAAGACTCTTTCTTCATCTGCACCCCTGGACCAGCTAATAGACATGTAGTGAGATGCTGAAGCCCGGAAGTCCTCCTGGCTGTGGATCCCAGATCCCCCAATTTTATTGATAACTTTGGGTGAATTATTTTCTCTCCCTGATCCTCAGTTTTCTTCACCTGTAAAATGGGAAGAGTGATGCTTATTTCTGAGAGTTACTGGAGGTGAGGTTAAATAAGGTACCACTAAAATGTCTACATACACTCAGTGCTACTCTAACTCTTTCCCTCCCATCTATATTGGCTTATTTTTGTATTTTTTAACTCAACTCAATAAGTAGGTCCTTGTGATCCAAGACTCTACCCTTCTTTTATACCACAGTGATTTTAAAATGATTCTTTAAAAGGCAATGTAAATGTAGTACATATGCCATTATTAGTATTGTTTTTAAGTGGCTTTAGGGCATTTGAAATGATACCTATATGATCAGAACAGTTCAACATTTTGCCTTTTAAAAAAAATCTACAAAACACAATTTTAGTTTATTTGTTGATTTTTCAACTGCTCAGAAGTATTCTTGTGCCACAGTCTACACATGTTAAAATTTTGTTTTTCAGGGCTTCCCTGGTGGTGCAGTGTTTGAGAGTCTGCCTGCCGATGCAGGGGACACGGGTTCATGCCCCAGTCCGGGAAGATCCCACATGCCACGGAGTCACTGAGCCTGTGCATCCGGAGCCTGTGCTCCACAACGGGAGAGGCCACAACAGTGAGAGGCCCGTGTACCACAAAAAAAACCAAACAAACAAACAAACAAAAAAAACATTTGTTTTTCAGATGTTATAGAAAAAATGTTTCCATATGAGAAGAATGTATTAGTCTTCTAGAGCTGTCATAACAAAACACCAGAGACTGGGGATCTTAAACAACAGAAATTTATTTTCTCAGAGTTCTGGAGGTTGGAAGTCCAAGATCAAGGTCAAGCAGGGCGGGATTCTGCCTTTCAGATGGCTGCTGTCTGGCCGTATGCTTGCATGGCCTTCTTCCTGTGCAGGTGTAGAGAGAGAGAGACAGAGCGAGCCCTCAGGTGTCTCCTCTTATAAGGGCACTAATCCCATTGGATCAGGGCCCCACCCTATGGCCACATTTAATCTTCATTACTTTCTTAGAGGCCCCATCTCCAAGTACAGCTACACCGGAGGTTGGACTTTGACATCTGAATGGGGTGGGACACAGAATCATTCTGTTGGTAACAAAGGGTAATGGTTATTATCTGAAAATAGCCTCACAGACACCAAATGTGGGTGGGGCTTCAAGCAACCCCTTCACCACTTCTTGGGTTGATGCATAAAAGGAGCACCCACAGGATCTCAGTCTCCATTCAGCACTCTTTCCAAGCTTCCGTCTTTTTTGTTTGTTTGTTAAAGTAAAGCCCTCAAACTGTGTTTTCACCATGACTCTCAATGCAAAGATTTCTCCAAAACTAAGGAAGATTTTTAAGTAGAGCTGATGTCGATGTGTTGAGTGTAAAACTGCTTATGTGCCTATATCTCCAGAGTCAGCAGAATGGCTGTATTTTGTATGACTTGTTCATATTTAATTAAAAAAAGATGAACTCATAGGCCCTGAAAATAAATCTATAAGCAACTGAAAAGAAAATAATTGAGTCATGACAAAGCAGTGCAAATTTTTACTCCAAAGCTAAATATTCTTTATTTCACCTCCTTATGTCTCTCTTTCTGTATCTATATCTAAACACACGCACATCTCCAGGATCTGTGGAAATATGTCAAAATAAGTATTCAATCTTTTTACTTGATTCACAACACGTACACAAACCCAACCAACGATTGTGATTCAACTCTAGAACACTGGATTCCACAGAAATAAGCATGGAGGTAGAAATTGTATCAGCACTGCTGTGTGATAACATTCTAGTTCTGCAGGGCTGCTTTCCACACACCCCTCCCCTGCCCACCCTCAGCCCCCACTGTCTATAATCTTTTATCTTTAATATTTCCACATATTTTACACTAGTGGATTTTGATGAATTTAAGCTTGGGCATTGCACAGATTCCAGATTTCAAATGAATAACTCTTTCATTTAGTTAATAGCTGCAGCAGAGCCATAAAAATGTAATAGTTTATGACTTTCAGGATATAACCTGCAACCACAGACAATATAAATTATATTACATTGTACTTTACGGCCGTATGAAGTATAGCCAGGATCTCACCACTGGTGTGAAGTCTGGGGAGTAGGGGGTAGGTGGGGGAAATGAACTGTTTATTTTTTTTACTTGTTGGCTAAAAAACGCCTTCCTCCTATGCCCCAGTGAGCCATAATTCTTATAGGAGGCATCGGCACCACTGTGCTGAAGGCAATTGTGACCACAAAAGAAAGCTATTCATAAAGAATGGAGGTGGGTATTTTCATTCCATCCTCAACTTACATGGCTACTTCCAGCACAAATGGAAAAGCAAACTCTATTTCTGCTATAGGCATCGATAATTATTTTCAAGGAGACCTGTGTCATTAGAAATGTGAGGTATGGGAGAATGTATAGAAACGCTCTGTGTCTAGACTTGCCAGAGCTTTTGTTTTGTTCTCTTATCTGTTAAGAGGAGCCTGGGCGATGGTATCTTTCCCTCAGTTGTTCCTGTGGCCTCTAAATCCTGCTTCGTGTCTGGGCTTAAGGTTAGGCCTCTGAACCGAGAGCTGAGGATGGGCCCTGATTCTGTAAATGGACCGTCTAAATAAAAAATGAAGATAATAGAGCTTCAGAAATTGTTAAGGGCCAGAGGGAGAGAGTGAAGCGGCCCAGCTTTTGAAATGAGGGAAGGCCACTCACTTCTTCCCTGCACCTGCTGCCTGAGAAGTGCTCTGTTTTTGAAGAGGCCTGTGGTCCGATCTGCATATCAAATAGCTGATTTGTAGATGAGGTCATTCCTTTTGCAGTCTGTCTGTTTGCTGGGCTGAGGATGGGCTGTTGCCTAGCAGTGGACCATGGGGTCCCTGCAGCCCCGTGAGTCAGCAGCCCCCTCCCCCCCCCCCCGCCTTGTCCATTCTGAACTCAAATCCAGGATGGCCTTTCATGAATAAGTCTCTGAAATATCTAACGGAATGGTAAGTTCAAAGCATGGGTGACATATGACCAGCAAAGCTTTTCCTTAATGGCCTTTGCTAATCAGCTTAGGTATTGTTTAAGGAAAAGAGTCATCTCCTTAACTTTCTGTTTCCTGCTCACTATCACAGGGATGGGTGACACTTCAGCACGGAAACATGGTACCCTGCTTTGGCCATGCTTAGGAACAGCTTATTGCTTGATCACGTGGTGCAAAGAGAAATTAAAATACACCGCCCTCTCTGTGGAAATAGGTAAATATGGTAGAATCTGTTGTAGATAATTGATTTCAACTTCCAAGGAAGTTTCCTTGTTCTAGAATTCTGTTAATCTGCTGGCTTTTATTGTGTGTGTGTGTATATGTGTATGTGTGTGTATGCACGTGCCCATACACACTTGCTTCTTTATGTACACACACACACACACACACACATTTTAACTGCAGGCTCTTTCTAATAGAAGTCTGCAAAAGAATGAAATCATGAATAAAAGTCAGCCAATGCCTTTGTGACTGAGTCTTTGTATGCTTTTCAAAAGAGAACAGTCATTTTACCTGGCCTAACTCTTTAAACTGTATTTTTCCATGGCTTCGTGGCTTTGATTAGTGGAAAATTGTTCCGCAGCAGAATTCTCTCCTAAAAATTAGGAATTGGAACCAGGAACAAAATTTAATTTAAATACACTTAAGATGAAGCTCATGTGTTTGAGGTGTGCATCTTATTACAGATCCTTTCCTGGGATAAATATCTTCCTTTGTTATGGTTCTCTGGTTCATTATAGCTTTTCAATCTCCAACTGCTGCTTCTGGCTGAAGGAATGGTTTTTCAGATTAGGAATATCCTATAAGGTTAAAAAAACTAATCAACATAACCTTGAACAACTATAAGGACAATGGAAAGAGGAAAAAAATAGCTGGGGTTCTTGGGTCAGCTGGTGAAATATAAAATGTGTGCCTGGACCATAAGGAATCACTCCCTGAATTATCTTAGTTACCTTCCTTGGACAAGGAAAATCAAACAACACATAGAACACGAGCACTGACAAATTATTTCAGTGAAGTGTGGTCAATAAGGGATGCTTCTCCGATTGCGGGAAGGCCATTTAGGGGTAAGTAGCCAGAAGTAAACTTGTCAGCAATGAAAAAAACTAAATACTGCTTTTTGTGCTTTTTTAAGATAGGCAATTCTATTGAATAATATTGGGATATAATTTTTTTAATGTCTTGCAAAGCTGACAAAAAAGTATCAAAATAATAACCTACATTTGCAGAAAAGTTTGAAGCTCATAATCATTTTCAAATACTTCACTTCAATGGAGCTGCCCCTTCTTCATATGCAGAAACTAAGGCTCCAGAAGCTGTGACTTAATCAAGGTCATTTAGCAAACGTAGAACTAGGAAAAAAATTTGGTCTTATCACTCTTGGATTGATGCTCTACAATGCCATGCCCCAACAGGTAACTCTGAACAGGTATCTACTGAGAACTGCAGGCTGAGTACATAAAGAAATACTATTATACGGTAATCTTATATATATAATATTATATATATGAATGTATAGTTAGAAAGCAAATCATATTTTTTTCAAAGTGGCATTTTTTAAATAAAAACATACACAAAAATGCAGTATTGGATTTCTTAAATCCAATTCTGGAATTCTGGAAATACGATCTGGTCCTATATGTCGTGGAAGTCAGCAGACATCAATTTCTTCAATAAGACTGGGGAGTAAAGAGTTATCTAATCCTGACCATTGTTAACTAAAGATGCTTTTTTTTTTTTTTTTTTTTTTTTGCGGTACGCGGGCCTCTCACTGTTGTGGCCTCTCCCGTTGCGGAGCACAGGCTCCGGACGCGCAGGCTCAGCGGCCAAGGCTCATGGGCCCAGCCGCTCCACGGCATGTGGGATCCTCCCGGACCGGGGCACGAACCCGTGTCCCCTACATCGGCAGGCGGACTCTCAACCACTGCGCCACCAGGGAAGACCCTAAAGATGCATTCTTGTACATGCAACACTGTGTAATAAAACTTAGTAAGACAAGGTACCCGAAAAGCCCAGGATGAGTCGAATTTACATCTAGATATAGCCTGATCTTTGACCTTTTTTACAGACCAAAAGCCTTTTGAAACTGAAGCTCTTGGCCACAGATTAATGAGCCGCAGGTGGGCCATGGGCCCCGGGATGATGCTCAGAGAATGTATTCAATTCATACAGCAGTGAAGAGGTTAAGTTCAGTCATCTCCTAGGGAACCAGCCGTGACAGTTCACCATAGAGTGCTGGGGCGATGACAGATCTGCTGTTTAATAAAGTAAATGTTGACTGCTATGGATGATTTTTCAAGTCCATTTTTTGTTACTGTATTCAAGTCAATGCCAACTAGCATGTTACAAACACAGAGATATTCTTCATGATGGAGAAAACTGGGGATTTAAAGACAACATCTACTACAGCAATATTTGTAAAAATGCTCTGACAGTGTGTATTTTTACAGTGGCTTATTTTAAATATTTTTGATGTGCAATTACAAGGAAAATAACATAAGGCGTCCCCACCTTGTGAAACCATTTATGAAGCTGCATCATCTTTTTCTTCGCTAATAAGGGAAGGTTAATTTCTGCAAATTACATGTAACTCAATTTTAAGCTATTGGATATTTTTTGCTATATTTGCCAGTTTTTTTTTAAAAACTGGAAACTTGATTTTGAAAATAAAGCAGAATTGCATACATGTCCCATTCACAGACACACACAAAAAAGATTCATTCAAAGTTCCTCATGCCTTTCCCCGTCTCTTTCAAAAACAGCTTTTCTGTGTGTTGTGTTGACAAGAGGTAATAGGAAAACAAGTGTAGCTGAGCTTAATGAGCAACTCACCTGCACTCTGAGATGTAGGGAGGGGAAAATACATCCACCCCAGGGCTGTTCACGTGGGAGAGGGAACATTTCTTATTTATCATGCTGCATAATACAGAATCAGTCTCCTTGTCCATAAACTCACAGCCCTCAACGTGACAGCTATTTTGCATTCTTCTGCCTCAACAGTGACTTTCCCCAGGATGCAGTTTTGCTTCTCCACCCAAGACACCTCCGTTACCCAGCTTGACATGGCTTTTGTTTGCTTCTTGGCTATCTGATTATTGTCCCCAAATACACTGGATGATAATTTAAATATATATACACACACACAAAGATAATGGCTTCATTGATAAATTGCAGAGCATATGCAGGTGTGGATATAAAATTCAGGGACTACGGCATCATAAATGAGGCCACCATTTCACAACAGCAGAGGCAGGACTCTGGTCTGTAGTGGCCACTGGGAGGACAGTCCTGTGCGGAGCTTTCGAAACACGTGGCCAGTGCTTGGGTATGCACCAGGAGCCCAGGAGGCTGCTGTCTCACAAAAGAGCTTTGTTAAACCAAATCTTTAATTCTGAGAGGAGTGCCTAATTTACACCCTGCTGCAGGCTGGCTATTTTGCATCTGCTATTTTTACAACATTTCTGAGGTATCCCTTTGTTATTGTAGTTACCAATAGAAAATCAAAGGCTGGCTTTTCCCCCTCCCCCTAGTAATCTCCCAGTATTTTGTCATCCTCACTCTGCTCAAGATTAGAAAAATCAACAACATGATTCCCAAACCTAATGAATAGACAACTCTAAGGAATGTGTGTGATTTTTTTTTTTGTACCAAGTATATATTCTAGTAGTAAATTCTGCGATGTTCCCTACATCAATGGTGCGTAACCCTGTGATATTCTAATAGGATTTATGCCTGTCGGCTTTCTCTATGCCCTGCCATGCTGGATAAAGGCAGGCAGAGTTCCCCTGGTAACCATGGCCACTCCACTCCCAACTCTTGGCAAATTCCTCCTCAGCATAAAATAGGCAGTGCTGGGGAGACAATGTCCGCTGATACATAAACATGACAGACTCATCTCTGGAAACCTAAGGTATCCAGCCTCAGACTGCGTTTCGATTTTTCTGATTGTTGGGCCAGATACTTCTATTCAATCTTCCCTTTCAAACATCTGCAACTGGCAAACAAGAAAATCTTAATTCTTTCCAGATTCAAATCTATTCCTAGTCAAATGTCACCCAGGCTCCACCGAGGACGGAGGAAGCAAAACTCTTCATGCATCTGCTCAAATTGAAAAGGTTATTTCACTGTCTTCAGGATGACTCTTGAGCCGCTGGTGGAGGTAGAGGCCGCGCCCTGAAGGCAGGGGTTGCTAGGAGACGAGTCCAGCTTGCAGAGCGCATTGGTTGGCGTTATCTCTAATTGACAGCTCCTCACCCTCAGGGTCTAATTCTAACCTTGAGACCAAGACCATAATGAGAGGGCAGCTTGCCGTCACCCCTGTTTCGGGCTAAGGCAAGGAGATTACTGGCGGCCTGTTTTTCTGGGGTTTTGTTAGGCTTCTTTAGGATGGAGACACAGAGGGAGAGAGAGAGAGAGACTGCGGCTGCTGTCTGCAGCCCCCCATCGCATCACTGGGGGCTTGTTTGATTCCTGCCACCTGAATAAACTTTCCCTTTCACTTAAGATGATCTCCCTTTGAAATCAGACCGGTATGCCAGAGAGGAGAAGCCTTCACTGAGCTTTGAAAGGATTTGGAATTTGAGCAGGGAAGGTGGATTTCTTAAAAAAAAAAAAAAAAAAGGAAGGAGGGGGAGGGGCAGAGAAAGGAAAGAAAAAGGAAAAAAAAAACCAAAAAACAAAAAAACCCTACTAGATCTCCAGGTTCAAACGCTCACTCCATCCCCCACCTGCTGTCATTAATAGTGTTCACTGAGGCCTGTGTTTCTTATAAGATATGATTTAGGACTTAAAGACAAACAATAAAGCAAGAAGCAGCAGAAGCAAGAGACTGGCAGGCCTGGAAAAGGAGGTCTTTCCCTGTGGCCGGTCCGATGAGGGTGTTGACTCATTTTTCTGAACAAAATAACATAGATCATGAGATATATATAAAGCCTGAAACTGACACACCAAATGGGCTGAGAGATCCTTCGCATCGGTGAGGAATCTATGAAGCAACTCAGATTCCTGTGAGCAGAAGGGTGAAGTCAATAAGGAAAGCACATCTGATCCGACGAAAAATTATCCCCACTTCAGGTTTCAGCTATTTCTTCTCTTCCAGGATCTCGCCCCACCCTAAATGCCAATGACCAATTTAAAAAAATGATACTAATTTTGCATTTTGAACCGGAGTGTTGTCACTTCACAGATAGCGAACCCTGATCCCAGCATTTCCTGCAAGAGGAAAATTGTTACGTTGGGGTTATTTCCTGCTTAATAAATATTGCGAGCATGCAACATACAATTTTATTAGAGGTTGTAATAATTGGAACAAAGTTATATTTCTTTTTCACAAGGCGAGGATGGCTAAAGGTTCATTTAATTGTGAGTGGGTTTCTGGAATACTTAAAATAGGAAAATACCTGAATAGTCAAGACACCAGAGATTACAGACTCTGTTTATCCTTTGTGATTATGAAGAGCCTAGACACCAAAGTCATGTGTTTTCAACCCAACAGAGGGAGAGTGAGATGGATGCAAAAGACCAAAATCAAAACATATTCTTGAACAAAATATTATGCTAGTTTTCCTCTATTTTCTAAATATTTTTATTGAAATTCCTGCAAAGCAAGGCAGTTTCTAAAAGGAATATTATTTTTAAATGCAAGCGTTGAAGGAGTTAAAAAAAAACCCTACAAAAACAGCATCTTTACAGCTTTAATTATATTTTTATTCAATTTATAAATGTGATTTAAAAAGAAAGGGCATGTCCTGGAAAAAATGAAAAATGGTAATGATAAAAACAATCAATAAATAACAAGACTTTCTTCTTATATTCTTTCCTTAAAAAATTTTTGGATATAATTTCAATATACAGCAGAGTTGCAAGAACAGTTCAGAAATGTTGTACCCTTTACCTATATTCATCAGTTATCTACATTTTGCCCACTGCATTCTCAACTTTTCTCTCTGTGTGTACATGTGTGTATTTATAGATTTTTTTTTGTCTGAACCACTTGTAACAGGTTGAAGACAACATGTCTCTACCTCTAAATGCTTCAGTGTGTTTTTCTTAAGAACGAGAATGTTCTCTTACATAATCACTGTACAATTATCGAAATCACAAAATTTAACGACATCGCAAATCTACTATCTAATTCACAATCTATAATCAAATGTTGTCATTTGTCCCGATAATGTCCTTTATTGCAATGTTTTCCCAGTTTCAGATAAATTCCAGATCTCAAGTTACATTTAATTATCTAGAGATTTGTCATCATTTCACCAAGAAGCGTTTAGAAAGTTTACGACAGAATACTGTAAGGCACTGTCAATCTTTGGTTGTTTTTAATATTCTACATTGGGAGAAAGAAGGCCTCCCAAGGTGAGTCTGCTACTGATTCTGTTACTCGTAAGATAAATCTTGACCCCTCTAAGGAGAAATGGGTCCCTATTCTCACATATTGCCTATAACAAAAGACAGTCACGGTGATTTTAAATAAATACCCTGTAAAAAATATTGATCTTATACAGAATGAGAAATGTCACTAATTACAAAATAGCTGTAGAAACCAGCATGCATATTTCTAAAAGATTCTTACACATAAGCTGTTACTAGTGTAGGAACTTTTCCATCACAGGTTGAGAGAAGGGGAATTAGAGAGAGATAGTGAGAGAGAGAGGGAAGAAAGGATAAAATAATTAAATAATCAGTTCAGGATGCAAAGAAATAAAACTAGTGAAAAGCAAGGAAAAAATCCTTTAAAAATTCAATCTGTGTATCATCTTATTACCATGAATATTATTTCATAAAAAAGAATCCTCTTTCTGTTGTAGATATTGTCTTGCTCTCAGGTCCTGCAGACCCACTTAGGGTCCAGGAGGCCTGTTGCCCCTCTTATGCCTCCATCAGCCAGAGCAGGGAGAGTCGTTCTTCTCCATGTGGTACTGGCTCTTGAGCACACACGTGGCTGAGCTCTGAGGTTGAACACTCTTCCCAGACAGCTGTGCATGTGGTCCCCACTTACTGCATTTCTAGCCTTCTCCTAACTCCACACAAATGAGTACAACCTAAAGAGTCATAACAGATGGATGTAAAATCACCAGAATGTCCCTCTCAGTGTTTCTCACCAACATAGGACCGGAGCCCTGAGAGTTTCCTGACAGCGTGAAGCTTGACATGTGTGCACACATGCAACCGCCTTTGTACAACCTCAGAACTGACTCTTCTGTGGTCGCCAGGACCACTCCTTTCCCTTGGCATGTATTTGCCAGGTCACAGGGCTTTCTATGCAATCAAACAACATCCATTATATTTCTCAAGGATGAAGATTCTTTTACAAGCATGTTTTGAATTCATTTTTCAAAACTTTGCATTTTTCTTTCAAAGTCAGCCACAGTCCCTAGGCCCCAGCCTATCAGAAGAGACAGTGGGTTTCTATCAGAAGGTGGCCTTTTCTGGAATAGAAGCTCCTCAGGGTGAAAGGAGGCAGATCCTGATTGCAGGCAGCTGTGTAGCAGGTAAGGGTTTGTTTGACTGAACTGAACAGTGCTTCTAGAAGTGGCTGCTGACTCCTGATCCCTCCTGAAGAAGAGGTTGATGGAATTAGGGACAGTCAGTGTTCTGTTTTCTCCAGCTATGATAACAGGACAAGACAGAAGACACTTTTTAATGATCAAAATATGTTTGGATCTTTCACAGTAAAGACAGTTACCAAATGTGGCTCTGACCTCTCCCTGTGTTTGTCCACTCACGCCAACCAATAGATTTCACCCTAACATTCCAACAGATTCACGACTTTTTTCTTCTCCTATAGAAGGGATCATGTCCTTAGCTTGGAGGAAAAGTAGACTCATACGGTTAGACTCTGATGATGAAAGCATGAGAAAGAAATACATTTCAAATATGCATCTGAATGTCAGGAGCTCCTAAGTAAGGAACCACAGTGTGAAAAAGCTTGCAGAGCAAACTCGTGTCATCCAGTAGACAAATGGCTTTAAGATAACAGCAGACCCAGAGGTTTTCCGAAAAACACTGAGGTCAACTCTATCTTATCTTTAAATGTGGTCATTCTTCAGCCACACTGTCTTCTTCAACCTACCTATGATCCTGCTGTGGTTCTTTTGGCCACATGTGTAAACCATCATTCACAAACACCCACACATGCCACCAGCACGCCCTGCCCTGTCCTCTGCTGGAAGGGAAATGGACTTCACCCTAGAACCACCTCTGGACCACTGACAAAGAGGACCTCAGGATATTTCAAGGTGCAAAGGACAAAAGTGCTCTATAAATACTTATTATTGTGTTGGCCAAAAAGTTCATTCCGCTTTTCCATACGAACTTTTAGGCCAACCCATTATTTCTAATCCATGCTGGTGTCCTCCTTGATTTTTTTTTACTGTGCTTTGTATCCTTGGAATAGTCAGGGTGACCTAACATGGGCATAAGTGCATTCCTGAGTTTAACCAGGGCTGAATTCATGGCATGCTTTGAGGTTACTTTTCCTTTATTGTTATTATTGTTTTAAGGCAGCTCATCCCTCATCCAGAATGCCCCTAGTCTTAACCTCAAAGGTCTGCTTTGAGGTTAAAGCATTCAGTCCCCACTCAAAGCCGAGCGTGCTATTTAATCCGTTAGCACTTTAGCTCAAAATAAATAGCACTCAGAAACGAATGTGGCTCAAGAGCCATTTTTGAAATCTTAAGCCCCAAAAAGACTGATCTGGAATTTCCTGTTTAGTCCCCAAATAGTAGAGCAGATATGGTAAGGGCAGAGCTAGGTGGAGGAACAGAGGTGGGCCTTTCATTCTATCAAATGCTGGAAGTGGAGAATTGGCCTGCTGTGAAGAACTCACATACCAGAAGCTGAATGGGCTTCTTGCTGAATTTCTGGGTGGAAACTTTCATTAGAAAAAACAAAAAAAAATAAGAGAAAAGAAGTGACCATTTACCATATTTTGTGTGGAGTTGGAGGTATGCAATAACCCTGACCTTAAGGACTCAGAAGACAACTTGCTATTATACGGTGTGTTGTGTGCCACACGCTACACTATAATTATGTATAAACTGTTAAGGGATTACAGATAAGAAAAATTAATTCTCCCTTGTGGAGTGAGGGATGACTTCACAGAGGAAGTGACATTTGCACTGCGACTTGAAAAGTGAGTGTGTCTTTGCCAAGCAGTTAAATGAGAAATACCACTCCAGGCAGTGGAATAACTTAAAACTCAGGGGTGGTATGACATTTCATGGCAGGTTCCCAGAAGGATGGTAAGCCTGCGTCAATAGGGCTCAGAGTGCAGAGAGGAAGGGGTGAAAGTCGGCCTGGGTGGTGATGCCTGGGCAGGGTGAATGATGGATAGAGTACCTGCTGTGAACGACGCCTCCTTCCAGGTACTCCGGACACAGCCCTCAGCCACACAGGATGCTCCCCAACATGTAATGAATAAATAGAGAAGTTCAGATGATGAGGGGAGCTATAAAAAGATGAAATATGTTACCTTCAAAGATAATATCTGTGCAGTGAGAAAGAAGTCATCTACCTTTGACAGGGTTGTCCAGGAGTGCTGCTCTGGGGGCCTGAGGTTTGAGCTACGGCTGTCCAGCTGTCCCCCAGCCATGTGCTCACAGTCAAAGGAAGTCAAGACTGAGTTCTCATTGCCAGTAACGGGACATCGCCAGCATGTGCCTCGCAGAGTCTGTACCAGGAAGAACTCAGCATCACCTCTGTTGTACTCCTGCCCCAAACTGAGTATTCTGAACCATCACAAGGAAACATTAGACAAAGCCAAACTGGGAGCCATTCTATAAAATACTGGCCTATGCTCTCCAGTTGGTAAAATCTGAGTAAGTTCTGTTGATTACATTATGGAAGTATATCATTAATTGCATGATATAGACCATTGCACCGTGCTTGTGAGAAATAATTCTTTATTTTTGAAAACTCACACTGCAGTTATTAGGCGTACAGAAACATCCTGCCTGCAACTTATCTTGAAATTATTCAGAAAGAAAAATATGTAACTGAGTATGTATGTGTATGTGTGAGGGAGAGAGAAAGAGAGAGAAGGCTAAAGCAAAAAGCAAATGTGTTAAAATATTAAAATTTGGGTAATCTAGGGCCTCCCTGGTGGCGCAGTGGTTGAGAGTCCGCCTGCCGATGCAGGGGACATGGGTTCGTGCCCCGGTCCAGGAGGATCCCACATGCCGCGGAGCGGCTGGGCCCGTGAGCCATGGCCACTGAGCCTGTGCGTCTGTAGCCTGTGCTCCACAATGGGAGAGGCCACAACAGTGAGAGGCCCACGTACCGGAAAAAAAAAAAAAAAAAATTGGGTAATCTAAGCAAACAGTATCCAGGAATTTTTTGTTCTATTCTTGCAACTTTTTTTTTTTTTTGTCTGAAGTATGTCCCATTAAAATACAAAAGAAAAAAAAGAAAAGAAAAATGAAAGAAATTGCAGATGTGAGAGACACTGATAACAGCTGGAGAACGGGAGTTAATCAGAAAATTCAGGGAAAAGGAATGGAAAGAAGAAAGGAGAGCCTGTATTCACGGGGAGAGGCAGTTGAGCAGCAGAAGAGAGAGCGCTCGAGGGAGTGAAGGAAAACGTCCGGTGCGACAGGACCTGCTCTGCAGCTCAGCCTCCAGAATCTGCAGGTGAGTTTTTCATTCCAGAGGCTCTGCAGGTTCCTTCAGGAGACTCCTGTTTGTCAGGGGCTGTGGGGAGGGAGCAAAGAGACTTCTCATTCTGCCTGCCTGGGCTCCAGAGAGGAAGCAGTTTCCCTGCAGCTCCCTGAGCTCCAAGCAAGCAGACTGTTCTTCCACTCAGTGAGGGTCCCAGCTAGGCTGGTCATCGGGCAGCCACACCTCCCAGGAGCCAGCCCTCGCATTCTGCATCCCTCTGCCCTCTGACCCCTTTGCTGTCAGATGTGCCCGGTTCCATTTCCTCTACAGAAGCTGCTTCTGTCCCCTGTGCTGTCGATGTGCCTCTAATGCTAGATCCAACGTGTGCTGTTCAATTGCCTGGCTGCCCTCCAGGATCTCAGAGCTAGGAACCTGCTTTGCCAACCCGCTCAGAAACTGCTCTGAGGAAATGAACGGGTGCAGACAAGCTATAGGATGGCTAGTCCTGGACCCACAAACCATTCTGTGGAATTTTATGGTTCTCTGGAGAATGGAGTCACATCAGTATCAACTTAGTCTGTCCGACTCTCAAGGGTTTGCTGACAATCTATATTTTTGGGTCTAGCAGTGCCTCATTTCACAGTGCAAGTTCAAGACAGCAAGTTCTGGAAACAGCTTGGAGTTCCATCTGGCTAATGGAAACTCACTCTCCGGGTACATGTTGGTGCCTCACCCCAGTCTTCTCGAGGATGACAGCTGGGCAGGGATGCTGTGCTCAGCCTGCAGAACACTCTGATCTGCGCTCTCTCGACCCACAAGAAAGCTGAGCTCCCTTCAGAGTGCCTGTGAAGCACCCCTTTGTGAAGGCAGCTACCCTCCTACCAGCAATAAATGGTCGCCAATTCGGGACCATTTAAACGGAGAGTCAAAGGTCCTCTGGATCTTTCCTATCAAAGATTAAATCCCTCAGTCCAGGAAAAAAGAAAGTAAAACTCCTTTTATTAACTCCTCCTTTATAACTCCTTTGTTTATTATCAGGAAACTATAGGTGGAACCATAAACCAATGACACTGATGATCTTTTCCAATTAGGCTCATGTAACTTTTGGTAGGAAACACTTAGCTGATGGCTTAAATAGTTTTCTTTCCCCTCGATTATATAGAGAAGCAATCTATTGGTGCTGACTCAAAGTCTGATTGCTTTGGCCAGGTCAGTTTATCATTTCCCTGGATTAAGAACCTCCAATTTCCTAATGCTTCTGACATCCAATCCAATTTTTTCTCAGTCTGGAGCAATAGACATCTGCTCAACAGACCCCGTTCTTCCTATGGAATCTTATTTTCTAAACTGCTCAAAGTCAGCCATTATTACATTTTCTCTCCTTACTAATTAAAAGAAAAATTGGTCTTCTAGCCTCCCCAAATATGAAGTTCTATTTCTCAACCCAATGGCTATTTAGTCAGTGCATTGAAAATTGTCATCAAATAAAAAAAATAGACAAATCCCCATACTGTTCCTTACTAGCTAAATACTGATAGAAAATTTATTTAAACATCTCTGACTCTTAGTTTTACTACCTGTAAAAATGGGATATTCATTTTATAAGATAATTATAATATGATTAAATGTACAATTCACTAATGTACACAAATTGTCTAGCATAATACCTGGCACAAAGTAGGAGCATAACAAAAGTTAGTTCCATTTCTCCCCTCTTTCATGAATCCTTTTAATGACCCCCTGCCTAGAGTAGCCTTTTACATTCTCTAGCTATCGAAAGCATTTATCTGTGCCAAACAACTCAGAAACTCAACTATGTGTTTTATTATATTTTCGCCAGTTGTTTCATGGAAATTCACAGTATAGGCCATTTAGACAGAATAGTTTCTTGTTCTTTCATATTCTGTTCCAACATAGAATATTTATTTAATAAATTCAAACTGACTTCCCATAGTCAGGATTTGAAGTGGTGGCTCCATGAGACCGTGAATTAAATAATTTGTCTTACTAATAGAAAAGGGTACGATACTCTCAATTCTGATAAATATGTAAATGAGCCAATTTATAGTAGCTAATAGAGTGTTCCCCACACAGCAGGCCTTCAATAAATGTTCCTGACTTCCTGACAGACAGGGAGGGATCACAGAATTCTTGCATTTCAACCCAAGTGACAAATAGAAATAATTCCCATGTTCTATTAGTCTCCTATCTTGTTTCTGTTATATTCAACCAGCAATGCATAGAGTTTCAGTGGGAAGAAAAGCCACTGTTTCTGTAACCCAACTCTCAATGTCCTATACCACCGAGCTCATAGTTGTTGTCCTGAAAATATGGAAACCAAAGCCTCAAAAATTAATTTCTATTTATTGAGCTCATATCTCCTTCTCTATCCTTTTCCTTGCCTCTTTTTCATAAATGGTATCTTCTCTCAGTCATATTCATTCATCCAACTGAGTCTGCACAAATATTAGAGACTTACTTGTGTCTTTAAAATTATTCCTGATTATGTAATTCTATTATTTGAATACTTATTCTTACTGATTAATCTATTCCTCATACATTGAGCACGTTCCCTGGATACAAAAATGAATTGGTATGTGAGATGACAGCGACCGGGGAATACAGAATGGAAAACAATAATGCAATAAAGGTCAATGCCAGGGGTATGGGCAGGGCTAAGTGGGAACCCCAATAAGGAGAGAGCATAGTGGTAAAATTTTCTGAATTTCCCTATTAGAGATTTACAAGAAATAGGAGTCATGCTCGACCTTTTCAATACATAAGGAAATATTTTGTGAAACTCTACATAACAGTAACTGTATCATTTTCCTCTTTTCCAATAAACTTTATGAAGGTATAATTTACCTACAACAAAATACACAATTTTTATATGAACAAATTGATGAATTTTGACAAAGGTAAACCTTTGCCTACATTAAAATTGTGAAGACTTCTTCTTACATTTTTTTCTAGAAGTTTATATCTTATTTTTTCACATTTAGAACCATAAACCATTTGGGTTTGAAGTGATAGTAGAGATTATTTTTTCTACCTGTTTCTACCTGTTATTTGTTGACAAAATTAGCTTTTTCTCCATTGATTCACTTTGGCAATGGCTCAAGAACTTTAATATCAGATAAGTAAATGCATACTTTCAAAACACTGCTATTTGAATATGATACATTTTAAAAAGATTTTAAGTCACATTTAGTTTTTTTCATTCACACTGGAATATATTGGAAGTGTAGTTATTTTGCATATAAGTGTGAAGCATTAATCAATCTGCAATGTTTGATGTTTGTTGATTAAATTATTCTTTGCTCTGATGCACAGGTTGGGAGCTAATAGACTAGGATGCTCTTCATTTGGTTTATTCAAAATACTGACAAATGTCTCAGTTTTGTTTCCACTCAGAACAGGGCCTCATGCAAAGATTTGGGGCAGGTAGTTATGAGACAGAGAAGGGGAAGAGCCGATCCCACACCTCATTGAAGGGGCTGGGGTTCCATCCCCCTGAGAAACTCTGTGGAACGTGCTCTGGAATTGTCCTGCTGGACACCCACTGCCTTTTACTGGGGACTTGACATCTTCCCAAAGCCTGCTGTCCAGAAAGCTCCAGTGTCTCTGAGGAAGCCTTCAGCTAGAGGAGCTGAGCGGGTAAGCTGTCTGAGGTAGGAGAGTGTCAACGTGCTGAAGACTGCAGACGGACACAGAGGTAACCCAGGGCTACGGCTATAGCACAGCAGGGTCCACTCCATAGACCCCAGAACACAGGGTGAGTTGTGCCATCTGATTGTTGTGCATTTACTTGTTTGTATGTGAGGGGAATGGGGTCAGATGGAATTATGAAGTAGAAGGGACCTAACACATCATTTCCTGTCTGATCTCCTTGCCCTCTAGATGGGGCAAGCAGAAAAGGACTCATCTCAGTTCCTCAGCCCAGAAGGCCAGGTTTCTCATACATTGTTCCAGGAATGGGTCCGGAAGGAAAATACTAGTCTCTTAGGTAGGAGAAGGCACTGGGACATAACATATAAGCCCACATGTATCCTGATAAATATAGGAAATGTGTACAAAATAAATGGGGTCAGAACCCTGCAAAGATGTGCTGTTATGAGATGTTTTCTCCACTGATCTCTCCAGGACACTTGCAAATCCATCATTAGTGTTTCATTCCTTTGGCTAAAGCACTGTTGTTCAGTGGGGTAGTAGAGGAAGCGTACTAAGCCACAATGTTATCATTGCAACTTTACTATAAATTAATTGACCTACTCTGTGGCAGAATTTCCAATCCGAGAACCCCTTACATAGGTTCAGCATCCTGAACCAACACTGTTGCCATTTTGAATGAAGAGAGTTCCAGGAAAAGAATCTGTAAGTGGTTGCAAGGAAAGGGGAGGAGCACAGGTGGTAGGGAGGGAAAAGAACTACACGTACAATCTCTGCTCGGGCATCCCAAGTTTCACTCATCGAAAAAATTCCTATTTTAAGTTCTGCTACTACCATCAGGGATGCCCCATCCTTGTCCAGCCTTTGAGACTGACCCTGATAGATTCCCCACTGTTAAGACATTCATGCACAAGTAGGGCAGTTGAGGGAATTGGATGAAGCCAGTTGGAACAGTGCACGAGGTGGGTTGAGGAGTTACAGTCATAGCACCTGGAGAGTCAGACACAGCACTGGTCCAGGAGTCGGAATGAGGCAGTCTTGGGGGTGGGGGGAGTGATAAATTAGGAGTTTGGGACTGACAGATACACACTACTATAAATAAGAAAGATAATCAACAAGGACCTACTGTATAGCACAGGGAAATATACTCAATATTTTGTAATCACCTGTAAGGGAAAAGAATCTGAAAAAGAATATATATATATATGCATTTTCTTATTTGATATTAAAGTTCTTGAGCCATTGCCAAAGTGAATTGGTGGGAAAATGGATACTTTTGTTAACATATAATTCTGGAAAAGGTAGAGAAAATAATCTCTACCATTACTTCAACTCCAAATGTTTTATGCTTCTAAATGTAAAACTTAAGGTATAAAACTCTAGAAGAAAATGTAAGAAAAAGTCTTTATAATCTTAACATAGGCAAAGATTTACCTTTTTCAAAATTCATCAAATTGTACATATAAATAATGTGTATTTTGTTGTAGGTAAATTATATACATACATATATATGTATATATATATAAACTGAATCACTTTGCTGTACACTTTAAACTAACACAACGTTGTAAATCAACTATCCTTCAATTTAAAAATAAAAGAATGAGGCAGTTTTGGGAGGTGACAGAATGAAGTGAAGTTGGTACAAGACATAGTTTAACTGATGGTATAAGGATTGAGACATAAAGTTAGGTAAAGTTGTGCTGAATATTTTGTGTGCACTGCTCAATCTAAAACACTTACATGGTATCTGACTCAAAGTGAGCACTCAGTAAGCATTTCTGAATGAACCAGCGAGTCATGGATAGAACTAAGTAATTCTAGGCTATGGTTCTCATGGAGCATACACGGCCGAGACTTGGTGCCCACAGTGGTGATGGCACAAAAGCTTCAAAGAGGGGCATCAGGTTAAACTAATGGGAAAAAAAGATAATTATTTTTCATTGTCCTCTTAAGCATAGTTGCTGTCCACTGCCATTTTCCAAAATAATACATATTAAGAGATTTAGAATAAAACCAGATCACCAAAGCAGAAGGCAGGTTGTCCCCTACATGCCTCCCTGTTCTCCACTAGGCTTTATCTAGCTGGTCACCAAGCCCTAGGTCTCTGCCTCTCTGACAGCTCTCCCAGCTCATCCACTGCTCTCTCCCCATGGGTATACATCCTCCAATCCTCTGTCCACGTTGCTGACAGAAATCCTCAATCTTAAATTCAAACATGAATGTGCCCCTCCTCTGCTTCAACCTCCTCAGAGTGGAGTAACTTTTTCTCTATGTGTTTTTCTCTAGAAATAGAAGAACGGCAAATCAACACTGGGAATAAAGACATTTCCTTGACTCCCTTGCAGCTGGGTATGCTCAGTTGAGCACATTTTTGCAACTAAGATAAAAGAAAAGCGCTGAAGACAGCTTCTGAAACACCCCCAACACCACAGAGAATTTCTGTGGACCCCTGACCCTTTTCTTCCTTATACCTTCCTCTTTCTTTCTGGTTGGTGGAGAGATCTCAGGATTTGGAGCCAGGAATTTAACTACCCTTATTGTTCTCCTATTTCAAGATTTTCTTCATGAGGCACAAAGACATAATGAGCCCAGACCAGGTACCACAAGAGGGTTGATGTGACCACAATGCAATCTGTCTTGTGTGTGTTTGAGAGGGCTTGGGGAAGTGTGGGGCCTGGAAACAGTGCAGCCAATCCAAGCAAAGCTAAAGTCCTTTATTGAAGAGACAGTAGGAAGTTTGCATTTTTAATACATTGGTATTAGAAAATAATCTAAACATCTAAAAATCTAGATAACACCAATAATTGTGTTATAATAATGCAACATAAACAGACTGTGTTGGAAAAGACAAAGGCCACTTCTACATAATTAACAACTCGTAAACTAACGTCTCTTTTGCTATTAGATCAAATTCTTAGAGAGGGCACTTGGGACAATGGGGTATAAAGCAGTGTATTTTTCCTGATTCCTAACATGGCGCTTTGGACTGTGTCATAAAAAGAACCATGGGTTAAGATTCACAAAATCAGGATCTACTTGCAGTACATCCTAATTAGCTATAATTTGGGAGGAGTCACTGGACACTTCTGCACCTCTGTAAGTCTGGGAAAAGAATATGGTGGGAGCCTGCTTCTCCAGATTGCCACAGGAGACCGAAGGTTTCATGCACGAGTGAAATCTGAGCGTACCCATGCACTATAATGTTTGTTTTTTATTATTTTAGAGGCAAAAACAAACGGCTAAGATATTCAAAGATTTTCTAGTTAAATAAGAAAAAAATGTCGTTTCAGATATCAGTTAAAAACCATTCAGAATGTACATATCAGTCCCAGGAAATACACTGAATGAGTTCCCTGCATGCATGCATTGTTTGAAAGCTCTCTGTCTGATCACAAGTTACAGGTGTAATTCAGCAAATCTTTTCTGCTTTCTTCTAAGAAATCTAATAAAACCAGTTCTAGGAAAAGCCTATATGGTTAGAACCTACCAGAGAAGAATATATATTCAGAATACCACCTCCAGGTCCAAATAAATAGATTTTCTTATTATCACTACAATCTGATCTTCAATGTATAAAATGTGGATAAAATAATAAAAGTAAGTGAAAAAGAGTAGAAAAAAGTAGAGCTAAAACAAAATTTCTCAAATAAATAATCCAGATGGTCTGAAATACCTTGGTGAAGTTTTTTCGAATAGTAATGAGAAAAGGGTTTAGATGTTTACACAGTTCGGCATCTTGCTCTGCTTCCCCAGGGGATGAAACCCCCTCTCCTCTGGGTTGTCCTTAGCCTCCTGCATATGTATTGACATGAAATTGCCTACAGAGGGGTCTCAGCTTGTGGGAAAATTTGCAAAGGACTAAGGTGAATAAGAATTGCTCAGTGCTAAACTAGATTTCCTCCCCGGTGAAGTTCACATTTAAATTGTGCTCTGGCCAGCTGCGCGAGTAAAATGAAAGCTCAAACCAAAATAAAACAACACTCTTGGTTTCCATCTCTTTTACCATCACTCATTCAGCAATATTCATTGAGTGCCTGCTGTGTACAAGGACTGATTTGGAAATGAACAGGACTGAGAGCTTCACTTCCCCTTTTTTTTGTATCTGAAAGTCAAGAGGTATATTTCAATTAATATAAGATGTAAACAGTGAGGTTCCTTAAATGCATTGCCCCATTCATGAGAGAGATTAAGCTCAAATATATTTTTAGGGAGTGGATGGCAGGGGATCTAAAAAGGCAATGAAGAAAGGCAGCTGTTAAGTTGTATCAGGACTAAAATGTATGATTTGAACTTCGGAGGTTTGGGAATTAGTAAATAAAATGGCTTCAGTAAAGGCAGCAAAAAGAAGGGTGTGTGTATGTTGGGATATCAGTAAAGTGGGGTTACATGAGGAGTATATGGGACATAGTAAAGGGACATAGAAACAGTTGGAAACCTCAGCTGGACCAATGATTTTATCCATATTCTGTGGGTGATATAAAACCAAGGAATGTTTGTAAATAGAGAAGTGACATTAAAAGGACAAAAGAAGGGATTGGACATGCATATTGATTGGGTACCTGCTGTTTCAGCCACTCTTATAGGCACTTAATCTTACTGCAGATAACCGTGCAATAAATAACCCACCTCAGAGATGGTGAGTCACATTTTCAGTCATTTGGCTGACTCCTGTCATTGGCAGAGTTGGGATTGGAACTGATTTCTTTCTGGCACCAATACTCTCTCCCTCTCTCTCTTCGTCTCTCTTCCTCTCTCTCTCTCTCTCTCTCAATACCATGTCATGAATTATATATAATAATCTGATAATACTTTAAAATATGAACAGAAAATATGATCCTTAACATGCTTGCAAGAGAAGCATAACATAAAAGCAGAAGGTCTGGCAGTAAGATTTTAATAAGTCTTATTCATATGAAATGATGACAAAATAATAACTGACATGTATTGAGCAGTGAATACAAGCCAGTGACTTACATGCATCCCTTCTTTAAGAGTTATGTAAAGGTTGCTACTGGTGGGGAAAAAGTTATGCCAAAAGAAGACGCAGTCTAGGCAGAGGCACGGTGACGTGAAAATAAGGCATACGCAGTTTAGGAACTATTGCCCCACTGATATTGTGGAAGTGTAATTTGAGAGCAAAGCATCCAGAGGTGAAGCCAGAGTGGCTGGGCTAATGGTGACGGCTTTTCATGGTGCTGAGCAGCCTTGTCTTAAACGGAGGCCCTGGTAACACTCGGCCGAGCTGAACAGAAGCTTGCTGACAATCAGTAGTTATATTTGGTAACATATTTCAAGAAGGAAGTCTCAAGACTAATTAAAAAATTAATCAGCACTCTGACCAACACAAAGGGCCAAAGCACTGCTAAGCTCAGCTATAAGCCACTTTATGGTTTTATTCCTAGGGGACTAATTAATACCTTGTGAAGAAAGGAACAGAGAAATGATCATGTGTCTCTTTGGAATAGGTAGTAGATCAAATTCTCTGTCTAGAGCAAAGCTCCTATGTTGTGACACCCTTTTGTTGACTAAAATTATAGATATTTGTGCTTTGTAAAGGCATATGCCAGAGAGTCTAGAAATATTTCCCATTAGTCAGGGTAAGTAATGACAGCTGCTGTGACAAACTGACCTTCAAATTTCAGTGACTTTACAAAACAACCTGCATATTGACGCATCCAGCTCACCAGGCAGCATCAGAGTCCAACAGAGTCAGTGCAGGGGTCCAGGGTTAGGGTGCCCTGCTGGTCACTTCTTACTCTGTGCTATGGACACAGCCCTTACATGGTCCCAGCTGCCATTGTGGTCATTCTGCTACGTGCCCATTGCCTGTTCTGGGGTAGAAGATGATGAAGACTGGCTAATGTCCTCTGGCCAAGGTGCTTTGTTGACCTGGCTGTTCAGTGCCTCTTCTGCTGGGGATCAATGTGAGACTCAGAACTTTCTAGGATTCTCACCAGACTTACTGTCCATCACCAGTCTTCACCCCTTGTGATCTCTTGGTCTCCCATCCATACTCTGATCTTTAACAAAGGGACGGATTACTGTAACTTAGTTGTTTCTGAGACTGAGTGCTTTTATCTCAAAGTAACTTTAAAATATCATTTAATATTTTGGGGGTTATAAATCATTGGATTTTCCAACCTGAAAGGCTTTTATTTCTGTACTTTCTTTATTCCTTTTCATTCCTGACTGTGAACTGGTTGTTTCTCTCTTAAGCTTATCTGTTTCTTGCTGCACTTTGCTAAATTCAGCCAATGATCAAGAATGAAATCAAGATGTTGATTCCTTTCAAAAAACTTTTTCTAGAGCCTTAAGGTCTAAAAAGTGAAGTTACAAAGGGGAGGAAGATATTTTCAATACATACAAAAAATTAACACAGAGTCATACAAATATTCCTGCAAACCATAAAGAAAAACATAAAATTCAAGAGAACAATGGGAAGATACGAACAATGGGAAGATAGAAGGTATTCTACAGAAGAGGAAACACAAATAGCAAATAGGCACAGAGAGAGATGACCAGAACTCTTATAGGTCAAAAATATACAATTTAACACCACCATGAACAATAATTTTACATCTGTTCTACTGAAAAATAATTAGAAAATAAAAATATTTGAACAAGAATATTTAAATCAAGACTCCATGACTGCAAAAATGGAAACAATCCAGAAGTGTATCAAAAGAAAATAGATAAATAAACTATAACATATGTTACAGCACTCAAAACAAGTGAATAGCAATGACATACAATGATATGATGAACCTTAGCGATATCATTTTAAGTGAGCAAAGTTCATCCTAAAAGATTATATGCAGCATAAAATAAAACATATTTTGTAAAGTTAAAACAACTAAGATAGACATATATAATAAAGCTCTATGTAAGGCGGCACACAAAATGATGAGGGATGTGGATGCCTTGAGGGTTGCCTCCCATGTGTTACCAAGGTGATGGGATGGAGAAAACTAAATGGCAAAATGTAAGTTATATTCAAGGTCCTGGCTGTTCTCTTTAATGGTAGGTTCATGAGTACTTATCAAAAGATCCTAAATAGGTAATTTGCTAAATAAATGATTGTGAACCATATGTGGACTAATGTGTTTTTCATGAACCTAGATGATTAATCCGTAATCCAGTTATGTGCACTTGACATTCAGAAACTGAGAGGAAGGAAGGAGGGAAAGGGAGGGGAAAGGAAGGAGAAAAGCAAGGGAGGAAGGAAGGAAGAAAGCAAGGGAGGAAGGGGGGTAGGAAGGAAGGACACTTTTTTGGTAAACCAAGCAGAAAAATTAAGCTTCCTAAAAGTGATGAAATTAGCCTTGTTTCATGCTTTTCAGCACCGATAGTCAATGCCAGAAATCTGGCAGTAGAGGAATATCTACTAATTTCTTAGGGAAAAGAAATTGTGAGCCAAGAATATTGCATGCCCAGTTATTTTTTTTTTTAACTGTAAAAAAGGAAACAGGAAGACATCTTTAAACAGAAGAAAAAAAAAGAAATGTAACCCCCATATGTTCTTTTGGAAAAAAGGCTTACTTAATGAAATAACTAATACCTCAATTGATGTACAGAGAAGAAATGATAAAAAGAAACTGTGCTGTACTCAGTGCAGGAAAACAATAGAACTCTTTGTATGAAATTCTGAGGGAAAGAGCGCATGACCCAGCACTTCTATTCCTGCCTAAGATGTCATTCAGGTACAAAGGCACCATGTGGATTAGAGAATTATTTGCTCTTAATGACAATGAAACCCAATCAAACAAGAAATCAACAAAGAAATTGTTGGAATGAAGATATTTTAGGAAAAAAAAAGAAGAGTCAATTTGATTATGAATCGATTAAATGAAGAACTTTAGCTACACAACAATTTTGGGTATAAAATTGAATATATTTCTAATAAAATGCAAGTGAAAAATAATTTTAGGAACCAGGAAGTGAGGAAAGAGAAATGTAAGAGCACTATTTTCTTCATTTAGTATATTGTACAGTAAACCAACACTGTGTAAAAATGAAACAAATATTTAAATTGAAGTGTAACTGTGGCAACATCTGATTGTTTTACAGAATCACATTAGTACCTTTAGAATCTTTTTCAGGAATCAAATATGTAGTTATATATGTTTAAGATTTTATTTTTAGAGAAGTTTTAGGTTTACAAGAAAATTGACAGGGAGGCACAGAGATTTCCCATATACCCCCTGTCGTAACACACACATAGTCCCTCCGACCAAAGTCACTTATCAGAATGGTACATTTTTTACCAAGGATGAATCTCCATTAACACACTATAATCACCCTAAAACCATAGTTTACATTAATGTTCACTCCTGATACTCTATGGGATTGGAGAAACATATAGCCATATAACCCATCATTATACTATCATACAAAGTATTTTTTATTGTCCTAAAAACTCTCTGTGCTCTGCCTATTCATCTTCCCCACTCTCACTCCTGGCAACTACTGATCCTTTTATTGTCTTCATGCTTTTGCCTTTTCCAGAATATCATATGGTTGGAACCTTACAGGTTGGCTTCTTTCACTTAGTTACACGCATCTAAGTTTCCTCTATGTCTTTTCATGGCTCGATAGCTCATTTCTTTTTAGCTCTGAATAATATTCTATTGTCTGCATCTACTACAGTTTATCTATTTGTTCACCTACTGAGGAAATCTTGGTTGCTTTCAAGTTTTGTCAATTATGAATAAAGCTAGTGTAAACATCCTTGCACAGGTTTTTGTGTGGACGTAAATTTTCAGCTGCTTTGGGTAAATACCAAGAAGTTTGATTACTGGATTGTATTGTAAGAATATATTTAGTTCTGTAAAAAAAAATATACCAAACTGTCTATCAGAGTGTCTGTACCACTTTGCACTCCCACCAGCAATGAATGAGAGTTCCTGTTGCTCCACATCCTCACCAGCTTTTGGTGGTGTCAGTGTTCTGGATTCTGGCCATTCTAATATGTGTGTAATGGTATCTAACGTTTTTGTTTTTGTTTTTGTTTTTAAATTTGCATTTCCCTAATGACATATAACATGGAGCATCTTTTCATATGCATATTTCCCATTTGTATATCTTCTTTGGTGAGGTGTCCATTAAGGTCTTTGGCCAAATTTGTAATCAAATAATTTGTTTTAATATTTTTGAATTTCAAGTGTTCTTTATATATTTTGGATAACATTCCTCTCTCAGATGTGTTTTTACAAATATTTTTTCCCAGTCTGTGTCTTGTCTTCTAATTCTCTTGATATTGTCTTTCTCAGAGCATAGCATTTAATTTTAATGAAGTTCAGCTTATCAATTATTTCTTTTATGAGTTGTGCCTTTGGTATTACATCTAAAAAGTCATTGCCATATCCAAGGTCATCTGGGTTTTCTCCTGTGTTATCTTCTAGTTTTACAGTGTTTTTAAAATTTATATTTAGGTCTATGATCATTTTGAGGTAATTTTTTTATGAAATTAAAATTTTTATCCTGCTAAAGTAAAACTAATTTTCAAAAATTTCATAAAATAACACAACGTGATCTCATTTTTATTAAATGGTTTGTCCCTATATTTTTGCTTATCCATCTCCCTGTCTGTTGATCTAACCTCATATCTATATAAATTTACATAAATGAGCAGCAGTTGTAAACTCACTGTCCAAATTTACCTACAGATATATACTGTTTAGTTCACACAGGATTCTGCTGTCATTTTAACTCAAATCTCAATTCATTTAGCCAGGGTGTGCCATTTCTGTTTCTTTTCAGCCACCTCATCCCTACTTGCCTTTCACCTAGTTAATGCAGTATTTATTTCACCTTACTGGCCCTTGAAGTAATATGATTCTCTAACCACTGCATGAACAGTGTACAAAGAATGTTCTTATAATCTGAATAAAGAGACATGTTATATTTCTATGGTCTTTTATTCTTTTTAAAGTTTTTATGTCTGTAGTGTTGGAAATTTGTATAATGTATTGGTACAATTTATCTTAAAACTATAAAGTCAATGTAAATATATTCAATGCATGCAATCAGTTAGAGACAAATGCTTGTAATGCTTTTATTTCACATGGTGACTTACATGCAAAATGACTGATAATAGTGTGTAGATTGATGACAGTTTTGATGCCATGTTATCTTAAGCAGATTCTGTAACCAATATGACAGATGTCAATATTTATAAAGTAAGCACAGTGATATGTGTACCTAATTATATCTTAAAAAACATTAGGAAAAAGGCAGTGATGTACATGAGGTGCTTTGAATAACTTGGAAGAAAAAAAAAGATATATAAACTCAAGACGGCATTTGAAAAGATGATAATTTACTATGGGATTTTTTTCACCAATGGATCTCAGCCCCACTTAAATACACTGTCTGGAAATCATTAGTAAATTCCCAGAAATGTGTAGATCCATCTAGATCAGCATACTTGAGCAGATTCTACAAATCAAAGCAAACCTTTGTCATGAGACTTAATCTAAAAACGAAATGACTATTGTTAAGAATTCTCTAACCTTCCTTTAGCCATCACCTGCATGCTAACATTCAAGCTTGAGAGTGGTCTTTCACAGTTGATCTGCAGCACAGATTTTACCTTCTTTTTCTGCATCCCCAAGCTCCTCCTACCCAGCCTCCACAAACCTTTGTTGGAGGCACAGAAAACTACTCTCTCCTGAGGGAACCATGAACCTCCACATCCTGATTCTGTGCATGCTATTCTCTCTGCTAGAATAAATTGACCCCTTCCCTGTTTTTACTACACCTGCAATTTTATGCTCAGCCTTCAATGCCCGACTCTTGTGCCATCTCTGCCAAGAATCCTTTCTGTACACTCAGAGATGACTAAACACACACTTCTGTGTTTCAACAGTGGATTGTTCAGACCCCTCCTGGTGCTCATATCACTGTGAAACTACGGGCTGGGCTTAGGTATTCTCTCTGCTTCCTGTCAAATCTATTAACTCTTGATACCATTGACAGTGAACATGGATCTTATGCACATGCTGGGTTGAGAGGAATTGAATTACAGTGAAATAAAAACCAAGTTTATAATTTCATGCAATAAACTTTAGGTAGGTGGTCCAAGAATTACAGTCCCAATTATCCTAGTAGTGAGGTATCAGTACCCAGGCAAACACATCTACTGGAGAGTTGGCTGAGGTTTGATTTCATCCTTCGATTCTATTTTTCAGATGGGATATTGCTTTATTGGGTCATTCCTGTGTAAGGAGTGATTTAGTTAAAATAATATATTTTAAGAGATCACCTAGCTCTATGTTTCACTTTGTATTTGCTTTATGTTTGAACTGCATTGTAAAAGCCTCAACGCCTCTAGAACATAAGCTTTGCATAACAGAAATTGTCTTTTGATCATTATAATGATCTTACGTTATATAAAAGCAAGTGTTAGCATTTTTCTTCTCTGGTGCTCTTTTGGAGTTGTTAATATTCTCAGTATCCAAAACATGTGTCCTGAGCCCTGTTGCCTGCATGCTAATATCTTTATTGTAAAACTGTAAAGTAGACAGGACAGGCATTGTCTGTTTTATAAGTAGGTAAAATATAGGAAGAGTTAACTGATTTTTGAAAGCCTGACATATTTCTATGACACCATAAAAAAGACCTGTTGACTAGAATCAGGATTCTGTGATTGAGCATGTAGATTTACGCTAAACATGGAGTCTGATTTGGGGCTGTTAGAGGAGGCTTTTTGCATTCTTAACCCTCAACTACATCATCAGCAAAATAAGAAAAAAAAAATATATGTATATATAAATACTGCTTTCTAATACTATCTTCTTATCACTCTGGTTCTTTGACTACAGAGAACTGCCCTGGGTCAGGAAGAGCCTTCAATAATTATATCAGCATGGAGTACAGTACCGACTCCAGAGCTCCTTTCCTGGGTTGGGATTGTGTCACTTCTTAGTTCTGAGAACCAGGTAAGTTGTGTGTTAATTACTTTGAAAGAAAAGTCACTTCTGTTTCGAAATCACTCTGTCTCCATTCAACCAAAGAGCATAGAAATGCTTGTTGGAGATGAGATGTGAAATTCTGCTCATTGATGAAGTGAAAAATGGACAGCCTGAGTGGACAGAGGGTCGATGGGTAGTATTTCTGGGTAAGTAAAATTTTTGTGAATCTCTCCATAAAAGAATTTTTAAGGTCCATATGGGCCATGAAAACCTGGTATGCTATAAAATTATTTTTCTTGAATAATGACTGTACTGATGTGGTCTTATGAAAGATATGTTTGTGAGGTTAGAAGTGAGCTTCTGCTGGTCCAGATAGAATGTCCCATCCCCAGGTATCTGGGGCCCTGAGAGTCTGAGGATCAGGGCAAAGCAATATCTGAAAGTAAAATCTAGTATTAGAGCTCTGGGGAAGTGCCACACACACAAAGGGGACCGAGGAAAACTCAGGTCATCTTTTCAGAAGCATGAGTAAGGAGCTGAGAAGATAAAGTGAGTCAGAAATAGGTGAGAGTTGAAGCAGGGTCTTACTTGCCTACAGCATCTCTTGCCCCAACACTGCCTAGTTCCATCTCGTGGGCTACTCCAAGGGCTAGAAGCAGGGTAGCCACTGCTGAGGACAGTTTCATCCCAAGCCATGGATCTCACAGGCAGTCCATTCTGAACCTGTGTTGCTCACAGAGTTTCACATTTGCCACTAATGCAATACAAAGGGAAAGTTGAAAACTAAACAGTATTATCAATAGTGACAGAAAGCTTTTAGCCTGACTCCCTTATGCAATGATGGATATTGTTTACCATATTTTACTTGTTGCTTTTAAACTTTCCTTGTCAGAATGAATCATGGTTAAGGGGAAGGGGACTAGATTATAGACAACATGATTTGTCTAATTGAGATTGCCCCTCATCAAGAGGCAGGAGCAAAAGTAAGCAGAAGGAACAGACAAGCTTGTCCGGGAATGAAAATCATTCTCTCTGCCAGAATCTGTCATGGGTGCACCTGGACCTATAAGAAAGAACGCAATCTGTCATGTGGACGATTTTCTTCCTGCACTAAGGGAGTGGTGTTTCAGTTTGACTCTTGCTATCTGATGGCTCGATAATGAAGATTGATTTACTTATCCCTTAGCTACATAAATTAGTGTACAGGAAAAAATATCTTGCAGCTGCCCAGAACCTGTCTTTAAAGATGCCTTATTTAGTCTCCTGTTACGGGCAATGAGGTGTATGGAAATGCATAGAAGGGTGATTGCCATGTGCCTGCTGTCCCCTCTCATCCTGACTCCCAAAGAATTCTAGTGCACTGGACATTCAGTAGACACATGTGAACTTTTCACAGTGATTTGTATGTTCATGTTATTTCTTTCTCGTTTTGGTTCTGGCTAGATCTGATTTGCTTAATATTCTTGGGAGGAACAAAATAATTCAAGAAACCTTAAGTAACAACAATCAACATTTTGATAAATACAGAACTTACTAATTATTAAGCTGAAATCAAGACTCATTCTTTAAAACAAAGCAATACAAAACATAGACATTTACCTCTTCAAAATGAACAGGATTAATCATGTATCCATAAGAGGGCAAGAGGTTATTAAAGATAATTATTAAAAGTGTTAGTGGCAAATGTGAAATGGTCCAGGTGCTGGGACTTCTCTGTGAAACAGACTTAAACCTTCATAGACCATATTGCTGTGCTATTTACATTATTCTGTTGCATGGCTCTGATATAAAAGCATATCCCAAAGACCCAAGAACCAGGAAACCTGGGTTCTAATGCATCATTAACAAAGGCTGTGTAACCACAGTCCTGACAGGTAATACTCCCAAAGTTCATCCAAATAATGTCCCTCATCAGTACCAAGAGGAAATGGACCAGAAGTCCTCCAAGACCATGACTGCCTGATTATCACTGCCCAGTCAGGCTCACACCTCTATGACTTGGGCTAGTTAACATCGTTAATCTTCACTTAACTCAACATAGACCTAAAAGTACACCCTTACATCATAGGGTGTTGTGGAAAGTAAATTGAACAATAACACAGATAAAATATTTAGTGTTGTGCTTGGTTCATTGTGACTATTGATAATGTGAGCTATTATGACTGCTCTTGTTATTCATGAGTAATCGTGATGTAAGATGGATTGTAAGTACATTTTACTGAGAAGCAAAAGAACACAAGAGGCAAAAAGATACTTTTCGAATGCAAGCTATGGGAAGGAATTAGGAAAGAACTGTGATTACATACAGAAGTGAAGAATGACTAAGAAAATAGGAAGTGGGACGGCATTCATGTGGGTCAAAAAATGAGTAGAAAATGGAAGGAAGGGAATAAGTGCCATGTGCAGAAAACCGAGTCTGCTTAGTTGTCCTGTAGAGCATGAGAATGGCAGAAGGAGAACTGGCTGTAAGGGTAGAGTTGGGTCTAGATGTGGGTGTAAAGACAGGTCATGATCGCTGCTAATTCCATTATTTCTGGCTTGAGTGACAGGAAGGATGATGAGGTTCATTGGGTGAAATTCTTAATTTCTTGCTCCACACATTTCCAGGAAGAGGGATGCCCACCAAAGTGAACTTCCTGGCCTCTTTGCTACTCCTTACTCATTCCTCCCTGTAGAGAAAAGTGAGTTAATCTGAACTGGTTGGTTGTGACAGGTTTGGATCCACTTTTCTTAATTGGATAACGTCACTCTATTAAAAGATTTATTGCTGTGGAGTTTGGACCCTTTTCTTCCATTTCCTTCTGAAATAGTGAGAAACAGTCTCCCTCCATATGTGTGTCTTCTCAGACCCAAGTCTTCCCACTGAGTTTGTTCAGCTGGCAATTCCGAGATCTGGATTTGACGCCGTGGAGGGGTGTCAGGCAGGGAATGCTGGCAAGTCCATTTGGTCATATGTTAACCAAATCTTTCCACCTCTAGACTTTATCTGTAATAAATCCCCCAACTGTCTGATTCCTGGGTCTATCCCTCACTTGGTTCCAAACTAGGCTGTGCACTGGGGATGCTAAACCCTAATGATGCCATATAGAATCTGGGAAAGATTGAGGACAATGGGGGCAGTGTCACTCGTGTATCCTGAACTACCCAGTAGACTTCCAATGGATCAGCTCCTTTTACTCTCACACCTATTACCCATGGAAAAACCTGAGACTCTGAGTTGAAGTCAGTCACAGACTTTGTAGGCAGTAGCACAACATTTGAGTCTAGAGATTTCTGAGCTAAACGAAGCACATTCTTTTCTGCTATGTCTCATTGCTGATTTTCAATTAAACATGTTAAGGTTAATATTTCTTTAGTTTTCTTCTAATTGTGTGTGTGTGTGTGTGTGTGTGTGTGTGTGTGTGTATCTCACATTCCTGGTTGGATTTAAACCTACTCAACATGACAAAAAGGAACAATAATACCTACTCCTTTCCTTGAAAAGCATATAGTTGCTCATATTGTTGAAACTTTACAAATATGTCGTCTGGATTATATTTACAGATTGTAAGTGATTACATATCTTTTAGGGATTTCATGAAATCATGCTTCAAGGGCCCCAGCATTAGAAAGTGTCAGAAATGAAAGTGAAGGCCAAACTAGAAATTCCAGAATTGAATTTGTGCCAGGAACGTGAAAGGTCTTACTTAGACAGATCACTCAGCTTCTTTGCAACCTCAACTTCCTAAAAGCCACCCATCATGGAAAGATGTCTAGGAGATCAAAACTCTGTCAGATGCAGTAAGTGTTGAGGAAAAAGAACCAGCATTAACGTTTAACAACAATGCTGATTCCTTAAGAGTCTAACTTGTTTTGAAAATTCCTTTTATTGCAAGTTAGAATTTTTCTTTCTTCAGATATCTCCAAACCCATATTGGAGATAAGTATAATAAGTATGAATCACGAGTACCTTTATTAGTCACTATAATGGATGGGTGAGATTTACTGACTAATTATATATTAAGTCAAACAGTTCTATTCCTCCTTGAGCTCATCTTCCCAGGGTTTGCAGACTGTTTTTCTGTGTGTTTCCTAGACAAATTCCATTAGCCCAGCTCTACATTTTAAGTTTATGTTAAGCTTATACAACATATTCTCTAGTCTGCTATTCATGCACTAGCTTGAGCCCCATTCCATTTCTTGCTGGGATCTGTACAGGTGCATAAATTTTGCTATGTCAGTGCCCTCAAAATACAATTCCAGGTACCATCTCAGTAGCTCTAAATTCTATTTGTTCATCACACTGTCTGAATGTATATTAGCATCTTTTGTTCCCTCCTTTTTATTAGCAAGTGTAAATGCTCCTATTACATGTGTTTACCACCACTGTTTATTACTATTATTTGGTTATCCTGAAAGCTTCCAATTTACTTCCTGTTTCTTACATTATTGCATATCACAGTATCACAGTAAGGAATGCAGAGTTCATTATATATTTCATTGAGTTCTCCCAGTAACCATGCTCAGGCTTAGAAACTTATCTTTGTGAGCAGGGCTACTGATCTGATGGTGCCTTGTCCCAGCAGACAGGCTCATCTTAAGTTTAGCTGACAAGAAACCATGGGTACACATCAGAGTGTCATACTCCCTGGTTGGGTTATATGCAACTACTATCACAAAAGCAGTAACAAAACAGTACTACCTTCCAACAAAGGGTGAATGCTAAAATGCAGAAAATAATTTTAAGTACAGAGAATGTACTTTGCCTCCAGCCCAGGTCACTTCTGTTCCAACATTTCTTTTTCCACGGAGGTGAAGCCATGCACCAGGGAAAGGCCATGTGAGGTGCTAACCAGAAGGCAGCTGTCTGCAAGCCAGGGAAAGAGTCCTCACCGAAACCTGAACCAGCAGAAGCCTTGATCTTGGACTTCCAGCCTGAAGAACGGTGAGAAAATAATTTTCTGTTGTTTAAGTGACCCAGTCTATGGTGCTTTGTCTAGGCAGCCTTAGCAGGATAATACTATGGGAGTTATTGTCCAAGTGGAGGTTCTACAGCATGTGATTGGCAAGGCGGGGAGTAAGGATCAAAGAGCTGGATGCTTACAACAGACAGTTTGTAGGTGGTATAGTTATTATTTGTGAAACTATAGCATGGAATTAAGTGGATGAGTTGGGGCAGGAAGAAAACATTCTATTATAGTGAGGCATTTAAGGAACTAGGAGATCAAAACGTGGAGACACCACTTGTGCAGAGATGATGAAGAGAATCAGGTTATGCCAGGATTGTGTAGGAAATGGCACGCTTAAGGGTCACTTTCCACTTTCCTTGTATGGAGAATGACCTGGAGATCAGGAAATAGTTATGAAAAAAAGTCAAGCACTGGTGTACAGTATGCCCAAGTCTTTTTTTTTTTTTTTTTTTAACATTTGTTTTTAAATTGAAGTGTAGTTGGTTTACAATGCTGTGCCAATCTTTGCTGTACGGCAAAGTGCCTCATTTATGCACATATATGTATTCTTTTTTAATTTTCTTTTCCATTATGGCTTATCACAGGATTCATGAATATTTCTTTTTAAAAGCAAGAGAATAACTGAGTGCAATGTGAGAAAGGGAGACTTGCTTCTGATAAATGCTTGATGTTAGAAAACCAACACCAGGGCGAGGCTTCACAGAAAGTGGGCTTCTTAAAGGACAGACAGGGATCAGTTGGCGTAAAGAAGTGAAGAAAGCTCTCCAAGAATAGTGTAATGATCCAGGGGGATTTTCTGGTTTTCAGTTAGAAGCTGTAGTTTCCAAAGACTTACTAGCAAGCAAAGGCAGTGTGGCTTGACCTAAGGCAGGGAACAACAGAAAAATAATGAAAGGATGGAAGGATGGTGTGATGGGGAATGAAAGCAGAGATGGCTGTCATTTAACCTCAATGGATTTAACCTCCAGTCATTTTAAGTATTTTTATATAATCAAGGTCTGTTAACTACTGTATCACATTTAGTACCAAAACCTCAGTGGTTTCATACAGCTAAGGTCTAGTTTTCATTTCAGTACAGTCTAATGATGAGTATATTTTGGTGTTTGTCATCCACCTGTGACCTACCTGGTTATTTCAACACAAGCTTTAGCTGTGTTGAAGGAGGGGGAGCAGCAGGGCTAAAATTGGGGAGATGGTGAAGGAGACTGAAATGTGTTCTCAGTGCTCTCTCTGAAAACCAATATTTGAAAAAAAATAGAACAACTCATATGTATCATTAGAAGATCAAGATAATGAAAATAAGTCTTAGGACTGGGGAATGGCTTGATTCAGTGGACGACAGAGTGAGCTGAAGTTGGGAGGATGCTAGCCTTTCTCATCTGCATCATTAAGTTCATGATCAACCCCTATGCTGATACCATGATTTTTATGAAAAGGATGAGTATTAAGGGGCTATAAAGTTATTCAATTGCTGGTGTCTTAAGTTTGATGTGTCTGTGTGATGTCCAAGTAGAGCTTTTTGGTGGGTAGCTGGAGATTTATTAAACAGGGAAATTATCTGTCCTAGAGTCAGTGTTGAAGGCACTTTAACATATAGACTGTCATCAAAGTAATGGTGTGGATGTAATTATTCAGAAAAAATGAAAGAAAAAAAAGAAAAGAAAAGACGAACCCTAGAACAGTAAGATACAAAATACATGGCTATTTTTCCAAAAAAAAGATATGCAGATGGCTAAGAGGTACCTGGAAAGACACTCAACATCACTCATCACTAGGGAAATGCAGATGAAAACTACAGTGAACTATCACCTCAGGCCTGTTCTAATGGCTTTCAAAAAGACAAGAAAAAAAGTGTGGCGACAAGGATGTAGAGAAAAAAAGAATTCTTATGCACTCTTGGTAGGAAGGTAAATTTGTACAACCACTATAGAAAGCAGTATGGAGATTGCTCGAAAAATAAAAAAATAAACCACCATATGATTCATCAATACCACTCCTGGATATATATCCAAAGGAAATAAAGTCACTATATTGAAGAGATATCTACACTTCCAAGTGCATTGCAGCATTATTTACAATAGCCAAGACATGGAAACAACCTAAGTGTCCATCAACAGATGAATGAATAAAGAAAATGTTTACACACACACACACACACACACACACACACACAAGGATATTATTCATTCACAAAAAGGAAAGAAATCCTGTCTTTGTGATAACATGGATAGACTTTGTGGACATTATGATAAATAAAATAAGTCAGACATAGAAAGACAAATACAATATATTTTCACATGCAGCCAAGAGGAGCCTAAGAAGACGTGTTGTTTAAATGTAATATAATAACCTGCTTAGGAATTTGGATCAGAGGGAAAAAAATAAGATATTAGCAACTAAGGAATCTGAGTAAGTATGGACTTCAGTTAATAATATTGGTTCAATATTGGTTCATTAATTGTAACAATAGTACCACACTAATGTAGGATGTTGATAACAGGAGAAACTGGGTGTGGGGTATATGAGAACTCTCTGAGTTATTTTTGCCATTTTTTGTGAATGTAAAATTATTTTAAAAAATAAGTTTTACTTTAAAATTATTATAAAAGAAAAGAACTGTTGAGTATAATTGAGATAGGAAATTTACACAGATGTTACCTTGGTCACTGATTAAAATGCCCTCCTCACCCAAAAAAGAATAAAGAACTTTTTCCCATGGAATATTCATAATAGTAATCAGCATCTTCCCTGAGAACTCCAACAGATGTGTCTTACTGGGAAGCATCTGAGGCCTTCTGAAGCCTGCAGAAATTCTCATATGTATTGATGGCAAAGAGAATTAAAATGAACAGAGTATAAAGTAACAGACATGTCAGGATGGATTTGACCAGACTCCAACTTCTGGAAGACATTCCAACTGACAGCCTGCTGTACTGTACAAAGTTTTCCACAATTTCTCCTTCTTCTGAAAAGTTATAGGACAGCAGCAAGCATAAACAAAAGCGATCTGACCTGCTACTGCATAGGAGTCCTCATTCCATTTCTTTACCACACTTGTGTCTTAGGTCGAAGAGCCTTCCTGACCTTCTTCCTCTCTCTCTCTCTCCTTAATGTTACTGAGCCCTGCACCACACAAAAGCAGGTAGCATGGGTCAGGTGATTGTTATCCACTGATACCAAGAATGCCAGAAACCACACAACTAGACTACAGAATTACAGATGCAAGTCTAAAGTTAGGTATCCCTAACGATCTCACTTTTCCTCTCCAGTGTAAGACTGCCCAGAATGGTCTGGCAAACACAAACCTCCATTGGTCTGACTAATACTTTCCAAGGATAACTCTCCATTTCCAGGAAAATCATTTAATAAAGATTAGTCTTAAAATCCTGAAAAGTCCCAATACGGTACGGACAGAACAAATTTTCAAAACAGTTTGAAGTTGAATTTCTGTTACTAAATTAATCTGAATATTGAACATTTGTGTGTTATCCAACTTCACACTCAAATTCACAGCATTTTCATATATCAATGCATGGGATCCTCACCACTGGGCCAAGAAGATATGACCAGGCTTTGCATGGTCCTCCCTACATCACGTCCTGGGTACCAGAGATCCTGGAATTTCTTGCCTGTCTGGCTCTGAGTCTCCATAGGCCCTGGATGTGTGCAGGATTCTCTTTTCTGGCTTCACAGACACATTGTGCTGTCATTTTGCAGATCTGGGTCTGGGGAGTAGTTAAGGGGGAGGAGGTGTGCATGGCACAGACCTGAGCGCTGATGCATCCTCACCAAGGTGCTGAATGGCTCAGCATAAGGGAGGGACCCAGGGCTGGGAAGAGAAGACCTGCAGCCTCTATTTGTACTCTCAGGGGAAGTCATATTTTCATCCAAGATCCAATTTTCAATTTGAGTAAAATATAAAGGAAAATCCCACATAGAGGTTGATGATTTGGATTTAGCTGATGATCGGGCACATGTTCCAGAAGGCCGAGGCCGTTGCTGAGGCCATTGATGAAGTCAGGTCCTGTGACATACAGAATGCATGTGGGCGGCTCTAGGAGTCCAGACTATCTGGACGTCTCACATGGATCATGGTAACTGATGAAATGAGTGAGACGTGACTGCAGGAGTCCAAACTCTACTCCCTGTTGGCATCCTGCTTTTTACAGTTGGTTTTGCTCTTGGTTGAAAAAAGCAATATGGTATAAACAGATTAATATGAACTTTAAAGTCAAATGAGTTTATATCTGTACTCTGACACTTTATCAGCTGAGTGACTTTAAACAAGAAATGTATCCTCTAGGTGTCTCAACTCTCTCACTGTCTTATAGGAATATTACAGAGTCACACAAAGATGGTAGATGTCAGAAAAGGAATACCAGCAATTTACATGGAAGCAACGTAAACGTCCATTGACAGATGAATGGATAAAGAAGATGTGGTATATGTATATATATATTCCACTGTGTAGACATATATATATGTATATATATATATACACACACACAATGGGATACACACACACACACACACACACACACACACACAATGGAATATTACTCAGCCATAAAAAAAGAATTAAATAATGCCATTTGCAGCAACATAGATAAACCTAGAGATGATCATACTAAGTGATGTAAGTCAGACAGAGAAAGACAAATATATCACTTTTATGTGGAATCTAAAAAAATGATACAACTGAACTTATTTACAAAACAGAAACAGACTCACAGACATAGAAAACAAAATTATGGTTACCAAAGGGGAAAGAGGGGAGGGATAAATTAGGAGTTTGTGATTAACATATACACACTACTATATATAAAACAATAAACAATAAGGACCAACTATATAACACAGGGAACTATATTCAATACATTATAATAACCTATAATGGAAAAGAATCTGAAAAAGAATACACATATATGTATGTACAACTGAATCACTTTGTTGTACTCCTGAAACTAACACAACATTGTAAATCAACTATACTTCAACTAAAAAAAAATTCATCTATGAGAAAAAAGAAATACATGCAATCTAGTCTGGGTTCTATCAAAAGCTTTGTGATTTTGGAAAGTTACTTAACCTCTATGAGTCTCAGTTTCCATGGTTATGAAACAGAATGCTAATAGTAATCTTACCCATCTCATAGCATCACTGTAAGAGTTAAATACGTGTGTTCAACAAAGGCCTCTCAAAATGATTAGCCTATGGCAGACATTCAATAAACATTATTGACCCAACCCTGACTCTCCATCATGGATCTTAGACTACATCTGTCTCTTTCTTTTTATACACTTAGCACAGATCCAATCTTCCTTTTCTTTCTGGTTTTGCCCAATTTATGCCATCCCCCAAATAAAACATTTCCCCTTCCCTATGGTTTCTACTAAATTTTATTTGTACTGTTATTCATCTTTCCTTTTGGGCACTAAATTCTTTACATGATTGTAATGGGTTTACTTAATTTGAAATGAAAAAATATATAAATTTAGCAGCCAACAGTTAAACTGTATTTTTTATTATTTTAGTATTTTCTGTGAGCCGTATCACTTTTTCTTCAAAAAAAAAAAAAAGAAGAAAAGAATTGATGGCCTTTCCCCTGTACTTTTACTTAAAAAAATGTTCTTACTTCATCATAATAGTTAAAGGAAAAAGCTTCTTAATATCACTATGAATTATTTAACTGAAGAATTACCATCAGAGGCACAGTAGGAAAAATTGTCCATAAACCTCACAAAGACGTGAGTCCACCTACCATTCAACTCACGTGGTCATTGATTTTAATGAGGTCAGAGAGTGAACGGAGGGGGAGTAAGAACATTTCCATGATTCCCACCATCAGGGAAGGCAGGGGATTTTTACTCACGCCCCTAATCCATACCAGAGGCTCAATCAATATCAGAGGACCCTTCATCCTCATTAACTGAGTCAAAGAAAAGTCTCTCTGCTTCCAGTTTGCACAACAAAACAGTGAGGGCTACCAAGTGGAGTGGATTTTCCAATGCTTAACTTCTTGGATTAGGGACACTGAGAAGTGCAATTAAGAACAGCTGGCCTTGGAAGCTGCCCTCTCCCTTAAGAGCATTGCCCTGCAGATGACCGCCCTGATTCGTTGGGGTCTAGTTTATGGCTTTAGAATCGACGGATTACAGTAGGGCTGCTAGGCACTTAGGCTGTATACAGGGCAAGGGGGCAGTGGGGGGCAGGGAAGGATCTCTGGGAAGCAGCGAGGAGAACTTGACTTTCATCCCTGCTCTAACATGAGGAGATATCCCCACTGTCACAAGCACGTCACATAGCCAGTGCATCTGTTTCTTTATTTGTAAAATTTAAGGTCACAACTCCTATCCTACTCATCCTACAGAATTGTTGTGAGAATAAATAAACAGGAAACAAACAAATGCTTTTCAAACTGTAAAGTGCTGTGCAGTAAGGGGAAGTAGGATGATTTACAGAGGACTGAGGGTGACAGAGATGATCCCAGGTCAGGATCCCAACAACGCAGCAGGTTTCACCCTAGCCCCACCCTAACCCTTGTAACAGCATCCTCCATCTTGGCCTCAGGTCTGTGGGTACCTCCATCCAGGAGTATTCTCTCACCTACCGCATCTGCAGGAAGAAACCAGGCCCTGTGTAAGGAGGAGAAAACCTAACATTTGTAGGTTGTCCAAGGGGGCCTAGACAATCTCGCACAGCGATTTAATTCCCACAACTACTTTTGGCATTGCTCTTATCATCATCCCCATCATCACCATCAATTCATATTTAGGGCTGAAAATATACAAAGCTACAAAAGGTCAAGTATCTTGACACCAGATGGCCAGTTCATGGAGGAGCCATGATTCAAAACTAGATTCACAACTAGATCCATCTAAATGCAATTCATGCTCTTTTTGTTGTCCCACTATCAATGGAGTGTGAGATCTGACAACAAATAAAGCCCTGAAATTATAAGAACTAAGTCAATTTTTTCATTAGCAGAATTAGCATCAATGCAATGTTACTTAGATAAGCTATGCTTCAGTTGACTAGATATTTTATGCAGTGGGATAGATAAAGCACCAGAACACTATTCAGAGAGGGTTCTATTTCTGGAGTACATCTTCCTAAGAAAGTTAGTTAACCTCTCTGGACCTCAGTCTCCTGATCTGTGAAAAAGACAAAAAAACAAAAACAAACAAACAAAAAACCAACCAACAAACAAAAAAAACCTGTAAACATTCTTGGAGGCTTACCATGTAGCAGAAATGTAGAACTCTTCTGGGCACTTTCTATATACAGCCTGTCTAATCCTCCCAAGGATGTCATATGTAACCATGTTACACAGACAACAGGAAGATACAGAAGGTGCAATAATCTTTCCAGGTCACAAATTAGTGTATGGTGATGATGTAGTTTTCAAATCAAATGATATATAAGGTCTCTGTAGCTCTAAAATTAAACATTTCTAATTTTTGTCTAGAAGAAAATTAAAAGTTAAAAAATTATAAGTTTATGATACACATCTAGAAATAATGTTTCCTTTCTTCCAGGGATTTCTAGAAAATTGGTGGAAGCATAAAGTATCATTTACTTATATATATAGCTTCAAATGACTTTTCTCAAGAATTCACATTTGAGCAAATGTGTGTGTATGGTGAAGATAGCATCCTGCTAGTAGAAAGATAAATTGAAAAAAAAGTTTACTAGGAATTGTTCACAATATAATGTTATGTGTAAAAAGCACAGCACAAAAGTTGTATGTTCAGCATGATCTAAATCATAATGAAATCTATATAAATATGAGTAGAGGAGAGGAAAAGAAAGGACTAGAGGTAATTATACCAAAGTGTTCATAGTAGTTTTTCTTCTGAAAACTGAGATTATGGAATTAAAAATTTTCTGTGTATATTTTTTAGCCTCCAAACTTTCTGTTGCATATTTTTACAATAAGAAAACAAGCTTATTCTCAAATAAGAATAAAGTATGTCTACTAATAATATAATTATTTTAACATTTATTAGACTAGGAAGAGCTCAGGAACCTTAGCAGCATTTTAAGTACTTTAACAGTGTTTTGTATTTGTGTCTTTAATAGACTGAAGGCTCAGCCCTGACAGTACCCACTGCAGGGGAAGCTACCAGCAGTGTCGGAAGTTCAGGGAACATGATTAATATCTGTGTCAATAAATGTGGCCATTAGGTGGCTTCCTTTATTTTATTACTTTCTGCTCTGATTCTGGCTTTTTTCCCACTGGCGATTACTCTGGATAAAAGACCTTGATTCTTGTTTTCCAAGTATTTGTGTGAACATTCTGTGAACTTGACCTGTCTGGCCACCCTGAGCTTGCCATGGGAACCCGGGCAGAAAGGCTCCGTGGGGATCTGCCTGGCTCAGGGCTGGGCTTGGGAAGGACAAGGACAGAGGGAAGGACAGACAGCCCAGGGCAGTGAATCAGGGAGGGAACCTCAGCCCCTGACCCGCTGACCCATTCCCAGGGGGAAGGAAGTTGTTGATGGGCGTTGCCTTTGCAAGGAATCTCTTTCAACATCTTTGTGTTTTTGACCCCATGCGTCACAAACACCACCCTGCTTGTTTTGAATGGTCATAGAAGTGGCCAACAGCTTCATTTTCCACCATTTGTTACTTTTATATACACACACACACGTATCCTTCTCAACAACTTAGATGCTATTTCAAGAAAAACAGCCACAGTATCTTAAGATGTAGACACACTGCTCCTGTGTACACACGGCTCTGTGTCTGGAACATGACCAATTTAAATAAATAACATTTCTTTGAGGCTAGTGGCAGAGAAAGAGGAAAAATGAAAACCCAAAGACATTCAGAGAATTCTTACCATAGCCTTATGGTTTCTTTGTAGTAGTAAAAATCCAAGGATAAAAAGAGGATAAAGCATTCTGTCTGGCTGAAGGATTCTGTCTCATTTTCAATATGCTTAATGGACCATTCAAGTAATAGCCTGAAAGATGTCACTGCAACTGAGCATGTGATGAGAGAAAGGGCCTTGGCCTTTCCCCGCCATTGCTGTTAGAGCCGAAATCTACCACTGCTGGGCATGATTACTGGCCTTCTCAACCATAGAGTGGCCTGATCCAGTGCGACTCAGAAGTCCCATTAAATACACATAGCATAAACCCTCTGCCCTCTGTAATAAGGGAATTCCTGAAAAAGAAGAAGTAGTATTAGGAGTCCCTCTAATATGGAAAGTTATTGGTATAATGTATTCAGCAGGGAGAAAAAACATTAAATTTGAGTATGTCAAAAATAGCAAAGCAGGGCTTCCCTGGTGGCGTAGTGGTTGAGAGTCTGCCTGCTGATGCAGGGGACACGGGTTCGTGCCCCGGTCCGGGAAGATCCCACATGCCGCAGAGTGGCTGGGCCCGTGAGCCATGGCCGCTGAGCCTGCGTGTCCGGAGCCTGTGCTCCGTAACAGGAGAGGCCACAACAGTGAGAGGCCCACGTATCAAAAAAAAAAAAAAAAAAAAGCAAAGCATAAGTAGAACGAATTCTATATTCGGGATCTGGTAACAGATTATCCAATTTGTGTGTGCGTGTGCGTGTGTGCATGTGTGTGCATGTGTATGTGTGTGTGTTAGTTAATTTTTATTGGCTGATTCATTTTGTTGTGCAGTGGAGGCTAACACAACATTGTAAAGCTGCCATACTCTAGATTATCCAGTTTTGTGTGAACACTGACCACATTCTTCTGCAGAAGTCCCTTTTGTGTTTGTGTTTCTGTGTTGCATTTGAAAATACTAAGGCCTATGGATAATGTATGTCAGCTTCATATCTGTATTGATTTTTTATTCTTTCTGAATTGAATGTGAATATAAATAAAACCTTGACCTTCATATTAAGAGCTCTGCCAAAAGCTTCCTTTGTTTGCAAAGGATATCACTAGGTTCTCTCATATGAAGCTCCAGCATGAGTGGAACATAAAAAAAAAAAAACACCACTTTCTGTTAGAAATTCAGAAAACCCTTTCATTTTTCTTTCTTTAAATATAAACTCTATATAACTTCTGTCAAAAGCAAAGGAAAGGCCAGTAGGTACCTGAGCTATGGCAATATTTCCCCAGCTGAAAAATGAATGTACATTCATAAGCATTATGCCCAAAGACAGGATGGGGAGGGGGAAGGGGAGGGGGAGGGGGAGTGGCTGGATGAAAAATCAGAACCTCATTCTGTTCACATCAATAGCAAGACCAGAATCCTGACACTGACCTTTTTTATTTTATTATTGATTTGTGTTTTTTGCATAAGAGCATCAAATTGGATACAACTAGGTAATAAAATCAGCTTGATAGGCTGAAAGAAAGAGAGAGAGAGAGAGAAGAAAAAGGAGAGAAAGGGAAGAAGAGGCTGAAAAGTCAGGTTCTGAAAGCAGAGAACTGTGAAAATGGTTACGGGGGTATTTTATAGACTCTCACTAGTACAAACACACAAACTGTACACTCCGTTGACCAGGCTTAAAGAGAATTAGAGCTGGATGTTAAAACTATCTTCATTGTTTTAGGGGAAAAAAAACTTTCAGTTTTTAAGTTTTCAGGAAAATCTATATTACATTCAAAATTTAAAACAAAGCCTGAGAAGTCCCATAATCTAGGGCTGATGAAAATGTTATCTGAAGCCAGGCAGCTCTGTTAAATCCTGGATTTGTACTTTTAGCTGAGCAAATATTTGTAAGACTCTTAATGGTGCCTCAGGTTTCTCATCAGAAAATGGACTAATAGTTCTGCTTAAATGACTCAGTACAGGGGATGCATTGAGAATAGTGTCTGACTCAAAGTTGGTACTCAGTAAATATTAGCTGTTACTACCTAGTTATCAAGAAAAATTCAGAAGTTCAGTGAAACCTCACTGGATCACTGAGAAAATGGAAGACATTATGGATAAGTGAGAATTCTAATTTATATCAGACTATGATTATATATATATATATATTTTTTAAATGTTCATGTATACTTCATAACCTAGATTGACAAATAGTGTATTACCAAATGAAGCTAATTTAAGGAATATTTAAAAACAGTGGATTTACATCCACTGAAATTTCTAAAAATTCTTCAAAATGATTTTTCAAGTAATTATTTCTTAGCTTTCAATTTAGTGTTAAAGTTGCTTGAGATGCATTGAGAATAGTTTAAACAGCTAGCGTAAACATGGTCTCCAGTTGCAAATGACTGGATACTTCATAAATTCACATTTTTTCCACCTTAGTTTCTGGTTAAAGGATGTGAAATTCTAGCTGAGGGCTATAGGCAGCAGGTAAGAGCTGATAGCTGGAAAAGGAGAGCAGTCTCAGGAGACAGGAAATTGTGCTCAGGTCCATACTAACGGCTTAAGAAGACAATCTGGAGTTTAGATATTTGATTTCCAAAGCAGATTTTTTCCTTCCCCTCCTTCTTTCCTGCCCTCTCTTTCTCCTTCTCTCCTTGTCTCTCTCCACTCTCTCTAAAATATAAATTAGCTGTATGTGCTTTGGAGTAACTAGGGAAAGGAGAAAAGGCTTCACAGTAGTGGAGGTAGTCTCTGACCTGGGCTTATAATATAGCACGATTATTTTCCTAATTTAAGAGAAATCCTATTATAAGGGGCACTGTTTTGGAGGGCCACTAAGGAATAAAACTTCACTCCAGCTAAATTCTAATGTATTATCAACTTTAAAACATTCCAAATTTGGAACTTTTAGAATATAAACATTGAATGCTGAAACAAAGAGAAAAATTTAAGAAAGATCTTAAAATTTTTGCCTTTGGACTTGCACTTTTGGCCAAGATGGAACACCAGGAATCAGAGTTACTCTCTCTTACAAAATAAATAACCTCAGTGTTTTCTCCTCAGTAATATGGAAGAATTGGATAATTTTAGGTGAAGCTTAAAGCTCACCTATGGCTTAACACAGAATTCACTTTGAGTTGATGCCAGATCTCAGGTTTAATCATTGCTCAGCATTTCCTGGTTCTTCAGTGGCAGACTCTGGATTCCAATTGCAGTGTTAAAATTTTTGATTTAAGTAGTCATGTTTTTTTTAATACAAATTTGTTTAAGTATAATTATACTTAAGGCATTCAAACTGATGGGTTTTGCTATTTGAATACACTGAAAATATCTCAATCAAGATACTGAATACTTCCATCATACCCAAAATATTTATTTTGCCTCTTTGCAACCCAAATCTTCATCTAACCCCACCTTCAGGGAACCACTGTATCTATTCTCTGTCACTGTGGATTAGCTTGCATTTTCCTAGAATATCAAATAAGTGGTATCACTTTTTTTTGGCTTGGGTTAATTTCATGCAGCATAATGATTTTAAGATTTATCCTTGTTCATAGATGTATCATTAGTTCATTTTTTCCTGAATAGTTATATATATATATATATATATATATATATATAGCCTAAACAAAGCTGCTTTGCACATCTGTGTAGCGTCTTTGCGGAGACATATGTTCTCAATTATTTTGGGGAGTGGCTAGAATATACTAAGCATTATGTTTAACTCTTTAAGAAACTTTTAAACTCTTTTCTTAACTGGTTATAGAAGTTTTCAGGTCATATTTTTTGTTCTCAAGAGTTTAGTTTTCAGTATAACTGAAATATAATGCATGAATTCAATGTAAAGTAATTTCTATGCAGATAATCTATATTTCAATCCAGCTTATTTTAATAACTTCTTTTGACTCAGATGTCCTACAATATCACTATAATTTATGTAGATGTGTATTTTATTTGGTTCTTTTGGAGTATGGTGGGTTTCTTAGCTCTGAGGATTGGTGTCTTTCATCATTCTTAAAATAATCAGCTATTCTCTCAATAATTATTTCCTTTCTTTTATTCTAGATATTATCTCTCTCTAGTACTCTGACTAGATCTAATTTAGGTTTTCCTACACTCATATTAATGTCATTTGATCTGATTTTATTTTTTGCTTTGATTCCCAATTCAGCATTTTCCATAATTTCTTTTGACCTGTAATTTCTTTAAATCTATTTTCCCATTTACTAATTCTCTTTTCTGCTGGATCTAATTTATGTTTAAACTTTCCATTGCATATCTAATGCCCATTATTACATAGTATATTTTCAGATTCTATTTGATTTTTTTTGAAATCTTTTGAGTAATTCTTGATAATTTCTTATTCTTTTATTAATTTTTCAAACACTATTTTACTTTGTCAACCAAATTATATATACTTATTTTATATTATAATATGATTCTGTTATCTATTTTTGTAGCTCTAATTGTGTTATTTTCTTTACTTCTGTTCCTCTCTTTCTGCATATATTTAGAGATTCTTGATTAAGAGTCCATGTTGTGTGAAATTTTATCTGTGAGAAGTCTTTGAACTGTCTTGTGTGTGTTTTCTGGGAGAGGGCTTTTGTTTGCTTTGTAAGGTGACTAGGGGCTCCACATCTCACTTTTTTTTTTTTTTTTTACATTTCCTATTAGTGTCCATCAAAAACTATAGCAGTAGGTCATCTGAGAAAGTCAGAAACCTCTGGGGCAAATGTCAGATCCAGGACTGGCTAACTATCCAGATTAAAGTTTTCTTGGCATTTTTGCATCCCCCTCCCAATTACTTGACTTTCCAGCCAACATGACCATGTGTAAAATATAAATATAAATTATTTTCTGGCAGTGCTTCTATGACCATATAATCAATTATGTTGCTAAGAGAAGAAAATCCTTATTTATTATGTCAAAAAATATTGAATATCAGTTTATGGGTCACTCTAGACTACAGTAAGGTATGAATATGAGCATTCTAGTGTTTTGGGCCTCTTGGTAACACCTTCTAGTCAAAGTAAGAGAGATCATCTGGCCAGTGGAAACTAAAGTAGGGGAATACATACTAATGCACATATACTATGGCTTATCCTAAGTTATTTCTCTTCAGTAGAGCCATTTAAGAGAGAGAGTATGAAAGAGATTACAGATAGTCATATTGTAAACAGGTTGTTAAATATGAATGAATGTTCATGTCCCCCAAAATTCATTGGTTGAAGCCCTAACCCCCACTGTGTGATGGTATTTGGAGGTGTAGCCTTGGGAGGTATTTGGGGTTAGATAAAGTCATGGAAGAGAGGCCCTCAGGAGGGGATTATTGGCCTTATAAGAAGAGGAAGAGACACCAGAGCTTCCTCTCTGTCCTCCATGTGAGGACACAGAGAGAAGGTGGCCATCAGAAGGGCAGGAGGAGGGTCCTCAGACTAGAACCCAATCATGCTAGCACTTCCAATTGCAGTCTGTTAAGACAGTGCAGCATAAATGGGAAATATCTGGGACATCTTTAATTATAGGGCCATAATCATGTAGAGGTAGTGATCAACTGGAATGTAAAACTGGCACACAATTAGGTCATAAATAGTGTGGCCACTGACTGTCCAACTGTAAGTATTTTATTTCACTTTTACTAAGTCACTGCAGTTATTTATTTTATCAGGTTGCTGCTTATATTCAGTTCAAACTTACTAGTATTCCTATAGCATTTCAGAACTGTTTGCTCTTAGATGATTATTGTCTCATTTTCACAGAGCAGAAAGATAAGTATCATAGAAAATAAACATGTAAAAAAAAAAATAAGTCATGGATTTGTAGTCAGACTTACCTAGTTTTGAAACCCTATTTTAATCACCAGGTGAGTGATCTAGAAAAATATTTTTTATACCTTCTATAACTTTGTTCAATTTTATAATGGGCATAATAATATTGATATTTTCAGTTAATGTTAGTGTAAATGCCAAACACAGCACCAAACACAATCTGAGATACTGACAAGAATGAGATACTGACAAGAATTAGTTCCTGTGTTAGTTAACCTTTGCTGCAATAATTTATGATAACAAACAAGCACTAAACCTAGTGGGTTGACACAGTACACATTTGTTTAGCTTAGGAGTCTTTGGATCAGAGATGTAGCCTGAGCTAAGCTGGGAGGTTCCCCTGGTCTTGGCTAGGCTCAACCATGTGTCTGGAAGTCAGCTGAGTGTTGGCTAACCTAGGATAGCTTCGGCCAGGAGATTCTGTTCCAGAAGTCTCTCATCTCCAGCTGGTAAACCCAAGCTTGTTCCACAAGAACAAACTCGTAGAAAGGCAAAGACCTCAAGGTCCAAATGTCAAGCTGGCACAGTCACTTCCACTGTGTTCTCTTGGCCAAAGGCTCATCACACAACCACCAAGAATCAAGGGGTTGGAAAAGAGGCCCACCTCTTTAGGGAGAAGAACCACAAAGCCCAGAGTAAGGAAAAAGGGAAGGCTGACAGATTGAGGCCATCAGTGCAATGGATCTACCTCCCTTCCCCTTTCTCTGGGCTTCCTGTGACTTAGACTTGAAAATGCCTTTCCCCTTAATTATCCAGATATATCAGCCATTTTGATTTGTCCATTGAATCAGCTTTCTACAAGTATGCATGTACTGTAGGAAAATAGTTTATTTTAAAATAACATTCTTAGAATTAAAGCTTTCCAATGATCTGTATATGGTAGAGAGCAGAGAATAAAATGCAAGCACCAGACTTTACAAAGCCTCTAAATTTTATATTCTTATTTATTTATTTATTACTTAAGACATTCCAGGTATTTTCTTCAGTCTTTGATATTCTACTGACTTCTTCTGATGCTCCTTTATCAGCAAGATGTGTCATGACTCCCAGGCGTAGTGTAATGATGGTGACTACAAATGCCTATCCAATCAAGCTGGGTTTTGTCTGTCTTTGTCTCTCTGCTTCTCCCTCTTTAGGCCCTTCCCTGGTCTAATGGAAGCTCCCACACCCCAGACTGAAGCAGGGTTTTTATAAGCCTCACTTCAAATTAATCTTCTTTAAAAATATATGATATTATTTTCTTGCCTTCTTTAGCTCATAAACATTCCCCAGACCTAAGTTCACAAGTCCCAATTCGACTTTCATCTCCTCCCCATTGGCATGACCTCTGCATTTTTTCCCCACTCACCCAACCCTGCTCTCTACCCAGACAGGCTGTCTTCAGTTAGAACTTAGTGTATGTGAGGGTTTGTACTGCATAGATCATGGTATTTTCCTCTTTCCTTTGTCTACACCCTCACCTACTTTTACTCGCCCACAAGTTTATATATATTCATTCCTGGACTCAATCTTTTTCCTTCTTTCCTATTTGCCATCAACTTACTTCATCTCTAGGACATTTGCCTTGAAGAACAGTAGAAAACAGAGTGAAGGTGTTTTGGGTAACCTTGAATGACAGATTCTGGCCTCATATTCTTTCTATTCCTAGAGACGTTTGTTTATTCTTAGATAGTAGGGCCATAGCGAATCTTCAATCAACAAATAAATAAAATCCATTCTTATTCCTCCTCCATTGAAGAAAGTGATTTACTAGCTCTTTCTTTTCCTCCTTAACTGCCATAATGATATTGTTATATTCTTTACTAACCTAACATCCTGGCCATGTTTTGTGGACACATGATTGATCATTTGCCACTATTTTTTTTTTTTTTTTACACTGGAGGAGCACCTAAATTAGTTAAGGAGGGTCTGGTATAGCTTTACTGAGATATAATTAATATACCATACAATTTAGCCATTTAAAGTGTACAATTTGTTTTTAGTATATTAACAGATATGTGCAACCATCACCCGTCAATTTTAAAACATCTTCATCACCTTAAAACTAAACCCTATATCTTTTTTTTAATCACTTCCCTATCCTCCCATCCACTCAACTCAGCTTGAAAAAAAGCACTCATCTAGTTATTCTCTCCATAGATTTCAAAGGGAGTTAGCATCGAAGACCATTTACAAGGAAAAAATACTGTATAAAATATCTTGGAAATTCCCTAGAATTTTCCCATAAATATATTACAAATAGCCATATTTATATGCCAAGTTGGAGAACAGCATAGCATTTCTCAATAAATCCAACATAGCCAGATTTGTCTCCGGGATTGGAAAAGACAGCTGTTTCTTCAAATCACCATTAAAGGAACTAGTTGGCTTGTGTTTAAGGATCATGGTCTTAAAAATAAATGATGTGATATGGTAGAAACTCAACTTGGAAAGATACTTATTTGCTGAGGGGCACATAGACATTGAGATTAACTAGGAAGAAGAGATTCAGGTCTCCTGCTGCATGCTCCCTTCAGGGTATCATATGCTCCTCTCTCTCTCTCTCTCTCTCTCTCTCTCTCTCCCCCTTTCTCTCCTCTTCTCTGTCTCTTCCTCTTTTCGTCTCCCCCCTCACCCAACAGGAGAAAAACAGCTTAGCTTAATTGCATATACAATATGGCTCCATAAAAACGGATTCCTCTAAGAACAGTCTTGAATCCAAGCCAAGCAAACCAGACCCTTTCCCACGACCTTTCTAAATTGAAGAAAGTGGGATGAGAGAAGCAGCTTCTCACTGGCAACAAAGCTTTGAGATGTGAGGTTTGTGATCTGTGAACATTCATCTTCCCAACCAGGTGATAAAGCTATTCCACAGAACAAGGATAACTTGGAAAAAGAAATAGAGATGAGAGATGGGGAAAAGGATCCTGGTGACACTGGAGCTCTAATGTCATTTAGCCCTGAGCCTACTCCGTGCATTACTCTTCCCTCTGTTGGGTTATGTGAGCCAATATAGTCCTTCTGTTTTCCTGGATCTCAAGTTGGGTTTCTGAACCTTGTAACTCACCCCGAAGTCTTTACTAATAAAACTGTGATTTATGTATTGTTAATACCTCCTTATTAAGCAGATGGAAAACATTGTCAAGGTATAATGAGATTCTTCTCAAAGTCTGGGATTCAATGTCACAATTCAAGGTCACATCTTAAAGACAAATCCAACATTAGTTCAATTGCAATGGATTGTTTCATGCTAAAAACATTTCTTAGTATTCTATAGAGTGAGCTAAATATATATGTTATGTTTGGGGTTTTAATCCAGAGAGAAAGGTACTATGGGCATAAAAATGAATATGACCTAATTTTTGCCCTCAAAGACCTTAGAGTTAAGTAGGAATAATATACATGCAAACATAATTTATAAAGCAACATGAATGAAATATTTCACATAACAAAAAGTATATCTGCTACTAGCAGATAATATTTTTTTCAAAATTTATTTCCTTTACCTTGTACTGAAAAACAAGGGTTTTTTTTTGTCTTCTAGATATGTAATTATATTATAATTTCAAATATAATTTTACAAACTACATCTCTTTCCCCCTACTCTGTCTCTACCAGGATTCCCGTGTTCTCCTAGGTCAATGTATTTCTTGTGCCTTGGCTACCTGAGGAATCTCTTCTGGTTAATACCCACATTTGATAGACCAGTGTTTAACTTCTGCTTTTCCCATTTACTAGCACAATGTCCTTGCACAAGATAGTTCCTCTTGGAATCTTATTTAAAAAAAAAAAAAAAAAACAGGGATACTGAGATAATATTACTCAGCACATGGAATTGTTAAGAGGACTAACTGTGATACTGTATGGGCATCCCAAATCTTCTAGAGTTTCAGAGTTCTAGAGCATCCCAAATCTTCTAGACTTTCAGAGTTATTCTCATAGTTAATAATTGAAACATAGTGGCCTGAGAGCCTAATCCATGAATCACAAAAATCAAGTAATTTATTTAGCATTGTCTTATTTCTTCACCTTCTCTATGTGCTCTGTTACTTGACTTTTCTTCCCTCAGTAGGCCCTCGGGTACTTTTGTAGACACAAAGTGCACTGCTAGTAGGCTTCCCTCTCCCATCTTTGTGTGGGAGAAGCATAGCAATTCATCCTTTCCCAGAGAGTGACAGTGTACTCAGGTCCACCAACCCGATACTGCTTCCAACCCCTGCCCCTGCCCACATCTGCCACAGACACACAACAAAGAGAAAAGATGCTCTGTTGGCTTGAAATAACAGTTTTCTTCCTCTGCTCCATTCTCTCTGTGGTAAACCACCTATAATAGTCTCCTAGAGAAGAATTCCACATTATCTCCTGGGGTTGGGGGGTGAAAAGACAAAGCACTTTTACTTGGGAGTTTCAGAAAATTTGTCAGCCTGTGTTCAAGAAGCAGTGATTCACGCAAGGTATTATTGTCAACCGTGATCCTTGGGTCATTGACTTCCATTCTTCCCATTAAGACAGAAACCTTCCTTACAGTAGAATACACATTATTTTTTTTACTGTAATTCTTTTTCTTCCCTGACAAATGAATTAGATAGCCATACAAAAATGTAGTGGAAGTCTGACCTTAGTTATACTTCAGTTAAAGTGTTTGTGTTTCCAAGTAAGCCTGGAATGTTTTAATTGCCAAAAATATTGCAAATCCCCACATGCAGCTAGGAAAATGCATATTCTACTGTGTCAAGGAACTGTGGGAACATCAGCTGACATATGTTCTATCAAGGAAATGCAAAAGGGAGAAGAAATCAAAATTAATATAATTTTTAATTTACAAACTTGCAAAAGAAGACCTCATAAACAAAAATGGATATAACTCTGAAACCACAGGTTTCCCATAACTTATGGCTAAGGGAAAATCAGAAAGAGGAAATGTGAAAGGTATGACATACAGAGAATGGGCCTTATATAGGGCTGGGTATTACTAATACCAGAAAGTGTCTTTTCCTTAGAGAGGGAACTGGTTATATCTATAAATTGTAGAAACAAGTCTAGTGCAATCTAATTTAAGCTACATACGCTGTTTAATTATGAAAACTGAATAGAAAGAGATATTTTCTTGAAAGTTCCTCCTACAGCAGCATTCTACCTCCTAACTTTCCTTTCTTCTTTCCACATGTGTACCTACTATGAGGGTCCCTTCCCTGAAAAAAATTCACAGTCCAGGGAAGGGTGGCAGACTGAAAAATTAAGTATCTATGTGGTATAAATATTACCGAAAATCACCCTGGATTATTGAAAATCCACTTGGTGTGAAGGTGGAGATGAGAAAAATCCTCTTAAAGAGGTAATGATATTTGAGCTAGTATCAAAAGTGTGTAAGAGTTAGGTAGACTAGAGCTCATAGAAGTTGTCCAAAAAGAGAGAGGGTGTTTGTAAAGTGTCAATAGGTGAGAAAGCATGTACTGGGGATCTTGTGTTTATCAATGCTGCTGAAAAGAAAGTGCCACGGGGAGATGGTGAGACCTGAGACAGCAGAAGGAGGCAAGGCTGCATCATGAAGACTTGTCAGTTCCATGCATCTCATTTAAAGTTCTGCAGTTAACAGCAGGAGGAGCCAAGTCTTGGCAATTCATGGAAAAATCAAATTGTTTGGAAGGATAGGTGTGGGGTAAACTAAGAACTGAATGAAAAAGTGAATAGCAGAGAAGTTTGTGATTCCAGGAATCCAGATGGAAGGAATTGATAGAAAATAGCCATTTTCTATTCAAGGGTCTGGCTGAGAATTTCTCACTGGCTAGTTGGTTCTCATGTCCTGTTCTGAACCCAGCACAGTGTATATTGGGGAAAGACTGATCTACACTGTGGAAAAGATCATCAATGACTCCCTCTGTGCTCTCACTGTCAGGGTCCCGGCTTTGACCTCAGGTCAGGGAACTAAGATCCCACAAGCTGCATGGTACAGTCTAAAAAAAAAAAAAAAAAAAAAATCAACTATGATGTCCTCAGTGTCCAATGTGGGGTGCTGCTTTCAGAAGATCCACAAGTTAGCACATTGGGGCTCCAGAGGAAGACTTTGAAATGGCTATTTCCATTTCTCTGTTTTCAAATAAAGAAGACAGTATGCCTTACAGATAATGACTGTGTGAATTGATTTGGTATCCTTACTCCATTCCATATCAGATGACCATACATCATGCGCTACAGGGGAGTACATGGACAGAGGTGTGAGGATACCAGCTGTGGGCTAGGCATTAGAGCAGCACTTGCACTTAGCTGTTCAACACCAGCACATTTGGATTCACTGACTTCTGTTTATTTGTTTATGGATTTACAGATGATATTGTCCAACTTCATCTGAACTTTCTTACAAAAAGGACAATTATTGTAGAAAATCACTGGAGAGAAATAGTAGATTTAGGATTACACTAATGATGCAAGCACATGTGAATGGCAAGAAAATGGCAGAGCTGTGACCTTTGCTTTCACTGGGAACCCTTCATGAGCCCTGTTACAAAGGATACCAATGACTGCCAGCTACATGTTGCCAGTAGATACCCTTGTGAAAGCAAATATACTCTCTTCCTTCAAACTAAGGTGACATTTTAATGATGAATGCAGGAGTACCTGGCTTTTTTTTAAAGAATTCACTGCTATTTGCTAAGAACATTATATAAACAGGTGTTCAGAAATATTTCCATCATTATGTGATTCCATTGCCAAAAAAAAAGTAATTCACCTGTTTAAACAAGAAAAAAAACCCTCATTCATGCATTTTTAAAAACCTTGGAAATGTAAGTTTTACTTTTTATAAAAAATTAAAGCATTTCAGTGGGATTTTAACCCATCTGTTAATAATATTTTAAAAAATGCAATACCTTCCAGTTAGTTAGGAGAACAACTGATTGACATTATAAAGTCAGAAAAATTGCGGGACAAATTTTAACTCCATTGGAATATGGGCTTTAACATTAAGTATCATAACTTAATAAGCGCAAAAATGGATATTTCCTGCATATCACTGTGAAGCGTCTTTTTCAGCCATGATTGTCATTAAAAAGCAGTGGAATAAATTGATCTTAGATCCACACACTCAAATTGTTGGCACACTAAGTGTTGAACCAAGTTTTCAAATTTAATAGACCATATTTAATTACATTTCTCACATGAAAGGGTTGTACTATTAAGTAATTAATTTTGATTGCTATCTATTTTATTTTTACCTCAACTTTTTAATTCCTATTTAGCGTATTTTTAGTATATATGTGGCTATCAGTAAATTAGTACTAAAAATAAAAGTACCTATATTATTTATCAGTGCTCAAAACTATTTCGTAGGAAGGGATGTGGCAAAAAATAATGCCTGAAGACCCTTACCTAGAACATGGTTTACCAGGTGTCAGCAAGTAACGGTCAAAGCTCCAATCCTGCATGACTGTTTTAAGTATTGTCTGTGGCTGCTTCTTTTTTGTTTTTTAATTTTTATTGGAGTGTAGTTGATTTACAATGTTGTGTTAGCTTCAGGTGTACAGCCAAGTGAGCCAGTTATATATATATATATATATATATATATATATATATATATATATATACACTCTTTTTTAGATTCTCTTCCCATACAGGCTATTACAGAGTATTGAGTAGAGTTCCCTGTGCTATACAGTAGGTCCTTGTTAGTTAACTATTTTATATATATAATTAGTGTGTATATGCTTTCAAAGGCATACTTGCCTAGTTGGGACAAAGACCTTATGTCTTGAGAAGTTGAAATTATTTACTATTTGGACCTTTATGTAATGTTTTCTATCTGCAGATTTAAACAGTTGATAATAAACATAGTCAATGTATTTGTTTTCCTGATGTACCTGTATAAGGGTCTTGGGGGAAAATAGTTTTATTTCTAGAGTAACAGTTCAGGAGTATGCCCCCATGTTTTCAAGGGACAGAAACATACATTTAAGAAACAAAAGGCAGTTCTGTGTTTTCTTTCCTCGAATTTCCTTTCCCCATACAATTTTCAGCCCAATATAATATCCCTGTACGAGACTGCATATGGCTGCCCTTTATTACACAGGGCTAACATTTCTGGTGTTTACTTGAGCAGAGCTTATGCAATGAACTATTTTTTGAAGAGATTAATTTCACCAAGTATGAAAATCTCCTTCAACTGCTACAAAACCCAAGCATCTCCAGGGGTCTGACCACTGGTGTTGAGCTGATCCGCTCTGTTATTTAAACAGCAACACTGCTGTCCAGAAGTAAAGAAAGTCCATGAGCAACGGGTATCTTAACAGACTACCTGACGGAATGAAAAACAACAAGAAGGTTCATGGACATTTGGAAACATTGAATTACTGAGTGATTTATTTGGAGATTTTTAGGTGGACAGATGTGGATTTCCTGGTGGAACCTGTACAAAGATCAAGAAAAATGGATTAAGAAACATTCTTGCTAATCCAGTTCACATTGTGTGGGTAAACTTCTGACTCCTGTACACTTCATGTCACTCTTTAATCATCACATAAGTTCTGTCCTCTTCAGGTCAGTTAGTTCGTTATTTCCTCGCACTTGACTCAGGTGAGAGACCACAATCAAGTGTCTCCTACTGATTGGTGTTGAAACCTAGCCATCTAGACTCTGTCCATCCACCCCTGCATCCATGGGTCTGATGTTCACACATCTCAAGCCTATTCCCAAGGAAGAAATAATCACTCACCACAGAGCCATCGTTACAAATGTACATCTTTTCATTTACTGTGACCGTACCAAATACCTCGATATATTAAGATCCAATACTAATGTCACTGTTTTGTTTTCTATTAATTAGCTTATGTTTCCTAAACAATTGTCTTTCTCAATAAGGTCAGAAGACTCTACTTTAGGTTCAAATTGAAAGTATGAGAAGAAAAGAGAAAACCAGTATTTCTGAGTCTATTTTCTGCACCTGGTATTACACTCTTTTTATGAATGGGCATTTGACATTCATAAGCTCATTTAGCCTTTACACTGCATTGTGAAGAAAGAAGGCAGGGCTTTCTCCACTTTACTCAAGACCAGACCAAGACACAGAGAGGGAAAGTGTTTACCTGAAATCGCCAACTAAAAATGACAAAGGTGGGATTCAAACTCAACCTGTGTATTTCCAAAACCATCCTCTTAACTAGCTTCCTTTCTATGTTCTAACATGTGTTTCAACACATTAAGATTTCGGTTTTTAGTTTCATCCAATTACCAGTTAATCTGAAGATTTATCTTTCCCCAATATTTCAGCAAGGGGTTTTCCAGAAACTACCATCTTATTTGTTCCTCATGTCTTTCTCCCTTCCACTCCCCTCCCTTCTTTTTCTAAAAAGAATTTTAAAAAATAATATAGATATACATATATATATATATGTATGTATAACCAAATCACTTTGCTGTATACCTGAAACTAACACAGTATTTCAAATCAACTATACTTAAATTGTAAAAAAAAAAAAAAAAAGACAGGATACTGTGGTTGGAAGCATAAAAAATAAAAATGCAATTAACATTATACAAAAAGGAAAGCTCAGTTCATTTGTTAATTCAGGTATTTTTGGTGTGTCTCCTCTGTACCTCTGGATTCATCCACTCCTTATGCCTTGTGGGTGTGAACTCTTACACCTCCATGGGCTTCACTAACTCCCACTCCCAGCTGTTGTTACATCATCCCCTTGGGATCTCCTAGTGAGACGGGGGTTTAACTCTACCTGAGCTATAAACACAACAGTTAGCCCTCTTGCTGAGTCTGTTTGGAACCAAGTGCTCATGTCTGGATTTTGGATTTCTGGCCCACATCCTGATAGCTGCCCTGTCCTCCCAAGACTCTTCATGCCTGTGGTCTGTGCAGTGGACTGCAGGGTCTTCTACCTCCTTGCGGCCCCCTCCCTCGTGCTCAGAGTTGGCCTCTCCCACTGTAGCTTGGGTCTTCCCACCTGCCTTTTCTCTTAGCTGTCCGAAAGTCTGGTTCATCTTCCTGCAGGATGGCCAGGATGCTGAACAAGTCCTGGAACTGTATCATAATCTTTGCATGATGTTCTTCACTTTAACAGTAGATTTTGTTACATAAGCTATAGTTGAGTTTAACGCACACCCATCAACTCACAAGTAACTCTGCCCCACTATAGGGACCATTCATGTCTAATGCTAAGTGCCAGCTTCTAAGGTAAAGTGGTTTTGCTAAATTGACCTCCAAGTACCTGGCTTTTTCCAAGACTCAACACTGTAGGAACACATACAATAATGAGACAAAGTTCTTCACCCCTTGGCCTTTTGAATTTGAGAAGTTTTATGGATTCAATTGTGTCCCTCCTAAAATTCATATGTTGAAGTCTTAGCCCCCCATGCCTCACAAGGTGACCTTATTTGGAAATAAGATCATTATAGATATTACTAGTTAAGATAATGTCATCAGGGTGGGCCTAGTCCAATATGACTGTGTCCTTACAAAAAAGGTGAATTTGGACACAGACACACACACACACACAGAATGCCATGTGAACATGGAGGTAGAGATTGGCGTTATGCTTCTGAAAGCCAAGGAACACCAAAGATTGCCAGTAATTCACCAGAAGCTAGGAGAGAGTCTCGGAATAGAGTCTCCCTCACAGCCACAGAAGGAGCCAACTCTGATGGCACTTTGATCTTGAACTCTGAGGCTCCAGAACTTTGAGACAATCAATTTCAGTTGTTCTAAGACACCCAGTTTGTGGTACTTTATCACAGCAGTACTAGCCAACCAACATAGCAGGTGAGATGTTCGCCCACATTACAGGTGTAAGACCAGGGAACATTGTGGGCAAATGCAAGCGGTGGTCGAGCATAAAAAGTGCATCTAGATTGAAATATGAGTCATCCGCTTAACAGTCACTTGCTCTTCAGGAAATCATGTATCTTTTCTGAACTTCAGCTTTTTCAGCAGAAACAAAGTTGGTATTAAGTACTTTTCTCATGGGTTGTTGTGAAAGGAGTGCACACAACATCCAGGTAAGTATTCATTATCCACTAAATTAAAGTTTTTAAATATCAAGAAAAGTAATGACAAAATTAAATGAGGTCAGAGAAAGCGGGAATTTCTGGATGACAGAAAGCGCACTTCTGAAAATATTGCATGATTATGATTTGTATTTAAAAAGAGATTTCTAATGGTGTGGAGTTTTAATGTTTTTTGAAAGGAGAGCGTTAATAAAGTAACACATCCTTGTGTAGCTCTTCTGTTTTTCTAAATTATCACTTATTTTTGGTATGAGTGTCACAGTTACTTTATTTTAAATGTCTGCTCTTCAACCACATTAATCCCAAGTATCTTTCCATTGGGTCTTCTGTGATTTGGAGGAGATAAGTAAGAAGCAATATCTGAGATAAGTGTATGCAAAAAATAAGTTTAACACCAATTTATCTGAATAATCCAGCCCAGATCTATCATTTGATACTTTAAACTAAGTTTTATTCCCTGGGTTTACCAGAACCTTCAGCAAAAGAGTTATGGATTATTGGCAAATCTTACCTTTATTCTGCATCTCTGTCTCATTCACAATCCATCAGAAGCCAGCCCCTCTGCATACTGTCCCCACCCTTCTCTCCAGACTCAAGACCACATGTATTCTCCACGGTCTTCTAATCAACTTGCATTGACTGAAAAAGCAGATGGGTTAGCTAATGCCTCTGTCTTTAGCTGTATTTTTTTCCCTCGGTCTGGAATCTGTCCCTCTGTGTCTTATCGGTCTGGTGAATTCTTACTTATACTTCAAAGCCAACATCTATTGTTACATCCCTTATGAAACTTTTCTTCTTTCATCCATTCTCTCTTATTTGTTCTTCCTCAGAGTTACATTCTCATAATGTGCTCATTTTCCATCCTGAATATGGACCAACTGGGAAGTGCTATGTCTTGTCAGACTGCAAGCAACTGGAGGTTTGGGGCCCGAGGTCACCCATGCATCTCCAGGTTCTAGAGCAATATCTGATGCTCTGGAAGATGCTAAAACTTATCTTCAGGACAAAGGAAAGAAAAGCAGAAAACCTATTAACCAGAATGTTTGAAAATCTACTAATATCTTGCAAGAAGAATTGACAGTTTTATTGGTGTTCTGTGGACCAAGCGCTGCTCCAATAGCTTTATGAGGATGAACACCTTGAGCTCACAGTCACCAGATGCAGTAGGCGATACTTCTAGCATCCTCAACTTGCAGACAGGGAAGCTGAGACACAGAGAGGTTAAAGACTTTGCTCAAGGTCACCCATCCAGGAAGTGGGAGGGGCAGGATTTAAGCCAAAGGCTCTGTTTCTAGCCTTGGTGAGCTTAACCACTGAGCCGTGGAGCCTCTCAAAGGTGAGGGGTCTGAGTCGAGAAACAGGGCATACGCTGATGACAAGCGAAGCTAACGAGATTCCCCTGCCTCACCTCCCCTCTCTGCGTGCCCCAGTCCTGCTACCAGCAGCCCCAGCACCCCTCCTCTGGGAAGTCCACTGTGGTTTCATCTGTCAGAATGAGTTAGTATCCTTTTCTCCACGAGCACAGGACCTGGCTGTCCATGTCTACTTCAGCTTTTACCTGGTATCACAGTGCTTTGTTTATATGGACAATTTCTTCGGGATACTGTTCAATTTCCTGAGGACAGAACTTACTTGCTGTAAGTTTGATTAGTATAAACTATAGCTAGCAGTTCATCTTGCCCCTGGTGCCTGTTTGACAAATATTTGTTGAAAAGATGGGTGAATGATCCCACTGTAACAAGAAGGCATTTAAAATACTTTAGGGTAAAAACAATTGCAGTGATTCGGAGTGTTTAGCAAATAAATGCAGTGGAAAGCCATTATAACATGGAATAATAAAACACAGGTTAGCTTATGTACTAAAGGGCAAATTATGTTCCCAAAAGGTAACCACATAAAACAAATCCACAAGGCAATGGAATAAGTCTAATACCTCTTCCAAATACCAGAATCAGAAAGGTCAGGCTGCACATTTGCAATGAATCCAATCCGTTATACTGTCAAACAGGCTATAAGGCAAAAAGAAATTTACTATTCACTTTGAAATTTCCCCCATAAATAAAGCATATGACTCTAGTCTTATTGTTGGGATGTGTGATTTACTTGTGTGTGTATGTAGGTTTTTAAAAATGAGGAAACTACATATGGGTATGTGTGTATACACATACTATATGTACATATGAATTATGTATGTACTGTAAAAGGAGACTTAAACGAGAGTGCCAGTGTGATGGTCTAACTCTAAAACTATAAATTTCTAATCCTGACTTTCTATCCCTCTTTTCAAGGAGGATGCCGTGGGAGCTGACCCTTCCTCCGTGCACACGGAGTCAGATGAACCATTTATTTCTGCAGATGCTCAGAGCAGCACTGCTTCACAAATCGGCCCATGTTTAACTTCTTTCCTTCTTCAGAGAATGTGAAAAAACAGAGATTGTGTCCATTTTTGTTAATTACTTCCTTTTCTCACATAATATCATACATGACCAACATCATGTCCCAAATGGTAAGAGAAGGTGTGATTCTCTAAGAGACATACGGATTCTCCTTATTAAACTGTGATTCCACAATGTTTTCCTCTGGTTATAGCATTGGTGCCTCCTTTCAAATGCCATCATCACACACTCTGGGGTGATCTGCCAGTAAAGTATGGATTTTAAAAGCCTCAAGATTTTAAAAAGTTTTTCAGGCAACTTTGAGTGCAGGCAGAAAACTCATTTTTAGACTTCAGTCAGAGGACATCGGTACTCTGAAAGTTGGAAACCTTCTTTCATGCCAGGGTTTCTTCCTGTGATTAAAAACATGACAACCTAGATAGGTCGATTTGTGTCATATTGTAGAGCACAGGGAGCTATATTAGGTATCCTGTGATAAACCATAATGGAAAAGAGTCTGAAAAAGAATGTATATATGTATAACTGAATCACTTTGCTGTACAGAAGAAATTAACACAACATCGTAAGTCAAGTCGACTTCAATAAACTTTTAAAAAAGAGGACAAAAGAAAACCATGACGACCTAGTAGAAGTTAACAATGACTAACTCCCCCAGGGCAAGACCTCAGGATCTGGCTCTTTTGCCCATAAAAAAAGCACATGGTAAACACTTAAAAACGGCATGGAGAGGTTAAAGTTATGTTATGTACCTGAAATTTGGAAAACATGGTTTCGAATGAAAAATAACAAATATAAACCCAAAATGAAATGCTTGAAAGGTTACTTCTTCATTAAAAAACCTTTGGTTGGCTGCTGTGCTCACTCTTCACTCAGGGCCAGACATCTCCAGTGATTTCACGTTTGCAAACAAAGATGCAGTCTGTGGAACATCCCAGCAGACATCCACAGACCTGGGAGCATCTCCTTCCAGCATCACGTGTCTTTCCTCCCTCTGGGGCCCCCAGAAGTCCTGTCTTCTATGGGACACCCTGCTCCTTTCTCATCACACCCTTGTTTCCTGTCTGGGGAAATCCCATCGGCACTGAATTTCAACAGCCACTGACCCTGAGGTGTGAAAGTAAGTCGCCTTAGCACTTGTCTTGTGAAGGTATTATTCTAGCGACATGTTTTTCTTTTATTGGAGTCAAGCCAGGCCTGGAGGAGAGACTGCAGATTAGAGGAGAGAAGCTATCACACGTACGGCTGAGTGTATCTGGTAGCTGAGACGCAGAGGAAGATCCACAGTCAGAATAGTCAGCTGTTTACTGGCTTCGGGAGATGGCTGTGTGAAGACGGTCCTGTGTGGCTCTCCATATCTTGTGAAGTAGCCTGAGGTGGTCTGCCGGGACAGGGGCAGGCAGGACAGCCTGGAGCTTAGGGGCTGAGGGGCCAGGTCACGTTGGAACCTCAACTGTACACAAGCAGAGAGAGAAAGAGAGATGACAGCTCGGAAGAGGGGCACATTCGTAGAGGAACCAGAGGCTCTGGCCAGGAATTTGAAAGCAAAACAGAAAATAAGTCAACTGGCAACCAAAGCAAGAGGTTTTGCTTTCCTCCTCATGATGACTTCAGACATAGTGACCTTTCTTCCAAACCATCTATCTTGTGGAAAATTGGATGCCGATAACTGAATTGATACAGGCTCTTTGAATAAGGAGGTCATCCATCTCTCCAGTCTGGGGGCTCTGCCATCTGCAGACACACGTGTGTGGTGAAACTTAGCATGACATTTTCTCCCTGGCATTCTTTCTCATTTTTTTAATATTTTGCTTCATCCATTCATTCAACAAATACCTAATTGATACCTATTGCTAATGTATTGGTAAGGGGCTCAGGAATTCCTCTTTGGGTGCTGAACTCTTTTGTCTATGCCATTTTTTAAAGAATGTAATCCCTTAGTCTCAGATATTAACATACATTTTCAAAACCTGAGAATTAAATTAAAATGCAGATTCTGGGTTCCAGAATGGTCCAACATGACCCCTGAGACTATGTATTTCTAATAAGCTTCTAGGAGATGTCTAAGTTATTCACTTCTGTACCTCACTTAAGTAGCAAAGTTGAAAAGTTGATAGCTGGTGCTTCTCATACTTGGGCCAAGTAACAATTACCCAGAGAGATTTTTTTTAAATGCTGGGGCCCCCACAGGGCCCAGCTCCACACATTCTTTTTCAGTTGGTAAGAAAAGAGACTAGGTATTTGTATTTTTTAAAAAGTCTCCGAGGTGATTCACATGGGACCCAAGTTTAAAAAGCCCTGCTCAGGACTGTCCCCCTAAATTTGTCAACTCCAGTAGTGTTCAGATTAAAAAAGGGCTGATGCGCCTGCTTATATGAAGCCATTTGACCCCAGACAGAGAAGAGGCAGTTACAACGTAGGAACAGGGACTTTTAGTGGCCTAACTTTAAAGAACTCCTAAGTTATGTATTCCTGCAGGATGCCAGCCTCTGAACTCTCGGCCACTGGAGCTAAGAGCCATGGTCATAGACGGTTCAGCCCCAAGGAAAGAGCCCTGTCACTGTTTCTCGTGGATATCTTGAGGTTATAGTGTGCTCTCTTGTCCACTTAATTCCTGTTGGTCTGTTAAGATCTGACAACAGAACTGCTGTTTCTCTGGATGTGAAAAAACCAGATTCTCAGAAATAATGCCTCCCCTCTCTCGCTCTGCTAAAATCTGCACTAAATCTTATCAGAAAGGGGAAGAATTTACTACTGTTTCCCTCTTTGAGCTAGAGATCTTCCATTTTCTTCTCATACTAAGTCAGATGAGGACCAAAAAGATGTATTAAAAACAGTGATTTTGGGCTTCCCTCGTGGCGCAGTGGTTGAGAGTCTGCCTGCCGATGCAGGGAACACGGGTTCCCGGTCCGGGAAGATCCCACATGCCACGGAGAGGCTGGGCCCGTGAGCCATGGCCACTGAGCCTGCGCGTCCGGAGCCTGTGCTCTGCAATGGGAGAGACCACAACAGTGAGAGATCCGTGTACCACACACACATACAAAAAATAAGAGTCTAAATAAAGAGACTAAAGGGTCAAGATTTAATTAAAACAAAGTAATACTTAAAAAAAAAAAAACACTGTGCTTTTGTTTTATTCATACCTGGTGAGTATATTCATATCTCTGAGTTAAAGACCCATACGTTTAGAGAAATGGGCACACATAATTGTTTCTACATTTTGAGCTAGAATACCAGTCTTCAAGTACCCAAGGACACTAGAAATAAGACAAGAGAGACAAGCACTCTGCCTCATGGTCTAATATTTATTTGTGGGTCAAAAAGCACAAAATGTCAATTCATTCATTTATTCAATAAGCATTTACTAAGTTTTCCTGAGGGCAAGAACTACAGTTTCCACAGGTTTTATATCAGCAAATGGGGCTTTGCATAAAATAGGCATAGACATGCCATTGTAGTTCATCCAATATTTGTTGTTATTTCTTGAAAAAGTGTATGTGGATGTTAACATTGTCCCAGAGTCCTAACTTCTATGATAACTGTCTATGATAAGACTTTTCAGATCTTTCTCCAGTGACTTCATGGAGTAAGGCTGCCTTTGCGTCCACACATTCCTAAGTGTTCCCCACGATGTCCGGCACAGAGCAGGGTCTACAGTAGGTGCTCTCAATGGTTATGAATTAATTTCACATCTTAAAGACACAAGCACAACACGGACAGCCCCCCTAAATACCATCATACTGACCAGCCCGCCAGTATAATGGATCCCAGTAGGAAAAACAAATTAAGCATCTCAAGGCTTCGGTTTTCCTCCTCCCTCTTTTCTTTGGATTTCTCTCTCTCTCTCTCTCTGTTATCCTTTCTCATCCCATGTCCAATGTCTCTCTTTTTCCCCTTCTATTTCCCTCTGGGCTATTGATCTCCATTTCAAACAACTTTGACCTAATCTTGAATAGAAAGGCTTTTAACCTCATAGGTCACCTTAAGAGAAAATCCTGACATTGTTATGTAAATATGTTTTGTTTTTTCTGTCATCTTATACTATTTTAAGCATTTGCTTTAGCAAGTGGTTATAGTATATATTAGCATCTCAGGAGTCTAGACTTGTCTTTACTTGTCTCCTCCATAAAATACAGAGAGCCTGCTTGCCTGCATAAAAAAACTCAAGAACAAGAGGAAGAAAAGGAAGCTAACATTGATAGAAAGCTCACTTCTCACTTCTATACCCTGTTGGGCAGATTCACTGAAGAATTACAGATCTGAGGGTTAGAGGAGATTTTTCACCTGGCAGCATTGTGCTGATTGTCATTCTACTTTTTAGTGCATCGTTTCTCTCTGTGGAAAGAGAGATTCCCCATTGTTCCATTAGAGAGATTGAAAGTCAAACTTACCACTCTTAAAGACATGCTGAGCATTCAAGAGATGAGATAAAACTAAACCCACATACATATTGTAAAACTAACACAAAAGTAAACATGAAACTCTCATTTTATTATTACTATTGTGATTAAAAGATGGATGGTAGCAGAATTCTTGAAATAGGAGTTATATAATATAAAATAATTATTTCACATTATTCTATTAAGAGCAATAATTAAAAACTAAGCATGGAAGAAAAAAATGATGGGAAGAGTAATTATTCTCTTGACAATACACTAATAGAATGTAACTTTTACAGCTTTCAGTTGGTTTTCCTTTAACAAAGCAAAATCTGTGATATACTTTTGAGAAAATCTATATCTTTCTAGAATGTTTTGATTTTTCCCAAGCTTTGGTTTTTCCCCAAGCTTTACCACACTTAATTCTATATTTTTTTTAGACAATTGTGCTTAGTATTCTAATGCTAAATTCATAGTCATGAAAGTTCTCTTTTCATGCTTACAAATCATTAATGTACATAATATTTAATTCAACTATATAATTATGATAGTACTGAAAACAATTACAACAAACAAATATGACTTTTGATCAGCATACACTTCAGACGGACAGTGCATATGTGCGAGTCCAGTAGAAACGGTCTACTGGCCACCAATGCTCAATTGGTTATGGGTGTAGTACAATGTGTTTATGTTGGGAATGGTGAACAGTGTTTGGGAAGAGAAAGCAATGCTTAATTGATATGTCAAAAGTGAAAGGAGAACTATTTAAACTCAACAACAAGAAAACAAACAACTTGATTTAAAAATGGGCTATAAACTCTAACAGACACCTCACCAAAGAAAATATACACAAGGCAAATAAATGTATGAAACGATAATCCACATCATGCATCATCAGAAAAATGTGAATGAAAACAAGTTATCATTACACACCTATTAGAATGACCAAAATCTTGAATACTGACAATACCAAATACTTGCAAAGATGGGGAGTCATAAAGCCATGGAAAGACATAGAGGAACTTTAAATTCATCTTACTAAGTGAATGAAGCCAATCAGGCTACAAACTGTATGATTCCAAGTTTATAATATTCTGAAAAATATTCTGAAAAAGGCAAAGCTATGGAGACAATAAAAAGATCAGTCACTGCCAGGGGTCAGAGGGATGGATATGAATAGGACTTTAACGGCAATTAAAATATTCTGTATGACACTATATTGGTGAATACATGTCACTACACATTTTTCCAAACCCTAAGAATATATAACATCAAGAGTAAACCCTCATATAGACTTTGAGAGAATATGATGTGCTGATGTATGTTCATCAGTTGTAACAAATGTACCATCTGGTAGGGGAGAGCTGTGTGTGTGGCAGGGTGAGAGCAGTTTTAATGAACCTAAAACTGCTCTAGTAGTAAAAAAAAGGTGTCCAAAATATCGCTGTGCATACAAAGAAACCTGAAAGAAAATATCCAAAATCCAAAGAGTGGTGGGATTATGCAGGAAAAAGAAGTGAGATAGGTATATTCAAATTTACGATGGTTTTTCTGTGAATTTCATTTTCTTTTTCCTTAGTATTCTCTTAGCTCACTTCCATTTAACTGATGTAAGATGAACCACTGATCACCATTCCCAATACAAACAAGCTAGCTGATGTGTCTGCCAATACAAGAGGGTATAAATTATTTTATTGATAAGGTTGATTTAATACAAATATACCACCATCTGCAGCATAAGGTAGTATCTGTTATTTTTGTTTCAAATATTTATGGAATATTTTTCTAATTGTCCTACATTAGCCAAATTCTATAAATTTCAGAAATTAGAAAGTGCACTGGTCACATTCCTGAACTGTGATGCAATAAAATACATATAACTGCAAACACAATTTTTTAAATGACTGCAAAATCGTGGATGAACCTAAATATTATCATACTAAGTGAAGTTAAGTTACAGAGAAAGACAAATATATGATATTACTTATATGTGGAATCTAAAAATTAGTAAAAATGAACTAATTTAGAAACAGAAACAGACTCACAGACATAGAAAACAAACCTATGGTCACCAAAGAGGAAATAGGGGAAGGGATAAATTAGGAGTATGGAATTAACAGATGCACACTACCATATTTTAATAACTTTATTTTGTTTTTCTTTCATTTTTTTTTCTCCCTTTTCTTCTGAGCCGTGTGTCTGACAGGGTCTTTGTGCTTCAGCCGAGTGTCAGACCTGAGCCTCCGAGGTGGGAGAGCGGAGGTCAGGACATTAGACCACCAAAGACCTCCCAGCCCCATGTAATATCAAATGGCGAGAGCTCTCCCAGAGATCTCCATTTCAATGCTAAGACGCAGCTCCACTCAACAACAAGCAAGCTCCAGTGCAGGACACCCCAGGTCAAACAACTAGCAAGACAGGAACACAACCACACCCATTAGCAGAGAGGCTACCTAAAATCATAATAACGTCACAGACACCCCAAAACACACCACCAGATGTGGTCCTGCCCACCAGAAAGACAAGATCCAGCCTCATCCACCAGAAGACAGGCACCAGTCCCCTCCACCAGGAAGCCTACACAACCCACTAAACCAACCTTACCCACTGGGGGCTGACACCAAAAGCAACAGAAACTATGAACCTGCAGCCTGAGAAAAGGAGACCTCAAACACAGTAAGTTAAGCAAAATGAGAAGACAGAGAAATACATAGCAGATGAAGGGGAAAGGTAAAAACCAACCAGAACACACAAATGAAGAGGAAATAGGCAGTCTACCTGAAAAAGAATTCAGAGTAATGATAGTAAAGTTGATCCAAACTCTTGGAAATAGAATGGAGAAAATACAAGAAATGTTTAATAAGGACCTAGAAGAACTAAAGAGCAAATAAACAATGATTAACAGCACAGTAAATGAAATTAAAAATTCTCTACAAGGAATCAATAGCAGAATAACTGAGGCAGAAGAACGGATAAGTGACCTAGAAGACAAAATAGTGGAAATAATTACCACAGAGCAGAATAAAGAAAGAAGAATGAAAAGAATTGAGGACAGTCTCAGAGACTTCTAGGACAACATTAAACACAACAACATCTGAATTATAGGGGTCCCAGAAGAAGAAGAGATAAAGAAAGGGACTGAGAAAATATTTGAAGAGATTATAGTTGAAAACTTCCCTAATATGGGAAAGGAAATAGTCAATCAAGTCCAGGAAATGCAGAGAGTCCCATACAGGATAAATCCAAGGATAAACACAAAGACACATATTAATCAAACTATCAAAAATTAAATACAAAGAAAAAATATTAAAAGCAGCAAGGGAAAAGCAACAAATAACATACAAGGGAATCCCCATAATGTTAACAGCTGATCTTTCAGCAGGAACCCTACAAGCCCGAAGGGAGAGGCAGGACATATTTAAACTGATGAAAGGGAAAAACGAACAACCAAAATTACTCTACCCAGCAAGGATCTCATTCAGATTCGACAGAGAAATTAAAACCTTTACAGACAAGCAGAAGCTAAGAGAATTCAGCACCACCAAACCAGCTTTACAACAAATGCTAAAGGAACTTTTCCCTAGGCAGGAAACACAAAAGAAGGAAAAGATCTACAATAACAAATGCAAAGCAATTAAGAAAATGGTAATAGGAACATACATATCAAAAATACCATAAATGTAAATGGATTAAATGTTCTGACCAAAAGACATAGACTGGCTGAATGGATAAAAAAACAAGACCCGTATAAATGCTGTCTACAAGAGACCCACTTCAGACCTAGAGATACAGACTGAAAGTGAGGGGATGGAAAAAGATATTCCATGCAAATGGAAATCAAAAGAAAGCTGGAGTAGCAATACTCATATCAGACAAACTAGACTTTAAAATAAAGATTAATACAAGAGACAAATAGGACACTATATAATGATCAAGGGATTAATCCAAGAAGAATACATAACAATTGTAAATATTTATGCACACAACATAGGAGCATAAATAAGGCAATATATAAGGCAAATGCTAACAGTCATAAAAGGGGAAATCAACAGTAACACAATAATACTAGGGGACTTTAACAGCCCAGTTTCACCAATGGACAGATCATCCAAAATGAAAATAAATAAGGAAACACAAGCTTTAAATGATACATTAAACAAGAAGAACTTAATTGATATTTATAGGACATTCCATCCAAAAACAACAGAATACTCTTTCTTCTCAAGTGCTCATGGAACATTCTCTAGGATAGATCATATCTTGGGTCACAAATCAAGCCTTGGCAAATTTAAGAAAATTGAAATCGTATCAAGTAAATTTTCCGACCACGACACTATGAGACTAGATATCAATTACAGGAAAAATACCGTAAAAAATACAAACACTTGGAGTCTAAACAATACACTACTAAATAACCAAGAGATCACTGAAGAAATCAAAGAGGAAATTTAAAAAAAAATACCTAGAAACAAATGACAATGAAAACACGATGGCCCAAAACCTATGAGATGCAACAAAAGCAGTTCTAACAGGGAAGTTCACAGCGATCCTACCTTAAGAAACAAGAAAAATCTCAAATAAACATACTAACCTTACACCTAAAACAATTAGAGAAAGAACAACAACAACAGCGACAGAAAAAAACCCAAAGTTAGCAGTAGGAAAGAAATCGTAAAAATCAGATCAGATATAAATTAAAAAGAAATGAAGGACACAATGGAAAAGATCAATAAAACTAAAAGCTGGTTCTTTGAGAAGATAAACAAAATCAATGAAGCATTAACCAGACTCATCAATGAAAAAATGAAGAAGACTTAAATCAACAGAATTAGAAATGAAAAGGAACAGTAACAACTTACACTGCAGAAATACAAAGGATCATGAGAGATTACTAAAAGCAACTATATGTCAATAAAATGGACAACCTGGAAAAAATGGACAAATTCTTAGAAAAGCACAACCTTCCAAGAATGAATCAGGAAGAAATAGAAAATATAAGCAGACCAATCAGAAGCACTGAAATTGAGAATGTAATTAAAAATCTTCCAACAAACAAAAGAACAAGACCAGATAACTTCACAGGTGAATTCAATCAAACATTTAGAGAAGAGCAAATACTTATCCTTCTCTAACTCTTCCAAAATATAGCAGAGGGAGACACACCCCCAAACTCATTCTATGAGGCTGCCATCACCCTGATACCAAAATCAGATAAAGATGTCACACAAAAAAGAATACTACAGGCCAATATCAAGGGTGCACATAGATGAAAAATCCTCAAAAAATACTAGCAAACGGAATCCAGCAGCACATTAAAAGGATCATACACCATTATCAAGAGGGGTTTATCTCAGGAATGCAAGGATTCTTCAATATATGCAGTTCAATCAGTGTGATAAACCATATTAACAAACTGAAGGATAAAATCCATATGATCATCTCAATAGATGCAGAGAAAGCTTTCGACAAAATTCAACAACCATTTATGATAAAAAAAAAATCCAGAAAGTAGGCATAGAGAGAACTTACCTCAACATAATAAAGGCCATATATGACAAACCCACAGCCAACATCGTTCTCAATGGTGAAAAACTGAAACCATTTCCTCTAAGATTAGGAACAAGAAAAAGTTGCCCACTCTCACAACTTTTATTCAACATAGTTTTAGCCACAGCAATCAGAGACAAAAAAGAAATAAAAGGAATCCAAATTAGAAAAGAAGTAAAACTGTCACTGTTTGCAGATGACATGACACTATACATAGAGAATCCTAACGATGCTACCAGAAAGCTACTAATCAGTGAATTTATTAAAGTAGTGGGATACAAAATTAATGCACAGAAATAAATCTCTTGCATTCCTATACACTAATGATGAAAAATCTGAAAGAGAAATTAAGGAAACACTCCCATTTACCATTGCAACAAAAAGGATAAAATAGCTAGGAATAAACTCACCTAAGGAGACAAAATACTTGTATGCAGAAAACTATAAGACACTGATGAAAGAGATTAAAGATGATGCAAACAGATGGAGAGATACACCATGTTCTTGGATTGGAAGAATCAACATTGTGAAAATGACTATACTACCCAAAGCAATCTACAGATTCAGTGCAATCCTTATTAAACTACTACTGGCATTTTTCACAGAATTAGAAAAAAATTTTCACAATTTGTATGGAAACACAAAAGACCCCAAACTGCCAAAGCAATCTTGAGAAAGAGAAACAGAGCTGGAGGAATCAGGCTCCTTGACTTCAGACTATACTACAAAGCTACATTAATCAAAACAGTATGGTACTGGCACAAAAACAGAAATATAGATCCATGGAACAGGATAGAAAGCCCAGAGATAAACCCATGCACATATGTTGACTTTATTTTTGATAAAGGAGGCAAGAATATACAATGGAGAAAAGACAGCCTCTTCAATAAGTGATGCTGGGAAAACTGGACAGCTACATGTAAAAGAATGAAATTAGAACACTCCCTAACACCATACACAAAAATAAACTCAAAATGGATTAAAGACCTAAATGTAAGGCCAGACACTATAAAACTCTTAGAGGAAAACATAAGTAGAAGACTCTATGACATAAATGACAGCAAGATCCTTTTTGACCTACCTCCTAGCGAAACGGAAATAAAAACAAAAATAAACAAATAGGATCTAATGGAACTTAAAAGCTTTTGCACAGAAAAGGAAACCATAAGCAAGACGAAAAGACAACCCTCCAAATGGGAGAAAATATTTGCAAATGAAGCAACTGACAAAAGATTAATCTCCAAAATACAAGCAGCTCATGAAGCTCATGGGCAGAAGACTAAATAGACATTTCTCCAAAGAAGATATACAGATTGCCAACAAACACATGAAAGTATGCTCAACATCAGTAATTATTAGAGAAATGCAAATCAAAACTACAATGAGGTATCACCTCACAGCTGTCAGAATGGCCATCATCAAAAAATCTACAAGCAATAAATTTTGGAGAGGGTGTTGAGAAAAGGGAACCCTCTTGTACTCTTGGTGGGAATGTAAACTGATACAGCCACTATGGAGAACAGTATGGAGGTTCCTTAAGAAACTTAAAATAGAACTACCATATGACCCAACAATCCCACTACTGAGCATACACCCTGAGAAAACCATAATTCAAAAAGAGTCATGTACCACAGTGTTCATTGCAGCACTATTTGCTATAGCCAGGACATGGAAGAAACCTAGGTGTCCATTGACAGATGAATGGGTAAAGAAGATGTGGCACGCATATACAATGGAGTATTACTCAGCCATAAAATGAAACAAAATTGAATTACTTGTAGTGAGGTGGATGGACCTAGGGTCTGTCACACAGAGTGAAGTAAGTCAGAAAGAGAAAAACAAATACCATATGTTAACACATATATATTCAATCTGAGAAAAAAAAAATGGCTCTGAAGAACCTAGGGGCAGGAGAGGAACAAAGATGCAGATGTAGAGAATGGACTTGAGGACTCGGGGTGGGGAAAGGGTAAGCTGGGAAGAAGTGAGAGAGTGGCATGGACATATATACGCTAGCAAATGTAAAATCGATAGCTAGTGGGAAGAAGCCACATAGCACAGGGAGATCAGCTCGGTGCTTTGTGTTCACCTAGAGTGGTGGGATAGGGAGGGTGGGAGGGAGACGCAAGAGGGAGGGGATATGGGGATATATGTATACGTATAGCTGATTCACTTTGTTATACAGCAGAAACTAACACAACAATGTAAAGCAATTATACTCCAATATAGATGTTAAAAAAAATATGAAAACAAGAATTGAGCTGGGAGATGGGCCCACTTGAATTCTAGTCTCTACACGGGCAATATTTCACTGTAGCCTTGATTCACTTCTCATTGTGTAAAACGATTTCTAAAGTGTGTTATGGCAAAGGTAGACACGATTAGGGTTGCCTTTAACCTATGTATATACAAAAGTGTGTCAATTATTTTTCAGGTCCATTAAGTGAGGAATATCTGGTTTTGAGAATGGTTATTCCTCACAGTAAAAGCACAGAGCCTGGCATACCACACTTTTGATAAGAGAAGTTGGATAACAATTTGGTTGAACTGAAAGGCTGCAGGGAGCTGCTCTCTCCATGTTTGGCCTGAAAGCAGTTAGCAAACTGGAAGGAGGCTGACTTCATCTCACTTCCTTTCTTCTGCCACCTAACCTTCTCTAAGCAGACAATTTAAAATACCATAAAACACTCTTGCAAACTCCATCTCACCATGTTAAACTTGTTTCCAGAATCCAAGGTGACTTCTGGAGGCTCCCACATCTGCACCTTCTCCTGCAGACCCAGAGCCATTCCTTCAAACAACCTCCTCAAATGATTCTAGGTGTGCAACGAGGACAGAGTGGATACATGAATCTTATGACATGATGAAAGCTAACATGCAGCAAATATGACTTCGCCCTACACTTCCAGGTATATGCAAATGCACTTCATTATTCTTTAACTTATGGTAGGTTCTATTTTGAGCCCCTGGTCAGAGGTGGAGGCAGACAGAGTGCAGCCCTGCCGGGAGCTCACAGTCTGTATGCAAGCCCTGCGGGGTCCCTGGGGGAGACCTCCCAGCCCCGTGTCTTCTCTCCTTGAAGGCATCTGCTGAGATGTCCAGCCTCCAGGGCTCCTCACATCCCACCGGAAGCTGCACTGAGACGTCCCAAATTCCAGTCCGCCCGCCATGTCAAATCCAAGGCTCCCTTCACTCTGTGGCAAGCTGGAGGCTCAGAATTCACTCTGCTGCTTTCAAGTCACTCTAGGGCATGTGGATCTTTGCAAGGATCTCCTATTGCCTCTGCCTACCTCAAATGTCTGGGGAGGGTGTCTGGCATGAATATTTTATAAAAGTTCCTCCCCACCATAACTGCCCTGGTGAATCTAATGGCAAACATGGTTAAGAGCCACTGACCAGGACTTGAGTGTACCCACTGCCTCTGTGGGTGATGACATCCCAAGGACACAAGTCCCTTCTCATCTACAAAACTTCTGAGTTAAGCTGGAGCCCGTACTCCTTCTCACTGTCTGAGAGTCAATCTACCCTCTGCTAAATCTCCATCTCCAAATGCCCACCTTCACACAGCCAGGTGTGGCCAAGTTTTCTGGTACATTTATATAACCTCACTGACTTTCAGTTTCTTCATCTATGACATGGGGACAAGAATCAGAACCCAGAATGTTTATATAGGTGTGAAATAAAAAGAAGAAAGTTTCTGTCTCATAACTGATTATTGATAAATGGTAAATATTTGTCAAGCACCTCCGGTGTGCTAAGTGTTGTTCTAGGCATTGGAGATAAAGGAAAGCAAAGTCTTTGTTCTCACAAAGTTTACCTTTTAATTATGGAAGGTAGACATGTGAATACATATGTAAAATATTTAAGTCTTAGGGAATAATTTGTGCTAGGAAGAGAAGCTCAGCTTGGCACATCCATGTCATAGGGGCAGGCAAACAATTCATTTGGCTCTACTTTGGGCTCCATGAATCACAGTAGTAACTCATGGACACTCTTCTCATCAAAATCCTCCAAAATGATTTGTATCTCAGAATTTAATCCAAAATCCTTACTGGCAACACAGTGCTCTTTTCAACTCACCAGAGGCTCTTTCTGTCATTCTCCAAGTGGACATACTCTCTGTCTCTAAATCCATGTAGTAGTTTATCCACACCTCATCAGTGTCACTTTCATTGTGTGCCTTTGTAATATTATAAAAGACTCCTATAGTTTCTCTCCTTCTATAGAACTAGGTAACTTGGAGATTTTTCTGTTTCATAAGAGAATATTACGTTTTTGACATTTTTATTTTGTTTGGCATCCTAGAAACTGTGTTAACACATGATTTTTTAAATAACAGGTGCTCAATTAAAGCATGTTCAGCATAAATGAAACACTAACAAAAGCCAGATATAAATACACATTTCAAAGATGTGTTTGTTGTTACCTGGAATTTTTGCATCACAGGAGCGTTTTGGTAACATTTTTCAGCTTTAGCAATTGCTCTTCAAGCCTTTGGAACTGATGACATGTAGAGAAGCTGAATTATGCTGCTTGGCTTCTCTAACAGAAAAAAATATTAAGAGAACTACTGGGATTTGCCGCACTTGAGCTATTACGATTCCAGCTAAGGTAATGAGAGAAGAGGATGTGGCAGGAGCAGAAATGTGTTTTGATATTTATTTAATTTCAGCCTAGCATATTTACACTAATTAGAGCTGTGCTTTGCAGACAGATGTTCAAATCAGCTGGGAACACAGGAGGCAAATAAAAGATTCCTAGAATTCCCTGTGGTTTTAGCTGGAGTGGCAGAGTCCTTGGCATGGACAGGCTTTATGTGCAGGTATGGAAGCCCCTTTTGCCATCACTCTTGAATTTCAGGATGGAATCTGAGCTACTTGTCCTAGCACTCTTTGGATTCCAGATTTCTCACTGTTGTTTTCATTTTGTTTAGTCTCATTCCAAAGCTGGCTCTGCTCCCTATCTCTACCCTGAACCCAGTCTGTATTACTGCTCAGCCCAAGATTCTCCTCTCCTTTGACCCACTGGATGCCCTGTCCTCGTGAAAATGGACACCAGTGTCAATGTGATATGGAGTCCAGGCCATGTGGAAATCTTGGTTCTCTTACTTTCGAAGTTGGGAACTTAGTGTAATTATTTTATAATTTTCCTAACCTCAGTTAACTCATCTGTATAATGGGAATAGTTGATCTTATTATAGGCGTGTGTGCAGATTGAATGAAACAATGTACATAAAGTATCTACCACAGAATAAGTGATCAAGTGTGTGGCTCCTGGTTCTTAGCCATAACCATCCCAGTTAACACACCCCAGCTGGAAACGACTAGTAATCCAATGTCTGCTGGAAACTACTAGTAATCCAACGTCTGCTGGAAACTACTAGTAATCCAATGTCTGTTCCATTGCCCTCAGTAACCTTTTGCTTTCTGTTAAGACACTAGGACATACACAGATGTTGCTGTGTACTCTAATCTTTCTGCATATTTATCATCTATCTATCTATGTTATCATTTAATTTATTTAAGGAAATTTCAGGACTTCCCTGGTGGTCCAGTGGTTAGGACTCCACACTTCCACTGCAGGGGGCACAGGTTCAATCCCTGGTCAGGAAACTAAGATCCCGCATGCCACGTGGCAGGGCCAAGTATACACACACACACACACACACACACACACACACACACACATACACACACACACAAATAAAGCCACTTCTTTCCTGGCTCAATATATATTCTCTTTCCATAAACTGTGTACCTCTCCCACCAGGTTTAAAGCCCCTGCAGTTTAGTGATGAATGGTCACCTACATGACAGATTTCTTGCTGAGGCCACCTGGATGGTCATGAAACTCCACCTCCAGATTAAAGCAAGGGTCCCCATTCCTGGCTGACACAAGCAGGGATGCCCATTATGGTTCATAACTGGAGCCAGAGGCAAAGCTGAGCCTCAGTTCCGGGCGTGAGGAGTCCAGCTGTTGTTTCCAGTCCACATGAGGTGGTCTTTTGTGAGTTTTCACATCTTCTGTATTCCTTTGTTTTTGGATTTCATCGTTTGTTTTTTCTTTCCTTTTAACGCTTCTTTGTTTGAAGCATTTTCTTTGGCTATTTTTTTCGGATCTGTTTCCTATCTAAGAAGTTGATGTTTCATTGTCTTTGGAGGATCTTCCTCTCTAGGAAGTTGAATAAACACTAGCGTAAGGACCACAGGAAAAATCTCCTCATTAAGCTCTTCAGGCCAGCAAAATCGTCACAGTTAAGACACGACCCAGCTTCAGGCTCCAAGGCCAGGCCTCCACAAAATGTTATTTCATTATATTTAAAACTAACACATTACTTATTTACACAACTGATTTTTCTCTCTGCTGTCTGATTCCAGTTACCTCCTTTTTAGCATCATATATTGTAGGTTTATTCTTAATGTCTAGTAAAATATAAACTTTTATTGATTCGGTCAAAGGAGAAAGAAAATAAATATCTGTTGGCTACTTAATGTATTTCAGGCAATGAGATTAATGCTGTATTTATCCTTATAAAGTCTTCCAGTAAAAGTATTATGCGCATTTTTATACTAAGGAAACCAAATTTTAGAAAGGCTAAACGATTTCTCCAGAATCCAGTAGAAACACTGAGATTCAAACTCAATTTTCATTTCTTTTTTTAATTTAATTTTAATTTTTTTACTGAAGTATAGTTTTTCTTTTGGTCTTTTTTTTTTTTGCGGTATGCAGGCCTCTCACTGTTGTGGTTTCTCCCGTTGTAGAACACAGGCTCCAGACACGCAGGCTCAGTGGCCATGGCTCAGGGGCCTAGCTGTTCTGCGTCATGTGGGATCTTCCCAGACCAAGGCATGAACCCGTGTCCCCTGCATCGGCAGGCGGACTCTCAACCACTGCGCCACCAGGGAAGCCCTGAAGTATAGTTGATTTACAGTGTTGTGTCCGTTTCAGCAAAGTGCTTCAGTTTACATGTATAAAGACTCAACTTTCTTGATTAAAATACATGTTCTTGATTCATCACTTCTTGTATTTTTAACGTTTCTATTATATTTGGAACTTTTTATGATAGTGTAATTAGATTTCAATTTCAAGATTTAATTTCTTTAACATATTTGTTTTTTATAGAAAGAGTAGTAGAAATTAAGGTACATTTTTAAAAAATAAAACATTCTTAAATAATGATGTGCAAATTTTTCCAAGGCAAATTTTTTGTAATAATCATGAGATTCTAAAGATGATGCTAAATATGTTTTTGTGTCAGATAGATATAAGTTTAATTCTTGGCTATATTATACTATCTTTGAGGCCTTGGGCAAATTAATTTTTTAAGCCCTCAAATTCCTCATTTACATATGGCGTAATAATAGATATTGTCTTGCCTGGGCTTTCCTGGAAAGCAGAACTGAGACAAGGCTGATCTAGATGGTTAATTCTGAGGAGTGATTTCAGGGAAAAGGAATGAAGCGGTGAGAAGAGTGAAAGCATTTCTTGGTGGTTCCTGACCCCATTGCTCAATGGTCTATGTGCTGTTAACTCCCTCACACTTCCCGGCTGTGCATGCATGGGGACGGGCATCTCAGGGGCTCAGGGAGCTAGGAAAGCAAGAGGCAGTGCAGCTGAGACTAAGGGTTGTCATGTCACACCTGCGCAAAAGTGGTTACTGCAGCATCAGCTAGGTGAAAAGTGGAGCTGAGAGACCTGGATGGGTCACCAACGATATACTAGTTCTACTCCTTTGCTCCTGCCTTCCATTAAGTCCAGTCTGACAGAGAGCCTTCAAAGTGGTGGACAACTTGAGAGGGTTAATATAACAAGACACAGTCTGTGTTCTTGTTCCTACAATTGACCTGTCATCTCTGATAAGGATGAATTACTTCCTCTGTAGGATGAATGAAGTCTGATGAAATTAACCTCCCACCAAGTGTTTTCCTGGTCTTCATGAAGTGTCATGTTGAGGCTTCAGAGTTGGTCACTGCAGTGGGCAGTTTGGGCTTTCAGCACTGACAATAGTTAGATTAGCCTTGGTGAGAAGAAGTTTGTGTTACTGGGTCAACACAAAGCTTCCATCTTTGCCACCATGACCACTCCATTTACAGACCCTTTGGAGAAGCACTAGGTGGGCCAAGGTAAGAAGCAATGTGTTGTAAATGCTGCTTGTGACTTCTCTGTAGACACTCTGCAGACACTATTAATGTAATAATTACTACACTTTTAATATCAAAATGTAAAGTCACAAATAGTTTGCACACATTGTACACATTCCCATAGATCCACCCACCTCCTTCAATTTCCTTGTCTTCCTTTGCTCAACCATCCAAGCCATTCTTGCTTGGTCAGGAGTCCATTTGGACCACATGATTTTCTTCTCCTATATGACAAAGCAATATGCTGTTCAGAGTGCTGCCTATAAAGATTTCCTTTTACTACCGCTTTCAAGTCCAACACGAATGGGGTTATTTTGTGGCAGCAGTCCATTTTCAGATGATTCATTTGTAAACTGGACCCAATTTTTCTTTATCAGCAGGTAGGTTAAGGAAGAGGCATCTGTTCAGAAAGGTGACTGGAGAGGTGTAATAGAAGTAGTTAGGCATCCTGTCCATGTAATTATCTCATGTCCTCTAGATTTGCTCAGACCCAATCCCGTATGTACCACTTCCACCGTATGATGAATTAACATTCTGCTGGCCTAGCAGATCCAATAATAACCTTCTCATGTAGAACAGCTGTGGTCAAGTTAGCATGAGTCATCAGTATAGTATAATACAGCCCACCATCTGGACAGTTTTCCCCTGGATCGTCTCTTAACTGGTTGTTTCTTACGATTTAGGTCTCAGTCTAAATATCACCTGCTTGGAGAGGCATTCTCCACCTGCTTTAGAGGTAGACAGTCTTCACCATTCACCTTTCGGTCCCTCTCTTGCATTACCCTGATTTACTCTCTTCATCTTCACTCTCTGAAATAATTAAGTTTACTTGTTTGTCTCCTGTCTATCTTTTGCACCTAAATTTACGCTTTATAACATCATGGGCCTTACTTCTTTTGTTTACATCATACATGCCGCGTCTAGAGCTGTGTCTCAGCAGTTGGTAGATGCTCAAAATATTTTAATGCATAAATATATATTTTTAAACATCTAACATTTTACGACACTGTGCTTCTTAGTGCGACGCGTGCGTGTGCGCGTGTGTGTGTAACCGTGCCCCATCTTGGTGATCCTCAGCAAAGCTGCAGAAGAGACCATCCACCACCAGGAATCAGATCCTCACCACTGTTGTTGAATCTCCTTAAAGATGAGGTTTGCTTCTGCAAAGGTCTGATTTTTAATTGAGGCATGCATCAGAAAAACATCATCCTGGGTGTTTTGATTCATAGGCTGACTCAAAATAATATAAGCATAGCATATTAATTGTAGAAAAATCCATTTCATTCTTATCAACAAAGAATTGAACACATATCTTTTTAAAAAGATACTGTTGTCAAAAAATGAGGGATTATCCAAGGTCAGCAGATATTAATTGGATTAATGTAAATTTATAATTTCTCTATAAAATGATTTTAAAATGAATCTATTACAGCTATACATACTAATATAGATGACTCAAAATATTCACATTGAGAGAAAAATGTATGTTGATGAAGATCACATACAGTCTGATTTTATTTCTAAAATTTGATCAGGGATTGTTTCATTTATATGCATTCACAGTAGGGATCTACACATACAATGTGGAAATACTAAAGAAATCATAAAATACAGATTCTTAGTTACTTCTGATAAGAAGGAAGATACAATTGGGAAGGGGTGTACTGGAGGCTTCAGAGATAAATGTAATATTTTAAATACAATAAATTTAAGGTTTGGATACAGATAATTGGCTTTATTATTATTTTAAAGCCATTTATCAACATGCACATATATAAGCAAATGGTATATATGTGTATATATGTTTATATACAGTTACTCTTTTACGTATGATACATTCATGGTAAAATTAAAATTACTAATGAAGATGTCAATGAATTCCATTCATAGGTCAATGTCGACTTTACCCCCAAGGCCAAGATTTATTCTCAGCAGTGACAAAGTATAGCCAGCACTGGATGCTCTTGGCATCTTCAGTTTTGCATTTGGGAGGGAAGTGCAAGTGCACCTGGGCAATCTCCCCAGAAAGACTAGAACTTATACAGATGCGAAAGAGTTGAGTCTTGTACAGAAACTGCATAACATCATGGGCCTTACTTCAAATTAAAACTGTCCTCAACCAGTTTTCCATAAGTCGTAATCTTTTCTTATAGATATTTTCATATTCAACCAGATTCAACTGCATGACAAGACAACACTCAGCTTGTATGGGTGTAATTTCCTACACATACTCAAAATACAAAACCAACAAGTGAAAAATACATCCCTACATACATATATGATGTCTTTAATGTTTGGGCCCCAGCTAGGCTCTCTCCTTCTAGAAATGGGAGAGGTGGTGACCATGGATGAAACAGAGGTGTATGTTATAAATGCCATGGTGGTTTGACAGAGGCCATGGCAGGGCTGTGAAGAGTCTTAACAAATGAACAAAGCTCTATGGGGATCTTTAAGGACCCACTTGACTCTAGCAGAGGACTGGGGTAGGGGAATTGAACGTTGCCCCTGATGATTTGGCAGGAAAGGCGAGAAGATGTGAGACGGAGAAAACCACCTTAGTACAGACTCTAAAGTGCCACCTGATTTGGCTGGGAAACAGCAGTGGTAGCACATTTCTCCACGTCCTGCAAGGAGAGGTGTCCTTTCCACTCTAGCTTCCTCCTGACCCTCAGAACCATCTGGCTTTCTGACGTGCTGCTGAGTGGAGAGGAAAACCTGGTTGCCAGGTCCAGCATGCAGGAATGGATTTGGCCTCATCTTTCCTCAATAAATGGCATGCCAGGCAGTCATTTAATTTCCTTCTTTTAACATTCCATTTATACAACATCTTTCAAAGCAATTACAAATAAATCTCTGCTAAAAAGAGGTTTCCTCTTCTTTTAACATCAATCCGACCCAAACCAAGAATGATTTTTAGAGACCTCGCTGTTGTTTATGAGATTGTTGGAGAAAGGCCTAAAACAACCACGGTGCTTGGCTGTGCCCAAACCAAGAGTTCTCCATCACCCTTCTCCAGCCGTTACCAGGGCTGTGGTCATTCCTTTCAGTGCCAGAAATGCACACTCAGCATGATGTCTAGAAATTACAATGTAGCCTCTCTCCCCTTATTCATTCCAGAAGCATTAGTATTAATTTTTATTGATTTTCAAAAATACATAGCAAAGCAAAAAGCCATTTCAAAGAACTTTAACTGTGGGAAAGCTTTTACTAGGTCATAACCTCGTTAATTTATGTTCAATTCTAATTCTTCCTTACTTAACACAGCCTTACACTGGTGACCCAAGATTTTTGGCCTGTCTTTATGGTCTGCTTGTGAGTTACTCCCCATGAGTAAGCCGATACACTAGGAAGGAAGGCACTGGTTAACCCTTCAGTCTACTGAAGATTTAAGCCATTGTCTCATACAAGACCTTACAAAGTGAAGGGCGTGAGTGCCAGCAAGTCTCCATTCCCTTGTATCCCAGTGTCAGTGTCCCAGAGCTGTCCACATGAATGTCAATTTTCAGAAGAAAATCACTGAGCCTCCATTCAGCCAATGGACCACAGCAGTGAACACCTGATTTTTAGATAGGGTGCAGCTTATTGTTTCTTTCCCAACTTAAATTCTCTGTGTGTTTTTTTGCTTTCTAATCTAAAAGGACTACTTAGACATCCAAATTGCAAATATGTATGGGGTATATTTCTCATTAAAAAGTTTATAGGGCTTCCCTGGTGGCACAGTGGTTGAGAGTCCGCCTGCCGATGTAGGGGACACGGGTTCGTGCCCCGGTCCGGGAGGATCCCACATGCCGCGGAGCGGCTGGGCCCGTGAGCCATGGCCGCTGAGCCTGCGCGTCCGGAGCCTGTGCTCCGCAACGGGAGAGGCCACAACAGTGAGAGGCCCGCGTACCGCAAAAAAAAAAAAAAAAAAAAAAAAGTGTATAAATAAACGCTGGAGAAGGTGCAGAGAAAAAGGAGCCCTCCTACACCGTTGGAGGGAATATAAATTGGTGCAGCTACTGTGGAGAACACTATGGAGGTTCCTTAAAAAACTAAAAACCGAACTACCATATGATCCTTCAATCCCACTCCCACACATGTACCTGGAGAAAACTCTAATTCAAAAATATACATGCCCCCCAGTGTTCATTGCAGCACTATTTAAAATAGCCACAACATGGAAGCAACCTAGATGCCCATCAATAGAGGAATGGATAAAGTTGTGGTGTCTATATACAATAGAATATTACAGTCATAAAAAGAATAAAATAATGCCATTTGAAGCAACATGGATGGAACTAGAGATTATCATGTTAGCTGATGTAAGTCAGACAGAGAAAGACAAATATCAAATGATATCAGTTATATGTGAAACCTAAAAAATGATACAAGTAAACTTATTTACAAAATAGAAACAGACTCACAGGCACACAGAACAAACATGGTTACCAAAGAGGACAGCAGGGGCGAGGGGAGAGATAAATTAGGAATTTGGGATTAGCCTATACACTCTACTATATATAAAATAGATAAACAAGGCCCTGCTGTATAGCACAGGGAACTATATTCAATACCTGTAATAACCTATAATGGAAAAGATACTGAAAAAGAATATATATATACACACACACATACATATAACTGAATCACTTTGCTGTACACCTGAAACTAACACAACACTGTAAATTTACTATTCTTCAATAAAAAAAAAAATGGTTACAAAAACATCTTAAAGGACTCCTTAGACTTCCAAATTACAAACAGTCATGGGGTACCTACTCAGGGCTCAGGACCAAGGATGTCAGACAGCTTACACGTCGCTTGCCCTTGGGTAGCTCACAACACTCTTGGGGCTGTTAAGTAACTGATGTGACTCATTGTAAAAAGATGTGATGAAGTATTAGGGAGCTTAGGAGAGGGACCTGGAAGACTTCCTGAAAGAGGAGGCACAAGCTGAGTCTTGAGTTATAAGTAAAAGTTTGGCCAGTTAAAGAGGGTGGGATAGAGCATCCAGTCAAAGTGAACACTTTGTCCAAAGCAGCTACAAGATATATTTGGTTGATGAAAGAGGTAGAGTGTGTGTGTGTGTGTGTGTGTGTGTGTGTGTCTGTGGAGAGGGGTGGGGAGGAAGCTAAAGACGTGGGCAAGAGCTAGTTGGTGAGGGACCAAACCAAGGAGGTACGGAGGGACCCTAAGCGGGAGAGTGGCCGTTCTGACAAAGCTCATTCTATTCCACTTCTTAGCACACATTTTCTTCTGAGGCTCAAGGCTTGATCTGCATTTGTAAGACTGCATTTCAATTCAGGCATAGAGACTTTCTAAGGCCAATAGATACATTAACCCCCTAATCAATGAATTTGCTCCTTTCTCTGTGATTATTTTTTCTGCCTTATCTCCACTCAGGTACAGAAGAAAAGTCAGTGCTATAACACCAACATTTAAAAGCATACAACAGAACTTCTAAAAGTATTAAAGTATTTATTTAGGAGATATTTAAGTCTGCCAGCTAAGTAACAACATTTATGTGGAAATTCCAAGTGTGTCCTAAGACACTGGAAAGAGTTTCAAGAAATCAGTCTTGAATAAAGGACATATCTCTGCTTCTTTACCAGTATTTTGTTCTTTCAAAGCCCAAATGAAGAAGGCACCCTAATGAAATAACTAACATTAACATATTAAGTTCCAAATGCAAAATTGCAAAGGCACAAATAAAAATTGAATAAGATGTTAATATTTGGCTTTTTTGTTTGTTTTCTTTGTTTTATGAGACAACAGTCTGACAGCCTTGTCCCTTCCAGAAATTTTCTTTCCGCTACCTGCTTAATTGTAAGTGTGATTTGCAACATACACATACATACTCAAGAGAATTTTAGAGAGAGAAGAGACATACATTAAAACTTATCTCTCTAAGGAATGAGTCCTGGGGATGTAATACATAGCATGGTAACTATAGTTGACAATACTGTACTGTGTCCTTGAAAGTTGCTAAGATAGTAGATTTTAAACTTTCTTACCACAGACACACACAGGCACACACACACAATGGTAACTATGTGAGTTGACAGATGTGTTAATTATCCTTACTGTGGTAATCATTCCATGATATATATTTATATTAAATACTCATGTTGAACACCTTAAACTTAAATAATGCTATATGCCAATTCCTTCTCAGTAAAGGTGGGGGAAATGTATCTACTCCAATTCTTCTCTTTATGCTGACAAAGAAATTGAGATCCAGGGAGAAACGGGATTATTTCAGGTTCACCAGTAAAGGAGAGAAAGATCAAAGTAAAAGCGAAGTTTCCTGATTCCACGATGGTGCCCTTGTGTCTTCATCCACCTTCACATGCCCTCCCTCCTCTATCTCCCCTATCCCTCCCCCTCCACTCCCCTCCCTCCCTCCTTCCGTCCTTCCAACCATTCTTTCTTGTCCAGAGCTAACAGTTTATCATGAACCTTTCTCTGGACATACTTTACTTTGTGAGAAGCTCCTCTCACATCCTCACATATATTTTTATGAGGCTCTATCTACCTTTACTTACAAAGAAATTCTCCGAAAGGGAAAACTAACATTTCCTTATCAGGTTTGTCTGAATATTTTAGCAAAGTTTCCAGCTGTTTTGTGAGGCATTAAGACAGAAATTTGCCAAGTGTGATGCTTTAGTCACCATATCATTAAGCAAAATAAACATAAAGTGACTTAATAGCATCCGTACCTCGGGGTCTTTGGAAGGAAAACAGGCCCAGCCATCCGCTTCTTCTATTTTCTTCTCTAAAAAGTCCATCTCAGCCCTCCCCCTGTAAATGTCCATCACTCCCCCCTCCTAACCTGCTCCAGCAAGCCCCCCTTCCCCGGGGCAAGGGACGCTCTGGGGAGCACCTTGAGATGCTGATTTGAGGCGAGACTTTTGGAAAAGCTTTCCATTTGCCTCTCATTTGGACTTAGGCCATGGGATTAACCTCAAAGTGCTTCCCTCAGGCAGATTCAAAATAAGCTTTAGACTATGTGAAGTCGGTCTTTGAACTTTTGAGAAGAGGCCTCTGAATTCCGGAGGGTTGGCAGGCAGACAAGCAGGGTGGACGGCTTACAGCTCCTGGGCCTTTCAGCCGGTTAGATAAAAATCAGGTCGGCCAAGGTCCTGAATATGTTTTTTTCAGGAAGGGAATAAAAAAATGCTTTTGCCAAAAGTCTCCTTTTGTGACCAGTGTGATTTTAATTACATTTTTGGGGGAGTGGCATTGTCAAAAGCCCTGAACGAGAAAATGCATTTAATTAGAAACAAAAACAAACAAACAATTCCTCAAAAAAAAATGAGTTTAATGCTATGGAGAAAGTTAACAGCATGAGACACAAAAGTTTCTAAAGTTATTTCACGGAAAATATTTTCTTTCTTTTAGGAAAAAAAAGATGGTAAAGAAGTCATTAAACAAAAGAAATTATTTCACGGAAAATATTTTCTTTCTTTTAGGAAAAAAAAGATGGTAAAGAAGTCATTAAGCATTAAAAGAGATTTTGTTAGGTTAAATGGACAACAAAAATGTAAAAAGGGAAGATCAAGACAAAGTTAGAAGAAATGTTTCGACTGATTCTATTCTTAGCTTTCTGGTCACTGTGTTAATCGGTGTTTGCAAAGTGTGGTTAAATTTATTTTGAATACATGGGGACACATCATCTACCAGCAAATGTGTCTCTATATAGTCACAAATGGTACCTGTAACTGTGTGCATTTACTTGAGGTCATTATAATGCATAGTGTAGACAGTTCATAGCAGTTTAATTATGTATATATAGCACACATCTTTATATATTTGGACATCACTTTCTATGGTATGGTGGCTGTCCATACCGTGTTACAATGTTAAAGCTGCATCACTCCTATCACTTATATGTGGAATCTAAAATATGATTCCAAGTAGGTAGGGGGATGAGGGAGGGTTGGATTGGGAGTTTGGAACTTAGCAGATACCAACCATTATATATTGAATGGATGAACAAAAATGTCCTACTGTACAGCACAGGAAACTACATCCAATATCCTGCGATAAACCATAATGGAAAAGAATATGAAAGAGAATATACATATATGTAAAACTGAGTCACTTTGCTGTACACCAGAAACTAACACAACATTGTAGATGAGCTATACGTCAATACAATAAGTAAATAAATAAGTAAAATGCATCTCTCCTTAGTGCCTATCCGATGAAGTCCAGCCTCCCAACCGGGCGCACTGCCCTTGGAGGATGGCTCATTTCCGACACCCCATCTACCCCTGGCCCAGAAGCTCACTATGCTTGGGCCACACCAATTTCAATTCTGCTAGACTTGCTTTGTATCTCTGAGATGCTCCACATGTGGGCTCCTCTGCTTGGAATGGTTTTCTCCACTCTTGCCCTCCACGGGGTCCCCTTTACCCAGCCTCTGGAGTAAGGCTTTCCTGTGCTCACTCTTGCAGGTCCTCCCACAGGCCTCTCACCATTTAGGATTTTGTAACTGTTGATGTTTTTTTCCAACTCAGTAACATGGACTAGCCCAATTTTTTAGTGCAACAGCTGTGCTCTTTCCTTCTGTATCCCTAACTACAGGACTGCATCCGACATGAACTCAGTGTGCAGTAAGAATTTATTGATGGATCATTAAAAAAAGGAAAAAAAAAAGGAAGGAAGGAAGGAAGGAAAGAAAGGAGGGAGGGAGGGAGGAAGGAAGGAGAATAAAAGGAATTGAGGAAGAAAGGAAAAAAGAGGTTTAATTATTTTGGAGTTTTTGCCATTATAGCTTTTAGCAGCAATAAGTGAAAAGACTTGGGAGAAGAACCAGGAGGTTGATTTCAAACAGAGAAGTAGATTGAGGGCACCAAAGGAGAACCTGTAAGACCTCTGCAGGCGCCATGAACAAATGCAGATGTGATGCCAAAAGCAGAATACCAGTCCTCTATCTCTTTTATTCCTTTTCTTTTCTTTTTTTTAAAGACCAGCTGTTTTGATCAGATCTTTAGGAATCTGATTATTTAGTACTTCTACATTTTACCAGATTTTTAGTGCACTAACTTCCCTTGTAGGAGGCCTCTTTTAAGAAATATATGTTGTTAAAAATAAAGGGGGGAAATTTAAGTTTAAAACATTTTGAGAGGTTAAAAATTACATTAGAACAAACGAGACCCCTTCATGGAGTAAGTAACCAAATCTGAGAAGTATGTGCTATCTCCATGGAGAAAATTTGAGCTTAAGTGAAACCAGAGGAGGTGGGTCATTCTGTGCTGACCCCAAATGCCTTGTACTCAGGTCTGACTCCAATTCAGAATCCGTCGGCAGCGCTGGAGCTCTGCACAGAAGGGCTTTGTGGCCATCTGGGGGTGTTTATTTCAAGTTAATTTTTCATCTAAGTTAGAGGAAACTTGCAAAACCCAATGAGATAAACTGCAGAAAGGAAGCAAAGCTCCAATAGGAAGGTGTGCCTGGAGAGACTGCTCATTTGTAAAACTCTGACTACTGGAGAAAATAAAGAATTCTTCAGAAGAAATGGCTGGAGAAGCTTCTCTCACAGTAGAAACAGGAGGTGGTGCAAACTTGGATTAAAGAGTCCGACACCTCGGATACCAATTTTTAATTGTGAGCATTCAATTCTTAACACCATATGCGATAGCAATATCATCTTATGAGAAAATCTGTCTTTAGATGATTAAACAAATTGGTCTGTAAGCTCACTTCAAGTCTCTCAACTGGTTTTGAGGATGTGAGAATATTCTTTCTTAACACTACAAGGTTGTTTATTTCTATCAATATAAATGTCTTAACAATTTAGATTTTCTTAAAAGGGTATTCTGAAGATAACTAGCTCCTAAGATATTAGTAACTATTGTGTACATTTGGGAAATTTGAGTTAAACAAATTTCAGTGAGTCAAAGACTTCTTAAAGCCTCACGTTTGAGGATGCAAGGTCAGTTTTCCAAAGATAAGGACTCTGTTCCCAATCTGTCCTTCTGCTTCTCAACCTTGATTATAAAAGCATTCTTAGTAGAAGCAAACTTTGAGAAATACTGATTTAATATCATAGAATATGAAAGCTGAATCAGACTTCTGAGGGAAATCTTACTGCTTATTTGAAATTTGTGAGATCTGAAAGAGAAAATGCTTGTATCATTTTCAAAGTAGTTATTTGGAAGATCTAGGATAGGACACAGAAATCTGAAGTTTTAAAACATTCTCTGGCAATTCAGAACAAGATGGCATTGCCTGGAAACCACAAATTAAGCCATTACCTTTTATTTTACATAAAAGGAAAATGAATTCTAACTATGAAACTCAATTACTGGCCCTTCATATCTAATGAATTTCAACTCTATTACAGCCTGCTTCAAAAAGTCTACCCTGGCTTCCATTTTCTTGTGATTCACATCCCATCAGACCTGAGAGATGTCTGATTGACAAGGCACTGTAAGGAAGTCTGATCTAGTAAACACACAAAGTGCTTATTTTGAAAGCTATACAGACTGGGTTCTGGTCTCAGTCCTGTCTTTAATTAGTAAGTTGATTCAGAAAAATTCTTTTTCATCTTCCAAATGAAAAGTTTGAAGGTAGCTCCTAAGAGCAATTCTGTTCTGATTAAGTAGAAAGATGCTACAGGACATTATTGTTATATCATAAATTTCAGTTCAACTACATATGTATTCCTGACAAATGCTGCCCAAGCTACATACTTGAGGGCAAAGTGGACTGGCTAAGTAATTCCTAAAGCCAGCAGGGAAAAAAGCCTTCCAGACGTCTGACCACACTCCAGGAGTGATCCCACCAGAAAGTGACTCATGCATACCATTTGCTTCAATTCACTGGTCTGAGTGATCACAGGAGATCAAAAGTCAGACTCATAACAGGAAGTGCTTCTAAAATTATAGCCCCCTCCCTGAACCTGACCTTCCTGCTATCTGTTCTTTGTGATGGGGCATAATTGAGCCAGCTCTGGTTACAGGGACAGAGGGTTGGGAAAGCCAAACGGTCAAAATGAGGTGCCCCTGTCTCAGCATCAATCACAGAAGAGGGTTTCTTTGTGCTTTGAGTGACAGGGGCCAGATTCAGTTCCCAGGTTTATAACTGTGGATCATTTCCAGCTTCAGTGCTTAGTGAGGACACAAGTTTTCTCCAGATGGCTTTTCTGTAAAAAGGTGAGTGCCTTACCATTCACCTGGTCCTTCTCCTTGAAATTTTTAAACTTTCTCTTGAGAAAAACTCTAAAGAATTCTGGTGAGCTTACCTTTGGGTCTTCGGCGACCTCAGGTGCTGAGCAGGGCAATAAGCCTGCAGTGTGAAGGGGCTGATGAAGCTATTTTCCAATCTTCAGATACTCCCAACAGTGCAGTGTCTTTGTAGCCGAAAAGGCCTCACAAATAACTGTGTGCCTGATTTTTATTAAGTTTAAATAGATTTCAAAAAATAAATATGTAATGGATTGGAAAAGAACTCTATCTTAAAACTTTATATATAAAAATATATGTATATGTATCATAAATATATGTATTATAGATATAATTTTAATTATAAATGTATATATAATCTATATATACATCTATCTATCTATATATAATAATCTATCTATATATAATATATACATTTATAGCACAGGGAGATCAGCTTGGTGTTTTGTGTCCACCTAGAGGGGTGGGATAGGGAGGGTGGGAGAGAGGGAGATGCAAGAGGGAGGAGATATGGGGATATATGTATATGTATAGCTGATTCACTTTTTTATAAAGCAGAAACTAACACACCATTGTAAAGCAGTTATACTCCAATAAAGATGTTAAAAAAAATTAACACATCTAAATTTAAAATAAATAAATAAATAAATATGCATTTAAAGCAAAACAAATGATCAGAAGAAGATATAAACTGGTAAAACTTTTTTTTTTAAGTGTGAGGTCATTGACCAATCTCACCTTCTGCCGTTTCCTTCTAGAACTTTAGGCCCCAGCTGTGCACCAGAGACACGGGGGTCTGTGGAGAAACCATGTGCACAGCTCACCTCCTTTTCTGTTCCCTGGAAAAGCGTCTCCTCCTCTGTCTTCTCGGGCTGCTGGACTTCCATTCTCCTCTACATCTTAGTTGAATCTTTGCTCTAGTCCTCCCAGGAAGAGTTATTTCCTTTTTCCCAGAGCAGACACCATGCAGTATTCAGTTTATTCACAACTCTTGTCTAGATTGACCTCCTCAAAGGTTAGGGCCACGTGTTTTCATGAGCTTCCCCAACTCCAAATACAGGCCTGAGCTATACTAAATAGACTATGTGATACGACGATGAACAGGGGCAGTGGAGAGTATAAAAGTGGAAGGTTACTGTACTGCAAACCCCCTTGACAAAGTCCAGGTATGACCATGACAGTGAGTAGCTGAGCTGAGTATGGGAAGAATGATCATTGGAGAGGAAGTTGTAAAATTCTAGAGGACGGAATGGATCATTTATGCTAATATTCAAGTGGAAAGATACCAGGAGAAGTGATGGAGAGTAAAACAGAGCTAATGGCTCATCAAGAATAAGTGGGCATTTGGTTGATGACAGCAACAAGAGAGCATGAAGGTTGGTGGTTTGTATTCAAAGAAGTTTTGGTCTTTTATAAGGAGAATTAAAAGAAATATTTTATTTTAAAATATTAGATTTTTTAGGACAAGATCCACCAATATTTGCTAGTGTGGAAAACAGTGACAGCAACAACCCTTGTCCCATCCTACTTGCTTTTGTGTCTTGAAAAGAGGTTGATAGAGGATGCTAAGGTTTTTCTCCACTTCAAAGAGTTCTCCAGGTGAGTCCAAATGCTAAGAGTCTTTCCAGGAGCCAAAGCCTCTCAAATCTTCCATCGTTATGCTCTCCTTGTAAGTGCATAGGACATTATATAGTCATGTATTTACGTCTTCAACAATTATTCAGTACTGTGTCTCTTGCAGTGGAAAAAAAAAAAGATTTCCAGCCATCTGACTTTCAAGAAGAATGTATATAGGTGTGAAAAATGCCATAAGTGAGGTCATTTAACAGTACGCTAAGAGTATAAAACAAAGCGAGTCACTAGCTGTACTTGGAACTCTTTAAGAGGACTCAAACGTCATTTGTGCTTATCTTGAGGGGAAAAACATACACTTTCAAGGTGGAGAAGAGAAGGAAGGGCATTCAAGGCAAAGAGAACAGCATATATGAATGTAGGAAGATGTAAGTGAGAATATTATGACAGTTGATGGCACACGTTTTGTGCAACTGGGACCAGGCTTTCTTATGTGTGGGGTGTGGGTAGGGTTAAGTTGAGGCAGAGGAGGAATTTATTAACGTAGCTGTACTGACTGAATTCTTGCCCTGGGAACATTGTGTGTCTAATCAAGTTGCTTCCTCTCACACTCTCCAGTTCCTTGGAACTTTGCTGTCTGTGTGTGAGCAGTGGCAATCAACTAAAACTTACGTGGTGACATTACAACTCATGTTCTCAGGTGCTATATGTGGATAATGGGGTAAATATTCACGTATCTTGTCTGTTTCATAAATGATGGAGGCACGTGTGTTTCTTCTATAGGTAAAACCAGACAGAGGCACGCTAACAGGAATAATAATAACGTCCCCTCCTTCACCCCTGATTCCTGGATCCGCTCTGGTTGAAGAGCCAAGAATGGTATTCCCAAATCCCTACAATTGTTTTGGAATTGGCTGTTACGTCCTCAATCGAGCTCTATGCTGAGGGCATTATCAAATTTGTTCTAAGTTCTGTATTATGGTAATGCTACCAAAGATAACAACATCAACAGTATTTCAGTTCTTATAAAGCACTTCACACACATCACCATATTCAGTTTGAGAGAGGATGTATAAATGCTATTAACTCCAATTTAGGAATGGACTCAGGCTCAGAGAGGTCACACGGCTACAAAATGTCCAAAAATGTGGCTCCAAATTTTTATCTTAGTAATCTTGAGTTCCTATTTAAATCAAGACTTAAAACAAAACCTCACAAAAACACTTAACAGTGTGTTTTGAGTATAATCAGACTGTAAGAGCTTCACTCAGAAAAGGCAGTCCTTTCTCTGGAAAGCTATGATTTTTTTTTTTTTCAAAAGTAATAATGATCAACTCATTAACTATAGTTGCCTTAAAGCATTTTGATAAGATTAATATACAGATTATTATTATTTAATGGATATTTATTTGAAATAGCTAGTCACTCGTGTATTCAGACTGAAATAACCCCTCTGCTCAATCTTCCTTAAATGTATATTATATTATTTTCAATTGAATTCAAGCTGTAAAGTAAAAGAAAGGTAATTCCATGGATTCACAAAGCAAAGTCGAATGTTAAAAGCCAAATCTTTTATGTAATGATATAAGATACAGTGACTCAAAAGTTTAGAACCTCAACCAAACTGGGTTTCCAAAGCTGTAAGGTAAGCACTTGGTTGTGCTATGAAAAAATTAAAATATGTAAAAATACAGCATCTCATATATCCATAAGAAGCTGGCCATGCTTGCTTCCCAGATTTTTTATAATGGAATTTCTTCATCAAGCAGAACCATTTGGTCCCTAGAATGCAAATGTGGCAGGATTCCAGTTCCTGGACTAACTGTCCCCTTGGGTTAAAAGAGCTAAGCTGAGCGAAAACTTAATGAGTGTCTACTATAATCCCAGCCATGAGAACGTTTTCCAGAGCTAAAATAATACATGGCATGTTTTCAAGGATCAGGGCTAGTGAGGGGGCTGAAGTCATCCGAGGCTCCATTGTAGTGGACACAGGCTGTGATGGAGGGAGAATGAGCCAATGTGGGATGACGAAGGAGGCATTTACTAGGATCCAGGGCACAGGGAAGACAAGCAGCCAGGTCCTCGCTGCGGACAGAACAGTGTGAACACAGAGAGGTCGAAGGGGAAAGGTGAGCAGGGCCTGGCTGCTGACCAGATGGAGAGGAGTCTGGAAAGTTGGCAGGCCTGTGCTGGCGTCCCTCCACGTCTCATAATTAGGCTGCTGTCTCCACCTGAGTCCTTGTCTTTGTGACCAACTCAGTGTTCAACCTGTCCCCTCTCAGTTCAGCTGTTCCCTCCCCTGGAGACACCTGCCCCAGACCTCCACCCATGTGGATCCCCCAGAAGCTGACTTGGCCTGTGGGCATTGGCAAGCAATCCTCAACCATGTTCCATCTGTCTTGCCCACCTTCCCTATTAACCCTGGTTGATTTTCTACACAACATCCATTTTCCATTTGTTTTCTATTAACAGACCCCTAAAGAAGTTTTTAGGTGCCTATAACCATCTTTAAAGGAAAAAAAAAAATGGCCCTTCACCTGAATCAACGCAATAAATCCTCACTCGTCGAAACCAATCATAATAATTCCGTTCTTCTTGCCAGTACTTGGTTTATGTCGTGGGTTGTGTGGTATAGTTCTGACCGGAGGGATGTGAGGGCAGGTCGACTGAAAAACCTTAATTAAAACAAAACAAAAGAAAACAGACACACAGGAAGCAGTGGTCCCTTGTGTTGCTGGATGTGGATGAGCCTGAATATGTGGTCCAGCATCACAGCCTCTATACTGAAGCCAGGAGGTGGGCTCACCTGAGAAGAGGTGAGCAGAGAGGTAGATGCCCAAGACACTGATAAGCATTTTATCCTGGAGCCACCCTATTTCAGGTGAGAGAATAAAAGTCTTCCTTTTCTTCAGTAGCAGGTGAGTCGAGGTATTAGTTCCTCACATCCAAGAGCATCTGGAGTCTTTCAGCCTCCAGCTTCAAACTTGTGTACAGGATTCCATATAGCCAGACGCATTTCCTCCAGGCTTGGTGTTCTGCCTCCCAGGACTGTAGGAATCCATAGTTGTTTTTTAAAAAAAAGAAAAAAATTCAATTTATGGCGGTGTTTTGTTACCGCATCTTAGAAAAACAATGGGGGGGATCATCTCCGGATTTGAAGGTATACCTGGAGTGATCTTAAGTAAAATGGGAACACTATGACATTTACTAAATTTACTTGGGGAAAACTCTGGGGTGGAGGAGGAAAGACACAGAAGAGATGCACACTCCCTCAGAGGGACTAAAAGTGAAATAACTTGAGATGTCTTTCAGATGGCTAAGATGTGTAGGGCCAAAAAACACAAGCATGGGTTCAAACCTAAGCTCTAAAACAAAAGTCAAGTGGACTGATGCACAAGTATAGAGGACTTTCAGTCAAGCAGGATTTTACAGGAAAACTCTAGAAATACCCCAGGGTTACTTGTAGCAAGATATTATTTACTTAAGGGTGGTTTAAAGGTAATACCAAGGAATGGTATTACTTAGTATTGCTGCCAGCGTACTAAGTAACGATAGGACATTATAAGTACCCAGCAACCAAGACTAGCTATTCCTAGGCAATTGCCCAGAATAACTTTGAAATTAGTGCTCAATTTCACATTTGCCAAAAGCTTATTTGAGAATAACACTGTTTAGGGGGAATCACAAGAGAGATGCATCGGATCCCTTAATTTACACACTCTCTTCATTCATCCAATTGTTTTTGCAACAGACATTTATTTTGTGTGCCATATGTTAGGCACCATTCTAGAATTTTGGGACCTAGCAGTAAAAAGATAGGCTACATTTCTATGTTTAAGAAATATATATTCTCATTGGAAAAGAAACATTAAATAGGTAAAAGAATAGAGTGATTTCAAATATTAATCAATGCTATGAAGAAAACTAAAAGTAACGGAGGTAGAGTGGGAAAATGACAAAGGGGGTATTATCTGGGAAGGGTTTTGAACGGATGGTCTTTATGCTGAGATCTGAATCTTTAGAAGGAAGCCTAAGAGTAAATATCTGAAAACAAGAACAATCTGAGTTCGAGTTTCGCATCCCTCCCACGGGTTCAACCAACTGCGGATGCAGAACCTGTGCATGTGGAGGGCTCATTGTACCAGGCCATTTTATATAAGGGACTTGCACATCTGTGAATTTTGGTATGGGGGGAGGGGCTGGAACTGATCCCGCACGGATATCAAGGGGAAACTGTATTGTAAACAGAGGCACAGCAAGTGCAGAGGCAGCAAAGAAGAATGGCTTAGAGCCAAGTGTTTCCTCAGTGCGACCAAAGCTTGGGACAGAGGGGACAATACCAAGAAAAGATGTTAGCAAGGTGGGCAGGGACGGATCTTGCAGGGTCTGGAAGGCTCTGTGCTGAGAGTCGGGAGTCACATCCTTTCTGCTGTGAGGAAATAGCTGTGCTGGGGCAAGAGATTAGCAGTGAGACAGGTAAACGGCTACTGCTGGAGACCAGGAGGAGACCAAGTGTCCCATAAGATAGCATTTTGGAGTCACTTTCTTAGAATTGTAACAAGTAAGACTTTGTTGTGAATCCACTGGTTTTCACTGAGATTCTTAAATAAACACCTCTATGAACATCATTAATGTATTTATTTCAAACAGACAAAGATAAGACTTCTGCGTGGTGTGCATTATTTAACATATTGTTTGGTGCTGTCCTCAGAAGAACTTGGAAAAAAGCAACTGACACAACTGATAATTCGTTGCCTCCTAATTTCTGAAGAAATGCACTTTATCGAGTATCTCCTTTAATATTTTTCAATTTCTTCTCAACTTGAATCCTTTTTATTGACCTAAAAACATGTTGAGGTAGTATATGCATAGAGAAAATTTCACATAATAGAGGTATACAACTGGTGAATGTTCACAACCTGCACACCTGTGTAACCAGTACTCAGACCAAGAAACAGAATATTTCCAAAACCCTGAAAGCCTTCTTTGTACTTGTTCCAACTGACCCAAGTTTATCTTAATGTGAATTATACATCTAATAATATTTCCTTTCATATTTTGCTGGGTAGAAAATCCAGAACCATATTTTGGGTCCATTATTAGCAAATGTCAGAACCTCACAGAAGGTTTTTATGTAGTAATCTCCCACTCATGGTTTTATTTATATCTTCCTCACAACCTTTATTGTTCACCTGGCATTTGGTCTTCAATTTCTCTCAAAATCATTGAATATAACTTTGTAAGTCACAGAAAACTTTTCAGGAACACGGAGATAAAACCTGTAAATATTGTGTCAGCCAATTAGTGAAGTTTATTTCAATTAATCCGAGTTCTAGTCCAGGAGCTAGAATGCAGTTAAGAGTGAAGCAAGAAGACAAAATTGACTCTGGTTATACAAATACTTAGGCATAAGTAAAACACGCGGGCCAGAACACTTGCCTAAAATCCCACCCTGATGACCTCTGACAGGTGCTATGGACCCCTGTGTCATTTCACACAGGAGGTATCACACTCACCTACCCTATACCTTTCCTGCTCCAGTGTCCAGAGGCTTGCTTATTATGGGAGATCCAAGGCATACCCTCTGCTTTTCAGAGCCCAGGAAGAGAGATGTGAGAGGAAGCCTAACATCTGTGGCCACCTGGTTAGTAGGGTCCTTGGCTAAGAGAGTGATCAGGGTGTAGCGCCACCTGAAGGCACTTAAAGCCCTAGGTTCTCTTCTCTGGCCCTACAATATAATCTCTACCTGGTTCTTCCTGTAAATCTGATTGTACCATTAAAAAAATGCAGTGATCCTGAGTTTAAAAATGTATTTAATTACTTAATCTATTAGGCATTTCAAATTCTTTATTGATTTTTAAAATAAAATTTTACTTTAGAACAGCTATAGATTTTTGAAAAAAATATGCAAAGGTAGTACAGAGTTCCCAGGCCTCTCACACACAGTTTCCCCTATTATTGACAGCTCACTTTAGTATGGAACATTTGTTGCAGTCAGTGAACCCGTCTTGATATATTATAGTTAATGAAGGCTCTGTATTATTCAGATTCCTTTAGTTTTTACCAAATGTCCTTTTTCTATTCCAAGATACCACATTATAGCTTCATGTCGTGACACTTCTAGATCCTCTGTGACATTTTCTCAGACCCCTTGTTTTTATGACCTTGCCAGTTTTGAAGACCATTGGTCAGATAGCTTGTAGATGCCCCTCGATTTGGATTATCTGATGTTTTTCTCAGTCTTGGAGAAGACCTCAGAGGTAAAGTGCCATTCTTCTCATCTCCCCACATAAAGGACACAGACTATGGATGTGACTCACCCTTGTTGTCGTTGACTGTGACCACCTGCCTGAGGTGTCTGTCAGGCTTCTCTGCTGTAAAGTTACTCTCCCCCTGCCACCCCCTGTTTTCTACACAATGATATTTGGAAGCAAATCACTCTGAAACCCACATTTAAGCTGTGTTGAATTATTCTTCATCTTCCCGAGAGCAGAGTATCTAAATTATTGGGGAATTTTCTGTATGGACTATTTGTTCTCTTCCATGTATTTATTTAGTCATTGATTCACACCAGTATGGACTCGTAGGTATTTTATGATTTGGGTTACAGTTCAATACTACTTTATTTTTTTGCTCAATTTTTTCCAGCTTTGGCCATCAGAAGCTTTTTCAGTTGACTCCTGCGTCCCATCATTGTGTGTATGTGTGTGTGTGTTTTCACTATTATATCTTCTGGTGCTCCAAGGTGCTCCAGGATCATCTTGTAAAATTTCTGCTCTTGTCTTAGAATAAGCAAACTCTCCAAGGAGTTTGGGTCCACTATACTGGAGAATGGTATTAGAAACCAAGAAACGAGGATTAAGTGTGCTCATTACTACAGGGGTGTCATTATTTCTAGTCCCTCTTGGCTGACAGAATAAGAAGAGATATGTGTGTGTATATGTGTGTATGCTAACCTGTGTGTATACATGCATCTATAAATATGTCTGTATGTAACCTTCTGTGTCTATATTAAGCTAATTATGAGTTTTTTAATGTTTTTAACTCTAATCCATCAGCAGATGAATCCTTCTAACCTTCTTTCCTTGCTTATCTGTAACTTCCTACTCAAACAGTGATTAACTGGACTCTGATAATTTGCTGTTTACTTAATTTATTTAATTGTTCAACTCCAGTGTACATATATAGTGGTAACAGAATTGTTAACATGTACCATCATGAGAAACAACTTTATCAAGTAGATTACAGACCTTATATTAGTTTCTTTCATTTTTAGTCTTAAAAACTCCACTCATTTCCAAAATTATGTTTACTAATTTTTAAAAAGAATAATTACACCATAAAATATTTTATTCATACATGTATCAAATATAGGCATATATAAATATCTCTTTTGTTTTCTAAACAATTTTTAAGTAAACCTTTGTGACTGCTTCACTTACCAATCTAAGTAGTCAGGCAACACCATCACTCATGGTTAATCATTATGAGTAGTATTGTATAATGCGATAGTAGCAAATGGAAGCCACAGAGTTAAGCCGAGCTAATAGAAGATGCATGGACATTGGACTCAGGTTTATTATTTTCTAGGAATACGATTTTGGGTGCATAGCTTAATCTGTCTGAGCCACAGTTTCCTCATCTATAAAAGAGGATTTGAGAAGATTAAATAAATATCCATGTAAGATCCTTAGCATAGAAACTAATTTGAAGTAGACATTCAATAAATGTTATTTTTAACTTCATTTTTAATTATTCCTTTTGCTGTCTCTAGTTCTTTAATTGAGATCAACTTATTGCCATGACAAACTGCTCAAGCAGTGATTTTCGGGTTGTAGTGACATCCTTCTCTGAATAACCTTGGATTGGGTTCTTTCATTAGAACCCTCCCAAAGTGCTAGCAACTTATTTTCCACAAAAGAAAGTTTCGATTTTCAACTGGCACAGGAATCCAACCCGAAATCCTCAGAGCACACATGAGGGAGATTGCCTACAGAGAGCGCATGCTTTAAATCAGTGTACTGCAAACTAACACCCCATTTAGCAAAAGGAGCAGAAAAGCTGCTCGACCTGCAGAGCCAGTGGCTGCCTGCATAGAAACTGCCTAGCTGGAGCCGTCCCAGGTAAATACCTTGAGTTAAACAGACATCACAAATATCAACTCCCTATATTTCCGCCAATAGAGTTTCTTATCAAAGTCATCCACCACTCAAAGACTTAATTTATTTTTCTAACTTAGTAAAACAATGGCTCTTTTATACAGTATCTGAATAATGTAAACCTAATAAAGGCAAGGGAAATCCTATCATCAAATGTGACAGAGAACACGGGCTTTAAGTGTTTGAGTAGAAATGATCTCTTTCACATCAGAGGACGGTAGATAGAAAGATGAATGTCAGTACTGCACCTGGAATAGAGTTTAGTAATCCTAGCCTCTAGCATGGAGGGAATAGCATGAAAAAAAAAAAGATTTCTCAGTCATTGCTGTACTAGAATTCCTAACAACGTTAGGAGATTGTTCACTCAATAGATACTGTGGGTGCAAGAGCTCCATTCTTGTCTGAGCACCCAAACAGGAGACCCAAGCCCGATTTTCTTGATATATGGAAGCCAACTTTCCAACAATGTCTGGTATTGTCTTTTTTACATGTGATATCCCTGTCTTGGGTATGAACAGGCCAAACGTGATACATGTTTTATGTCTAATGGGACCAGGCTTCCGATGACACTTATAGCCCTATGAATATCAGGCCCGCAGGATGTGATTTTATAAAAGATACACACATCAGAAGAAGTGAGTGCAGCCAGTGCTCGGGCCATTTTGGGGGAAGGCAGCTTGGACCTGTAGAAAGTTCTCGCATGTGCAATCTCCCTCCCTGGTTCTCTCTCATGGCTGGTTGTCACTGCCCCACAGCTCGGTCTTGAACTCTGAATTCTGGACAGTCCTCAGGTTGTGATCACCTACTCAACATTCATCTTACTGCTCTGACTTGCTTTCCTTACATGCTCTGTCCTCTGGCATTATTCTATCAACTCTCTATAGGCCATCAAGTTCCTTCTCTTTATGGGATCCAGAGATCTGTTTGAGTTTTGTCTTCTTTTGTGGGTGGTATGTCCTTCCCCAGACTCATGCTGCTTGTTCTGGTCTGATTTACAGCCTTTTTTCAGTGACTTGTAATCTTGCAAGGCTTAAACAGAACCAGTGTAAATTTTATAACTTCACTGATCAGAAATGTTAACAGTATCCTATTAAACCACTAAAACATTGCAAAGAGGTAAATCTTACCATTCTTATTCTGTGGCTGTAAAAAAGGTTTGGGGCCATCAGACAGTTGAATGACTTGCCCAAGGTCACAGAGATAAGAAGTGACAGGATCCAACCAGGTTTCTCAACCACAAGTTCCTCCCCATTTCAACAAAGCTCTGCATTTTCACCAAAAGCCGCTCTAAAAGTGGAAAAAAATCCCCTATTCTAAGATGTTACGAATTCTTTACTGATCTGTTTTTTGTTTTTAACCTGAAGGTTAACCTATAACCACCTGGTTATGGATAATTGCATTTTATTCTATTAAAATAAATAAACATAATCGACTGATAATAACAGATACCTAAAGACCTTATAAGAAATGTCTACATAAGTTGTCTCAGTTTCTGCTGGGAATATTAATTTTTTCATTTAATATAGTATAAATAAGAGCTGCCATTTAAGAAGCATCCACTGTATGCATGCCCTGTGTTGGCATTTTACAGATTTTGTCTCAAACTTAGAACAACTTGACGTCGTAGGAACTGTTATCTCCTGGAGAGGAAACTGAAGGTCAGAGGAGGTAGAGGCTATTTTCAAAGTCATGCAGTGGCAGAGCCAAAAACTGAACTAAGATCTGACTCTCTCCCAAATTCATGTTCCTAAGATACCATCCAGTCTTATTAGCACTCAGCATGAATGACGTAATTTTAATAATTTAAAAGCATCTCCCGTGGACTTCATAACAGAGAAAACTCAACAGTGGTCATCTTAATCAGTTAATGGTAGGTAAGCTGATTCTCTAAGAAGTCAGAGGCATTACATTTAGTTTTGAACATTTTTTTGGAACAGCCCACAGGTAAAACCAAACCAAAACAACAAAAAACCCTCCTCTATCTGTATCTTCATCTTGAAGTCTCACTCTTCTTTGACTTGTCCTCCTTAATTAACTTGCTACTGAAGCTTTTCTTATACCTTCTGAGACCTACATCAGAAAACCCCTCACTGCAGTAATGTATTGCACTCACGCGTCATCAGCTGGGCGACAGCTCAGTGCTGCTGCCACCGTAAATAAAGCTGTTAATTTTGTTACTGTCAGGAGTTCACATGGAGGCATGCCTACTTAGAGGAAATACTTCCAGCACTAAAGCCATCATTTCTAATAGACTTCCGAAACCAAGCTCCCTCTCCTCTTAGGAAGGAGGATCTTTAAGGCACAGACTCTCTGAAAAGAATTCAGAATGTGGAGATACGAATGACTAGGATGACAGGTCCTGCCCAAATTTGCAGTAGAGGTGACCAGCTTGTTTTATAGGAGGAGCTTTCAAGGAAGTGCACCAAAGTTCGTCAAGCCTGAGGGATGGCCAAGGTGAAGCCATGAGCCCTTTCCGGCTCCAGCATCTCAGAGGGTCACGTGGCACACACAGCGTCAGCGCTCCAGAGGCCAGGTTCTGCTGAGGGGCTCATTGCTCTCTCAGCCTGAAGTAGTTCAAATCTCAGGCCAATGCTATTTCCATTCCCAATTCTCTAAAAGGTTTTTTTTGCTACACCGTTTATTCTCCTAGCGCTTCCTGTACACATCGCACCTGGATCACCCAGCACATTTCGGTGAGATGAATGGATTGCATGTCTCCAGCCCTCACCAGACAGAAAGACAGGAATGTGTTGTCTATACTTTTGCCTTCCTGGAGCTCAGCACAGTGCCTGACACCATGTACAAGATCAGTAAATGGTGTTGAATAAATTATTTTTCTCCACTGAGAAATAAATCAATAGGAAAGGTAGAACTACAGCCAGACCCACCAAACATTAAAGTGTGAAGCAGAAATACTGATTGGTAAGATTCTGTAAGAAGACAAAATTACAGGGCTGCCACTAAAGGTCTAATCATCTAATGTGTGCAGCCGTTGATCAAGGCTATCAAGACAGGGCAGTATGCTTATTGGGGTCACTTTCTCCACTTGCAATAAAGCTTCACATTCCGGACTCATGTGTATCCATTTCTATTCCATATACTCAGTAAGCTACTATTAATAATCATTGAAAGCGAACTTATGATGATGAAAAGCAGACTGTATTCAGCACATCTTTTTCTGCTGAGTGCAAAAGCTTCATTAAAATAAAACATATGAGCAGTTTACACGAGCATATGAGCAAGTTCTACTTGCTCCCAGATGTTTGTAATGATGCAGCACCTGTGACTCCACCCACCTGGGTCCCGAATCAAGTGATTCCCCTCACCCATTACATCAATCCTCCCTGAGAGGGGGTCCTAGATTCCCAGGGAGAGACAGGGAAATTCGTATTTATTTAAGCACCCTGTGTGATAGGTAATGTGCTAATACTATAAATAGTTTATATTTAAAACACTGTATAGTACTTCAAATATAGTTTCTGATTTACAGTCACAAGAATTTTGCTATATAGTTATGATCTCTGTTTCATATGAAGCAAATGTCAAAGCCAATAAACAGCTCATCCATGCTATTATGTTTTCAAGGATTTTAACAAAAGTCTGACTGACTTCAAAATCCATGTGGTAGAAAGCACCACAGCAACTGCCTTCCAAATTGTGTAATGGGGAGGATTTTGTTCCAGAGGGAAGTAATGACTTGTTCAGTGTTATTTATTTTTACCCATTGGTGAGTATGGGTCAAACACCTACCATGTGCCAGCCACTATTCTAGATGCTGAGAATCCCACGGTAAAAATAATAGATAACGTTCTTGCATTCAGAGTGCAAATAGCTGAATAGCAGTCTTAATTGTCTTCTCTCCTATCCACTGCATATAATAATTACACAGTTATATGCATTACTACATCCCCAGATGCTTTGGAATCATTCAGCTAAAAAAACCCGCAATCCTGCCCCCTGCAAATACACAAGCTCCTGTTCAGCCAATTTTGGAGTAACTTGTCAGTCATGTTCTTTCTCTGATGAAAACCTCCAGTATTGATTATAAGAAGTTTGTTTTATTAACAATCATCCATCATTTGGAAATATCATGACCATACAGAAATAGATAACATAAAAAACAATTCAATTTTTTCAATAAAATGGTTTCTAAATTTAATTTTCAAAATGGTAAACATGGTACTCTCTAAAAATGGTAACAAAAGCAAAGACAAGAGAGAGTGACACAGATTCCATCCAATGAAGCTAAGAGATGTGTAAATCCACATGGACACACTTACTGAGGATCCCTGTGGCCCCTGATTTCAGGTCAAGAAGGCCACAAAAAGATTGTGGTACCCAGGCTGGAAGCCAGCTCTTCCCTGGGACCTACTTTGGCACCAAGGAGAGTCAAGGAAGGGGGATCTCGACCAAGGACCACACAGATGCCGTGATGCACAGTGAGTCAGAGACTGGGTGGTCAAGAACCCCCTGAGCTTCAATTTCTGTCTGATGTGAAAAAGTAGAAGCTAATGAACTTGTTCATACAATCAAGTCTGTGTCATAGGTACACACACATACCAGCTTTCACCTGGTTAAAAGACTTTTGCCGCATGTTAGATTTTGTTTAAAAAATGCACATCATTTTATTTCAACTTTAAAATACATATATATAATTTTTAAATATTGTCTTCTTTTCCCAATCAAACATAAATAAATATAAACCTTATTTAATGTACTTGTAGCCAGGGAAGTTTAAGTAAACTGGCTCTCCAGGGGAGCAGAAGAAACTTTGATTTGTAGCCTTCTCCGATTTCTGCATTGTAAATACTCCCACCAAGGCCAATTTCAAGTTACCAACAGATGAATACCCGGCTCACAAAATTCCTAAATATTTGACTGTGTTTGACTTTGGTCCTCATGAGCAGGTGGGAGCCGACAGCAGCAGTCTACAGTACCCCTTTATTGACCTAATAACAAACTTTTGTGAGGTGCCCTGAAATAATGCAGATTATCTTTTCTTTTTATACTCACAATAACTCCCTAAGGTAGTGAATCAGGATGTTTTCCTCTATTTTACAGTTGAGGAATAAACATTTTCAGAAAACCTGAAGAAGACTGCAAAAAAATAAAGATAACATGAAACATAAAAAGAATTCAATAAACGTCTGGTGATTTGAATTGTTGATGGCCGGCATGGAGAAAACACATAACACATAGGACTTGGGTGTCTGATACCTACAGATGCTCCTCAGAGAGAAGGAGTACCTGTCTGTTTCTTCCCGGAGCCTGGGCTTACCTTCCTGATGGCGCATGGAGCAGAAGACCCCACTGCATCGGAGGTACCGAAGTTCACTCTCAGCTGGAGGCTTCAAGCTCAAGTCCAAGAACAGGGGGCTCAGTTCCAGCTAGCCGTGCCTGCCTCTCAGGATGCTCATAACCAGCCTCCAAGAACTACTTACTGGTGATGCCTCCCCTTGCCTTAGACCATCCCTTTTATAGTTCAAGAACTTTTTCTTCAACCTGCTGCAAAGTTAGACCTGCATGAAGTCACCCTCAGCTGTTCTTTCTCTAGGCTAAAAAATCCATTACCCGAAAGTCTCCCTGGGGTCCTATTTCCCCACCCCTTCATCATTTTGTGATTCCTATTTGAGTTCTGTTTGAGAGAAATGAGAATGAGCTTCTGGGGGACAGTCTCGCCCCTGACCCTGAACTGGAAAGCAAAGGAAACTTTGAGTACTGAGAAAAGGATGGTCACATGGCCATTTCTTGCAGGAAAATCTCCCTCCTGGGCCTCCCTCTGGATTCCTCAGCAACCCTGAAGCCTCAGCACATAAGGGCTGCTCTGCTCTCAGAGACCCTGCCTCTCTGCCCCAAGAGAGACTTGGATATCAGAACAGGAGATCTGGAAATGATCACAGACACATCATTTTAGACACAAGACAGGGAGCCAATGGATTTCCATATCTTTATCTCAAAGAGTCAACTGAAGAAAGAAATCAGAAGCATGATGCCCTAACACATTCATAGTCTAGCCCCAAGTGGACCCTGCAAAAACAATGAACCATAGGGTCTCCCTGATGTGAGAAGAAAGAATATTCATGTTATTCTCTACATTTAATGTCTTTGCAGTAGAACATGTTAGCAGGACCCTTTCAGCCTTGCTCCCTACTATCCACGTCTCCTAGAATAGGGACCAGCATGTGATTTTCCTTCCAAGTGTATTTGTCTTTGTTGGAGGAACATCCATCACCTAATCTCCACCTCCACCCCCCTGCACGGCTTCATAAAGGTAGATATTACTGATGAGAAAATTTAGTGAAAACACTAAATTTCATAGAGTGTTTATGATAAAGATCATAAACGTGCAAGTGACAGAAACCCTCTAGAATTACTTTAATTACAGAAGATGTATTATAGGAGTGCATGGTATCTGAACCTTAAGGGTGTTCAGTGTATCCCAACTTCACATAGGATTAGACCTGGAGTAGAAGCATCTTTGCTCTTTCTCTCTGGGGCCCCAGGGAGCTGAAAGCTGTTCAAGCTCTTCAGTGCAGCAGGCATAGGAATGAGGTAGAGAAGAGCTATGTTTCAGTCACATTTCTGCCAATAGCTGTGTGATCTCAGGAAAGTCACCTAACCTCTCTGAACATTATTTCCCTGTTTATAATGTGGGATATTTGATCTCTGTTCTTCCTACCACAGACCAAATAAGCTAATGTTGTGAAATATTTTTTGTAAAAAAACTTTAAAATAGTATACAACAGAAGATTAATTAATTATAGTCAAGAATTATCCCTCTTTTTAGGCTGGAAAATGCAAATCAGATAAATAATTGCCATCCATCTAAAGAATTTCATTAGATTTTCACATCAAGAGCTGCATTAAGATAACCTGGAGTGAAATGAAACTATTTAAGGATATAAAATTTCAAGAAAACATAAAATAAAATAAGTCTTTTCAAAATTAAAGACCCTATAGGGTTTTATGTTTTTTTCAAATCAGAAAGAAATGAAAAGACATTTAATATCTTTACTAAATTACTTGGATTCAGTTCAAATAGGCGAGAGCAGGCTGAGGTGTCCCTGACAGGCAAATTGCTAACCTGTGGCATGCTTCTCCCTCTGACAAAAACAGAGAAGCTTTGAAAGAATGCATGTTGTCAGATGGGGTTATGTTTACTGGACATGATTCTAAATTTTAGAAATTAAAAGGCTTTACATTTTGATCTTCACATGTCAAAAGGAGGTTAAACTATTTTGGAGCAAAACAACATGCTTTAGATATAGCCTGGGGGCCATGTATGAACATGAATTCTTGAGTATTTTGAGTTTCATACCTAATGAAAATGAAAAAACAGAGAGTAATGGCTTTTCACTTTATGGGTGTTTCTTTCAATACATCTCTTCTTCGACCTGGAATTAAAAAAAAAAAAGATTGATGTATAAACACTGCTGTGTATCATATTAGTTTTATTGCCTACAATGTATCTGAAAAACAGGAAAACGATAAATTAATACAAGTTCTCTCTTACTTTGGCACTGATCTATTCATTCATTCAGTTTTTCATTCACTGAACAAACATCTCTTTAACAAGCTTGTTGTGTGAAGTAGTAGGGAACGTTCTAAAATTAGGGTAGATTATGAAGAAAGAATTCATGATATCGCTCTTTCAGTCTTTATAGTCTAGTAAGGTAAGTAAAGGTAGGTCAATAGATTTGAAAAATTTATTAATGATTGATTGATAAAGATATAAATCACTAAATTTCAAGTAGAATGTAAAAAGAAATCAGAAAAAAATTGAAAACAAAATATAAAGCATAGAGCTTGGAAGTTTGGCTCATGGGGATTAGTGTTTCAAATGGTGCGATTTTTTTTTTAGAGAAGTTAACTTCTTGACTAAGTAAAAATGTATTTGTAATTGTTCACTTAGTTCAGTTATGAAGCAGTACTGAAAGGTCTCCTTTTCTGCTGAAACATAGGACTGTGTGAATTACTTGACATGGGAAAAAGGAGAAACTATTGGAAATGACTTTTGGGCACGCCATCTATAACAAAAGCTCATTTTTCCTTTCTTTGCAATTTGTTGGAATATCTGTAAAGTATAAACATGTTTTTTGTACCTGAATCACACATTTTGAAAGAAGACTTAATGAGCAAGGTCCATGTATTCATTCACTACTTAGACAAATATTAAATACCAACTTTGTAAGAGAAGCCCCTGAGCTGGAGGAACTTATGGCTGGTGAAAAACGCTGACATACATACACGCATCTAATAACAAAAGCACTTCAATCTACATGATCTCATTTGTTCTGCAACAGCCTTGTGATTATTAAAATCCCATTTTGTACTTTAGAAAAATGAGATTTGGAGCAGTTAAGCAATTGTTAAAGATCGCTCAGCTTGACACTGAGAGACCCCAAAATTAAATGGAGTTCTTCCCGTTAGATACACAAGTTTTATTACATTAAAAGATAACCAGATATATTTTCTAGACTACATAGATTTTATTTGGAGATGGAATAAAAGATGAACCATCAAAACATCCCTTGAAGATGTTTGCCCTTCTTGAAGTATCCTCTGCCTTGGTGACCAGGACTCATTATTTTCTCCTCCTCTGGCCCTTAGTGGCCACATTCTCATGACCTGGATGTTCCACATGGCCAGGGCCTGAGACTTTTCTTTCTATTCTGTACCCCAGGCAATCTCACCCCTGCCCATGCCTATAATCAGTGTCTGTACAGAGTTATCTCACAAACTACATCTCTTGATCAGGCCTCTCCACTGAGATACTCAGCATCTATTCTTAGGATTTCAAAAGCAGCTCCAGAAAAGTGACCCCTTGATCTTTCCTTCTGAGATTTGTTCTGCTCTGCTTTTCCTTCTCTGGGTGAAAGACAGCACCAATCACTCAGCCGTAGAAGCCAGGAACCCTTCAGATCACTCTTAACCCCGGGGTCCCCTTCCTAGACCTCACAGTGAAAACTCCTGATACAAAACCCCTTACCTACTATGGGCCAGAGGACAATTCTTGGACATTTAATTTGCCTCACCTTATTTAATCTTCATGTTGTAGAATCCCCACATTTTTCTCAATATAAAGAGAATATATCATTTATATGTAGTTTATTTTCTATTTAGTAATAACAATAATAATAATAATATATTTCTTGGTGCCTGGCTCTAATTCCTTGACCTTCCTCACGGCCTGCTTAGGAAGGACACCTACCAAAAGTGAATATTAGTCCAATTCAGTAAACTTAGTATGACCATCACTGGTTTGCACTGCAGGTGGCCTGTCTGGCCTTTTGGCTTTTAAGGATTCACTGCTGGAGCACGTGTACCTGGCATTTTGCCTCCAGTTTTGACATCTCAAGCTATTTAGCCTCTTCATCTTGACCCCAGGCTCCGATGCTTTACAAGTGCCCTGGGAGGCCTGTGTCCCCTGACCTGGGAGTACAGGAAGGTCCATCACACGCGGACCACAAAAAGCAGGCAGAACGGTCTCCGCCTCACATCTCCAGATGCTGCTGCAGGTGCTGGGCCATTCACCATGCAGGTGGTGAGTGGCCATATGAAGAGTTTTCCTAGACTCTTTTGAGCTGTCCCTCAGCACACCTGGCATTACTCCATGGTCCCTCCCATTCTCAAGTTCCTCTGTGCCCATCTGCACGTTGCTCAGGCCGCCTTCCCCCATCGTGCTGGGCTATAGGAGAAACACGGAGTCTTCTCTCTTCCCCTGCATCCTTTCTCCACCCATCAAACCACCCTGGAAGAAGTGGTACCTGGGACTGTGAATTCTCCCTGACAACTGCTTGTCCTCCACTAAACCTCGTGGCCAAGAGATAGAAATATCAGAGGCAGAAATAAGGGAATGTGCCACACTATGTATAAACTTCTACCATCTGGCTTTTTCACATTTGATTCTTGACGTAGTAAAGAAAACATTTTTAAAGGATCTCTTACTCTCTCTTTCTCTTCTTTTTAGAGCTCGCTTCAAGCTCTAAAAACACTATTTTTGTCAGTCGATGCTGAGAAGTATCTCATACTAGCTGGTGGCTGCCCTTTCTTGAAACTGAAACCCACAAATGCAGTGGGTTAGATAAAACCTCTGCATAAGAAAACATATCTGAAATAAACATTAGCCTAATGCAGTCACAATACTTCAAGACAAATTTTGTCATGCTGGTTCACACATGAAGTTCAGAGAGAAAAACAGACGTCAAAGTCCAACAGCTAATAGACCTAACTCCTTTTAAGAAGTTTGCCTGCAAATCTCTGTGACCTTGGGAGTGACCACCACCTCCCGGGCACACATGTCACAGCTGTGTATAGACAGGGTGGCTGAATTGTGGGAACAACCTTTATTCACCTTTCCCAATATCTTCTCCTTCTCCCAAGACAGTGTGTGGCAGCAGGATTGATGTTGAGTGTAAATTTTGGTCAGGGATGGAGACTGTTCAGAGAACTCGCAGTGACAGGAGGTAGGTCACAGGAGGTTCACTGAACAGAACTTCCTAGAAAATCTGTTCAACTTGACCCAAGCATCACCTGGGAGAGTCACTGGGGGATGGAGAAGGGCACAGGTCTGCATGCTCCCCGCATCCCCAGGGTCTAGCTCGACGACAGAATTCAAGCTCTCCTACTCAGATACTGGTCTACTGGTGGATGTGCTGCAAATCCTCTCATCAGTACAGTGGGTGACAATGAGATGTAACAAATAACTCAGACCTATAAGGCTGTCCACTGGGAGATAAACTGTAAATCAACACTTAATGGATCAAGCAGGGCCATGCAAAGTCACCTAGAGATAAAGGTCAAAACTTATTTGCAACAAGACTGAAGTATTTGCTTATATAAAGGAGATCTGCGGCATCTATGGTTACTATGAAAGGAGCTGGGTCTAATAAGAAGCTTAGAAAATACGGTCAAATATTGGCTGCCTTTTTTTTTTTTTTGGTACGCGGGTCTCTCACTGTTGTGGCCTCTCACGTTGCGGAGCACAGGCTCCGGACGCGCAGGCTTAGCGGCCATGGCTCACGGGCCCAGCCACTCCGCGGCATATGGGATCTTCCCAGACCGGGGCACGAACCCGTGTCCCCTGCATCAGCAGGCGGACTCTCTACCACTGTGCCACCAGGGAAGCCCCTGGCTGACTTCTTATAATTGGTCCCTGAACCTGGAGCTCTAGTCTCTGAGACAAAATGACTCTATCCTGCAGAGACACATGATATAATATCAGGCTCTTAGGGACTGAGCTACAAAACGTTTGGACTGTTCATCTAAGCCCCTTGGTCCTAATTATTATCTGTCTTCCCTTGTCAGTGGACCTACCCAAAGAGGACCAGCTGAGACAGCTGATGCAAATATTCTGATTTCTAGAATAATTATATTTTAGGGATGGCGGTAATCAGATTAAGTAAGCCATAAAGTGTTGAGTGCTTATGTGTGCAAAGAGGAATGCTGGGTTCTGTGAAGTTTGGGGTGGAGCCAGGCTGGTGCAATGCAAACACCATGGAAAGAAGAAAGTTGGGTTGTTTTGGAGAGAACACTGCTATGGTCATTTCTCAGAGTCGTGAGGCTGTTTCTGCCGGTTCCTTCTCTCAGTCTAAGGGCCCTGGTCTTCACCCCTTTGCTGCCACTTGCCAGTTTTCCTTAAGTTTTGGATCCTTCCCTGAAGGACACTTCAGACCTAGTGGAACCCCTTAACTGTCCCACTCTTTTGGGGAGTGGTTGAGATTGGCCAGGCCTGGATTCCAAACTTCTCTCCAGTGCAGAGCCCCAGGCACAACTGGTTAAAAAAATAAGCTAAAAAAAGAAGGGTGATAATTAATAAATATGAATTCCCAAGAGTCAGCAAACAGTCTCCATCTCCTCTGAAGCATGAACACAGTGAAGTCCAGCCCACGCACAATTAGATGCCAAAGTTATTGTCAGATTCTTTGAAGAAAATAGCAGGGCAGTTTTTGAGATTTGTGGAGAGGATATGATAGACTTACAAGGACTGAATATGTTCAGGGCGGAAAATAAGGTTTTCAGCAGACTCTTTGCTACCTTAGAATTAGACAGCTATGTTAATGGTTGTCCCACTGCTTAGACTTGTCATACATTTATTATGAGATCTTTTCATTTCAAATCTCTCTACATATGATTGTTATTTTGTCAAAAGAACTATTGATTATTTTAAATAATGCAGTATCATTACCCTGTGAAAAAATCTCAATACAAAAGGAGCTTTCTGAAAAGCAGCCTAAATACCTTATCTCTGCCATTAATCCAAGGAAGCATGATTTTGATTTTCAGTTCTTTGAAATTCCTCCCTACTGTTGCCCGTCATCAAGAGGCCCATCTTTTTCTGACCCCATGGTACTAGAGAACTATGCCATCCAAGCATATTCTTTCTGAGGAGGGGAGATCATGAGCTTGTGCATTTTCTGGGGATTTATCTGATGTCCAAGAAAATAGAAGGTAACCCTTACACCCTGTCCTTGTCTTCTGCCAATGTGTCACAAGAGTCTCTGATTTTGCTTTCACAGAAATAAGAAACAAGCCCATTTCAAGAATTAGTTTAGCCTAAAGAGTGATGAAGTAAAATATAAATTAAGAGCAAAAGAAAAGCATGCCGAATTTTATACCTGTTACTGTGTTGAGTCATTTTAGAATAACGTGCCCAGGGCTTAGCTATTGTGCTGGAATGGACACACCTGTCCACGGCCGTGGCCTTGACATTGGGCACAATTAGGGAAGTAGCAAGGTAACAAAAACAAAACATACACATGGGAAGATGCTCACAGAGTGATTATAAACAATATATTTTTAAAATCTTTATTGAAATATAGTTGATTTATAATGTTGTGTTAGTTTCAGGTGTACAGCAAAGTGACTCAGTTATACATATATATATAAATATATATACATATTTTATATTCTCTTCCATTAGAGGTTATTACAAGATATTGAATATAGTCCCCTGTGCTATACAGTAGGTCCTTGTTGGTTATCTACTTTATATATAGTAATATGTATATTTTAATCCTGAACTCCTAATTTTTCCCCTCTCCTTTTCCCTTTGGTAACCATACTTTTTTTTTTTCTATATCTGTGAGTCTGTTTCTTTGTAAATTAGTTCATATGTATAATTTTTTTACATCCCACATATAATTGATATCATATGATACTTGTCTTTCTATGTCTGGCTTACTTCACTTAGTATGATAATTTCTAGGTCCATCCATCCATGTTGCTGCAAATGGCATTATTTCATTCTTTTTTGGCTGAGTAGTATTCCATTGTGTATATGTACCTCATCTTCTTTATTCAATCATCTGTTGATGGACACTTAAGTTGCTTTCAACAATACTTTCTAATGGAAATTGCTTTGAGGCACAAACACAAGAGAGCAACTAAATATATCCCATCCAATAACATTTTGGTGAAAAAAAAAAGCATCATTATAAATTATACACACATTCATTGTAAGTAAGAATGGATGAGAGAAAAGGGAAGACCATCAGTGAAAAACACCTATTATTGATAATTTATGTCCATTGACATGATTTATTATAATTTTATAGATTAAAAAAAAGTGCTTAAGAAGCTAGCAGTAGGTTCCATAATTAGAGGTTGAGTGAAGATTTCATGCCAGGCTAGAGTGTCTCTAGAACCAGGTTCATCTGCTATTCTTCAGAGCTCTTTTTCAATTTTTCAGCAGATATTACATTATGTTGATACATATGTGGTTGATATTTTTAAAAAGTCCTTTATATATTACTTTTCTATTACAGGAAAAGCAAGAAAGCAAAAGAGAGAGAAAGCGTGAATGAATGACAGTTGAAAAAAAATGTTTGTCCCCTTGTGTGGTAATAACTTCGTTAGGATCGTCAATGATCTCTCCAGGAAGGACAGCTTGTCCATAAGGAAAGTGCTTATGAACATGGGGCCACGGACAGAACAGAGTGAAAACGTCCATGTGTTCATACGCTGCTTCTCTTTTCTGACAGTATCATAACTGTTATCTCAGTTTATTTTTAAAACAGGAGACATTTTTCAAAGCTGGAGGGGATTATAAGGAGATTGTCCAAAGACTTCTAGTTTATTGATAGGAAAAAACAGAGAAAAATTGGAAAGTGACTACTCAAGTCCGGTAACCAATACCAGAGTTCAAGTTGCTTCGCCCCAGCCTGTGCCTGTCTTACTGGAACACACAGCCTGCCTTTCTCAGGCCTGTGCACAGTTCACTGCTTCTAGGAAGGTCTGACTTGCTCTTCTGCATTTCTATTTGAGCCCATCTCCCAAGAGGGGGTCACAGTGAAAGAAGGCCTGTCCCCGGCCAGCTGGTCTACCCTCCCTCTGCTGTTGTTCAGCAAGCTAACAGCTGAGGGGCCATCTCCCTGAGGGAAGGAAGGCTGCAATCTCATCTCCCCTTTCTCCTGAGGCCACAGGCAGAAGGGGAGGCGGGAACATGGCTTATTAGTAGCAGCTGCCCCATATATCAGGCTCTTATTTCCCAGAACTCACTGAGTGCTGCCTAGCGATATTTATATCTCCTGGACACACTGAAATACTTAAGCAATGGGCTTTAGCCATACAAATTATCTGCACATTGAAAGTGTCTTTGTTTCCAGTAGTTACAGAACTGAATTACTACATTTCTTTAAAATGCCATGTTAGCTATTTTGAGGATAGTCCCTAGAAATGTATTATGGATGCAAAGTTAAAGAGGTAAGAAACACATTATGAATCCAGAATCTTAACTGTACCATCATCACCACATGTTTCCTCCCATCCACTCCCAGTGGCTCTCCATGACCAAAGAACACAATAAAAGAAAATCTGTCTGATGGTAGGTCCTCCGCAAATATTCTTTGAGCGTACCTTCTAAATAAAGGAGAAGCAGTGATATTTGATTGCCTAATTATATTCCAGACACTTTGTACATTTAATTCTATTAAAACAACATTTTTCATACAAAAAAGAAAAATATATCATTCAGTGCCTGCCTATATTGCTTATTTTCCAGGCACTCTACAAATTTACTTGCATTCTCTCATCTTTTCACTTGCTCTACCTTCTGTTTGAAATGCTGATCCACAGTGTATCGCTCAGGCTCATGTGTTCATGCTGTTTAGGTCTCTGCTCCAACGCTGTCACGAGATTCACACCTGGAAGACCTTTCACAGCCAGTCTAATGAACATCTCCATCCTGCACCCACTGCCCCTGCCTCGGGATTACTCCTTGTTCCCTTGCTCTGCATGTCTTTTCTTCACAGCCTTCATTACTATTTGGCACACACACACACACACACACACACACACACGTATATATTCTTCCTTGTTTCTCTCCCACTAAAATGTGAGCTCTATCAGGACAGGCACTAATTGTATTTATTTGTGTTTTGTTTACCTCTGTATCTCTAGCTCTTATAATAAATGCTGGCACAGAGCTGAAACATTGTATAAGGAGAAATCATAATCTTGTATCTACTTTACAGAGGAGGACGCTTAGGCTCAGTGACACTAATCAGGTTGCCCAGTATGATTTCTTCAAGACCCAGGGATCAGGCCCTTTGACTCCTCACAACCTTGACAGTCGAGCTACTCTTTAAAACATTCACATTCTAATCCCTACTCAGTTTATACTTCCATGGAACATGGTCTCTTTTCTCATTACATGAATATTTATTAGATAATATGATGTGATAAGTACTGCTGTACTCCACGAGGACACAAAATTAGAAAGGGTCTCTGCCCTCAAAAATGTTTAATTGGACAGCAGAACACACATATACAGAAAGAAGTAACTGAAGTACAATGAGGAAACAAGATCCAGTCCAACTAGAAAACAGCATTGCCAACAAAGGGAGGCGTGAAAGAGCAGAAGAAGTTTGGAGATTTTTAAGCAATGATGTTAGACAAAGCATGTAATTCTAGCATATAGAAAACTCCCAAATATAACCGTATTGTTAAGTAGCTCTTTATGGTAAAATATAGAACAATGTGTAAGAAGTTAGTAAATTAAGGCTGAACACACCGACAAGGACTAGATCCTAAAATGACCTTCTAAGGTCATTAAATTACAAGTTAATTCTGAGAGATTCAGGCAACATATACTGAAAACATATAAATACAAAAAATAATATCAGGTTTTACAATTGACGAGAATATTTTCTTATGAAAAGTGGTTCTTGTAAAGCAAGAACATGGTTATAAATTGACATACGGAGGGGAATTCCCTGGCGGTCCAGTGGTTAGGACTACACGCTTCCACTATAGGGACATGGGTTCAATCCCTGGTCAGGGAACTAAGATCCCACAAGCCACGTGGTGCAGCCAAAAACAAACAAACAAACAAATACATAAATAAATTGACATGTGGAAACAGTATTATATAATTAGCTGTGCAAGGCACTCAGGGTATCTGATGAAAAAACAAGTTTCCTCTTCTTTCAGAACTCGTAAGTTACCAGGGCGACAGTCCAACAAAATGTGAAAATAACCTCATTGAGGAGATATAAAAGGTGTCATAGTAAAACAAAAGAAGAAGCACTTAAATCTTTCTGGGTGACTTTCTGGGAAAGCTTCATAGGTGAGTGTGGAAAACACAGTCATGGCCCCCAGTATGTCACATCCTAATAACTGGAACCTGAGAAAGGGAATTAAGATTGATCATTAGCTGACCTAAAACTAGATTGTCCTGGATTACTCAGGTGGGCCCAACATACTGAGAAGTGTCCTTAGAAGTGGAAGGGTCAGGGTCAAAGAAAGAGATGTGAAGGCCAGGGCAAGGTCAGAGAGGTACAATGTGAGAAGGACACAACTACTGATGGTGACCTTGAAAGGGAGGAAGGGACCAGGAACCAAGGAGGTCCACAGTCTCTGGAAGCAGAGACACAAGGACACACATTCTCCCCTGGAGCCTCCAGAAAGAACCTGGTGCTGCTGACACACTGATTTTAGGCCAGTGAAGCCCATTTTGGAGTTCTGACCTCTAGAACTGTAAGGTAATACATTTTTATGGTTTATGCCACTAGGTTATCATAAATGGTTACAGCACCAACGGGAAACTAATACAATGAGGTTGAGCCAATTCTTGAAAGAATGGCAAGAATTCTGGTTTAGGGATTTTCTTAACTGTTTAGTCAAATTCAAAGAATAAATTTGAGACATAGGTTTTTAGATTTGCCAAATCCCTAATTATCATCATGCTGAACAAATTCTAAAAGATCCCTTTGCCAATATGGCAAAATGTGTAGAAAAAAACTCCACTACTTTCAGGTTTAATTTTAAAATAATATCAAACAAATAAAATTTGCAAGAAGATGCAGATTCATGAATTTTTAATATTTTGATTGATGGTTTGCGTCACTCGTTTCTTTTTCTCTCAAATTGTTAGAGACTAGGTTGAATACATTATGGACCTTCACCACGAATTTAACTTTTGCCTGTGTTCAGTATTGCAATCTCCACTTTCTTCTTGCCTCATTTTGGTATATTTTTGTCCAAAATTTTTATTATAAGCCTTTAAATTCACTACATTTTATGTGTCTTTTGCAAATATGCAACAATGCAGTGGAGTGTTGTTTTGTGTTTTTGTTTTTTTAGGCTTCCAAGAAGTGAATGGCATTTATTGCAAAACTTTAAAATAATAAAATTATTATGATTAAATTGAACATTGAAGCATTTTCAGAATTTTTTGATTTAATGTTTACGTATGTTTCTTCTATTAGGTGAGTTAAGTTTATTCACTTTTATTAATATGACTGGTAAGTTTGCTCTCCACTTTGTCACATTATTTTATAAAAACTGTGTATACTATGGTATATTTATTATATTTCTTCTCTAGTTCGTGTGTTTCCTTTGGTATTTAAAAAATATTTTTGTATTTCTGTCTTAGTAGCTATCTTTGCACTCATAAGTTTGAAAATACCTTTAATCACCTTTTTTCTTATATAACAATTTTCTCACTTGGTCCATATTAAATGCTGTCCTTTGACTTGTCAAGTATTCACCATCAGTGCTATTCTACATTTGCTACATTACATTTCCTCCTATCTTTTTAGTTGCATCATTTCTACTTTGTTGAGATATACAACTTTTATTTGCTATTCTTCTAGCTATGGCTTCATAAGGTTACTATTAGCTCTAAAATTATCTGTGTATGTTGCCATCATGAACAATTTTACTGATTTTTCCAAATTGTTGCTTGGTTTAATGGAGCTCTTCCTTCAGTAGATTCTTAAGAAAGCTCATGTGTTTACAATTTCCTTGAGTTGTTGTTTTTTTAGAACTCTTTACCTATAACCTTGATACTTCAAGTACAGCTTGGTTGGTATTTTATGTTTTAAGTTTCTCAAAATTATGCTCCATTATTACCTTTCTATATTGCCTTTGAGAATTCTCATACCTGTCTAACTTCTTAACCTTGTAAATTATTTTTTTCCCTTTGGACTGGGGTTCTGAGAGTTGAAACAAAGGAGAGAGTCTTCACGAGAAAACAAACTTGTCAGTACCTTGATCTTGGATTTCCAGTCTCCAAAACTATGAGAAAAATAAAAATCCACCCAGTCTATGTATTTTGTTATGGCAGTCCTAGCAAACTAATATGGGGGTGGTAAATTTGGGAGTGCATCTGTGCATTTCTACATCACAGCATGATCTGGTGACCTGTAAACAAAAGGAAAATTTACCTACCTCCCTCATCATTCACTGACCCATAACCACTATCGATGGTGGAGCTGCTGCAGGACAACCACAGTGACCCCTCTCCATTTACAAAGTGGAAAAATGGGAAACATAGCAGCCATGGTCTCTAGAAATTCATCACCCTCCTGGGGAGGCATTGTGAAGAAGTCCTCATTCTAGCAGTAGGGGAAATTTCTCAGTAGGTCCTCAATCTACTTTCTTGCAGTGAGTTCCTAGTCCATTTTTCTCTGTGCTCATATATGCACCTTCTAGGAAGTTATCTTCCATGGCCATATCCAAGGTGAGCAGAGAGGCATATGGCCTTATGTCTGCACAGCCTTCACAGGCATCTTCATGCTGGTGGCATTTGGGAGGGTGAAAGAGTGATCTTACAGTCAATAAGTGATCTTTAAGCTAGGATAATGGTTTGTTTGGAAACACAGTTTTCTCAGAAATAGGTGGACTTCTGGTCTACCTGGCTCTAGCTAGTCCCATGTGTCAGTATTCAGACTCACAGTTCATGATAGGATTCCCGAACCTGCTTTAGCTTTTCCTCTTTTTCCCTGAGTCCCTTTCTTCCACACTGATGACAGCTGCCTTGAGACTCTTGGAAAAATCATCTTGGATAGGAAGACAATTTTCTTAACCTAACCTCTTCTTATTTATTGAGTCTCTCTGCTGAGCTAAGATTTTTAAGTTTGGGAAATTTTTTTTTACTTTTGTTATGCAAGACCATTTTGAATTGTTGCCCTTCCTTTGTAGAGCCCAGAAATTCTTGTCTTTCCTAATCCTTCAAAGCTCCATATTTTGACTGTCTAGTTGTTCTGTTTCTTCTCTAAATAGCTGATTCTTGTCCAAAGTCTCCTGTATTTACAATATTTTGCTAATCTCAGCAAATAGAAGCTAATTCACAGTAACATTCTTCTCTTTCCCAGACACTCTCCTTGGAGAAGCATGAATTTGTGCTTTTCTACCACAGACACTTAAAGCCAAGACTGAAGAATCACTGTACTCAGGGCTCCTCTGCACATGTAGACTTTTCTTGTGGTTCATGCTTCAACTCATTCCAGTATCAAGGCCAGACAAGGGGGAGAATCACTAGGTGTGCATGTCCTTCCAGAAGGGAAATGTGGCTCATATGGAGTCACATGATGGCAGAGTCCTTGTCTCTAGTGGCCTCTGTGAGAGGGAATTATCAAAAGAAGTCAGGACCCTGAAGGCAGGATAAGCCCTCCAGTTCAGATGGCTATAGCCTGCAAATCTCAGGCCTCACTTAATCGGCTAATCTCATTTTAATTTAAAGCACAGCAAGTTCTCTACTTTGGTGCTTGTCTCATGGAAGCAAAGGAAACACTAAGGAAGGTTTGGGAGGAGGGGTGAAGAGGTTAAGTTGGGAGACCACCGGATGAGCTTCCTGCCAGGGGCTCTTCCAGCTCGTAATCCCAAAATCAGTTTGGTCCTGAATGGAGCAGAGCAGCAAAACTGGTCCTAGAATGACCCAACCTCTAGTGCAAGGACAGCTTGCTGAGCTATTTTGGAGTGAAAGGGAAAACCACCACCTTCTTCCAGTGATATCTAAGCTAGAAATTCTTGAAGAGGCAGTTCAGGCTAGGGAGCAAATACATTGTGTTTCTGTTGTACTCCTTGAACCAAGAAGTGTTACCCTGAGTCAGGACTTATTGGGACAAATTCCAGCTCATGGAGGCCTGCTGGTGCAGGTGCAGGCACAGAGCTCATGTCCATCCCATTCAAGCGTGTTTCTTCCTCTCAAAGTCTTTTGCAGCCTGGGTAGTGGGCCAGAGACTCTTCAGAACAGTTTACACTTGCTTCCGCTGGTCACCCCAGGGTAAAACAGCTTGGGACCAACTTTTAAGTTAATTTATCAGCTTCATGATTCCCTGACTACCTGCACACTATGAACTCTAACCCAAAGCTCAGTGCTTTGAAAGCTGGAATTTTGATTTCTCAGGAAATTGATTTTGCTTTTTGTTTCATTTTTCCCTAGTGCCTGGGATATGACAAACTTTCTTGCCATCGCACTGTACTCATGAGTGGATTTTTTTTTTTTCTAGTCCATCTCTTCCCTGGGAATAAAGTCATTCAGAAGTTCTGGAGTTTTGCACGTCTCTGCATCACAGAGGCCAAGGATTTCAACCAACTGACTCACAGCCACACCCTTAGGCTACTCACTCCGTAGCCCTACCTTGCCTGCCGATCATTCTGTTCCCTTAGGGTTTTGGTTTTCTGCACCTCATGCATGTCTGACACATGGAAAATTGTCTTTTTTACAAGCTAAGAGTGCTTTTTAAAGAATGTTCCTTCCATCTGAGATTTCAAGGAATTTATAGTAGGAGGCTGTTCAGACTCTACTGACTTGATTTATTGGCCATATTGTCTTCTCTGAGCTCAGTTTCCTTCTTTGCAAAATGGTGATGATCATATCTACTTTGCATATTTTTAAAAATAAAAATTAAGATATGTGTGTGTATTTTGATGCTAAACATTGGAGAAAATATACATTTGTGTATAGGTGTGCACACTTAAATATACATGTATATTTAAAATATGTACATGATATATATATATATAGAGAGAGAGAGAGAGAGAGAGACAAAAGTATTTTTTCAGTGATACAGTTGAATAGCTAGTAACAGGGAACAGAATATTCAAGAACTGGGAACAAAGAGTATGCCCAAAGGGTGTGGGGCATTCAAGCTTCTCATGGCAGGGCTGCCCTGTCCTCTTTCTTCACCAAGTGTTGGGCTGAGGGCCACCCGACAAGCAGAGCAAGCACAACATGAACCTTCCACAGATGCAGGCTTCCCAGGGAGACTTCCTCCAGGTCTATCAACAGGGAAGAGAAAATCACTCCAAAAACCTTCAGTGTTGAATTTAGAAAGCTTCATCCCTCCTGGAAAGGCTTTCAAACACAGACGACGGACTTGGTTTTGAGTAACAGTCTGCTGTTTCACTCTCTGAAGGCTCCGCCTAACTCAATTTTGTGGAGCATCGACTCTGATTGCTCCCATACTCAGGTGCCTGGAAGCCAGTGTTTCATGAAAGGATGCCCCTGTCAGGAGCGGGCATATCATCTGGCCCTGGGCCGTCAAAGAACAGATTGTGGAATTACCATTAGAATACAGGAGTTTGGAGCTGCAGGCAGCAAGTGCAGAGCCGGCAAGCATATGTCCCCAGCATGATATTTTAGCTTCATATGAAGCCGTAAAGTGGAAATAAGCCAGCGGTACCGCAGCAACTGCTAACTGCTGTCTACCCATGTTGCCACATTGTGCCATATGTCCGGGAGATTCTCAGGAAAGGGGGCATTGCTTTCCTTCAGCCAACTGACAACATTTCCCAAAAGGGTGCAGAATAACGGTGTGAGACTGGTCACAAAGGCCACACCTACTTTTATTTTCCAGCTTGCCTCATGGAGCTTTTGCAACTCTGGTAGAACATTGGAAGGTCTCTCAGCGTTGATTAATTATGGTGAAGATGCAAAAGCTTCATAATGTGAAACACATAATCTTAGGGCTCTGAATGTCTAACTCTAGACAGCTAATATTTGTTTCAAGTGTCGAATAGTACTTCAAAATGGAAAAAAAAACAATGCGTCTTTATATTATTCTTAGAGTGTTATCAATTTTCAAAAATATATTGAAATGATTCACTTTTACTAGGCTGATTAGCTTCCCAAATGTGAACCCTGAAGTATGGTGAAAGAGACAAATGCCTCCTACAGCTGACCCATACTGGGAGTCATATTGTACAGCAGGAAGAACACAGACTTGAGAACATATGGACATGGGTTCAGACCTCAACTCTTCCAGATGTGACCTTCAGCAATACCTCACACTCCTGGAGTCTCTGTTTCCTCAAGTGGGAATGGCAGATTATATGCACAGGGGTATTGTGAGCATTATCCACGGGAGCCTGCGGGAAGTGCCTATCACGATGGACCAGTTACGTCCTGATCAGCTCTTATGAGGTCATAGTATGTAATCCCCACTGTAAAGAATAAGGTAGATATGATTACTTCAATTTGTAAGTGAATGATGACTGAATTTCAAAGAGATCAATTAAATTTCCCAATATCATAGTGGAAAAGCTAGGATTTAAATGCAGAACTCTAAAACTCTAAATCCCCCACTAATTCCAGTACACCACGATGCCTTAAGAAAATAATATTGTTATCTGTATGCCATTCTTACATGAACTAACTTTCTGGGTATTGAAAACACCATTAATTCTTAATTCCACACATTTTGAACCTATATTTATTAATGACAATATGGAAAATGCGTAAGTAGAGCATGTGATTTCTCGAATTTTACCAATTACTTATTAGTCCCAAATCATTATGGCTAAAGGTGTCTATAAATTAGACAAATGAGTGTGATATTCATATGGATTTTCTTGGGATTGTAAGATATTAGGAATGAATGGCTAGATGAAATGTTAGTGTTGATTTGGACCAACTCCTTTCTTTAGCAGAAGTAGACTATATACTAACCTACTGACATTTCTGTGCATAAAAACATCTTTCAATAGGCACGAACTTAACAATGAAAACATCTTGTGAAATAATCTCATATCAAATCATATGGTTACTGTCTTTCAGAATTATCTAAATATCTTTCATGAAAAAATGCATTATGCACCTTTCTGAATCTGTTTTCTATCTGTTAGAATACAGGTAAAACTGCCTACTGTAGGGGGGGTTCTTTTTCATTTACCAAGTATCCGGGTGCTCCCTCACCCCCCCTACCCATAAGGTACTAGTCCACAAGTCTAGATCTAGTTAATGAGCTGTGATTGGAAGCAAAGGGTGGTAGGAACTAATGATCATAATAACAACAACAACAAAAACAATGATTCCCTAACCCTAATCCTAACCCTAAACCTAAGCCTGACCCTAATTTCATAACTAGGTCATGATTTTTCTTGCGTCTGATTGGTTTGAAGAGATTTTTGCCACTGCATTCTGTTTAGATCTCTTACCTTACAGTATGTCTTCATCCTCCCTTATGCTTTTTGGAAAAAAAAAAAAATTACCTAAAAGCATCTTTGATTTTGTATTTAAGTCACAATATGACTTCAAGCTAACTCCCCAGAATCATGGGTTTCCTTAGCTCTCAACCCCATAACTAATATTCACCCTTACTCTTTCACCTGTTATATACATCAGCCAGATTGAATTCCTCACATTTTCTGAATGACAGTGCATGTTTCACAACGTTGTACCTCTGCAGATTCTGCTCCCTTCACTGAAGTGTCCTTGAAGTAGTTCTCACAGTCACTAGGTCTGAGATACACTGACTCTGAAGGCTTTGGGGGTTTGGGGCTAGTTCTGCTAAATGATGGTAACCATAGGACCCTTCCAAGACCAAGGCCAGAGGTACATCTGCCCAGAGTACGTACACTAGGTTGCAGCAAAAGAAAACACTATTAAAGCAGTTCAAGAGGGACCCACTTGAATCACACAAACTGTTAAGTGCCCTGAATATCTATTCAATAATCTTGCCTCTGTGCAGATGAGATAAAAGAATAAAGCAGGAATTGTTGGGAAGGGAGAAAAATAAGCTTACACCACAAACCCTGGGAGAAATTTTTCAGGCAGAGAAGCATAAATGCATGAAATGGCCTCTCAACAAGGCATAGGAGAGAAATAAAAGTCAAATGAGTTGGCGCTGGGCCAGGATGGGCAAGAAGCATATCAGGGAAGAAGCGGAGCCCTGGTGCTTCCCTCCTTTCTCTCGCCTCCACGCGGCACATGGGGGCTGGTGGGGAGCTGTGTCTGCAAGCATTTCCTTCAAGTTGCGCATTTATTTTGAGACTAAAGAAGGCGATACTTCTTCATTCTGTCCTTGCCTTTCACATTGAGCTCTTCCACTCAGAGCCCTTTGGATGGATGTTATGGGGTAGCGTAAAAGTACAGAATCTTCCAGCCAGGCCAGCCTCCTTTCTGATCTTGCCCTGCACCTTCTAGCTTGTGATCATCAAAGAATTACATTGTCTTTCAATTCTCTGCAGCTTGGGGGTTGGAATCCTTAGCACAAAATACTGCCTATTTATGTTTTCAATGATTCACTCATTCAAATACTTGAATCAAATACTTGATTTTCCGATAAGCTCCAGGGTAGTGGGAAGGATTGAGACAGTGGGCAAAATAGTCAAGGCCCTTCTCAGATGGGTCTTGTCATCTAAGGGAACGATACATAAAATCATGTACAAGAAAACCCTGCCACAGTGCCTGGAATATACTAAGTGCTTAGGAAATGGTACCTGGACTCCTGTCCTCTTTCTCTCTTATCTTTCCTACACACAACTTAGTGCCTCTGTCCTCTATGTGCCCCAGGGAATCTCACAACAAAGGTTTCTAATTTCTTTCCCAGCTTAGGGTAAGGAGACAAGATTTGGATGAGTAGCCAAATGGAGAATTTCTCTTGGGAAACTTCAAGGACTCGATGCAGCTGCTGAGAAAAGGCCTCTTTTTACATGATCCTGATGAAGTCAAATGCACTATATCAGCCGTGATTCAGAGCCTGACTGCACATCGTGACAGGACAAAGGAAAAGCAAGAATTCTGAAAAAAACAAACGGAAAAAAAACCCCAACAAAATTCCAACCAACAAACAAAAAATAAACTAAACCAAAACCCCTCTCTTCCATTAACAAAGCAACTTAGGGATATTGAAGCCCTTCCATATAACGATTTCTGATCCCTACCAGAAAAATGTTACCAGTATGGTCCCCACTTCACAAGATGCGGCTCAAAGGATGAGGGTGAATCCAAGGATATCGTTCTGGGTATCATTCAGGAGGGTTTTAAATTTCCCATCAATAGAAGTTGACTGAGGCTTATTTAAGCAGAATACAAGTTTATTAAAAGAATCTCAGTAGGTCACAGGATTGCCAGGTGGCTGAAAGCAGCAGTCTGAGGGCTGTGCGGTTGAGAAGCATACCCAACACCGCATCCTTGACCAGATGTGCAGAGGGAGGGGTGCCCATCACGGCCCCACAGTTTGCACCTCTGGGGCACATGTATCAGGACAGGGGTCTTAAGGCAATCACCACCTGAACATCACTGCTGCTTATCTTGCTTGGAACCCACCTGCAGTTATGGCTGATGTGGACGCTTGTGACCATTGGAGTCCAGTGACAACTTGTGTCAAGGGCTCAGAGCAGGCTAGACAGGGAGAGACCTGTGAAATACTTCTTCTTTAATAAGAGGTGACTCTGAATCCTTATGAGGCCCATGCCAAAAGGAATCCCCTGAACATAAGGAAGAGGACCCAATGCTGGACACCAAGCACAGCAAATATCCATTAAACCAAGTTCGCACAGAAAATGGGCAGAGCTTGGACTGCAAATGTGGTTCCAATGTCTGAACCGTTCCTTTTTCCACCAGACCACACTGTGCAATAAGCAATGGGTGCTGGGATATGATCTGCTGTATTTCTCAGTATTGTTGTCTCATAAAACAAAAACCTAATACCTTTACTTAGTCTTTTTTCATTTACAAAGAAATTCCTTTCCATATGATTGTCAACAACAACCTTGGAAGTTAAGAGGGCAAGTAAATGTACCTTTTATTTTCAGATAAGAAAAAGTCTGATGACGCACCTGGTACTTGCAAATATTAAAGCACTTGCCATCCTAAATTTTAAACTTCCTCAGACATGCCTGATCACTCTACTGGTTTGGGAACTTTGTTCAGTTTGGTATCGCCAATCCCTTGTATAGACAGGGATATTTGTTTGATTTGGTTTTGCTTTGCTTACCGATACATCTCTAGTGCCAAGAAGAGTGCCTGGCATAGAGGGAGCACTCAAAAATATATATTTTTTAATAATGATATGAATAAATTAACTGATAGACACTGGTTGTTACTCTTAGGAACACATGGATTTAGAACACACACCTGCATATTTTTAGTCCAAATATATGTTCATGTATGATATTTGTCATCATAATTGCTGTTCATGAGCAGACAAAGAGTAAACAACCACCCTCTCTTCATACTCTGCTACACCACATGCCTCACCTCCTTAGCCTATAATCATCGGAAGCCCTATCCTGACTATGGGATGCCCTTTAACTTCCAACTAACCTCCCGCTCCAGGCCCTCCACAAATGAATGCCCCAGCATACCTCTGGAATCTTCTTGCCACAGCATCGAAGTCTTCTGTATTCCTCCATCCACTGGGCTATTTCCAGTCTTCACCTTAGAGTATCTCTTTGCAGTATTTGTTACCATTACAACAGTCTTTCTTCTTGAATTTCTTCACTCCCTTAGTTAATATGACTCTGTTCTTTACTCTTTTTTGCTTTGTAGTTTTAACTATTTCTTCTCTTTTTGGCCTCCTCTTTTTGGGTCCTCTGTCAAATCTCTCCTTTGAGTGTTGGCTTTCCTCAAGGTCCAGACTTTTTTTCTGGACTTCTTTTCCTAATAGTATCTGATAATACCTAGTAGTCACCATGTGCCAGCCATCTTTCTGAACACTTTACACATATAATGCATGTAATACATTCTAAGAGGTAAGCATTGTCAGTATCTCTATTTTACAGGGGAAGAAATTGAAGCACAGATAATTAACTTGCTCAGTGTCATGGAGCTAGTAACTGGAGGTATCAGGAGAAGGGCCTAAGTCAGTGCTTTTAAGCTCTATTTATGGATTTCCCTTCTTTCTCAAGTGAGTGGGTGGGGCTGCCAAGAACTGGCTTAAACTTGTGAGTTGGGGAGGCCCTGGAGCCCAAACTAAATATCATTGCATTACCCTGGGTTCTCCATAGAGAAAGAACCAGTCAGAGATATATATGTATAATATAGAATTGGCTCACATGCCTATGGAGGCTGAGAAGTCCAAATCCAACAGATTTGCTGTCTGCAAACTGGGGACCCAAGACAGGCAATGGTGAAAATTCCAGTCCAAGTGCAGGAGGACCTATGTCCCAGCTGGAAAACAGGCAGAGGGAGGAAATTCTCCCTGACCTCATCTTTTGTTCTATTCAGTAGCCTCCAGCAAATTGGAAGAGGCACACCACACAATGGAGAGGGCAATGTTTTGTTTAGTCTACAAATTCAAATGTTAATCTCATTGAGAAACAACTTCACAGACACACCCAAAATAATATTTAACCAAATATCTGGGTACCACATTGCTCAGTCAAGCTGACACATAAAATTAACTGTCACAGTCATTCCCCATAAGAAGAGACCAGTGAAAAAAGGCTTGATGCCCTCAGTGATAGGCATTTACAGATAACAAAAAATGGGACACAGAGAAACTGGTTAAAAAAAAAAAAAAAAAAAAAAGATGCGCTGAGTGTGGATGTGAAAACTGGAGCCCAGAGACAACTCATCATATAGTGGTACACCATGGAAGACTTCCTTTATGCTTATTGTATATATTGCTGGTATTTTTCTTTTTTACTACATTGCATTATGATAAATTAGATAAATATTTGCCCCTGCCACTATTCTATAAACTCTTTGAGGGTCAGTAATATGCTCATAAAATCTGAAATCCCAAATTCTAACAGTACTGGGAATGCTGGCAAGGGTGAATCTATTTAATCGGGCTACAGGTTATTGAATTTCTCTGTGTACCATATATTCTAGGGAAACAAAGTTATATTTTTAATTTACTAAGAAAGACAGCACCCAAATAACCCTACCAAGGGGCAAAACACAAACAAATAGTTGTAATGTAGACATCACAGAATGGAGACCAGGAGTCTACCTGGGGATCTTACAGCATGAGCTGGGGAACATCAGAATAAATACTTGTACCCAAACATCTCTCACTGGCCTGTTGGTGTCCACTCTCTGGGTCATGAGAAAGCACCTTTGATGCCTGGGGACACTCTAGTGATGGGCCCTTTGTACAGATGATCCCCTTTCCCAGAGCATGGCCTGTGGGATGAAGGAAGAGTACTAATGACTTAGAGAACAATCAGAGCTCTAAGGAATGTGTGAGCTCAAGATGCGCCATGACCTCACTTCACAGACAGGGGGACCGATTCTCTGTAAAGTTACATCACATTTACAAGTTCAGGCTCTGAAGGCTGGGCCTTCTGGCTTAATGTCAACTCCCCTCCCACTAAATGTCTGACCACGAAGAAGGCAATGGAAGGGACAATGGAGACATCTTTGCTATCTTAGTGTCTACTCTTTTTGAAGAGACAATATGGAAAAGAATAGCTGGGGTCCTGACAGCATCCACTGTAACATCTGAGGGCTCCAGAGTATGAATACAAGGATATGGGTTGGAAACAAATAGATGCAGTTTAGTTACAAATTTTGTGACCTCAGGTGAGTCATTTAACTTCCCTGAGCCTTAGTTTCTTCATCTATTAAATAAAGTTAGGAAATTATATTACAGGATAGTTAGAAATATATATATAGGATGAGCTACAACCATCTGTATTTGGTTTTCTATAAATGTGAGCCATTATCATTATACAACAAATATGACATTTAGTCACTCAAGGAGAAACACCTAACTCACCTCCGTATGCTGACCCTTACCCATTTCCTTGCTATGCTGGAGAAGAGTTTGGGTTATAAAACTCTGCACTGAGATTATGATTTCTCCTTGAGGTTGATTTAAATACTCTGATTATTTCCCAGAAACACAAATCAGCATGCTCTCTCCAGGAAATCTTGGTAACTCCTTGAAATTCAGCCCCAAATTTTCCAAGAAATGAGAGGTTTATTTGAATAATTTGTTTTGCTGTATAGACTATATCACATACTAGGGACAACATGTCACAATTTCATGAATATTTGAGATCTGTTGTAACAAGGTAGGAAGGATTTCAGAACATCTGTGCCAAAAGTGAAAGGCAAATAAAAGATGGCTGCACATAGTTTCTAAACTTCCAAAGATCATGCTTCATGGTTACAAATGGATGGTTACACGCTCTTTAGCTGCAGCCTGATCAAAAATGGTAAGAAGAACCATAAGGAATAAATTCCGTGCTAGTTGTTAGCTTCTGCTAAAGGACAATGAGTTCTTCAAGCACAGAAACAACTTCATTCATTGTTTCACCTCTACAGAATGCTTGGCCCACATGGTAGGCAACAAGTTTAAGCAAATAAAGCTTGACTTTGATGGATTCTCTTCATTCTCAATTTTTCAGCAAAAACCCAAATTATATGGTATTACTACATATCCCCCCTATGTGTTCTGTTTTATTTTTGAAGTTTTAATGTGTTTGAGGTTGCATAAATACTGAACAGGTGTATTGGCCTTAGCAATAATAATCCCCCTATTTCCCACTTTCTCATTTACTTAATGATTAAAGTCATTACATTTTCCCATGTGTATTATTAGTCAGGGTTGTCCAGTGAAACAGAACCATTAGGTTATATAGAGAGATATGGATATAGATATAGATATAGAGGATGTCGATACAATAAGGTATTGACTCATGCAGTTATGGGGGCTAAGAAGGCCCATGATCTGCCCCCTGCAACTGGATACCCAAGGAAGCTGATGCTGTAGTTCAGGGACCTGAGAGCAGGAGGGCTGATGGTGTAGATTTAAGTTCACGTCTGAAGGCCTGAGACACAGGATGACAAGGCAGGAGAACGTGTCTCTCAGCTGAGCAGTCAGGCAGAGAAAGAACTCAAACTTCCTCAGCCCTTTTTATTCTTTTCAGAGCCTCAAGGGATTAGATGACATCTACCCGCACCGGGGAGTGTGACAACTTTACCCAGTTCACCAATTCAGATGCTCATCTCTTCTGGAAACATCCTCACAGACACACTCAGAAATAATACTTAAACAGGTATCAGGGCACGCCACGATCCAGTCAGGTTGACACATAAAAATAAATGTCACACCATGCGTAGAAGAGATTTAGAATAAAAGTGTTTCATGCTCGCTCGCACTAACATGTAGATGACTGATGTAAGCTCTTAACTTGATACAAAGGCGAAATAAGAGAGAAATGAAAGGTATAGGAAAGCAAAAGAACCATGTGTAATATAAAGAAAAAACACACACAAGAAGAGCTGAGGGCTGCCAAGACAAACATAAATCACTTAATGTTTTTCTTTGAGACAATCTTGGGCATGTTGTTTCAGAAAAGACAAAAATCCTAAAGGAAAAGCAAGATGTGACAGCTGACATACTTTTCCCTCCAATACACCCTTAACAGTTATTTTTTCTACAACCGCTTTGAACTTTTCATCCTAATTTACCAAAATATATATATATATATATTCCTTGTTTAAATTTCAAGTCTTCAAATATATAATTTACTCTGTGATAATATAATAATAAGAATACAGCACAGACATGATAAAGTACAAAAAATAAAATGTAAAAGTAGAAAAACTTTTAAAGGAATATCAGTACTATCCAACAGAACATTCTATTATGATGGGAATATCCTTGGCTACATTGTCCAATACAGCAACCTCCAGACACATAAAATTATTGATCACTTGAAAAATGGATAGTTAAATAGAAGAACTGAATTTTTAATTTTAGTTAATATACAATTAAATTTAAATAGCCATATGTAGGGAACCCTCTTGCACTGTTGGTGGGAATGTAAACTGATAGAGCCACTATAGAGAACAATATGGAAGTTCCTTAGGTTCCTTAAAAAAACTAAAAATAGAATTACCATGTGACCCAGCAATCCCACCACTGGGCATATACCCAGAGAAAACCATAATTCAAAAAGACACACATGCACCCCAGTGTTCATTGCAGCACTATTTACAATAGCCAGGACAGAGAAGCAACCTAAATGCCCATAGACAGATGAATGGATAAAGAAGATGTGGTACATATATACAATGGAATATTGCTCGGCCATAGAAAGGAATGAAATTGGGTCATTTGTAGAGGCATGGATGGACCTAGAGACTGTCATACGGAGTGAAGTAAGTCAGAAAGAGAAAAACAAATATCATATATTAACACATATATGTGGAATCGAGAAAAATGTTACAGATGAACCCGTTTGCAAGGCGGAAATAGACACACAGATGTAGAGAACAAACGTATGGACACCAAGGGGGTAAAGCGGGGTGGGGGGACTGGTGGCGGTGGGATGAATTGGGAGATTGGGATTGATGTGTATACACTAATATGTATAAAATAGATAACTAATAAGAACATGCTGTATAAAAAAAAATAAAATTCAAAATAAATAAATAGCCATATGTGGCTTGTTGCTACTGTATCTAGGGGTTACATGATTTGAGAGGAAACAGAAATTTTAGAAGACAAGGTATGCACAGTGATAGCCTCTGAAGCAGGAAGGTGTTAATGAAACAACTTTTTGGAATTAAAAGCAAGAAAAAGACTAAGTGTTTTTTATTGAGAAGACACATTGTATCTTCAAGAACCTTGAAACAAACTAAGCTGAAATGTAAGCTAGTAAAGTTACTAGAAACCAAAATTAAGGTTCCTTCAAGTATTCTGGAAAAATAGCAAATCACTTATAAAAGAAAGCTAACATCAAACTGTTTTCTCTGCTACAACTCTAAATACTAAAAGGTAGTGAAGAAATAAGCAAAAAATAATAATTTAAGGAAATAATATGTTATCCAAGACATTTTTCTCAGTTATATTCTCATTCAATTAAAAGGTGACAAAATACCTTACACATAAGAACTCAGAGATATTGCTCCTACCACTAGAGAAAAACTTCAACTAATAAAGAGTTAATTAGGAAAAAAAAAAAACTAGCTCTGACTATTAAATATGTAACTACAGGAATAAGAATAAAACAAATTGTAGAAATTACGGTTATATAACAGAGAGAATATTTTACATTCCTTGACAATGTTAAAGCTGAGAAAAAAATCATCGAATTTTTAAAGACAGTATGAAATAATATTGTGACAGAACTAAAACCATTTGTAATCAGCTGTAGCACTAAGTATATAGGTATTAAGAAGCTAAGCTAACATTAAAATCAAACAAGCAAAAAAAACAGCTTCAAACTGGATCACTAAGCAAAACTCAACTTTAGTCTGTATTTGTTAAACACTACTAAAGCAATTAATTATGCATATTTGAAAATATAGAAATTATATAAGGAAAAATTCAAATAAAAAATAAATATTTTTATGTTAATAGCACATGACTTTAAATAAAAATCAAAAATCATATAATATATAAATCATATGATATGAGTAAATATTTTCTTTATTAAAGTTATAGCACTAACAAATTTAGCATTAATATTCATTCTGTAAAATACAGATGATTAAAAAGGGAAATAGAAGCACAATAGAAAATGGAGACTTTCATTCATTCATTTCTTTTTTTTTTTTTTTTTTTTGGTGGTACTGCTGTGACCTCTCCTGTTGTGGAGCACAGGCTCCGGACGTGCAGGCTCAGTGGCCATAGCTCACAGGTCCAGCCACTCTGCGGCATGTGGGATCTTCCCCGACCAGGGCACGAACCCGTGTCCACTGCATCAGCAGGTGAACTCTCAACCACTGCGCCACCAGGGAAGCCCGATTTCTTTTTTGTCAAACAAAAAAAGATAAAAAATATGGAAGCCCGATTTCTTTTTTGTCAAACAAAAAAAGATAAAAAATATGGAAGGTCTAAATAAAACATAAATCTAACAGATATATCAAAATCTATAGTATAAAAGAGAAGAGATATTTATATCAAGTAACAGAACATTCACAAAAATTGACACTAGTACATCACACACACACAGACTCACTCATACTTTTCTAAGAGTTGAAATATGTTTTAGCCTTGAATACTCTAATTACCATGTGATAGGGCCAGTAATTGATTACAGAGCCAAAACTCAACAATGTGCTTAACTCTTGATATGGGAAAATACTTCTAAGCTGGAAAGAAAATCCATCTGAATTTGTAAAATATCTGGAATATAACAATATTAAACACCATGTATTTCAATATCTCTGGGCCACAGATAAAGCAATGTCCAGTTGAAAATATGTAATCTTAAGGCAAACATCCACAAAAATTATAGGAAAACTAAATCAATTAATTACATTTCCAATTCAAGAAGAAAGATATTAATATTCCTCCCCTCTCATAAAATAAGGGATGCAACAGAAAGATATTATAAAAACACATGAAAAGATGTTCAACATCACTAATTATCAGAGAAATGCAAATCAAAACTACAATGAGGTATCACCTCACAACAGTCAGAATGTCCATCATTAAAAATTCTACAAACAATAAATGCTGGAGACGGTGTAGAGAAAAGGAAACCCTCCTAACTGTTGGTGGGAATGTAAATTGGTGCAACCACTATGGAGAACAGTATGGAGATTCCTTAAAAAAAATAAAAATAGAACTACCATATGATCCAGCAATCCCATTCTTGGGCATATAACAGAGAAAACCATAATCCGAAAAGATGCATGCACCTCAATGTTCACTGCAGCACTATTTAAGATAGCCAGGACATGGAAGTAACCAAAATGCCCATCAACAGAGGAATGGATAAGAAAGATGTGGTATATTACTCATTACTTACTATACAAAAGAATGAAACAATGCCTTTTGCAGCAACATGAATGACCTAGAGATTATCATACTAAGTGAAGTAAGCCAGACCAAGAAAGACAAATACCATATGATATCACTCATATGTGGAATCTAATTTTAAACAAATGAACTTATTTACAAAGCAAAAACAGATTTACAGATGTTGAAAAACTTATGGTTGTCAAAGGGGAAACTTGGGGGGTGCGGTGGGAGATTTGGGAGCTGATTAGGTTTATCTGAGGTCTTGAGAAGTAGCCCTCTTGATGGGATTAGTGCCTTTACAAGATGAGGAAGACACCAGAGCTCGCTCCCATCATGTAGAGATACAGCAAGAAGGCTGCTGTCTCTGAACCAGGAAGGTTCCTCATCAGAATCAAGTTGGCCACCATCTCTATCTTGGACTTCCAACCTCTAGAATTGTAAGAAATATCTGTTGTTTAAAATGTCAGTCTATGGTATTTTATTACAGTAGCCAAGTAAACAAAGACATAGTCCTCTCAGATATCAAAACATGTCATAAAATTATGTTAAATTATACATTATTTTAGTGGTACTTGAGTTGGAAAACTCAATATAAAAGAGTGGAAATTTCAGAAATAAATCCAAACAAATAAAGGGATTTAGTATATGACAAAGATGTCATATCAAATTATTGGGGAAAGATAAATACTTTAAAACATTCTATTTTTTTTAACAATATATTATTTAAGAAAGAACATAAACTGTTTTAAATCAGTAAGATAGTAATCTAGGAAAAAATAAAATTAACTGGATTTCTACTCCACAACTTACAACAGAATAAACTACAAAATGATCTAAGATTTAAACACAAAAATTCAAACTATACATCTACTTAGAAGAAACCATTGCAGAATTCTTTCATAATACTTAATACAATGAGACCTTATACATGTGAAACAAAACCCAGAAGTTATAAAAGACTAATTGTTGCATAAAACTTAAACTTTCTAAATGGAAAAATATAAGCAAAATTTTAAAATACAGGAAAATAATGAAAAGAATAGTACAATAAAAGATTAATGTCCCTAATACGTACAGAACTTCTAAGAAAAATGCCAACAAATCAATAGAAATATGGCAAAAAAAAATTACCAGATAGCTCAAAAGAAAGGAAAAAACACATTGATTTAAACATATAAAGGGATGTTTCAATTATCATAATAAAAGAAATCCAATTAAAATGACTCAAATGTCAAGTTCATCTCCTAGATTGGCAAAGAACATAAATTGAATGCAGTGCATTTCCTAGGGTGCGGGGAAATGCTGCAATCTCACAGTTGCTCAGTGGGAAGGCAGTTGGCATAAGCTTTATAGAGAGTGATTTGATGATTTCTATAATATTAAAATATAATTTATCTGAGCAGTTCCTCTTTTGGAAATTTATTCCTCTGCATGTATATAAAATGACACATGTGAAAGGTTATTTGCTACATCATTTTTCTAATAGCAAAATATTGTAAATAAGTTAAATACCAGCAATATGTACTTGTAAAATAGATTATGGTAAATCTACAAAATGGAAAAATATGAAGCCATCAAAAAGGACCAAAGAAACTATTTCTGTTTTCATTTGAATGAACTCCAAGGTCTATTACTAAGTGAACTAAGCATAGTCCCAAATAATATGTCTATTATTCTATTGTTTGTATAAAACTGGGCAAAATGTATGTGTTTGTTTGTCCATATATACATATCATAGCTCAAGGGACACACAGGACTTCGTGAAGTAGATGGTTTGCAGGAAGGGGCACTGGGCGACTGCAAAGGGATAGGGAGCAGAGACAGAAAATCTTAATTACTGACAATTTCGTATTTTTGGAATTTTAAACCAGTAAACCTGTAATGCATTCTATAAATAAATACATAGGTTAATTAACATTACAAGGTTGAAAAGGATTCATTGGACATTTATGCTTGTAAAACTAAGTTTTTCATCCCTAAAATAAGTGAACCCTTCCATCTATGTAGACAATAACAATAGCAAAGAAATAACAATTTTCAAGTATAAATTCGAGTCTGTTGCAGAAATCCAGTGCAACAGAAAACATGAACAATTATAAAGCAGAAAAGCCTGGGTTTAGTTTCAGTCCCACTACTAATTACCATACTATTTGATCTTTCACAAATGGTTTAGTCTTCCTTCAGGATAGCCCGGTGGTTATATCCATGGGTTCTGAGTTCAGAGTTCTGAGTTCAAATCCAGGGCTGCCACTTACCAGCTGTTTACCAAGCCATTTCCTCATCAGGAAGTTGGACTGGATGTGATAAGAATAGTACCTGGTACATGGTTCTGTTATGATAAATAGGGGAGCTAACCACGTCATCCTGTCCTCATCACAGGGTCAGGAATAAAGTTTCTCTTAATTTGCCCTCTCTCCCCTCACCTTCACATGGTAAGCCGGGGTAGGATCTCACCTGTCTCATCAGGTGTCCTCCGACCTGAACCCTCTCCAGGCTCCAAAAACAGTCCCCTGTTCTTCAGAGGCACTCACACAATTGTGGACCTAAAATGAGATTAAACATTATTGGATAAAAAACTGTTACAAAGCAGATTACAGCAAGGGAGATCTCCAGAAAGCTACAGGCAAATTCTTGATCTGCCAAACAGGAGGCTTCCACAAGACACCTGCCTTCCCACCTCCTTCTATGGAGATGTATGCTTGTGTTGAATGGCCCTGCCAAATGGCAGAATTCACTCCTCTTGATGAAAATGACATTCTCTATTAGTGACTGTACTGCGCACATAGGTGGAGGGCAGGCAGGATTCAGAGTGGCCTAAATGCACACTACAAGGAAACTAAAATTGGAGCAATTTGCTGTAATTTAGAAAGAAGAATGAGTGAATGAATGTATGCTCTGTGGAAAATTATATTTTATTTGAAGGTAAGATTGCACATCTCTAATCAAGGCTTAAAATCTGAATTAGGATAAATTGTGCCGTAATTATTTTCTTAGAAGAGAACAAAGAAGATTTTAAAGCACCTAATATCCCCCCTTTGAAGCTTTCAAAATGAAGATGCTCACTGTGTGGCAAATGCATGGCTTTATTTGCTTCTGTCCCATAAAGACCTCAAGTTCATTTAGCCAGATTCTGAGTCTTTGACATAAAAAGCACTGTCGAGCATTTAGTTTTCCCGGCACATTTGTTACATTTGTTTTTGGTCCTCCTGACTTTCAAGCCTTTAATTAAGAAAAAAATTAGCTTACTGGTGATAATGACTTGCTTGAATCTCAGAGTTCTTAATTATTGTGTATGTTTGAGGCTCACATGCACTCGTGTGTGTGTGTGTGTGTGTGTGTTTGTGTGTGTGTGAGAGAGAGAGAGAGACAGAGAGAGAGAGAGAGAGAGTTGAGGCGGAGGTGGAGGTGGGCACAGAAAAACTAAAGATAGTACAGTTTTCTTGTTTTCTGCTTTGATATTCAAGATTTTCTTTTGACCATTTTGATCTTTATTCTCAGGAAAATAATTGATTTTTATACCTGTGGATAACTATTCAAATTTCTTCCTCCACTTTAGTGGAAAATATTACTCTTTCCCTGCCCTTTATTCAAAATCTTTCCAAAATTTTATATCCAACCTCGTCAATGTATTGTGCTGTTGCACTCGAGGACTGCAGTCCCGCTTCTACAAAACATATGGTATCAAAGCAATGCCGTCCAGTCTTACAGCTCCTCCCACCGGGCAGGAGCTTAGGTTTTTCGGACTCTCTTGTCTTAAAAGAGTCAGAGGCTGGCATTCACCTCTTACTTTTAAAAAAAACATCAAAGAAAAACTTAATGATTTGTAGCATCCTGTTACAGCAAACAGCCCTCTCTTCTAGTAGAGAGTTCTATCTAATTCTCCCTCATGACCCAATTTCACTCTCTTCTTTTATCCTGTCCTTAGGAAGCAGAAGAACAGTTAGTGTCCACCTCCTTCACACCTGAGCATCACTGAGCACACAGTGATGGAAGGAGCATGGGCTCTATGAGGTCAGCGTTCAAATCCTGACACCAGTCCATACAAGCTGAGTGGAGTTCAACATAACCCCCTGACTCAGTTACTACACAGTCGTGGTAATTAGGGCTGGCTGACGTTTGCGTGAAGCCATGTGCGAAGCAACCTTGCTAACTGTGCATCGGCTCCTGGGATCCTCACAGCCCACTGGGGCATGATTCTGACCCTCACGTCACAGATGGAGACGCCAGGAGCCTTGGGGACTTGCTCACAATCTCACTGCTGCCAAGCGGCGGAGTCCAGGTGTTTACATATTACACTGCCCTGAGACCATCATTATAAAATGTTATGCTACCACACATAGCAGGATAAACAAGATCAAACACAAAGTACCAAGAACATTTATGGTGGAGAAAAGTTTGAACCTGTAAAGTTCCCTTTGCCATCCTGTTCTCCAGACTGGGTTAGTACACTGGGCTGGATCCTTAGCCCTTTCACGCTCAGCTCCGTGTGGCTGTGTGTACTTCCCAGAGCAGACTGTGCTCTTATGACTCTTTCCCTCTACACTGCTGACCTTACCTCCAGGAATGCTTTTCCCACCTTGGGAACTCTTATTTAGCTCAATATTTAAGTTATCCTATTTCCCTTGGGACAACATTCTTAACTAGTTCACCGAACAATCATCTTTTTTCCTTTTTTATTTTATTTTAATTTAATTTAATTTTATTTGTGTGTTGCTCTCTTCACTGTGCCCACAGGCCATGAGGCATGCATATTTACATTCCTCTATCTCCTACTAGACTCTTAACTTCCCAAGTAGCAGGGGTCTTGGCTTAATCTGTGATTCTCTAGAAGCTAAAATGTAAACTACAAGAAGGTGTTCAGTGAATGTCTGTGGAATGAATGAATAAATATCACACACACACACATGCACCAGGATATGTTTAGGGATTTATGGTGAATACTTAATTAATCAAAACTGGGCTACTGAAATTTCTGGCTGAAAAAGGGCAAATTTCAGGCTTCCCTTGGTTTCACTTTTTTCTCATAGATTCTCATTTCTCTTTTTACCATAGCTTTACTTTCTTACTGGTTACTATTTTATTCATCATAAGGCAAATTACTACCTTAATGGAGATATACTATTATTGATATGAATATTAAAAAATAATAGTAAACATCTTAAAGGTTATTAACCAAGTGATAACTTGGTTATTACTCCAGTTTCAATATAAACATAAAATAAAAATTGTAAAATATTCCTAAATGATAAATCTAACTTTATTTTTTCAACTTCCCTTTCCCCAAGTTACAGATGCTGAGCTGACACTGGATGGAGCCAGTCAGGTGATCCTCAGGGAGCAGCCCCACAAACAAGAAACATCACCCGGCCTCTTTCTTTGTTAATAACACTATTTGCAATGAATGTCTTTCAGGAATGAATTGGGGCCAGATCAGGTGGCCCGTCTCCACTTTAATACATATTCCAAATCCATATTTATTCCATGCCTTTTTGTAAGAGTCAGAGTTTAAACTATTACACCAAGTTTATGAGATAATCAAATTTTGATTGTGAAGAATAATATATGTAGGTAAACATATAAACATAACACATACATGCACAAACAGGTGTGTGTGTGTGCTTCAGCTTCCCAAGAGTTACCCTTTCTTAAATAAAGTTAGTGCTTTAAAACAACAACAAATTTGAAGAAAAAAATTAAAAAATAAAACAACAACAAATGTGATTTCTCTTACAATATAAAATATTTACTTATATGATATTTTCATCTCTCTATCTGAGAGCTTCATAGGAAACGGACTCATCTCTGTGTCACCAGTGGTAGCAGAGAGCTTAGAAATAATGGTCCCAAAGTAAATACTTTTTGAGTTAAAATACTTTAATTTATTTTACTATATAATTACATTTACTTATTTAAATTCAGATACAATAAAGTACTAACTCCAAGAACCAGACATAAACACTGCTAATATTTTGCTATACTTCTTTTCCATCATTTTCTTCTGCCATCTCATTACTCATCACCAGCAAACAATTTTGATTTCTAACTTCTTAAAATGTAATACTTTATGCTTATTCACACCTCTGTATTAGTAAAAATTTCATGTAATAGATTTTAATGTTCCAAATAAATAGATCATGATTTATGGAACCATTTCAAATATTTTACCATGAAAAATAAGCCTGTGATGAAGCTATGTTTGTGGTGTCTATTTAAGAGTATAAAAAAAATGAGCTCAAAGGATGGAGCATCAGTAGTCAGGTTTTGTTTTTTTTTGTTTGTTTGTTTTTTGTGGTACGCGGGCCTCTCACTGCTGTGGCCTCTCCCGTTGCGGAGCACAGGCTCCAGACGCACAGGCTCAGCGACCATGGCTCACGGGCCCAGCCGCTCCGCGGCATGTGGGATCCTCCCGGACTGGGACACGAACCCGTGTCCCCTGCATCAGCAGGTGGACTCTCAACCACTGAGCCACCAGGGAAGCCCTGGTGGTCAGGTTTGAATGGTGGTTTATTTCGGGGGTGACAAGATTCATGGTGTGATGAGGACTGAGCACAAATAAAGTGGACTCACTGGAGAAGAGGAGCTTGAAGGGACTGGAATGTTGACAGGGTCGTCCCTGTGGCTTAGGAAGCCACCCAGAAATATGGCAGAAAGGGGATGGAGAGTCATACCACTGGAGGTGCTGTGGTCTCCGGCAAGCAAGGGAGGGATGGAGAGAACAGGGAACAGACACAAAAGCATGGGGCACAGACTTCAAAAAGAGATGGTTTTTGAAGAAGAAAGGAAAAGTTATTGCAAAGTGTAATGGAAGCAAGCAGGAGTTTTATGTCACTTCTAGGCATTAAGGAACATGGGATGCAAGAGAAAAATTAGCCTCCACTTTAGAGAAAACTGCAGGAAAAGCCATAAAAGACTAAACACATACCAGGAGCTCAGTGCAGGAATCCTTTCTCATAGGCCCCCAGAGCCAAATCCAGTTCTATCATATCTGTTACTCAGCACTTATGCCATGAATCTGTCTTCATGTCAACATGCCTCATTCATTAGAGCCCTTGGTTCATTAATTTTTCACTGTCGCCTCTTAAAGGTGAAACCACTCCCTAGCCGAGAGTTATGGCTTCCTAAACATTCACCATCTTTCCTGTAGGGCATTTTTTTTTCAGAGCTTTAGACTCATGAGTTGATCCTATCTTTTTTTGCACAACAATTTCTCCTGACTTTTCCAGATAAGATGATATAAGAGCATACACAGATCGCATGCTCAAAAGTGGCTTCCATAAAAATACACTTGGTAATTGCAGCTGCACTTTATGAGGCTATGATGAAAAAGACATAAAATGTAGCTGTGAAAAACTATGTTCACAAACCTGAGAAAATTTGACTGTGAATAGCTACTCTGTGAATTACAGTGACAGATTATGACATAAACTACAACACTGGAATTGGAAACATCCTTGGATATTAAAAAAGAAATACACACACAGACACACACAGAGACACACATACAAACACACACATACCACTTGGTGAGAAATATCCCGAGGATGAAGAATCCTTAGACCATCATTAATTTGATTCTATTTGCTTTTCACTGTCAATTGAAACATTTGTCTGTTTGTAATAATCTTTCCTATCTTGTTTTTTAAAATGAGATTTAATTTTTGGCCACCCCAAACTTCACATCCACCCAGAATCTCAGAATGTGACCTCATTTGAAAGTAGGGTCCTTGTGGAGGTAATTAGTTAGGGTGGACCTTAAATGACTGAGAAGGCCATGTAGAGACACAGACACACAGAGGGGAGAAGCCATGTGATGTCAGAAAGTGGAGTGATAAGTCTACAAACCAAGGAGTTAAAAACAAAGCACCAAGGAGTTAAAAACAAAGCACCAAGGGTTGCCCACAACCACTGGAAGTTAGGAAGAGCCAAGGAATGATTTTTTTCCCTAGAGTCTTTGGTGAAGGCAAGTCCTTCCTGATACCATGACTTCAGACTGCCAGCTTCCAGAACTGTGAGGGAATACATTTCCGTTCTTCTAAGCCACACAGTTTGTGATGATTTGTTATGGCAGCCCCAGTAACTACAATACAAATAATTTAATACTTATGAATTACAAAAAATTATAATTCCCTAGTACAGGGTAAGTATGTTTGATTTTCATGTGTTTTGTTTTTAACTCCAAGAAGCCAAGCTAAATCAAAATTTTCATGTGACAATGCCTCAGTTTATAGACCTAAGAATCATTAGGAATTGCATTTAACACTGGAGAAGCCTCCAGTTTTCCATTTAAACTATCCTTCACAAGGAAAGCAGAGCCAGTCTTCTCAAACATAAACCGTAGTTGTTTCCCTTTTCAGATTATGGCCGTTTGCTGTGTCTCAAAATGAGAGTCATACTTTTGGCATTAAAATAAGTCAAGTCAGTGGCCCTGATCTGTCCATTCAGCCTCGTTTGTCACCGTGGTGCTCGGCTGTAAGTGCACACATAGATACGTTCACACTCTCTCACACACGCACCTGTAGGCTGCGGCCCTTAGAACCACATGCACTCCAGGAGTAGGCTGTTTGTGCACGCGCTCCACACCTCCCTCCAGAGACCATGCAACCTGGGCCTGCCCTCCTTTCCACAGGGCCACTCCCCTGTGTCCTCAGGATTCAGATCAACAGTCACTTCTGTAGGAAGCTGTCCCCAACCCATGTGCCCCCTCCCCACTCCCTGTTGGGAGGTCTCTGTGTAAATAAACTCACATCAAAGACACGTCAGAATACCTGCTCAGAGCAGAGGCTGTGAAATCATCTGGGTGATTAAAAGCCAGTTTCATCATTGACTAGCTTAAAAAACAACAACAACAACAAAACCAATCAGTTTTTCTATTGGCAAGTGGGAAGTACAGTAACTCAACAATACTGGGATCACGAGTATTCATTCAAAAAATTCATTAATCCAGATACATTAAGTGAATGTTCACTATACTGTTTATATTATCTTATATTAATTATAATGCAGAGGCAATGAGTTGGGAGCACGGTTGATACTTTTCAGGACCTGCGGGAAGTCACTGTGAAGTAGAACAAATTGACAGAAGAGGATGGTGGAAAGGAATGGAGGACTCGTGCATCAGTGGCACAAGTAATGGGGACTTGCAGGCATTTCGGTTTTACTCTGAACGCAAATTTACATGGAGTGAAGCCAGGGCAGAGAAGAGAGAGACCAGTTAAGAATTAAATCCAGAACTGTGATGGACTCAAGCATGGGTGGTGGACACAGGGAGATGGTGAGAAGGTTGGAGGTAGACAAGTATTTGCTGATAGATTGGATGTAGGTGTACAGACATAAATGAGCCCAATACTTTTAGTTGGAGCAACTGTAAGGCAGTGTTGACACTTACTGAGATGTGGATGAATATGGGAGAAACGATATTTTTGTTTTGTTTTTGTTTGGGGAATGGGAGGGAGGATATTGCTGCGGCTGTTGGTTAGTGCAAAGCGAATTGAGATGCTCAAAACTAAACTCTGAAATTTCTACTATATACTAGACATCAAGTAGAATGCTAAGAAGGCAGTCAGATGTATGAGTCTGGACTTCAGGGGCTACAGATATAAACACATGTTTCGTCAACATATAGATAATATTTTAAGAGACAAATTGAGATCTCCTTGACATTCAGTGCAGATAAAAAGGAGGTCAGAACATGAGCCTTGCCATATTCTAACATTTCGAGGCTAGAGACATGAGACACACCACAAAAGAAAGGGGGAAGGAACAGTCAGGAATTTAAAAGAAAAATGAAAATATACAATTGTATGTGTCAATTACTTTTTTGAATTTTCCAGATTGAAAAAAATCTGGAAAAAAAAATTAAAATAAAAGAAAACAAAGTTAAGGTAGTCTTAGACAAAGGGAAAAATAATTTTAAGGAAGATGTACTCAAACCATGTCAAAATGCATTTAAGATGAGGACTGAGAATTGATTCTTTGGTTTAGTGCCGATGTCATTGGGAGTCTTGAAGAGGGAAGACTGTTTTGATGGAATAGTTGAGATGAAGCCCTAATTTGAATAGATCCAAGCAAAGAAGAGATGAGGGCAGAAGATTATACATAGACAACTCGATCTTGGAATGTTTCTGAAAAGGGGAAAGAGTGCAGAAGAGGCTGCTTTTGTTGTTCTGTTTTATTTAGGTGTGAGCTATAAATGCATGTCTGTAGGCTTTGGAAAGAGAAGTTGATGATACAGGAAAGAGAGGGGAGAGTTGCTTGAAATTACCATATTGAGGAGGAGAAAGAAATGGGATGAAACATGCAGAGCCAAGAGCTGGACTTAGGAGCACAGACACACACAGCACCGGGCGAGAAGGAAAGCGTAGGAACGTTGATGCAGTGGGAATGTTGTGCTGGGATGAGGGGAGCATGTGGGATTTCGATCCTGCTGACTTGTACTTTCTCACTGTTAAAGGAAATAAAGTTATCAGCTGAACATGACAATGACGACAAAGTTTTAAAGGTTTGTGAAGGGACAGGCTGGAACTAGACATTTAGGAGAGTGGAAAAGAGGGTGGGTCAGGGAAATGCAGTAACAGTCAGTGGTGGCCCTAGGAGTTCACTTAAACTAGGGGCAGCTAAAGTGAGATCAGTCTCCTCTTTTGTCCTTCTCTCCATCACTCAGCTGTACAGTGCAAGCTGGGGGTACTTGTGGGGGGGACTAAGCCACAGTTTGAGCTTTGCTAGGAAAATTAGAACGAAAGAAGAGGTGTGCAAGGAAGAGATTTTAATGGTGGACTCTAGAATCTAAGTTGGGTAACCAACAAATAAAGAGCAGAAGAAGGTGAGAGAGTGCGCAAACAGGGCAACATGGCAGGCTCAATGGTTGGTCAGGTCCAGGTATGTTGAAAAATTGTTTGATTGTGGGTCATTGGGAAGAAGATAGTGGTTTGAGAGTAAAATGCTTTATTAAATACAACAGGTAGATACTGAACATTTTAGGTAGATTGAGCTATTTGGGGTATTTTAAACTTCAGTCTATGTGCCGCTACATAAAAATTCTCATTTTCTCAATGTCATTTCCACAACAGTCACAGAATGAGAGAAGACAAGATAGCATTGCTACTACAAGCTGATAACAGAAAAAATCAAATGCCTATCCTCTGTGAGGTATCGTTCAACAGCTGCTCATTCCTGGGGAATGTTACTGTTTTTGTCAATGTTTTGTGTTCAATCACAGAATCAAATAATGTATAAAATGGCGTTAAACACATTTGAGAATGAAACTACCTTTCATGAAGTATTCAAATATAGTAAACACTCTGGAGGATTTTACAGACAATTTGTAAAGGTCTTTTGGCTTGAAAAAAATTTGTATCTCAGCTGTGCTTAGCTGGCAAGTTTACCACTTAGGAGAAATATGTATTGTGCATTGATAGCTCATTAATGTTTTGTGATATTCCGCATTATGAGGTTACTAATTTTAAATCAGTTTATGAATAGAATCCCAACTGGAAACACTACAGAGGATATTGTTTCACTTTTCAGTCTCCAAATCCTAAATATTAAAAATCAGAAGAGACCTTTAAAGGTCAATTCTGAAAAAATTTGGTTTATAAACTTTTTCCTATTCTACTTCCATGCCTTCTTTGAAGCTTTTAAAAGATGTTTAAAATAAGGTCTAAAAAACTGTGGAGATATATGCAATGGGAAAAGACAAATCCTCTCACCCCCTTGGAAGAGGGCTAGGAAGATGTCCTGGACCAAAGCCATGACAAGTCTCCTGTAGCTTATCTTTTGAAAAGATATCATGAAAATTCATTCAGAGCCTTTATAACCCTGCTCTACTGTCTTCTAGCATTTTCCCTTTCCTAATTTCTGGAGACATGACTAAAACTGATCTGGTTCTATAACATTTTTTTTCCTCTAGCAATGTATATAGTTTTATTTTTGTGTTCAGGGAAAACAAATGTCTCAAGGACATAACTTGATTAAGTCAGTTTTCATATATTTTATTGTGTATATGATGGACCCTCCAATCAAGAAGCACTTTTCATTCTAGTAAACTGTCTTTTATTATTTCTTTGATTATTTCAGTGATGGCTTCCTCTCCTATATTTACTTTCTTCTCTCTTTCAAGAATTCTGTCGGGTTTCCCTGGTGGCACAGTGGTTGAGAGTCTGCCTGCCGATGCAGGGGACATGGGTTCATGCCCGGTCCGGGAATATCCCACATGCTGCCAAGCGGCTGGGCCCGTGAGCCATGGCCATTGAGCCTGCGCGTCCGGTGCCTGTGCTCCGCAATGGGAGAGGCCACAACAGTGAGAGGACTGTGTACCGCAAAAAAAAAAAAAAAAAAAAAAAAAAAAAAAAAAAAATTAATTATAAAAACTGTATAGAAGGAAAACATTGAATTATTCATTAATGCCCCCAAAATAGACCCCCCAAATTTCTTTGATTTGTAAAAGCTGAAGGAAATCCCCAGATTCTGAACTGCACCCCCACAAACCTCCCTAATATTCTAAAGTCAGCCTTGCTGTCCAGCTCTGACCCTTCTGACCGCTTCTGTAAAGTTTTCCCATTTACCCTTCTTGTCCATGACTTACAACACCTAAAACAAACCCCCTTGTTTCCTATGTTCCCTCAGCCCTTCATCCATACCACCTACATGGTGCTACATGTTAAGAGCTTCATCTTCTTACTTAAAACTCTGTGTCTTATTGGATAAACTCCTGGAAGGAAGGGACTCCTATTCTCCCCTAACCTCTTCATCCACAGCACATAACCTGAAAAACAGTCTCATTTTCACAAATATTAATAAAGTACTTGACTGTTTTCCTTTTAAATATTGCCAAAATGACAAATATAAACTGCAGTCATATGGTTTAAATAAATTCAGGATGACTGACTCAAAATGGCTTAGCAGAACCGGCAGATGGTTGATGTTAGCTAGTGGTTCTAAGACTGAGGTTCACTTTATGATCTTACTTGGTATAGTAAACTCTGTTACTGTTGACCAATATCTGGTTTCTCCATGCTTTTGAACCTAGCTGTAGCCATGTGACTTGTGCTTGAAAATTGTGGATTAATGATTTTTTCATGTCAGCAGTTTTAAGAGTTAGGTTTTCTCAGCTTTAAAACTATCCTTCTATATCCTATTGTGGTACAGGGGCTGGAACTCTGCAAACTATTTCACTTCTCCAGTGCGCTTCGCTTTGGGTGATGCCATTATGGAACATAAGAGAGCATGAGATAGGACAAGAGATTTGCTTCTCTCTCTTTGCTTATCCTTCCTGTAAACACAGTCTACACAAAAGTTCCTTACCCACGAAGCAGCAACTGTTCCAACAGCAGTTGGTTCCAGTCTCCAGAATTTTCACACACTTGCGGAAACTACTGGATAGCACCCACTCGCAAAAGTCTGAATCTCAGCTCCGTCGGGCACTGCCCCGAGGGTCTAGGTTCTGGTGACCTCCAGCCCTGACTGCCAGAGTTGCTTCCTGCAGTTTCTCTCATTGTTACTATCTCACCGATTTCAACCTGACGCTGATGGAAAAAGAGCCAGCACCTTGGCCCTAAGCTCGTTCTAATATCATGAACCACTTTCAAAATAGGTGCTGACCCATCCTTCAGGTCCCAGAGAAGGATGACAACATCCCAATGAGATGACATTGGAAGGTGACTTCTGGGCACCAAATGGTAAGGGGGGAGGGGTAAGAGCAAGGCAATGACAGCAACTGCTGCATCATTTTACACAAGGTGATTATCTCCATTTCATTTTAGCTCATTTTCTCTGGTTTCAGGTCTTAGCAGCACCTATGTCATCCTTTGGTACTCTTATAAATCTGTATAATAGGTACAATTGATCTGTTTATCAATTTACCTAGTAAGTGGTTATTTATAAGCATCATTAGCTCACTTCCCAACATGGAATATAATTTCCTCGTCATAATTTTCCCTAAGTGTAAATAATGTACTGCATAAAGAATCAAAAGCTATATTTTTGAGTGATAGTGACATTTTTAACCATATTTTGAGTCACTTAATAAAATCTTATTTGTACCGAATAGGTATGTTTTCAAGATAAAGCATAGATTTGGGGGTTGGACAGGAAGACAGGTTACATTCATTCCACGCTCTTCTGTTTTCCTTTGATATGAACATTTGATTGTTCTTTACATACACAACTCCAGTCACCATCAGAGCAATGAGCCACTCAGCACCACTGTCCACTCTCCAGCCTAGAAACCCACAGAATAACCACATGAGATCTCTTTGAAGTCAGCTTGAAGACCACATGAGAGGAGGGTATCAAAGCATGAGTAATGCACGACCTCTTGTCTTGCATGCAATTCTAGACGAGTGAGTACTTTATTTGTTAAATGATCATATTCAGGCCATTTCTACATTAGCACAGTGGATACTACATTAGTCATTCATGCAGCCTCTCTATCAAAATATAGAGTAACACAGGGAAGACAGGTTTGACCACTGTTTCTTAATGAGCCCACGATGGCAGCCAGCCAAAGGGGGAGTTGGCATAACTGAAACAGCCATGGAGGGAGTGTATGTGTGTGTGTGTGTGTGTGTGTGTGTGTGTGTGTGCGCACGCATGCGTGCACGTGTGCGCACGGGTGGAGGGGGAGGTTCAGAAAGGAAAGATTTCTGAATGGCCAATGGCCAATGTTTGCCTGAGAAGGATTCCACCCTATTCATTAAATTTCCCCAAGCATCTCTCTCAAGAAACATGCATCCCAAGGAGCAGGGCCACTAGGAAATGATTTCTCCCAGGTGGGCAGTACCAGAACGCTGGCAGCAAGGCCCAGAGTTGATTCTACCTTGAAATGTTGAAACTTCAAAGGCAGAATGAAATGTTCCATTAAAAGTCAGTTGAAAGAAGAATAAGTTTAGAGGGTAGAAGGGAAAAAAAACAATCCCTAAAACAATGGTATCATTTTTTTTTAATTAAAATCCAAGCCTGTTCCATTTCATTTATCTTCCAGATTGATAAGGGAAATGTGCTTTGGGAATAATCACCACAAAGTCACCAAGCTAAGCTTCCTACCACCACCCACCATTGAGAAAAAGAGCATGTCTATGGCAACTATGTGAAAACAGTCAGGCTTAGAGTACACAGCTGTGGTTCTCCTCCTAGAAAGACTGCCTCACACTCCCAGATTCAACAGTGAGTCCAATGCATGCATTTCATGGGACCTTTTCTTTTTTTCCCAGCATTGAATGCCGAAGAAGAAAACATGTAGAATAAATAGCCATACACTCACCATCTATGTTCTACAGTCAATCTTTTACTATATTTCCTTTATCTTAAGCCTAACTTCTATCTCTTCCCTAAACATCTAATAATCCAATTCATTTATTTATTTATGTATTCATTCATTCATTTATTTATTTGGCTGCATTTTAAAGTAAGTTTGGATGAGACCATTTGCTAGTTCAGGCGGCCAGTTGTTTTAATTGTACTTAATGTAATGAGAGCAAAATGAACAAATGCCCATGGCATCTGTAATGAGCGGCGTTCGTATGTGTTTCCATAGTTTTATGTCTTGTTCTCATGAGGATTGTTTTCCTATGGAGAACTGAAAACAACAAAACATTTTTCTGTATCATATTCTTAAAATGCTATATATTTTAGTGTAGGAGGTATAGCCAACAATTTCTATGGCATATTAGCAATTGGGCGGGATCTGAATTGGATGTTTGTTCCTTGGTCTGTCACCTCTGACATGATTTTCATGTTCTAGGTACTGCATAGCTCAATCCAGTAATATATGTGTAGAATTCTTATGATTAGATTTGATAATAACTGATGTGTGCTGAGTAGTAAGACTAGCTAATATTTTTGTAGAGCATATGCTTCATATTTGGTGTTAGAAATTTTTCATGAATTATCTCATTTAATCCACAAACAGCTCTATTGCCATTATAGCATCGAGATTTAAAGAGGTTAAATAAACCTACCCAAGGGTTTACAATAAGAACGTGTTCAGCAGAGCAGGGATTCACACTTACATTCATTGCTACAATGCAAGCTCTTAACTACCACACAACACATTATTACTTTATCATGAACTTCATGTCCTCTTTGCTTGCGTAACAAACTTTTGAAAATACCTGTAGGGTTCTTAAAGTGATGTTAATATACAGACAATGCATTAAGTATATACAAATAGAAAATATAGATAAGCATAAAGAGATATGAACATTTTTTAATATCTTGGTCTACTTCCTTCAGCTCTTTTTTCACTTGAAAGTATTTTGAAAATAAAATCTACTCCGACAATATTATTTATTGAGACTATGTGATAATAGTAAAGTAGTTAATTAATCATATTTTTGAACACATGATGGTTAATTTTATATGTCAACTTGACTGGGCTAAAAGATGCCAGAGAGCTGGAAAAAAAACATGATTTCTGGATTTGTCTGTGAGGGTGTTTCAGAAAGAGAATAGCATTTGAATCCGTAGACTAAGTAAAGAATGTCACCCTCACAGTACAGGTGGGCATCAGCCGATCTGTAATGACCTGAGTAAAATTAAAAGGCACAGGAAGGGCAAATTTGTTCTTTGCTTGAGTCCAGACATTCATCGTCTCCTGCCCTGAGATATCAGCGATCCTGGTCTTGAGCCTTCTGACTAAGACTTGCCTCTGTTTCTCCAGCTTGCAGACAGCAGATGGTGGGACTTCTTGACGTATTCTTCTACTAACTCTGTCTCTCTCTCTCTCTCTCCTATTGGTTCTGTTTTTCTGGGGAACCTTGACTAATACACACATGATGTAGCAGAGTCTAATCTAAGTGTTTTACACTCAAGAGTGCTGACGTATGTAATCCTCATGGGAATCCTCTGAAGCAGGTGATAGTACTTCCCCATCGTACAGATGAGGACCCCAAAGAAGGGAAATATTAGGTAACTTATCCAGCATCACCCAAAGAGTATTGTGTGGAGCCAGGATCTTCTCAAACTCTAGAGCTGTTAATTCCAATATGATAAAGGATTATAATAAAGTAATCTGGAGTACACAAACTTTGTATTTCTATAATTTAGTTAATTGTTCTTTATTTTTGGCTAGGTTGGCTGTTTCCAGTTTTCAGTATTACAAACATTTGTATACACACATCTCTGTTTTCTTGCCTGACGATTTTCTTTGGTAAATTTATAAGAAGTTGAGCTGGTTGAGTAAATGAATATCTTTCTGGTTGTCCATATCTGATCCCATACTGAACTTCAGAGAAGCCAGTAGGATTTACCTTCCCACAAGCAAGGTTAAAGAGTGTCCATTTTCTGTTAAGCGTTGTTAAGCGTTGTTAAGCTGTTAAGCGTCTCTAACATTGGTTATCATAATTTATTTTTGTCAAATTTGCAAGTGACACATAAGCCTTAATTTGTATTATATTTTAATGTACATTTTCTTGGGAACTAATAAACTTTTGTCACAATTTGATGGGTACTTTAGAGCTTGTGTTATTTGTACTCCATCGCATCGCCTGTGCTTTTTCTTGGTATTCACATTACTTGGTATTGATTCGTAAAATCTCATTATTTTAAGACTATTGCCGGTTGTGTATGGTGGTGATGGTGGAGGGGCAGGTTGCGTATTCTTTGCCCTTTAACCTTTGAATGATACATTGTGAGAAGCTGATTACCTATAAGCGAAATGTAAACATCTAAGGATCATAAGCTGTGGGTCAGGTTCTAGCTTTGATGCTTTCTGTGTAACTTTGGAGAAGTCACAGCAACGCCCGCCCTGGGTTTCCTTACCAGGAGAAAGGAGTAGCTGATTTCTGCCATCCAGACAGTGCCTTTCAGCTGTGATTCCAGCACACAGAGATTTGAGGCTTTGTGTGGAAGAGTGACAGCCCTTCAGAGCTGGGCATTTCACACTCACCAAATGCTTCCCAAGCCACATCTCCTTCCTTTGTCTGATTCCTTCCCTGGATTATAGTTTCTAAGGGGAAGAAATCATGTCTTGATCACTCCTATCACATTTCCCACTCCCCGCTTTAAGCTCTTAACAGGTAGATCTGAATAAGAACCTGAACCCATTTCCTTGAATAATACTCAGGTAGCTTCTTCTGCTTAAATAAATGCTCAAAAGAAAACACTTTAAGAAATTGTTTTAACAAATGGATTGATTTTCTCCCTCCCACTTTCTTCATTATTATTAAATTTTGATTTCTGCAATCTGCATCTTTTTTCTCTGGGGTGTTTTAATTAGATAGTAGAATTTAAAAATAGGGTCTCCCACATATTAAGAAAGTTACAGTGATGTTTATGTGGGACAGATGGTAGACTTCTGATTTGAGAGGATTTTTTTTTTTTATTCTGTCATCTGAACTTTGCTTTGGTAATGCTGCAAATTAGCAGCTATTCATTCTTTAATGAACAAGGGTTCATGTAAATTCCAGCTATGAATAGGCAATCAGGATTTCTTTGGGTATAATGGGTTATTTACCAGGCTTCCATTTCAATTTTGAACACTTTGCTTCTTTAAACAGCATCCTATATAATTTTGCAGCCATCTAATTACTTACGTATATATTTACCATATAGATACCGCCTTTGTACCTATATATGCCCCAAATTGCTTCATTAAAATAATCGCAAAATCTCACTCTACCTGAAGTGGATATACAGTGTTGAGTTCAATGAAGATCAGCTCTGCGAAGCCTTGATGGAATTGCGGCAGATCCTGGGAGCAGATATCTGGAATGGTTTTGAAAGGAAGCCTGGTGCCATGGCTGCAAAGAAAAATGGTGGAGCTCAGACACTTGCCCTTTTAGACATTTCATTTTTTTTCCGTTTTCCAAAAGCTTTACTTCGAGAACAATCTTCAGCTATGGAAAAGATGATCTATTGTATCTCTGGGTTTTTTCTTGTCCATTTTCTGATATGTTTTAGACCCCCAGATTCTGAGGCTTACGAAGACCCAAGACTACTGGCCTAGGTCTTGATTCAGAGTCTGCATGGTAGACAGGAGACCCGAACAATTAAGGATTAAGAACGAGTGTAATGATTTTCTCGCCTCTACCCATCTCTTTCTCCATCTGACCTTATTTCCTCTGAAGTCAGCAAGGAGGAAACATGACAAAGTCTGCATATGTTCCCCCAGTGATTATGCCCACTGGTACCTGGGGGATGACCCACTGGTTACCTCTCACTACACTCTCCTAGTAAGCACTCAGCAAGTCACATCACCTGTCTGGATGTTACTTGTCTCCCCTTGAGAATAAATGGGGGTTTCAGAAAAGCTTATTTGTCTTTTAGGGACATTAAAGATGTAACCTTTAATGACATCTCTCCTCAGTCTAACCTGAAATAATTTACTTCCAGGACAATCACTCCATTTATGCATTTTCAACGTGTTTATAAATATTATATACAGTTTGATAGATACGATTTGGAAACCATTCATCATTCTCAAAGCTGAAATTTGCATCTTGTGTCGTAACTGTGACTCAGCATATTCACCTGTGAAACTGCACAGAGTCCATGAGAGCCCAGCTGAGTGCCAACTCCTCCTGTGACGTCCCCAGCTGCCGACGGGACACTCAGGACACCAGAAAATGCACAGTGAAAGCTCTCATACAAAAGCCATGGTCCTGAAATTCTCCCAAGGCAAAGGTCACTGACTTTGCACCCTCTGGCCTCATAATGTAATTTCCAGGGTGACACAAAGCATCCAAAAGCCTTCTATTTTTAACAGGATTGATAGCATGGCAGCAACCTTAGCTCCTTTATATAAATCTATATATTTGCTGTAAAATATTACAAAATGACAGGCCGGCTTAACCACTGCTTATGCCAATCCACTCTCTGCTCCCTCCACTCAAGGCTCTCTTTGGATCTGCAAAATTATCAGAGATTTCCGTGGCCACTGAGAAGAAGGGGCTCAATGCCCTCCTTCCTCCCTGACGGCAGCCCCATCACAATCCTGCTGCTGCCCCTCCTTACAGGGCACGGCGGGGTCAAAACAGGAAGGTCTAATGTTGGCTCATTTCACACATTCCAGGTGAGTGGAGAAGGCTTCCCTTTTTTACATCACCCTGATTTTGTTCTCCTATTGGTGTTTTGAGGCATGGGCACCCAGGTGACTCAGCCATCGCTGTATCTGTCAAGGAACATCCAGGGCATCTCTGAGCGCTGCACAATGACCCAGCCTCCTCCACCTGCCCACCTTCCCCTCCCAGCGGTGCTCGCAGAAGGGCCCTGGTCTTCAGCTGTACTGGAAAAGCAACAGGCTGCTCAACCCTCTGGGGCAGAGGCTGTGTAACCTGCATCCCACTGCTGCTTGTATTCCTGAAGTGCAAATCTAAACACATCGTCTTCTTACTGGAAAGGTAAGAGCCTTCCTACCAGCCCCTGGAAAGACCCCTGGACTCTGAGGCTCATTACTCAAAGCCTTAGGAGAGATCCAGGTCTGTGCCACCAGGCTGCACTGCCCTCCCTGCTGGCATCCAGGCCCTGGCAGCGCTGCCCTGCTGCCCCTTGCACGATGGATGGCGCATCTCCTCTGCTCTGCATCACCCTTCCCTGGGCTAATGTTTTCTTCTTTCTGGAAGCATCAAAACCTTACTTTTTCCCCAAGTGCTGTCTAGGTCTCCAGACTTCCCTCCTCCTCTGTGCTCAGTCGGTGCCCAGCTAGCCCCTGCAGTGGCCTGCAGATGGGAATTAGCTGGCACTGACCAGATGACCCCACTGGACTGAGAGCAGCCTTGTGGTGAGCCCTGAGATTTTGGTGCATTTCTTACAAGTCAGGGGTAGGCATCAGTACTAGTTTTCCACGATCCATTTGCGGGGTGGGGCTAGAAGCTTTTTAAGGGGCCCCTGGCACCTCCAGTCCTTGCAGCAACACAGATCCTCCAGCCTGTGCCCACCAGTGCATTGAAGCCACCCACAGCTGGGCCTGATGCCCGATCCAGGCTCAGTTACTCAGCCTCTCTGATGTCATGTATCACCACTCAGGGCCCCTGCTGACCTGACAGCCCAGCCAGGGAGAAAGGAAGGGCGGGGGCGGTGACCTGAGGCCGACTCCCCATAGAAGCCAGCCAGGGGGCCTAGAGGTCTCTGAGGATCCAGGGGGGCCTCCCCACTAGCTTGGATTAGTCAACTAGGTAAATATTACTCCTAGGTCTGTCTGGGAAGAAATAACACACAACATGTTCTGCAAATGGAAAAGCTGGTCCCGCCAGTGACGGAGGATCCAGGTGGGTCCCTGCCCTGCACTCCATCAGGGTAGGTCATTAAGATGCTAAAGACACTGCAGCCAATCAGCTCCCATGGCGACAGCTCTGCAGCCTTTATGAATAATCCATGTAGCACCTGGAGGCATGAAATTTTCATAGGCAGCCTCAGTCTGGAGCTGTGAGTGGTAGGGAAGCAAGAGTCCCAGGCACGCCTGGTCTGGGAGGGGCCCATGACAATGAGGAGGAGGCCCTCACACAGGCCCTGGGCAGCACAGGCCACATCCCGGAGTTCAACATGGACTTCTGACACCCGGCAGAGGGCCAGGAGCTACTATGACTGGAGCACTTCAGTCTCTGTGTTATAAGTAAGAAGTAAAAAATGGAATTCATTTACTAAGAACAGATCTGAGTCTGGTTCTCTAACAGGAAGAGAGGCCCCTCCCCTGCTGCCCCTAAGCACCGGTGGCCCCTCACTCACAGCCACCAGGATTCTGAACCTCCTCCTCTTAGGTGTTAGAAGAGCTTGGGCAGCAACACCAAAACCCACTCCCTGACTGAGCTGCTTCTTTGCCCTTTCCTTGTTTAACATCTCTGAACCTCTCTTTTGCCTTTTATAAAGTAGATAGCAGCTACCTACCCACTAAGATGTGAGAATTAAATGGAATCTAATAAAATTACTGAAATGGCACATTTTTTAAACATTAGGTCTCCTTTATCTCCCCCATTTGTGACTCACAAAGTCTGCCCTGCTCACCAATGAAGCTCACCTCTGTCCTCCAAGAGGAAATTCTTTTCTTAATCAGAATTTTACTCCAGACCCAGACTGTTTATTGAGCAATCAGGTGTGAAAGGCTTTTAGGTGATTTAAAAGTAGGAGGTGGTTGTTTCCAAGAGAGTTAACATACAAGCCTCTCATAAGTTGGAGTCTATTTATCACATTAATGAGTATTGTTATTTAAGTGCTTTGAGCTTTTATCTTCAGGTATTGATTTAAATCACTGCTAGTCTCTCTAATTTACTCCATTATTCCAATAATCCTCCTTCGCTTTAATGATTCGTTTGTTTTCTTCTTTGTTCCATTTGACTCGTATTTTGATATCTCGTGACTCACATCCTTTGTTTACCTACTTCAGATTTTCTAAACACAAGTCATTCAGTAGACAGGAGGCGTCAGTTCATTTCCAAAGGAACTTTGGTTCTTCATAGGAGATCTCCCTTGACCTTTTTCTCTTTTAATGACTAGGGTGCTATTTCAGAAATATTAAACTGAGGCACAAAATTATTTACAACATGTTAGTTTCATAAGAAATACTACCGTTTAAAATACCAAGTACAGGAATTGTACCAAGTGCAATTATTAACAGGAAAACTGCCTGCATGTGGGTAGGGGACTGGGGTAGCAGTGGGCATCCAAATGGAGGCATTCTGTCTTGAAGAGACCCAAGCCTGCATTCTTGGATCATTGCTACCTACAGCGCTTTCCCTCTTTCTTCAGGAACTCCTTCCCAGATTTAGGAAGATAACGATTGTCTTGTAAGAGCTCACTAGGCTGCTTCTCCCACCCCTGCAGGTAGAACTGTCCTTGGCTTTGCACCTTGCTAGGTCAGCCTCCTGGATAGCCCCCCAACTTCAACAGGCCTAACTGCTTCAGGGCCCCCAATGAGCAGTTTATTCAAGGCAGGGTTTCCTGCCCTGTCCTTCCCCAACCTCCCTTGAGGTCAGCACATGTGGCCAGGAGCTGATCTGGTTTCAGGCAGGATGCTCACCTGTGTTCTCTAGGGTCCACTGTGGCTGTCAGGGTCTTGACAATCTGAGGTGACACAGTTGGGTCTCTAGAGCATGGGGAAATCTGCTGATGGCCGTGATGCTCTGTGCTGTATCCTTTCAGGAGCCACAGGGCCAGGTGGACCAACATTGACAGGGGACCTTAGATCAGGCCTGTGTCCCCATGGACTTTTATGGGAGATGGGGCTGTGGGTAGTCATAGTCACATTCTTAATTATGAAGAATCTATGGGCTTAATTCAAGGAAAAGCAAACTACCCACAGAGTTTCTACAGTCCAGGAAGAAAGATAATGTATTTTTTTTACCTTAAAAAAATAAGTTTTTTTTTTAATTGAAAACATATTTGGTATCCAAATGAGTTGAAAACTTACATGCAAAAACCTGAAGGTTTATAGCAGCTTCATTTATAATGCTCAAAACTTGGAAGCAACCAAGATGTCCTTTAATAGATTAACAAATAAATAAACAATGGTCCATCCAGGCAATGGAATATTATTCAGCAATAAAAAATAAGTGAGCTATTAAGTCGAAAAAAGATGTATATAAACGTAGAAGTGGATTGTCAAGGGAGAGAAGCCAGTCTGAGAAAGGCTGGCTGACATTCTGGAAAAGACAAAGCTATGGAGACAGTAAAAACGTCAGTGGTTTCCAGGAGTTTAGGCATGGGGGAGGAGAAGAGAGGAATGAAGAAAGGGAGCATGGAATTTTTAGAGAAATGAAACACTTTTATATGATACCGTAATGGTGGATACATGACATTATGTATTTGGCAAAACCTATAAATTGCACAACACAAAGAATGAACCCTAATGTAAACTATGAACTTAAGTTAATAATAATTGGTTTATCCGTTGTAAAAAATGTATCATACCAATGGAAGATGAAAGTTGGGGAAACTATGTAAGTGTGGTTTGTGGGGGAGTGAAGAGAGAGTATATGGGAACTCCCTGCCTAATTTTTCTATAAAACTAAAGCTACTCTAAGAAATAAGGTCTATTAATTTAAATTAAAAATACGTATTTGGACACCTTGAGTCAACCTCAGTGCAAACCAGAGAACAAATTATTAGAAACACGTAAAACATCCATAAGGAGTTAGAAATCTTCAACTCTTTACTTGGTTTTAGCATATACAACTTTCAAATGGACAAAAACAAGATAAATCTCAACATTTTGAACAGGCTGAGTTGATGACTGACCTTACAAGACAGTTTCAGTCTTTATAAGATGCATCAGAACACATTGAATTTCAAGTAGCTGCCATAGAAATATTCCTCAAAATCCATCAGATCAACGAAGGACAATGTCAGCCAGCACTGAAAGAAGCTTTAGAGGATGATTTCTGTGCTCTGGAAAGTCTGAACCTGGTTTCACAAGAAGCTGAAGGGCTGGAAAGAGGAGTGAATGTTGTTACCATACTGAAAAAAAATGAATCTAAAGAGAGACTGAGTCCTTGGATGGATACCTGCAAAAGAAAGTGTGAGTTTGGGCTGCTGTTCTTGGAAAAGACAACATGGATAGTGGGAACTTGGAAGTAGCTATAATCAATGGTCCTGAAAATGGAGACATCCTAGAAGATGAATCAAAGTAATTTCAAAGAAACTGATTGATGCAGCTGAATTAAATATCTATTTTAAAACTTTTGAAGAAGAAAGAAACCAAATGTATACTAAGTTAACTGAAGAAGATGAAATAACCAATGCACTTAAAGATCCCATGAAAAGTCTCCAAACTGAGAAAGCTTCACTGTAGTTAAAAAACCCAGAAAAGTAGAGGCAACCACTCCACTGGAAACTTCAAATCTTCACAGAAGTGCATCAAGAAGAAAAAATGAATTTTCACCAAATATCCAATTTAGGAAGAATTTATGCTGTAAAGATAAAGGAGTTTTCCAGAGCAGATGGAATAGCAGTGTATGCAAAGATCTGGATATCCACAAAATATATGCCAGAATTCACTCAGAAATACTTGAAAGCATCAGTGGCTATTGTCAAAGGCAGCTTATGTCCCATGAAAGAAAAATTTATGATAAATAGGTTGGGAGTTCTACTGACTGAGAGACATCTGGTATCTTACGGTAGCTAAAGAAATGCATCAAACAAGGTAATATTGAAGGAGAATTAAAAAGTTTTAAGTAGCATCCATATACTTGATATTATGAATCAGGTGTTTGGCAGAAACCTGAGAGACCACCCAGGAATCCTCAGGTTGACCAGATTCCAGAGAAGGAGAAGCCTCACTCTCTGTGATAGGTCCAGATCCAGTGTCCTGCTCCCAGTGTGGACCTGCTCCCAGTGTGGACGAGACACCACCCCCCAACAACTTCTATCAGGTCAACCCCGTCCTGATGCATCAACTCCTCCACAAGATCAAAAGAGAGCTTGTTCTGGTGCTCCTGGTGATGGATGGGGTTGCATCCTTCTTTCAGTTAAGCCTGCCCAACTGAACAGGGTGCTGTTGCCCCAGGCTCTGGTCCCCCACCTTATCCCCTAGTCAGATGTGCCAGAGGGCTCCAGGGAGCAGCCCCTGACAGGATAACCCCAGCCCAGTGCTGCCAGCCCTGCCCCAGCATGAATGGCCCCCAGTGACCATTCGACAGCATCTGATTCCTGCCCTGTTCAGAGAGGCTAAAGAGTCGGGCACTCACTCCTTCCTTACCCTGTTCATCCATCTGTCAGTATCCAGTGGGGTGGCAATGCTTCCAGCTTGAGTCCTTTGGAAAAAGATGGAAAATGGTCTTCACCTGAGAAGCTATTAAATGTCCATTAAAGCTCTAGCTGTACTAAATGAAAAAAAAAATCCACCCCCCCATTCCAGAAAGCAGAGCGAGGGCTAATGCCTCTGGGTGTGCCTCTACTGAGGAACTGCCTTGTCTCAGCACACCTTCCCTTGGTCAGATGAAATGTCTCCAAACCCTGAAAATAGGCGAGTCACCTTCAATTTGATCCCATGTTCCAAAGAACCTACTTTTGAAGATTAAAATCCAAGGTAAAACACTTTTTTCCTCTATTAAATAAATTTGATTGTTTTTCTTTCAGTTTTTTGCTATTAAGTGATTATACAATGGCACAAATGGAAACTTGACAGGATTATAGTTATTAGTGTTTTTTAACTACAGATTATTTAAATGTGACTCATAAGTTATTTTTTTCATTTATTTAATCTATTTTCAGGTAGCATAATTATAGTATTTGTATTGTTGTTAACAGTCCACAGGATAATCTGGAAACATAGCAAAATTTTTATTTTACTTTTCTTATAAAATAATTTTGATTTTTTTCTGTTTAATTTTATCGCTATTATTTAAATGATTATACAATACCTCAAACAGACTTGATAAGACTGTAATTTGAGTTGTGTTTTTATAAATGCTCATTTTGTAAATGTATTAGTAAAATGAAATTTCATCTCATTTTATTTCCAGAGACTGTACATGTACCATTGTTGTAATTGCTATTTAACAATATCTCTATTGATCTAGAAAATAGCAATATTTTTCTTCTCTTAAAGTAGTTTAAAATTTTCTCTCATTTGGTTTCACTGTAGACAAGCAATTACATAATTACTCAGATGAAAACTCGATAGAATTATAATTCTTATGATAGTGTTTTATATTTTTTCTTGTTTAAGCATGAATTTTGTGAGTAAATTATTTTCTTTTTCCGATCTCATGGTAGTGTGGAGATAGCATTTCAGTTGTTGCTGTTTACAATTCTCCGAACATTGGCAGTAGTAAGAATATGACATGAGTGTTTCACAATTATAGAGATTTGAAACTCAAAGATTATTTCTGCATACCAAGGTCTACATCTTTTCTGGTTATAAGGATAGTACACTTAACCTCATAAATTTATGTTTTAAAAAATAATTTGGGAAACACTTTATATGTCTAAATATCTTTTACTTCAATATTCATCATGCACTTTAGCTTTTACAGATTTTGCAAAGCTGCCTGCTTTGCCTATGTAATCCAACTCTGGGGAAGAATTAGCCACTTGCAGTGGGAGTTTTCCCGGAGAGGTAACCTAGTGTCCCAAACTTGTTTTCTTACAGCACTTTTCTCTGTCCCTATAACATTGATCCACATCTCCCAGGACCAGCGTTTCACTGAGCACACTTAGAGGAAAAGAGTTGTAGGTATGATGGAATCATTGGGGTGTTTAACAGGGAATCTGAACTTGATTTAACTTTGAAGCCACAAATGGCCCCACTCTCCTTGAGCTAATCTCCATGGGGTTTTCTGCTGAGAGGGAACATTAACCTTCACTGAAAAAGTCTCTAAGTGGACCCTGAACTCACTCAGGTGTGTTAATTGACTCACTTCAGTGAGGCCACCACCCTTCAGTAAGGCCAGCTCAAGTATTTTAAAACTTTCCTCTTTTAAGCTTTTTATTAGATATACCCTTACCACTAGAAGGTTAGAATATTCTGAATATAACTACATATTTACCTTTACCAATGAGTTTGATACTTTTGTGTTTTCACGTTACTAATTAGCATCCTTTTGTTTTAGCTTGAAAAACTGCTGTTAACATTTCTCGTAAGGCCTGTCCAGTGGTGATGAACTTAAGCTTTTGTCTATCTGGAAAACACTATCTCTCCTTTAATTCTGGAGGACAACTTTGCTGGGTACAGTATTCTTGTTTGGCGGGTTTTTGTTTTCCCTTTCTTTCAGCACTTTTAATAAATCATTCTACTCCCTTCTGGCCTGCAAAGTTTTTGCTGAAAAATCCACTGAGTCTTATGTTTTTTTTTTTTTGTTGTTTGGTTTGGTTTGGTTTTTGTTTTTAACATAAGTTTATTCTCTCTTGCTTCTTTTAAGCTTCTCTCCTTGTCTTTAACTTTAATGACGATTTAATTATAATCACCTCAGTGTAGGTCCCTTTAGATTCATCTTTTTTGGTACTTTTTAGGCTTCCTGGATCTTGATGTCTGTCTCTTTCCCCATGTTAGAAAAGTTTTCATCCATTATTTCTCTGAATTAACGTTCTGCCCCTTTCATGCTATTATAAAATTCCACTTTCTGATTGGTTGTTGCTGGTGTATGGAAACACAGTTGATATTTTTTTTTAAATATTAACCTTGTATAAAATGAGCTTTCAAAATTTGATCATTAGTTCTATAGATTTTTGTAGATTCCATAGCTTTTTCTATCTAAACAATCACATTGTCTGTGAGTAAATAGAGTTTACCCTCCTTCTATCTAACTTTATATTATTGATATATTTTTCTTAACTTTTGAAGCTGACCAGGACCTCTTGTATAATGGTGTGTGGAAGGTATGGAAGAGAAAATACTTGCATTGTTCCAGGCGTAAGGGAATTGTTTCAATAATTACATAAAGTATGATGTTAGCTATAGGTTTTTTGCAAAACTCCTTTATCACACTGAGGAATTTCCTCTCTATTCTTTGTTTTCTAAGACTTCTTTTTTAATAATGAATGAATGTTGAATTTTGTTACATATTTTTATCTAACTGTTGAGATAATAATATTTTTTTCCTTTATGGAGAATTGCATTGATTTACAAATATGAAACCAACATTGATTCCTATAATAAATAATTTTGTCTAAGATGTATTATCTTTTTACTCTATTACTGGATTTGATTTGCTCTTTTTAAAGGATTTTTTTGTGTATTTTCATAAAAAAACATTGAGCTCTAGTTTTCCTTTAAAGCTTTTGACAGATTTTGGTTCTGAGTTATAATGTCTTCTTAAAACACATAAAAAGTGCTGCATCTGTCTCAATTTTCTGATTTTGTATCAGAACTTATTCCTATTTCTTCCTTAACTGTTTGAAAGAATTTACTATAGAAACCATCTATGTATTGAGTTTTTGAGTGCCTTGAATTGTTCTAATTTTGAGTTATATTTCTGTAATGGATACAAGAGTACTCATATTTTTAGTTACTTCTTTTGTAAGTTTTAATAAATCATGCTTTTTAAGAAATTTGTTTTCCTACCTTTTTAGATTAATGTTATATATTTGTTTATAATATTCCCTTGTTATCCTATATTTGTTTATAATATTCCCTTGTTATCCTTTAAATCCTGTATAATCTTTAGTGCTATCTTCTACTTATTTTTCTGAGGTTAATTTATGTTTTCTCTCTCTTTCTTTTAAATCTTGTTTCAACTCTACTATTTCATTAATCCTTTCATGAAACAAACTCGTGACTCTCTGCAGCCTAGTCATTTGCCTCCCTTACACCAAGAAACCCATAAAGACTTCTGTCCCACCCTAAAAGTGTCTCTTCCTCTCCAATTTCCTTCTCATCACATTCCAGCCCCAGACTGCCTTGTAAGTTCATTAAAGTCATTCTGCTCTGCTTGGGCTCCTCCTCCTTATGCCGTGATCAGATGCATACTTCCAGGCAAAAGGCCAGTGTACATTTAGGGCTCACCCTAAAGGTCACATCCCTGTGCTGCTTGTTACCGAAAATCTAAAACCAGTTGCATCATATATATTTTTCCCAGTTTTATAGTTGTTCACCGTGGGTGTAAGAGTTACTTCATGGTGGCTGGAGATAGAAGTGCCTTTTTCATAACAGTGGGTAATTTGTTTGCAGTTATGTCTGTCTTTTATTATTTGTAGACATTCCATACATATATACTTTATATTCTCTATATTATGATTTCAACACCTGTAATCTCTGTGATCTAAAACTACTATGTGCTTATTATCAATTATTGTTTCTAGTTCCTTTGTGTGTTTGGGGATCTCTGATTATAACTTCATATTGAAGGAGTGGAATCTCCAGAAATCCAAAGAACTTAAGTTGAAAATGTCTTCTTCCAAAAATAAATGTTTGTACCAGAATGTACTGCTCACCTGGTTCACTTTAACCTACTTCTAGGGTCCCAAACTCAATGTAAGAATCACAAATTCAGCATGTCTATCTACTGGCTCAATATTCTGGTAAAAACCTGAGTTCTGACAGTGGTATTTGTCTTCAGCATACCTTGTTCCCCATTTTGCTCCATGCTTCTCCTTAGAGAGGGTCTAAATTTACCCTAGGTTCATTTTTTTTCTCAGGGGGATGGGAAACCTTTGGAATTATTCCTTTTTTCCTTCAAGCCCAATAATCTATTTAAAAGCATGTTTGATACAAGGTCTAGTTGTTTTGTACTTGGAGGACACATCATAGTTCATTGACCATAATACGTCCAGAGACAAAAAAAAAAAAAAAAGTCTTTGCAGGCTAGTCCTCAGCCAATGCAAGAACAATTATCATGAGACACAAACTTTGGGTAACTTGCTCATATTCATATTGCTAGAAAGTACTGTGGTTTGATTAAGATAGTCTGATTCCAGATCCTATCATTGAATGACTACATTGGGAGGCTCTGTGTAGACGTCATGTTCTGTTAATATCTATTGAGTTAACAAACAAAATGATGGATGAATGGATGCATGTTTGCCTATATACGTATATGTCATCATTGAAATAACCATGAGTGCACATAGAAAGAGATCAGTTCTTTTTAATAAACTCCTCCACAAGTCACAGGATTAGCAAAGTTGGCAAAATACCATTTTCCATTTCACCTGGAAGCATGCTTAATTTTGTGACTACTAAATACAGTTCTAGATCAGGAAAGTTATAACAAAATAAGTACACCCTTGACACTGAACAGACCCTGAAGTCAAGCTGTGGTGCTGATGCAGGGGTATGCCGTCATTACATAGTTTATGTTATGAACACATCCCCAATTGCTCTTCCATTATATTTTCTACTCAATTTACTTTCCTTACATTCTCTCCACTCCCTTTTATAAGTGCCCCTCTGTGTCTCCTCATTACCTCTGCATACATGAAACACTCCCTTCTTTGGCATGTGGTTTCCATTTTGTGGTGTCTTCTGACTCTGGTGAGAGTCAAGGCAAAGTTAGCAGGGTGACAAGTGTATAAAATCACCGCACAGAGTTTAATAGTTTAAGGTGTCTTGTCAGCAAATGTGGCAGAAGTAAAAGGAAAGAATGTCCATGGAAAGTGTAGTATGACAGCTTCTGTGGCACTCAGTAGGGCACACGGGAAGAGGCAATAGGGAGGGGTGGTGGCCTAGAGCAGGGGGGACTTGGATACTTGCCCCCTCTCAGGTGTCAACCACATGTGTGTAATTGGGTAAGCAGCTTCTCTCTCCTTAGGAGCTCGGTTTAAAAATTAAAAGAGTAGGAGCCCTATGGTTCTATAAACATTAATCATTTCTTCTCCTCACAGAAATAATTTTTTTCTACAAAACAAATACCATTATTAATTAAATTATTCTGTGCTATTTTTTGTCTTTTCAAGTGTTAGTGTTGCTACAGTAAATTAATATAATTATGTCAAAACTGCTTAAATTCTCATGTCATTTTTGCATCAGTGCTAAGAGCTCAATGACCCAAATAGGAACTGTGTAAATTCCAGCTTTAAATACTCCATTTTTTTTTTTTTTGCGGTACGCGGACCTCTCACTGCTGTGGCCTCTCCCGTTGCGGAGCACAGGCTCCGGACGCGCAGGCTCAGCGGCCATGGCCCACGGGCCCAGCCGCTCCACGGCATATGGGATCCTCCCAGACCGGGGCACGAACCCGTGTCCCCTGCATTGGCAGGTGGACTCTCAACCACTGTGCCACCAGGGAAGCCCTAAATACTCCATTTTTATGACTAAGTATAACCCAGCATCCTCAGCAGCTGTTGCATCTCTATCCATTGTACAGTTTTCAAAGTGCTTTCATGAGCATTCACTAAAGTTTTTGTGTTTTTCTTTGTTTTTTGTTTTTTTTTAATAATCCCTTTCTAATTTAAGTGAAGTCCATATTATTGCCATGGTTCAAGTCTTTTTAATAAAGTGCCTTACTGAAAGTATCATTCTTAGCTAAGTGACAAACCTAAAACTAGAAACCAGATGTCTCATTGAGAATTAGGAAGAAATAATGTTTCTAAATCACTACTTATTGAATCTCTACTAAGTACCAGGCTCTGTACTAAGGGTTTTCAGGCTTTATTCAATTTATTACTAAAAATAGCAAGGTAAGTGATATTATTGCAATATTATAGGTGAAGAAATTGAAGTTTAGAAAGGTTAACTAGCTGGTCCAATGGCACAGTAAGAATTTGAAGCCAAATGGTTTTGACTATAAAACCTATTCTCCTTCCATTTTGTCAAGCTGTCTCTAATCCAACAGTACTTCCATTGATTAAATACCTTCTCTTGTGTCAGGTTTTATCTTCTTCTTTGCCAGGCACTTTCACATGCAAATAGGAATCTCATTTAACCCCAGGGAAATACTGTGCAAATTGCTTTTTTATAATAATTTACAGATAGGAAAACTGCAGCTCCGTGAGGAAGGGACAGTTTCCCCAAAATTACATGACTGTTATGTAGCAAAATTCAGATACTACAACTGAGTAATGAACGTATAAGGCTGCATCACACATTTTCTGATTTTGTCTATTCATTAATGTGATCCTCTTATTCTATTGTCAGAGTCCTTAGCATGAGGATAATTTCATACAGCATAGTGGTGAATTCATCATAGATGTTCAGTAAGATGTTCAGTCTAATGATTGAAAATAGGAAATGCATGGGACCGAGAAATCCCTTTCCAAAAATATTCAAGAAAAGGATCGTGTACAAGATATTTCCTGCCTTACAGACACTTGCTGTGCAACCCCAGGAGGCTGACCACATGGACACCATAAATCAGCCCTCTTGCAGCCCCTGGCTTTGCTTTGTTCAGCCCAGGCCCAACCTGCTCTTTCCTTTTGCAACTGCCATGAGCATGAATTTTGAGTTAGACACACCTCATTCTCTTGCCTAAGATCAATGTTTATGGGCCAACCATGTGCCAGGCAGCATGCTGGTTCCATTGCTGTGAAATCAGTAAATCATAGTCCCTGCTCTCCATAAGCGTGGGATCAAGCCCGGCACTGTCCAACAGAACTGGAAAGCAAGCCATACATACAATTTTAAATGTACATACTAGTACCTACAATAAAAATTAAAAAGCATGTCCAATAATCTTAACAGTGCATTTTATGAAACCCAACAGATCCCAAATATCCCTTCAATGTGATATCAATATGAAAGTTATCAGAGATATTTTGCCTCATTTTTTCATACAAACTCTTTACAATGTGATGTGTATTTTACACTTACAGCACATCTCCATTTGAATCATCCACACTGAAGTGCTCCATGTGGTTTATGGTCACCATATGGGAGAGCCCAGGTGTAGTAGGAGAGGAAAAATGTATAAGCAAATAAGTATAATAATGTCACCTTGTGCTGAGATAATGTGTGTCTCTGTGCTGTGCACCAGTTCTTATTCAGCGGGCAAAGAAGAGTACAGTATCAGCATAAAGGGGAACTTCCTTTGATCATATACAATTAATATTTGTAATGATGCAGGGGGGTGGGGGACAAACTTACAATTAGAGGGAAAGCCTTAGCAATATAAGAAGACTGAGAAACATGCTCAAAATTCTCTAGAGCTGTCTTCATTTGGAACAAGCAGCATGTGGTTGGCTGGCTTCAAACCCTGCTCTACTTTCCATGTTGTTAAGCTCTCTAGTAAAGCCATAAACACATTCTACAAATTGTTTAAAAAAGATAATTGATGGAGAAGACTACTCGCAGAGTCAGAGTTTAATTTTGCTGAAATTGGGCTGTGTTAGGAATGAACATGTTCAAGGACTTACATCTCAAGAGAAATCAGAATTGAATATGGCCCATTGACCATACGACACAGTGAAAATCCCAGTGGAGACATAATTGTGTGTGTGTGTGTGTCTTTACTAAGATTGCTGGAGTTGCTTCTTAAAATTATTTATCTATTTATTCGTTTATTTTTAGCACTTTGGTGTGAAGTTTCATGGGTGCTGAGTGACGGTACACCAACAGTAACATAAACCCTGTTATTTTTACTGTATAGTTTCACATAACAAGAACATTTTCAGTAAAGCCAACTGTGCTAGAGCAGAAACACCTGCATTTCAAGCATAATGGTAGAAAATGCACTCAGTTTTACGTGTAGGTCCAAAACATGTTTCAGACAGGAGGACGCAGTTCAGCTAAACTTGACCTGGGATCAAATTCTAGCTCTACTGATTTCTACCTAAGTGGTGTGGACACATTTCTTCACCGTCTTGAGCCTCAGTTTTCTCATTTGTAAACATTTTCCTTGCAGGGTAGTGCTTCCTTTACAGAATAACAGTGAGAACTAAATAAATGTCTGTGGGGCTCGTGACCCTATGTAAATACTTTAGAAATGTGAGTTCTCCTCTGAGCCTTACAGGAGAACAGGACACATAACACCTCTGTCACTCACCCGGCACATTGGCAGAAGCCATGCCTTTTGAATCTTCTTGTAGAAACTTTAGATCAACAAGAAAGTTAGGTCTAGTCTATAGCTTTGTGGAGTCAGAATATACTCCCCTCTGACATGTAGCTTCACACACTCATCTGGGTTTGACTCTCTGTGAGTACGCCAGAAAACAAAAAAAACAAAAACACCACAACTTCTCTAGACGGATTGCACACCGGTGGCCTGCAGAAATATGTTTTAATAACCCTCATGTGTTGACTTAGAATGGAATGACACAGATACTGTTGTTCTTCTGCAAATAGCACATGCTGGGCACTCAGGGAGATCCTGTTTTTTTTTTGTTTGTTTTTTTTTTCATTTCAATGAGTCAAATTTCTTTATAATTAACTTCAATTTCTAGTTCATCCCCAGTAAATCAGGCAGCTCAAAACTCAAAACAGTGATGGAGAAAAACATACAAGGTGACCAACAACAGGTACATCAGTGCTCCTTGCCCTTGTTCAAGGTGAAGACACTCAAATGGCTCTAGCCTTTTCTCTAGAGAACAGGGCACTCTCTGAAGGGACCTCCGAAGCAGGAGAGCCTCCAAAACCACGGGGACATTCTGCTGGCCAGAGGCCAAGAAGGCTACCCCATAGAACACTCTTTGTTGTACCACCTTTATTCAGCTACAGGTCTATAGCCTATTGGGGGTGACCCTTAGACACGCCAACACAAATACAACACGATTGGAAAAGCAAGGGTAGTCCAGTGGGTAAGACTCCACACTCCTAACTTAGGGGTCCCGGGTTTGATCCCTGGTTGGGGAGCTAGATCCTACATGCATGCGGCAACTAAGAAGTCTGCATGCCATAACTAAAGATCATGCATGCCTCAACTAAGACCTGGTGCAGCCAAAATAAATACATATATATATATATACTTTTTTTTTTTTAAAGAGAGCAAGGGTCCCCTCACCATCTTTTTTCCATAGGGTTCCCTTCTGGAGGCCTATTTTGAGTATCTTGCCTGTCTGAGTTCAGACTTAGTCATCGTCTTCTACTGTAATAATCCCTGATGTGGCTGGGAGGTGTTTATAAGATTCGCCTTCTCACTCTTGAAAGTTTTAGGAAGCTCCCAAGGGTAGCTTGTTTCTGGGCTGGGAGAGGTGCATGCTCTTGCCCACACGCCCTTACTCTGAGCTCCACTGGCACCAGCAGTTGGCAGGTTAGCTGCTCGGGGACCCCAGGAGCAGGGGACACAGAGAGCTCTCTGGGTTCCAGTCCTTTGTTGCATATATGGCAGACTCTGTCAGAACCTCCTGGTTCCTGGCTCATGGAAGACAAAAAACTACAAAACATCAACTTAACCTTTGCTGTCGCTAGAAGGGGCTCCTTGACTAACTATGCAGAAGTGACAGGACTCCTCTTCCCTGTGACAGATGCTGCACGGTGGCCCCTCTGCTGCCATCCCAGTGGCCTCTGCTGGAGGCTCCACACTCCCAGTGACACCCAGATGGGGTGTTGACAGGCCACCTTTCCAGGCTTTCTCCTGACATAGCCTCGCTGCGATTCTTAAAGTGCTCTGAGAAGTTTGGGCTTGCCTTTTGTCTGCAGAGACTCTAAGCCCCTCATTTAATTAGTTTATTTAAGTTCTGAACTTCCCTAGGTTATCCAAAGAGGTAGAAATGACAGTGGAAAATTAATCCAACCAAAGAGGTAAACGTAGGGTAAGGTTGAGTTTCTCTATTGGAGTATTAATGTTCACAAAACCCGCATTCCAATTATCCATAAAATGATTTTAATTTTTTAAAGTTTATGTCAGGTTTGGTATTCAAAGCAGACAATGGTTCTGTGAAAGAAAAAAAAAATGTAACACAGCTATAGAAATTAGTATAGGCCCCTAGGCCCAGGGTCTTTCAAAGAAATTAGGCCAGACTAAAACAAACTCGAGCTAAGGAAAGGTAAGAGATAAACACAGCTTTGAATATGCCTCCCTGCCAGCCAGCACAATAAAAATTCCTGCTAAGAGTCACTGCCAGCAGATGCCACCTTGTTTTGTCTTGGTTGTTTGGTTTATATTTTCTTGTTTCTCTGCTGCATTTACCTGTAGAATTTTTTTTTTTTTAAGTTTTCAGTAAACTTGTTAAAAAGAAAACCCTCTGGGAACTGGCAGCGGTAGGGGGAGACACATATTCTAAGAGTTGACCTTCCTCCCACTTTAATTCTCAGACCTCCTATGTCACTGGCATGGAAAGATTTCACATGTGAACTCAGAAACATGTGGATGTCATTTGATGCTTCTGAGCTGCCTGGTCTGTCCTGGTCACTCCCTGCACCCAGAAGTCTCTCCCTCCTCTGCACAGGCCTTAGAGACACCTAAAGGGATGGGATAGGGAGGGTGGAGGGAGGGAGACACAAGAGGGAAGAGATATGGGAACATATGTATATGTATAACTGATTCACTTTGCTATAAAGCAGAAACTAACACACCATTGTAAAGCAATTATATTCCAATAAAGATGTAAAAAAAAAAAAAAGAGACACTGATCAGACTCACAAATATTATGCACAACGTTGACATTGCAAGAGTTTATATGTTTCACTTTACCTAAGCCTGGAGAAGCTGGATATTAATGCCCTGTCAAGTGTAGCTCCCAGCATTTACAAATATCTTTCACATCTCATTGCATAGTCTATTTCTGAGAGGTAGGTAAGAGCAGAACATTCCACCAAATTGTATGGCTTAAATAATGCCCACATGATTTTCTCCCACATTTATGATGAGGACACAGGGCTGAGAGAGGCTCCTCATCTCTGTCCCAGCTGGTGTCAGCTGGGCAGCTGGAGGCCTACCAACTCCCATGCCCTTGACTATGCTCCCCAGGCAGGGGTGCACCCTCCACAGCTTTGAAGAGCAGCGGGAGTGATAGGCAGCCATCCTGGCCAATGCCATCCACCGGGGTAGCGTTAATATGCCCATTTCATTGATAAGGAAATCCAGATGTAGTGCAGGGGAGGACTGCTCCAGCGCCTCGGGGTTAAGAAGGATCAGCCCTCAGACCTCTTTGCTTCAGAGACTTCCGCCCTTTCCTTTCATTCCCCTTGTTTGCTTTTGTTGGTGTTGAAGCTGGCAAGTAGCCCAGCCAGGATGTAAACTATGGCTATTCTGGCACTGAACCCAAATGCAGACTCCAGATCTAGACATTTTTCTTTATATTGCTATTACAGGAGGTAGAGGGATTGATCAAAAGCCTAATAGTTCTGTTTTTTATCATGTCCCCTCTGTCTTGTATCCCTTCCTGCAGAGGCTGTGTCCCTCCCCAGGACAGCACACAGATCTAGTCCTGGACTCACCACACGGCTCCATCCATTTCGTGGCTCTTTGGCTTTACAGTTTTGCTTAGGTGGGTTGCTTATCGCCTAAGCCTTAGTTCTTTCATAGATAGAAAGGGACAACCATAAGGTCTGTCCCATACGTCTGTGGGGCATGGGGAACCTCCCTGGGGGTGCCCAGGTGAGCCCTCAGGGAGGCTGTACTCCAGCACAGGGGCTCCTAGATTCAGCACATGCCTGCACCTTTACCTGTTGAAGCAGGAGGGACACCTGCCTTCAAGACACCATTCAAGCCAAGACCATGAGGACATCAGCAGTGATCTTAATGAGTGAGAGAGGAAGTCTGTTGACAATCTGAGAGCGTGCAAGCTAGCTAGATTCTTATGGGGCTTTGTAAGAGAGAGGAGCTCCGCTACCAAAATGGAGACTGACTGCCCCACCTGTCACGTGGGTTGTGGGTACATAGTCAGGTTCGATTTAATTTAAAAGAAACATAGCAGTGCATCCTTTCCTTTAGAATTATGTTTTGCAATAAGAATCATGCAACAGACACGGGGGGTTATGAATATATGAACAGGTTTGAAGACTGAAAGTAAAGAGCCATGGGGTGGGGATGGGGGGAGGGAAAAGACCAAAGGAGGCTGAAGGAGACAGAGAGAGAATATTATTTCACTAAGGCTGCCATAATGAAGTATGACAGACTGGGTGGCTTAACCAATAGAAGTTTATTTTCTGACAGTACTGGGGGCTGGAAGTCTGAGATCAAGTTGTTGGCAGGGTTGATTTCTCCTGAGGCCTCTATCCTTGGCATGTGGATGGCTGTCTCCCTGTGTCCTCACATCTTTTGTGCATGTCTGTGTCCTAACCTCCTCCTCTTATAAGGACACAGTCAGGTTGGATTGGAACAAACTCTGATGACCTCATTTTAACTTAATTACCTCTTTAAAGACCTTATTTCCAAATCAGGTCAAATTCTGAGGTACTGGGGGTCAGAACTACAACATACGAATTTTGTGGGAACACTATGAAATCCATAGCAGAAAGAGTGAGAGAGGATACTGCCCCAAAGAGGTGCTTATCTGTGTGCCTTGGGGGTGAGGGTGAATGATTGATGGGGTCTCAGGAAAGGCAGGGAGATGGGGATTCCAAACACAGGGTTACAGATTAGTCATACACAGAGTTGAACTCTACAAGCTTTAAGATGTTTACACTGGAATTCTAATTCTGTGACATTTATTAGTCTCTACTTGGGCCTCAACAGGGTCTCACACAGGTTTTCAAAATGAGGGCATCAGAGACAGAAAAGGAAGGAGGAAGTTCAGTCATCGTCCTGCCACACCCCTGATGGTCCCTTTCAAGATCTGGCTGGACGCTTCAGGGTGAAGCTGGGAAGGGAGGACCCCGTGAGAATCCACTGAAACTTGCTCTGAAAACACTGTGGTTCCTGCTTCAGACTCTGTCTGGGTTCCTGTGGTGCCCCATCCCCATCCACTTCCTCATGCCATCCCATAAATTCTGCAGAGACAACTCTTGCTAGGACTTCAGCTCCCTCAAGCCCTGGCTCCATCATCCCTGGGGTGCTCTGCTCAGCCCAGGGAAGAGGAGGGATGCACACTGTCTGTCGAGCACCGTGCTTTGGTGTTTCTTCTTCCTAAGTCCTTACAATATCCCTTCCAGGTAAGCATACTTATCATCTCAATTTAGAGATGGGAAACCAGCTCCCAGCATAACATAAAATAAGGGCAGAGGTGAGCTTCCGATAGCCTGCATCTGACACCAAAGCACAGACCAAAGCTCCTCTGTGCTTGGCCAAGACCAGGGAAGGGCTGCGTAGGTGGGATTCCTGCAGTGATTTCCCTCCATGCACTGATTTCAAAGCTTGATTAAGGACTCACTCTCTAATTACACACAGTTTAAGTCTTTTCTCCTCAGTGAGATAATGAATTTAAGCCGGTACCCCCATGATTACGTATTTTTCTTGAATTCTATCCTTGCCCTTGTTGCTGGCCACAGCACGGTACTCAATAGATGATTATTCATTAGGTGGTCACTCAGGATTCTAAATGGCTTTCTTTGGGATGTGAAAAGGATTTTTGCTAACCCTGAGGCATAAAATGTAAAAAGTCAAGTGTCTGTGAAAGACAAACCAAAAGAACTGTTATTATCTCTGCTTTGCCACATGCACGGCTAAAGCACTGAGTGGTCAGGTGGCTACCACGTTGACCCAACAGCCAACAGATGTCGCTTCCTTGTCTGCCTCATCACTAACAGCCATATAGCTAAGTTTATGAGGCTAATTATAACTCAGAGTACTTGAAGAAATTATTTACAAAGTGTTAATTCTCTTGGGAGAATTTACGGAGAGCACTGTCATTGATCCATGCCTTTGCCATAGTCAACATTATTTATCCAGAACTATTCCTTCCTCTTCTGTGCTTAACTGCTTAGTAAATGTATCTTTCATCTTTCTCTACCTCAGTTTTCTCATCTGTGAAGTGGGACTCATTATACTTCCCTCACAGAGTAATAGCACTTACTTCGCACAGTTGTTGTGAGAATCAGGAAAGAGACAAGCTGGTGGAGTAGAGGGCCTGAGCTCGCCCCTTCTCACGAGAGCACCAAAATCACAACTAACTGCTGAACAACCTTTGACAGTTGTGAGAATTAAATGAACAACAGTTTGAAAATAATTCAGCACAGTACCCAGAATATTGTAGATGTGGACCAAATATTTGCCCTAAGTACTCATTCTGTGTTTAACTTAAAGCCCCTTGATAAGCGTTAGCTTAGTAACAATTCATTTTTGAAGGGAAGTTAAGAGTTACTACTTTTTACACCTCTTTACATTCATTTTGATTTTTTTTTTTTACCATTAGCATCTATGCTGTTTTTTTATAGCCATTTAACAGGAAGAAATGACCTTTTATATCACATTAAAAGATGAAAATGAACAGAAAGTTAACAATGTCAGGTTGAGATACACATGTTGTGTATCACATAGGTTTCCTCACTAGCTAAAGGAGTGGATTTCAAAATAAAAGGCACATTCCCCCAGCTGTAATGCAATAATAGGGTTTTTATACATATTTACTTTCCTCTAACATGTTAAAAAATAAACTGATTTGTACTGATAGTTCATGTACAGATCAACAAATATAGGTTAAAAAGGAAGAATGAATAAATTTACATATTAGCAAAGGAGACATGTTCTCTTTCTTTTTTTCCACTAATTGAAGTGCAGGATCGGAAATGTCTGGAAGCTATAGATTTAAGTGATGGGCACCAGTGTTGTGGCTGGGATTCAAAGTGGCACAGATGCAGCTGAGTATTTAGGCCAGGGCACTGTGGATCCTGAATACTGCCTTCCAGAAGGAGAGAGCTATGTCCCCCAAGGTAGGTGCAAGGTCTGATATATTGCATGAACTCAATAAACGTCAGCTGTTATTTTATTCTGATTAACAAGGCCCTATGCTGAGTGCTCTACAATATCACTTTTAATTAACCCTCATGATAATCATCCAAAATGATGCCATATTCTCCTATTTCAGGCACAGACACCACGGTCCAGGGACAGTACGTGATTCGCCCAGCCAGGCAGCCTATTCTTTCTTGAATTGAATCTGCAACCTGTGTGTCAGCAGCACAGGCCCGGTTCTCCCGGGTTTTGTCCTCACCTAAATGGAGCCAGATGGGAAAGTGACTGCTGTCCAGTGAATTGAGGAGTTTGGTGAGAGGGACAAAGGCCTTCTCTCTCACTCAGTGGGCTACTTGGGAAAGTTCCAAATCTCCGACCTTCACAGGGCTGATTTTAGGATTCAACAAAACACCACATATGATGGGATTTGGTAACCACACGATAGCAGTCCTGATGTGGGAGAAAGAAAACACAGGTTTCAGAGCCACAGACCTGGGTTGGGACCCAGCTCTCTGCCCTCTTTATTTGGAAACTTGAGTCTTTCTTGCTTTCTGTGGCACTAAGGGATGATAATATCTAGCCCTTAGGAACTTTAAGATAATCCAAGATAATGTAAGTTCTATATGCACAGATCTATGAAAAAAAAAATGAAATAGCTGCTACTCTATTTTATGTTTTTTTTTGAAAGGAAGAAATGTTTGCACCCCAGCTAGAATTGAATCATGGAAAACAAGTCAGTTGTCTTACAAAAGCCAGAAACCATATCCCAGACAGAAAGGACCATAACTCCTATCCCTTGTCCCTTCTTTAATGTCTTCTATTCAAATCATAGACTCAAAGGGGACCTTGGGGACCCAAGCCTTTTCTCATTTCTTAGTTACAGAAAATGAGGTCAGAGGGTTTATATTTCTTGCCCAGAGTCACACAGCAAGTTCACATCAGTGTCAGGACTCAACCCAGATCTCAGGACTCTTCCTCCAGAAGCCTCTCCTTTCTTCCTCCTCGCTCCTTCTCATCTGCCTCCTCCTGACCCTGGCTTTACTTACCTGGAATTTTCCCCCATCCACCCCTCCTGAGACTCCAAACATTCAATGAGTCCACGCAAAAAGTGGTCCGTATAATGATGCTGTATGGCTTTGTGTCAGTCCTGTGCTAGTGGCTCCTCTGGGCACCTCTGGACCACTGTCTTCATCGTTTCCTCACATCCGTCTCCTCTGTGTCTGCTGGGATAATTTGTCTGGAGCTCTTGGGGACTGAACTGTATCCCCAAACCATTCCATGCACGGTGTGGTGCCGGCTACTTGGGAGCCTTTCAATACTTGAGTGGTTCCAGATGTGCACAAATGACCCCAAACACACACGGTTCACACATGCACACATACACATGTGTGCTTACACATGCACACACACCTACACTCATACAGGTCAAAAACTGCACACACAATAGACAGTGAGCACACAGACAAACTGGCACACATGCACACACACACAGAGCATACACGGCACACACATACATGCAGGTGCACACAATCAGCTCACAATGCACACACAGGCACATGTGCGTACGCACACACAGTGCTTCCAAGCTGTGTCATCTATTTTGCAGCCTAGCCCTGAGTGAGTGATTGGATGAACCAGAAAGCATGTGGGCTCCGTCTCATCTGAAGACAACCTATGAGACACAATTTCCCTGTGATGGTGAAACTGTCTGGCATCTGCAGACTTCGAAACCACTTACAGATATTATAAAACCAGCTCTGATTGTGTCATGATGATTGCTGACATTTAGTGTCTGTCAGCCCGGGGGAAAAAAAGGATGAGAAAAGAAAAGAAAAAGGCTTTGCCCCCCGCTAGGATCTCTCCAGCTGGTGAAGCTGAGGCCCTGGTGTAAGGAAAGGCTCTCCATCTTGTCAGTCCTGATGCTTCAGTAAATCCTTCCCGAGGCCAAGCACCCTTCTGGCCGCTGGGTGCCCATTTCCCCTCCTCGCCCCGGTTCCTGCATACCTCACACCTGATGCTTTTGACTGATGAACTGGAAAGGTACCTGGGAACAAAGGCTGTTACATAAAATCCAAGGCAGCATATTAATATTTCATTAGCATTTCTTTTCTCTCTGAGGCTGACTGGCAGCTCAGTTGAGATAGTGGCAAAGCTGATTTTAATTATTTTTTTTCAACCTGCATCGCTTCCCTCACTGCCTTTTCCTGCTGTAAATCAGTCAGAATGTTTTCCTTCGTTATTACCATAAGCGCTCAGCAGTCTCTAATTACTCTAAAGAATTTATCTTTTATTTCTAAAGCTGAGATTTTCAAGACAGAAGGAGAAAGAGGGAGAGAGCCATAATTAACCATGCAGCTGTTGGTGGTCCGCCCAAGTCTAGAACTGCACAGTCCCCGCCTGTTTGCTGGGCTGTTTGGGAGGACTGAATGCAGCCGTGATATGACAGTCCTCAAAGCAGGGAGAGCAATGTGTACCACTCCCAATACTTTAGAGAGGCTCCTCGGAATCCACTTTTACTTTCAAGATGATTAAAGAGCAGGCTGGGAAGGCATGGCACACACAGGTGCTAAGTGTGAAGCCCTGCATCCTGGGATCCCAGGGAGGGAGCTGTCCCAGGCTGTAGGAGCACGGTCTAGGGCACACCCCCAGGCAGGCACTCTCCATCACCTGGGCTTGCAGCCTGCAGATGCAGCTAAGCACATTTCCTGCCAGGAAAAGTCAGGGAACACCCATCATAGATTTCTCTGCTGGGCAAACAGCATGACTGGGTTGTTTCCCGGGAAAAAGTTCTTCCCTCTTCCTGAGAGTACAGAATAGAGAAGAGGATAGAGACCATTTCAGATGAGTGACAAAAAATATATAACCTCGCCACCCTGGAGGCATATACCCTTGTCATTAGATATATCTTCTTTCAGGGGATTGCATTAGCTTCCTAGTACTATGACTTACAAGAGAAGGGTAGCCAAATGCAAATTGAGGGTTTTCATGATAATCGGTCTTTTCTATATTTCCCCAGAATTGAATCTGCCTCTGGCTGTCTCTGAGTTTTATTGGGTTGATGAGTCTCATACTGATTATTCCTTGGAAATAAGGAAATAAACAGAAATGAAGATAGAACACAGAGCATCTATCTAATAGAAATATTACCTATAGCCAGGATCCAGAGAATGTTTATGCTTATGTTCTCTTTTGGGTGACATTCTCATCTGGGCAGCTGGGGTCTGTGTGTAAATGGAAGAGAGGAGGAAAACTGAAGTTAAGCCATGGGACCATTCCAGACCAGCTGTGCTATAAAGCCATTCAACATCGATGGCCCTCTTACAGCCTAAATAGGAGCCTTGCTTCTGATGGGGGGAGACCACCTGCACTAATGAGTCCATGATTATTCAGCCCCTTGAATGGCTCACATTGGGCATCCTTTCCGGAGAGCAGCCCTAAGGTTTTATTGAGGACTAAGCTGAGGATTTTTGAGGTGGAAAGCACCTATTGGGGACTAGCAAAAAGCCCGGCAACTCATTCAAATCTTGATGACTAAGAGTTCAAAATACAGTGTAAAAAGGTGAAACGCCACCCCCATCACTCTGATTTCCTGACAAGCACGTGGAGTGGGAAATCTAACAGCCATGTGCACCCCGTGATGCTACAGGCAAGGGCACCACTGCAGAGTCCTATAAAGTGACAGGAGGTGTCAGCCATGCTCAGGAGCCCTTCTGAATCCTGACTGGGAAGCAGATCAGGGTTTGAGCTGCAGAGTGCCTGGGAAAACCAAAAGCATGGAGGCAGGAAGTGCAGAATGTCTTGCTATGACGCTAAGGAGGTTCTTGGCCACGCAGAAAGCCCCTGACTGTCTTGCTCCTTTGCCCTCTCGTTCATCAAATGAGCAGGATGCTTGCTGTCCTACCTGCTTCACCACGCTCATGAAGAGAATCGATGTAAACACACTGGGACCAGAGTAAAGGCAGCAAAAATAAACCTCTTGTTTTTTGACAAATGGAAAGTTATATATATACTTACATCAATGCAGCATTTGGTTTGACTCTGCACCTGGGTAAAGACAAGCTTGCCCTTGATAAGACTCTTACCCTCTGAGACAACTGCCTTTTGCTATTTAAATAATATGTTGTCATTATCTATTCCCTAGTTCACTAATTTTTATTTAATGAGGAATCTGTGCCTTCACCAGGATGTGGGGTATCATTCCTCCAAAAATTAGTTTTGATTTGATATATGATAGAGGAATATAAATTTCTCACTCCACATTGAATTAAGAACTTCCAGGAACACGCAATTCCATGGTGGTTTAAAGAAATGGCATGACCAGTTTGGGGCTCTCTGGCTCTCTCTCTGTGATTTAAAGCCGGAAGCATTGACCCAGGCATTAACAAGACGCTGAGTCAGCACAGCCAGGGGGAAAGGCACAGCTCTGGTTTCCCCATCTGTAAAATGAGATTGATAAACTCTTGCCGCCATTACTCCTGAAAAGGATGTGTGAGCACGACAGGGATGACATCTGCTGAGAGCTTTGCCTACTCGGAGAGGATGCGCAACAATATCCACTGGGTCCAGCAACTACTAATTAATATTATTTACATAGAATAATAAGAATGGTAATAAGATTAGTTCTCACCTGCACAACACTGCAGTGGTTTCTAGAGCAGCTATACGTGCATTCTCTACCTTAGCAGAGAAAGACATTGAGGTGGAGTGGGTCTAAGTCATTCCTAAGGTGATGAAGCTAATAAACACCAGCTCACATCTGGCATCTGGGAAAGTCCATTTCTCCCACTTGCCTTTACACTTCATCTGGGACCATCTCCTTGCTCAGGCCTGACTCTCTCAACTCAAAACCTTTACTTGCCTGCCTGGGAGCTGGAAACTTGGACCAAGAGCCAGGAGACCTAGAATCTACCCCAGGTCTTCCTTGGGAAACCTCTTAACATCTAAGAATGTGGGGCTGTTCACCTATGAAAAGTTGACGCCCTCTGAAATTCAGTGAGGGCTTTCCAGTCCTATAATTGAGTGCATGCCACAGCATCAGATAAGGATGTAAAGACAAGGAGAATGAGATGCTTTTAATTGGATCTATTACATATTAAATTTTTACTATATATTATTGTTTATATAAATCATATAATGTGTGATATGTAGTACATTTTAAAATATTGGGTATTTGGAGCAAGATTTATTTCTGAGGAAACTTACTACAAAAACCAAATAACAGAATAAGAAAAAAAAAAAAAAGACCGGATTTATAAAAGTTAGATTTAGACTCTTTCAAGACTACTTTCTTTCTATTAGAGGATATGACACTATACTATGGACAAGCAAGGTCCTCAGGATAAAAAAAAAAGCTATAGGCATTTTTTTTAAGATAAACCAAATTTTAAAAATTCTGACTTTTACCTTTAAAAGCAGATGTTAAGGCACTCTAATCCCAAGTAAGAACAGACAGATTGGTGTAAAAGTGGGCATTAAAGACCTATCTGAAAACGCCTTTCTTACTTTCCTAAAATTTGTCTTTTTAATTGTTTTATGTTTGTTTTCTAAAGACCTTTTGTTTCCAAAAGTTCCTGTAAAAAAAGCAAATCTATAATGTGAGAACACTATACTCTTTTCATTAGATTTTCCTATCGTCAATCTGTTATACTACCTTAACATTCACTGAGTGAGTTCTGGAGAAAGTAGTCAGAGGACAAGTGATTATTGAAGAGGAAGTTAAACAGAGAAGGAAACATCCAAGAGGGTAGAACATTCAAGAATACAAGTGTTCCTAATGGGTAGTGGGATAGTTGAGAACACTGCTGTGGGAGAGGGAACTAGCCAAAATTCCTCTCTTCCTTTACCTGGAGGTGAGCCTGAGTTCCAAGGTGGCAAAACACATTTTCAACACTGAAAATCATGAATGACAAGACTTACCAAAAACAACTAATTTTCTGTTGGGAAAACAGATTTTATGGCTCTTATCCAATCCATTAAAAGGAAAATGGTAAATTCGAGTCCAATCAATTCAAGACAGTGTGTGCTGTGCACATGTTCCTGACTAGGGGAGATGACAAGAACCATGGTAGAGAAAAAATACCAAGACATGGGTATTCCTCACCTCTGTTTTTCAAGCCAGTAGGAAGATACGCCCCTATCCTCCTGACACAGTATAATCAGTTCTTTACTCTTTAAGTGCTTGTTTATACCCACAAGCGCCTGGAAAGCAAAGAGTATGTCTTAATTTCTGAAGCTCCTACCTGCTGACTCTGATATCCGTTATACTAAAACACAGTTAATCAATATTGGCTACATTAATGTTAGAGGTACTAAAGCAATGGAATTTAAAGTTGTGACAATTAAGTAGGTAAGACAGATATTACTGACCATTTTCTGGGATTAGTAGTCGTTGAGGTGTGAGTTCCCTGTTAGCAAAACTACATGGGAGTCGAGTTTCCATGCTTATATAAAACCTCAACAAGAATTTTTATGAATCACTAAGCTTTTGTGTTACTTCTTCTCTCTCCCAGGAAATAAACTTAAATCTGTCTAATCTAGAAGAAACCACTACTCATATACTTCAATTAGCCAAGCTACAAAGAATGCTCGCCTGCGGCTCAGGATAGCAAACTCCCCTCTAAATTTATCCTTTCATATCTTCAGTAGTGGTCACCCAGGCAAACGAGAGGCTATTGTAGGTGTTAGATATGTTAGTTCTGGTACAGCTGGGCTCTGGTATCTAACAGAGAGAAAAGATGTCAATAATTTGTGAGGCATAGTACCTGGAAGAGGGATCCAGCTGCCCATACTTAAGGTCTCAACAGGAATTAAATGCATGGGGCTTCCCTGGTGGCGCAGTGGTTGAGAGTCCGCCTGCCGATGCAGGGGACATGGGTTCGTGCCCCGGTCTGGGAAGATCCTACATGCCGCAGAGCCTGCGCTCCGCAACGGGAGAGGCCACAACAGTGAGAGGCCCACGTACCGCAAAAAAAAAAAAAAAAAAAGGAATTGAATGCATGAAACAAATATAATAGCACAAATTTCAACTGGTATAAACCCTTTTCAACACTGTATCTCACACGGCTTGAATATTCTCCAGCTTTGAAAGAGAAATAGAAGCATACAGAGTGATTTGAGAAATGGAATGTAAAGCAAGCCAAGTGTTCACAGAGCTGTGAAGTAGTATGGCTGAAAATAATTCTATGGATCAGTGCTTCTCAAAATACGGATTAGAGAACTACATCAGGATCATGAGGTTTTGCACCTCCCCGCAATCAGATTTTCTGGCTCCCTCTAAAAGATTTAAAGGATCTGGGGTGGGTCCCAGAAATCTGCATTTTTAGAAAGCACTTATTTTTTTTCACTGATTGACTTCTCTCATATGGTGGTTGTATGAAATTCGATGCCCAGTGGGGAAGTCCATTCACAGTGAGGGAAATGGGCCTTGGAAAACTCACTGCATGAAACTGATGAAGGACTAGGGCAGCTCTATTGTACTAAGAGGTTTCCCAAGGAGCCATCAGCGTTCACCTTGGCAGTGAATGGCTCTAATGGGAAAGACTGACAGGATAGTCCTGCTTTCTCAGCATGCAGGATGGGGGTGAGGGCACAGTGTAAACTAGAATACACTTTTCATCATACAGGCAAAATCTGTGCCATAGAGATGGGTGTGAGCGTGAAAGTTAGTACATGTAAACTTGGGGAGGCAGCTGCTTCTGGAATACAGGAGGATAGCCCGATCTTTCTAGTAAGGTGTGGTTGCTAATTTGTAAACAAACAACTAACAAACAAATAGTGATGGTTTTTATCTTTACAATAAAGAAGTCTGTCAAGGGCCAGAGAGTGAATTTTTTAGGCTTTGAAACTATATAGTTGACATAACAGCCATTCAATTTAGTTTGAAAGCATTGTATTAGACAATACATAAACTAACAAGGGTGTCTTTGCCTCAATAAAAATTTATTTACACAAACAGACAGTGGCCCAACTGGACCTGTGGGCTCAAGTTTGACAACCCTGAATTTATAGCATTAATGCCTTAAGCTTTCATGGCCTGCTATAGTTATCTGTTTAGCAAAAATCTGTAGTTTTATGGTCTTACATAGGTCCCCCATCTTTTCTTAGAAAGAATGGCAGGCGTGTTAATAAATATTATGAATGAAACCTGCAGTGTCTTGGACCATGTGAACATCTTTTTGAGTGGACTTTGTTCAAAAATAATTAGCATAAGCTTTTTAGCTTAAATCAACTTTAAACATAAAAGTGTGTCCTGTATATGTAATTTTACCAATTTTATTACCATTTTTGTAAACGTTTTATGCAGGAGCACAACAATGTCCATAGCACTCTTGCCTTGGCTTTTCTAGGTGAGGGGGTACCTCTTGTATATGTATCCATTCTACACCTAAATGGCATCTAGCAATCCCCTGCTTCTTCTGCTCTGGTTCATCCATAGGGGGCCATGTGTTGACCACTGCAAATTCTTCTTTATTCCTTTGTTGCAAGTGGGCATGACCCAGTCTTGTGGGCATTAAATCAACTTGTGTTGGGAACTGCCACCCCTGGGTTTTTTTTTTTAATTACTTATTTTTGGCTGCATTGGGTCTTCATTGCTGCACGTGGGCTTTCTCTAGTTGCAGTGAGTGGGGGCTATTCTTTGTTGTGGCGCACAGGCTTCTCATTATGGTGGCTTCTCTTGTTGCAGAACATGGGCTCTAGGTGCTCAGGCTTCAGTAGTTGTGGCATGTGGGCTCAGTAGTTGTGGCTTGTAGGCTCTAGAGTGCAGGCTCTGTAGTTGTGGCACATGAGCTTAGTTGCACCACGACATATGGGATCTTCCCAGACCCGGGCTCGAACTTGTGTCCCCTGCATTGGCAGGTGGATTCCCAACCATGGCTCCACTAGGGAAGTCCCTTGCCACCCCTGTTTGATAACTACACTTCACTGAAAATAAGTTTTCCTTTCACTGAGTACCTTCATTGCTAGACTGATTTGGCTGAGGTAGAAGAGCAATAAGGTGGTGTGAAGAAAAGTGAGGAGATACCTCTCTTTGTTTTTGTGTCACAGTCTGTCCTAAAGGTGTTCGTAGAGCCTGGAATTGTGTCTAGATATTTTCAACAGTTTTAAAGGAGTGCATTTTACATTTTCATCCAAAGTGCTCCCTCTCTCCTTCTCTCTCTCCTTCTCTCTCTCTGAAACCCAAACCAGGACCAAGACAAAAACTACCCAGAGGCTTTTGACAGCCTCTCCTGTTCCTAGTCTCTGCAACTGCGGCTCCAGCTTGCATGCTCTCCAGTTGTTTCTCTAAGGAAGGGTCCTCATCTACAAGTCTACTCAGCTCCTCTGCAAACAGGTGAGTAGTGCGATCCCCAAAGGAGGACAGATCCCAAGAGTCAGCTTAAAGATTCATCCTTCCAGAAGCACTTCCTTGTCTAAGTTGTGGCTCCTTGGTCTCAGCCTTTTTTTTCCTTTGGACCAATTAATTGTTTTTTTTATTTTCCCACTAAGTCTTGGTGTCCCCAAGGCTCAATTCTAGGTCCTCTATACTTTTCACTCCCTATTCTTTGAATGATTGTCTCCTTCCCTAGGACTGCAATGAGCATATATGGTCAGATGACTCCTATATTAAAATTTCCAACATAAGTTTTTCTCTGTAGTTCAAATGAAGATAACCTATAACTTCTTAACGTTTTAAACTCAAGTGTCTGAAGACACTTCAAGTTTGTTGTGGGTTCTCATTGTTTTCTTTGTCCTCTTTCTGTGTTCCCTACTATGAATGGCACCACTGTGGGAACCAGAAACCAAAGAATCACCAATGTGCTGCTTTTCTTAATCTCCCTACCATATCCAATTGTGTACAATGTCCTATATATTTTTCCTTCTAAATTTCTTTCAAATCAAAATGTATCTTTTCTGGATAAAAAAGAAAAGGAAATTTGAAGATATTGTTATTTTATTAGAAACATACATATTTTTTACCAAACAGAGAAAGTATATAAAATAATGCAGAAATGATCTCAGCTCCCTCTACAACCACACTGATCCCAGAGTTAACCCCAAGAGTGCTGTTTTTTCATAAAAGTTTATTGTAATGCAAATGTATATTCCCATATACTTATTTATAAAAGGTTTCTAGCAACCAATTCAGCTGTAACTACATGATTTACTATATTATTCTAAATATACTTTTAATTGAATGCAGTTCTGCCGGCAAATGTGAGAGAAAGAGCACTAAGCCCCAACAAAAATGAGGTTCTGTGGTCAAGATGGTCCTTTTAGAATAACTTGAGTTGTGGCTTGAATGGATAAGCAATTTTTAACTGGTTTGTCTTCCAGTCCTGGGATTTAAGCACAAAGTGAAATTAATCTCTGCTGAATTGTGAGGTGCTAAGATGTTTAAGGTCTCATTTTTAGGGGAAGGTGGAGGAGAAGCCGTACTTAGAATGTCCATGTATCACGACGGTAAAATGAACACATGCTTTGTCTCTGTGTGTGATTGACTCCGATCCAGCCTGGCTATGGTCAGGCTTTTATAGTACTTGTTGTAGCCTCAGCTAAAAGCCATCCACTGCTGCCTCTGCGTCCATCCATCCCTCAAATGATTTTCCAAATGGCTGTGCTTCTCTTTACCACCGTTCAGTGACTTCCCTTGCTTTCAGGATGAAACCCCAGTTCCTTAGACAGTACAGCACTGTACTGTCAGCCCCACCTCCTCTCCAGGGCCGTTCTCATCTAGAGCTCCTGGGCTTCATTCAGACCCAAGACGTACGAGGCTCACACCTCTGTGAAATCCCTGATGTCTTCTCAGCCTAAATCACCTTCCTCAACCTCATCTACCTGGGATCTTGTTACTCATTCTTCAAGATTTAGTTTAAACATTTCTGTAGGTATTTGAATCCTGTGAGAAGCAATTCCTTCTTAATCTTGACTTTACCCACTCCCAACTATGCTTTTGTGTACTTTCTCTAAACTTCTCAAATCTACGGCATTCTAAGCTCAATCTCTTTTAGCAACTATCATTATTCTGTGATGGTTTCTTAAGAAGTCTATCCTGGTGGTCAGGACATGCACCCATTTTGAGGTTGGTACTCACCTGTCTCCTGTGCCTGAACCCCAGCACCCAGCAAGGTGCCGGGCACAGGGCTCAGTAAACGATGAATGAAAGAACCAATGTATTAGACCAAAAGCTACCAAGAAGCAGGGCCAGCTTATGCAAGCTTGCCTTTTCTTATCATCACCTGGATGGGTGAGCACAGGGAAGTTTCCACCCAGGCAAGAAATTATTACCATCTGCATCCCCAGCACCAACATGCTGGCAGTCTCAGCATGAAAGCTGTCTAGGAAAATCTAAGTAATAGTGGAGTGTGGATAGATCTTATGAATATTCATGAACCAAGGGTCTCAGCAGCCAAGCTAAGCACAGAATTACAGCAATTATCTGAACGATTTAAACACACACAAAGCCAGGCCTAAGCAAAATTGTCGAGGAGGCTGGGAGTCGGCTGTCCCTCCTGCCTGGAGTGCACTGCTGCCTTTCAGTGTGCCCTGCGGGGGCTCATGCTCTCTGCCTGCCTGTGGGGGGGTGTCTCTTGTGCCAGCTCCCTCCAACCACCCTCCTCCCACTTCCTCCCCTAGTGACAGGTCTCACGTGACTTCAGCATTTCCCTCCAAACTCATATGGCTCTATTCCCCCAGAACTTAAGTATGTAACTAGCCAACCCAGCCAACAAATTTGACATTTCAATTCATGTTAAGATATAAACTGGTCTTGCTTTTTTATTTCACTATCTGTTGTTGATATAGAGCCTTATTTAACAGCCTTTTGTTGTAAGGTTCCTTAACTCAATTTCAGGTATAGGAGGCCATAAACGCATCTAGTAAATAACTAAATAGATGTTGAAGGGTGGCAAAAGCTTGATGATGTACTTCAATATCACAGAACATTAGAGCAGGGAGCAACTTTATAAGCCATTTAGTTTGATGTTCCCCGCATTGAGTTTCACATGAGGTTAATAGATCATTGAGCAATGAAGTATTCTGTGAAACACACACACACATCCAAACATATGACAGGTTAAAAGTTATCTATAGAAAGATTATCAGAATCTTTATGGTGAATCACTAATATAGTGTTAATCACTTTCTAACTTTGTATATAAAAATTTTTGGTCACAATATAGCTATTTTATTTAAGATATTTTATTCCATAGAATTATAATTGGAAAATGCTATTCTAGTCCAACCCTTTATAATTCAGGTGAGGAAACACCAGAGAAGGGAAGTATTTGCCCAAGATGACACACTTGGGATCAGAGTTCAGATTTGAGCCCAGATTATCCATCAAGTAGAAGCCCCATTGTTCCATCCAGCTTCTTTTCCCTTTAATTTGTTTTATTTGAACACGGGATTTGAAGGTCTTCATTTAAAGTACATATTTGTGACAGTGGCTGACACTTGTGCCCTGAAATCCATTCTCTCTTACTCACATGGTAGAGTAATTTTTATCTGGGCCCATAGCCACCTTGGTAAAGGCCACATTTCCCAGCCATCTTACTATCAGGCGTATCCTGTGACTAATGAGACTGGTTGTGACCAATCAGATGAGAATGAAAATAAACTGCCTGACATTGGAGTCACTTCCCTAAAGGGAAAAAGTATGTTTTCCCTTTTTCTGCTCCTTCTGAATGCTTCCTGAAATAAGGATCTATTGGTACAGGCTAAACTAAAATACGGGACATGTGTAGAGAATACAAAGGAATAAAACACAAAAAACCCGTGTCCCAACAGTTCATGTGTTTTGTATAATTCTGGCTGATTTTGAGCAAAATTGTATAAGAGTAAGAGAAATTCATGTTAAATCTAGCTAATGTCTATGCAGAGGTGAAATACAATGAAGAAAAAATTTGAAGGTTTCCATGCAAAATTTGCTGTTTCAGGTGGTCCCAAGGAAATCACCATATAGTTATGAGGCAATGGGTGGTTAGAATTCAGAGACCAGTAAATAAAATCAGGCACTCTTCAGGCTCAAGAACTCCCTTGTATCTATCGACGTGTTTTCATGATGATTACTGACATATGGAAAATACCAGAAGGAAAAAGTCCAGAAGATTCTGGTTATCGGTGTCCCCCTACAAAATTATCATATATTGAAGTCCTGAGCCTCGGTACCTCAGAGTGTGACCTTATTTGGAACTAAGGTCATTGGAGTGATAATTAATCTAAGGTCATGCCGAAGTTGGGTGAACCCTTAATCCGATACTATCCATGTCCTCATAGAAAGGGGAAATTTGGACATAGACATGCATTGGACTGGAGCAAAGTTGCCACAATCCAAGAGTCTAGAATAGATCCTTCCCTGGAGTCCTGAGCGAGCATGGTTCTTCAGACAACCTGATCTCTGACTTCTGACATCCAGATATGTGAAATAATAAATTTCTGAGCTTTTAAGCAAATTTGTGATATTGTGTTCTGGCAGCTCTAGAAAATGAATAGGCCAACTCAATTTTTTTTTAACATCTTTATTGGAGTATAATTGCTTTACAATATTGTGTTACTTTCTGCTGTATTACAAAATGAATCAGCTATATGTATACATATATCCCCATATCCCCTCCCTTTTGCATCTCCCTCCCACTCTCCCTATCCCACTCCTCTAGGTGGTCATAAAGCACCGAGCTGATCTCTCTGTGCTATGCAGCTGCTTCCCACTAGCTATCTATTTTACATTTGGTAGTGTATATACATCCACGCCACTCTCTCACTTTGTCCCAGCTTACCCTTCCCCCTCCCCATGTCAAGTCCATTCTCTACATCTGCATCTTTATTCCTGCCCTGCTCCAAGGTTCTTCATAACCATTTTTTTTTTTTAGATTCCATATATATGTGTTAGCATACGGTATTTGTTTTTCTCTTTCTGACTTAGTTCACTCTGCATGACAGACTCTAGGTCCATCCACCTCATTACAAATAACTCAATTTTGTTTCTTTTCATGGCTGAGTAATATTCCATTGTATATATGTGCCACATCTTCTTTATCCATTCATCTGTCAATGGACACTTAGGTTGCTTCCAATTCCTGGCTATTGTAAACAGAGCTGCAATGAACATTGTGGTACATGACTCTTTTTGATTTATCGTTTTCTCAGGGTATATGCCTAATAGTGGGATTTCTGGGTCATATGGTAGTTCTATTTCTAGTTTTTTAAGGAACTTCCATACTGTTCTACATAGTTGCTGTATCAATTCACATTCCCACCAATAGTGCAAGAGGATTCCCTTTTCTCCAACCCTCTCCAGCATTTATTGTTTGTAGATTTTTTGATGATGGCCATTCTGACTGCTGTGAGGTGATACCTCACTGTAGTTTTGATTTGCATTTCTCTAATGATTAGTGATGTTGAGCATCCTTTCATGTGTTTGTTGGCAATCTGTATATCTTCTCTGGAGAAATGTCCATTTAGGTCTTCTGCCTATTTTTGGATTAGGTTGTTTTTTTTTTTTGATATTGAGCTGCATGAGCTGCTTGTAAATTTGGGGCATTAACCCTTTGTCAGTTGCTTCGTTTGAAAATATTTTCTACCATTCTGAGGGTTATCTTTTGGTCTTGTTTATGGTTTCCTTTGCTGTGCAACAGCTTTTAAGTTTCATTAGGTTCCACTTGTTTATTTTTGTTTTTATTTCCAATTCTCTAGGAGGTGGGTCAAAAAGGATCTTGCTGTGATTTATGTCATAGAGTGTTCTGCCTATGTTTTCCTCTAAAAGTTTGATAATGTCTGGCCTTACATTTAGGTCTTTAATCCATTTTGAGTTTATTTTTGTGTATGGTGTTAGGGAGTGTTCTAACATCATTCTTTTACATGTAGCTGTCCAATTTTCCCAGCACCACTTATTGAAGAGGCTGTCTTTTCTCCATTGTATATTCTTGCCTCCTTTATAAAAATTAAAGTCACCATATGTGCATGGGTTTATCTCTGGGCTTTCTATCCTGTTCCATGGATCTATATTTCTGTTTTTGTGTTAGAACCATACTGTCTTGATTACTGTAGCTTTGAAGTATAGTCTGAAGTCCAGAAGCCTGATTCCTCCAGCTCCGTTTTTCTTTCTCAAGATTGCTTTGGCTATTTGGGGTCTTTTGTGTTTCCATACAACTTGTGAAATTTTTTGTTCTAGTTCTGTGAAAAATGCCATTGTTAGTTTGATAATGATTGCATTGAATCTGTAGATTGCTTCAGGTAGTATAGTCATTTTCACAATGTTAATTCTTCCAGTCCAAGAATATGGTATATCTCTCCATCTGTTTGTTTCATCTTTAATTTCTTTCATCAGTGTCTTATAGATTTCTGCATACAGGTCTTTTTTCTCCTTAGGTAGGTTTATTCGTAGGTATTTTATTCTTTTTCTTGAAGTGGTAAATGGGAGTATTTCCTTAATTTCTCTTTCAGATTTTTCATCATTAGTGTATAGGAATGCAAGAGATTTCTGTGCATTAATTTTGTATCGTGCTACTTTACCAAATTCATTGATTAGCTCTAGTAGTTTTCTGGTAGCATGTTCAGGATTCTGTATGTATAGTATCATGTCATCTACAAACAATGACTGCTTTACTTCTTTTCCAACTTGGATTCCTTTTATTTCTTTTTCTTCTCTGATTGCTGTGACTAAAACTTCCAAAACTATGTTGAATAATAGTGGTGAGAGTGGACAAGCTTGTCTTGTTCCTGATCTTAAAGGAAATAATTTCGGTTTTTCACCTTTGAGAATGATCTTGGCTGTGGGTTTGTCATATATGGTCTTTATTATGTTTAAGTAAGTTCCCTCTACGCCTATGTTCTGGAGTGTCATAAGTGGGTGTTGAGTTTTGTTGAAAGCTTTTTCTGCATCTATTGATATGATCATATGGGTTTTCTCCTTCAGTTTTTTAATATGGTTTATCACATTGATTGATCTGTGTATATTGAAGAATGTTTGCATTCCTGGGATAAACCCCACTTGATCATGTCGTATGATCCTTTTAATGTACTATTGGATTCTGTTTGCTAGTATTTTGATGAGGGTTTTTGCATCTATGTACATCAGTGATATTGGCCTGTAGTTTTCTTTCTTTGTGACATCTTTGTCTGGTTTTGGTATCAGGGTGATGGTGGCCTCATAGAATGAGTTTGGGAGTGTTCCTCCCTCTGTTATATTTTGGAAGAGTTTGAGAATGATAGGTATTAGCTCTTCTCTAAATGTTTGATAGAATTCACCTGTGAAGCCCTGTGGTCCTGGGCTTTTGTTTCTTGGTAGATTTTTAATCGCATTCTCAATTTCAGTGCTTCTGACTGGTCTGTTTATATTTTCTATTTCTTCCTGGTTCAGTCACAGAAGGTTGTGAATTTCTAAAAAATTGCCCATTTCTTCCAGGCTGTCGATTTTATTGGCATGTAGTTGCTTGTAGGAATCTCTCATGATCCTTTGTATTTCTGCAGTGTCAGTTGTTACTTCTCCTTTTTCATTTCTAATTCTATTGATTTGAATCTTCTCGCTTTTTTTCTTGATGAGTCAGTCTAATGGTTTATCAATTTTGTTTATCTTCTCAAAGAACCAGCTTTTAGTTTTATTGATCTTTGCTATTGTTTCCTTCATTTCTTTTTACATTTATTTCTGATCTGATCTTTATGATTTCTTTGCTTCTGCTAACTTTGGGGGTTTTTTTGTTCTTCTTTCTCTAATTGCTTTAGGTGTAAGGTTAGGTTGTTTTTTTTTTGAGATGTTTGTTTCTTGAGGTAGGATTGTATTGCTATTAACTGCTTTTGCTGCATCCCATAGGTTTTGGGCCATCGTGTTTTCATTGTCATTTGTTTCTAGGTAATTTTTGATTCCTTCAGTGATCTCTTGTTTATTTAATAGTGTATTGTTTAGACTCTATGTGTTTGTATTCTTACAGTTTTCTTTTTTCCTGTAATTGATATCTAGTCTCATAGCATTGTGGTCGGAACAGTTACTTGATATGATTTCAGTTTTCTTAAATTTGACAATGCTTGATTTGTGACCCAAGATATGATCTATCCTGGAGAATGTTCCATGAACACTGGAGAAGAAAAAGTATTCTGTTGTTTTTGGATGGAATGTCCTATAAATATAAATTAAGTTCTTCTAGTTCAATATATCACTTAAAGCTTGTGTTTATTTATTTATTTTAATTTTGGATGATCTGTCCATTGGTGAAAGTGGAGTGTTAAAGTCTCCTGCTATGATTGTGTTACTGTCAATTTCCCGTTTTATGGCTGTTAGCATTTGCCTTATGTATTGAGGTACTCCTATGTTGCATAAATATTTACAATTGTTATATCTTCTTCTTGGATCGATCCCTTGGTCATATGTAGTGTCCTTTGTCTCTTGTAACAGTCTTTATTTTAAAGTCTGTTTTGTCTGATATGAGAGTTGCTACTCCAGCTTTCTTTTGATTTCCATTTGCAATGAATGTCTTTTCTATCTCCTAACTTTCAGTCTGTGTATATACCTAGGTCTGAAGTGGGTCTCTTGTAGACAGCATATATACAGGTCTTGTTTTTGTATCCATTCAGCCAGTCTATTTCTTTTGGTTGGAGCATTAAATCCATTTACTTTTAAGGTAGTTATCAATATGTATGTTCCCATTACGATTTTCTTGATTGTTTTGGGTTTCTTATTGTAGGTCTTTTCCTTCTCTTGTGTTTCCTGCCTAGAGAAGTTCCTTTAGCATTTGTTGTAAAGCTGGTTTGGTGGTGCTGAATTCCCTTAGCTCTTGCTTCTCTGTAAAGGTTTTAATTTCTCTGTCGAATCTGAATGAGATCCTTGCTGGGTAGAGTAATCTTTGTTGTAGGTTTTTCCCTTTCATCACTTTAAACACGTCCTGCCACTCCCTTCTGGCTTGCAGAGTTTCTGCTGAAAGATCAGCTGTTAACTTTATGGGGATTCCCTTGTATGTTATTTGTTGTTTTTCCCTTGCTGCTTTTAATATTTGTTCTTTGTATTTAATTTTTGATAGTTTGATTAATATGTGTCTTGGCATGTTTCTCCTTGGATTTATCCTATATGAGACTCTCTGCACTTCCTGGACTTGATTGACTTTTTCCTTTCCCATATTAGGGAATTTTCAACTAAAATCTCTTCAAATGTTTTCTCAGTCCCTTTCTTTTTCTCTTTTTCTTCTGGGACCCCTATAATTCGAATGTTGGTACATTTAATGTTGTCTCAGAGGTCTCTGAGACTGTCCTCAATTCTTTTCATTCTTTTTTCTTTATTCTGCTTTGTGATAGTTATTTCCACTATTTTATCTTCCAGGTCACTTATTCGTAGTTCTGCCACAGTTATTCTGTTATTGATTCCTTCTAGAGAATTTTTAATTTCATTATTGTGTTGTTGATCATTGGTTGTTTGCTCTTTAGTTCTTCTAGGTCCTTGTTAAATGTTTCTTGTATTTTCTCCATTCTATTTCCAAGATTTTGGATCATCTTTATTATCATTACTCTGAATTCTTTTTGAGGTAGACTGCCTAGTTCCTCTTCATTTGTTTGGTCTGGTGCATTTTTACCTTGCTCTTTCATTGGCTGTGTGTTTTTCTGTCTTCTCATTTTGCTTAAATTACTGTGTTTGGGGTCTCCTTTTTGCTGCAGGTTTGTATTTCTCATTGCTTTTAGTGTCTGTGTCCAGTGGCTAAGTTTGGTTCAGTGGGCTGTGTAGGCTTCCTGGTGGAGGGGACTGGTGCCCGTGTTCTGGTGGATGAGGCTGGACCTTGTCTTTCTGGTGGGCAGGACCACATCCAGTGGTGTGTTTTTGGGTGTCTGTGACCTTATTATGATTTTAGGCAGTCTCTCTGCTAATGGGTGGGATTGTGTTCCTGTCTTGCTAGTTGTTTGGCATAGGGTGTCCAGTACTGTAGCTTTCTGGTTGTTGAGTGTAGCTGGGTCTTAGCATTGAGATGGAGATCTCTGGGAGAGCTTTTGCTGTTTGATATTACATGGAGCCAGTTGGTCTCTGGTGGACCAATGTGCTGAACTCAGCTCTCCCACCTCAGAGGCACAGGTCTTACACACAGCTGGAGCACCAAGAGCGTGTCAGCCACACGGCTGCTAGTGTTGGAGGGTCTCCTGTAGTGGTGGGGGGTGGCTGTAGCTCACTGCAAGGACAAGGACACTGGCAGCAGAAATTCTGGGAAGTACTCCTTGGCATGAGCCTTCCTGCAGTCCACCATTAGACCCACCACAGGGCCTGTAGCCCCCTACTCAATTTTTGAGAAAATAATATTTCAAAAAAAAAAAAAAGGCTTACCCAACTTTCACAAATCTGAGAATATTTGATGTTGCACTTCTGAGCTGCTGGTGATGTTGATGCACCAGTCTGCAGGGAACACTGTGCAGCCCCTCAGATGAGCAGAATTTCCAATGAGGTGGTGATGAAAGAGGAGAAGCTCCCTGAGGGGTAAGCTGGGGCAACAGAGAATGATGGATACAGGAGTTCCTTCCAGGGAAGCATTGGCACCTGTCAGATGGGTTTACTAGTGCTTCCTTCACTATCAAGTCAGAGAATCACTTTCAAGATGTTCCAACTTAATCTGATTATTGTTAAGGAAAATGACTGCTCTGTGGATTTCTCATTTTTTTCTTTTCTAAATGGCATTTTATATTGTGGCTCTCCTTTTTATAACAGATAATGGAATACTGGGTATAAATGGTAGATAACTTATAGTTTAGTTCACAGCTGGGTGAACTGTTCAAAGCCACGTTCAAACTTGATGTAGGGGATGGTCCATCACCAAGATCCTGGAATTCAATCTAGATGATGTAATGGAGTAGCTGGGTGTTCTTTAGAGAGAGCATGAGTGTGTCCTACGTGGAAGAGGGTGAGCATAGTTATTGGGTGGATGAAGGTGTGGACTGTTGTAGACCCTCCTGGTTGTCCCTTAGAATCCTCAATAACAGATGCCAGTGGGGCACAGGCAGAAGAAACATATGCAAGGTTAAGATCATGCCCTCAACATCCCCTTGTACCAGCCCCTTCACTGCAGTATGGACATGCTGAGAGATGCTAGAGCTGTCAGTCATCTTGGACCATAAGGTAGAAATCAAGTGTTGCAGCTGGCAGATCAACACAAAGTGAAAGGAAGTCCAGATAGAAGGATCCTATTCTAAAGCAATTTCCAGAGGAAGGAAGATGAGTTCAGGTGTCTCAGGGAGGTTAAATAAATTGTCCACACCAATCAGGTTAAGTAAATTGTCCACTAGTTCTTTCTCTTATTGATTCTCTTTCTGCTATACAAAGCAGCTACCTCAGAATAAAAGTAAAAAAGAACACCATAATAAAACTAAATTTAAATGTTTATACTACCTTTTAAGAACAATGGTCTTCTAAAAAAATATAAGAAGTTATATAACCGACCAATGGTACATATCCAAGGAATTTATACACATCGATATGGAAAGTACTAGTTTTCTATTAGGTAAGTGAATATAGAAATGCTTGAATAAGTAATTAACCAAAGGAGAAATAAAAATAAACAATAAACACATGAACTATATAAAAATCTATAAACACAAAAAGAAACATTAATTTCATTGCTATTTATATTGGCAAATAAATCCAAAATCATCTAAATGTCACAAAAGTGATGTAATGGTTAAGTCATTTGTGATTCATAGATGAATGCAACAGCATTTACCCATTAAAAATATGGTCATAAAGACAAAGTAATAATACAGAGATTTGATTATGTTATAGTTTTAAGCGAAGACACTGAAAAATAATGTGTTATGTATGATGTTAAGTCTTTGAAAACGTTGTGGAATAAAAGACCCAAAGGGAAATTCTCCAAGTATTTTATGTCTCCTGACCGTGTTCTTAGAATGGGTTTTTATTTGCCCATGTCTGTGTTTTTTCTCATTTGCTGTAATAGCACTTGATCAATTCACAGTCAGAAAAACAATGTTTAAACTCACCAATGCTTCCAAATTCAGAGCAAAGAGAATGTCACCCTGACATGAAGAGCTTTCACAGTGTGTCCCCCACATGTTTCTCCTAGACTTGTAGCAATCTCTTCCAGAACTTTCCCTCCCCTGGCAATTACAGGATATTGGATCCTCCCTCAGTCTGAACTGTCCATATGCTCTTTCTTACATCACCCATCTTCCCTCCTCCTCTGCTGAGCAAACTCCTTACAGACTAAATGTTGCCTGGAAAGAAGAGGTAACGTGAACTATGAGAGGCTTGTGCTCTGGTTTACCCAGCAGCACTCATGGCCTGAACCAGGGACCATGTCTGCAGATGCAGGCTCCTCAACATAGCAAGTAAGGAAACAGAAATGACAGATTAATTTGTCTCTTAAATCTAATAATAATGATGGTGAGGATGATGTTAGAGCTTGTGTTTTTCATAGTATTTAAATCTTAATTTTCAATACATTTTATTTCGATTGTATTTTACCAATAATATCTGTCCACACAGATTGGAAATTAAAAAAAAAAAAAAAAAAGTAACAAAAGACTGAAGCAAACCCAGATCTTGTTCCTCACCACAGATACTTTGAGAAGCAGAGTGTTGCGGACCAAATCTCTGCAGCACATGAGGGGCAAAGCCTTCTGATTAGATGGCCCTGAGCCCAGAGGAAGCTGCAAGGAAAGCCTGGGCAGGAAGGACTGGAGGAGACTGGATGAAGATGGCTTTCTCAGGATTGCCTGCTGGGGAAGGGAGCTGGGAATGGCGATTCCTGTTGAGAAAAGTCCATCCAGAATAAAAATCCACCAGCAACCAAGGGGATCTTTGTTTCCCTGGCTCTTCCAACCCTGTCTTTCTAAAAGCTCTCTTTTGCCCTGTTGTAGGAGTGAAGTGAGTGCCCAGATGTGCGGGGAGATCGGGTTACCCTCCCAGCCCCCAGCACACACCCTCTCCCCTGGAAAAGTGATACTGGGTGCAGTTTGGAGGAAAATGCATGAACGATTTCACGTTTATGTCGCCAGGGCACTGGCAGACTAGGTGCTTCCTATTTGTTTGTTAAAAAGAATCTTATGTTTTTATAAAAACAGAACCAAAAAAATCCCCTCAGGGCAACGTCCTTGTTTTCCTTGTGCTGCATTGTGGCTCGGCTAAAACAGAGGTAGGATTATGTTGTCAAATTAAACTAGGAAAGTTTGTAAAATTTGATCTTGATGAATAATAGCAGAGAGTTATTCATTTCAATAGAAGTCACCCCAGCCCCTGAGATTGGAGTGATCCCCCTACTTTGTTATGGGATTAGATGTGGAATCATGGTTTTGTTTCTCTGAGAGTCCTGAAGTATCATGGTTCTCATTTTTATTACCTGCTCTTATCAGCTAAGAAGTATTATAATGCTTTCTACATTTTTCCATCATGCTGTCACTTTATTTCAGTGAATTCTGAATATCCCTGAAACTGTCTGGCAAAGGGAATATACTTCAGATTACACACACAAGTTGGGCCCCAGTGTCTCTGACCCCCAGAAATACAAAGAAAAGTGTGCTAACAAAGAGTGCCTTATAGCTGGTTTGTCCCTCTCGCCAGAGGATGAAGTTAATGAGCCCAAGGTCAGGAGATCAATCACCATATGAGCCACTTAAGCAGAGGCTGGAGCAGAGCTCTGTCCGCCAGCCAAAGCTGCACCCTGTCATAGCCATCCTGTAAATGTCAGCCACCAGCCACAAATGGAACTAGAAAAGGAAAAAGCAGGGGTAGTTCTAAACAGTTTCTAACCAACAACTGCAAAATAATCATAAAATAAAACCGTCGTCATCATACTTGCTGTGATAAGATGTCTCTGTTTTTAAAATATTTGTGTACACATTTCTTCATTCTCCTTTAAATATTATTTAACACATCAGCCCTTTAAGGAGGTAAGTTAGGTGGTGTTGTTTCATTTTAGAGATGAAAAAACAGACAAAAATGTTATTCAAGTGTTAGACCCAGGACCTCAGTAAATATTATCCAAAAATGAATATTTTAGCAACAAAGAAAAGGTACATAAAAGGTGAAACTTCCTTTTTGGTACAGTTTTATTGCAAGGACGGTGTATATTATCACAGAAGGTAAGAGCAAAATAAGTTTGGGGAAGGTCCTTCGGGCTGCCTGGAGACTGTCCTAGTCATTTGGGTGGGCAGGCTGTGGATGTGGGCTTGGAGGGAATGTGAACTTGCTGCTTTAGTACAGATAGATAAGGGCACACGGCAACTCTGCCCTGGGTATCACCTCAGGGCCTGATATTTTATGAGGGGGTCTGGAGAAGTTGCTCACACTAGCCACTTGTCCCTGAGAAGTAGCTAGAGTCCTATTTCCAATGTCCTAATAGGAACAACAGGCCTGACGTGGACAAAGAGTCAATATTAGGAGAACATGATCCCAGGCTGGGATTCTCTGGAGGCCAACTCAGAGTTTGGAGGACAAGGTATTCATCAGGGATTAGTGCCTTGCAAAGAAGAGGCAGGGGCATACACCCTGGCCAAGGAAGAGCATTATCCCAGGAAGGCACGTGGCATCAGCAGCCCTGCAGGGTGTTCTGGACAATGTGACCCCCGTTGTGCTGACAGGACTGGGCCTTTACGGGTGACCACCAGCCGGGTTGCCCTGGGAAGGACCAGGTGAGGAAGCCATCCTCAGCTCTGTGCTGAGGCTCTGTGCTGACCACAGTCACCACAACGGCAGCAGGATGGGGTATAAGTCAACGGGTCTAGAAGTCTAACGGGACCCATCCCTGGACCCGGTGGGCTGGCACCCAGTGTGCACACAGAAGAGACAACTCATTCAAGCTCATGTAGGGTTGGCACAGGAATTTGAAAGTAAATCCACTGAGCAAGGTAAAATCTAGACACAGAAACCCAAAGAAGAAAAAAATAAAAAAAGCTAGATTTAATGGCCCCAGACAAAAGGCCAGATAGCAAAGCCTGAAGCTAAGCTGTGGACCAAGGCAGCAGGATAGAGCCTCCACATAAACACTCAGGGCTTATCCTCAATACAAACACACCAGGATGGTTGTGAAAATAAGCCTAATTTCTAAGCCCGATGGCCATAGGGGCTAAAACTCCTAATCTACTGCCCTGAGACTGGCTAAATAATAGAGGTGGTCAAACTTCATCAAGGAAGACCCAGGTGATGGAACCTAGGAAACAACAGCCGAAAGTGGTATCTGCTGTTTTCTTAAGGCCCTGGTGGAAGAGCCTTTATCAGAGTCTTCTTTATAAGCCCAAAGTCTCCTGACCTCCCCATACACATTAATGATATTTCCTTTCTTCCAAGGAATTAACAAGTGAGGATTATTCTACTAAACTAAAGTGAATGGCAGTAGGATCCTGTGTACATTTACCGGAAGGTTCTTTTCACAGATGCACCAAGTAGAGTATCTACCACTGGTCAAGGTTCTGTGAGAAACGCCTGCCGTACATGTGACAGCTTGCGATTTACTCTCAATTGTCATGAAACAGAGAAGAATCATGGTAGGTGACAAAATGAGGCCATCAGACTGGATTCACCCCCGTCTAATTGGACCTCATCACAGCCCATCATTTTGGTCCTCAAAGAAATCAAAAATGGGTTGGAAACGTCCCCGTCCTCTTCATGAAAATCATTCAGTGCTGAGAAAAGTCCTGTGCTCACTATTCCTCCCCCAACTAAGAAGTGGAGCGTGCAGATTGTCTAGATTTTGAGAGAATTCGTCTTACTCCCAGGAGGGCCGAAGTCACACAATCTGGAAGCTGAAATCCATGTGAGGAAAACCAAACACGGCTCTATGTGGTTTCCAGCAAAGGATCTGCGGTCAGTGAAATAGCCCCTTGACAGGTCTCTAGTCTCCTCGAATCCTAGAATTTCAGCTCTTTGCCAAGTAAAAACAATAAACTTTAGCCTCAGTCTCTGCTAAATGGTCATCCTTGTATTTGTAATCATCTAGGAAACTTAGAGTACATACAAGGAGAAAGCACGCTCCCGCAGAGCACCAGTGGGTCAGATACCCTTCACAATGCATCAATTCATTTGAGGTGACCTTGAAAAAGGATTGAACTCCAGTTGCTCTAATTCTCTATCGATCAAAGAAGCTTTTCATTCTTGCCTGCGTTTTTAAGCAGTATTTGTCTACTGAGAGTGCATATCCTCAAAGCTTGACATAAACATGCTGCTCATTTACATTATTCATATTTAGCTAACACAGGCAGAATGCCTTCTAAGGGCGAGGTACCAAGATAGTTGCTTTTACACTCACTAACACCAGGACCCACCTTTTGATACCCCAAAGCCTTCGGGGCTCTGCACCAAAGAAAAGATGATGAGGACTAGTGTGCCTCAAAATCTGAGTGGATTGGGACACATGCTGATTCACACAAGTGATCACACAGGTACATTCAGGTCCAAGTTTGTACAAGCCCCCAAATGCCTTCTCCCCTTGCAGTATTTCACAGCTTCTCCCTTGGGTAGTCCTATCCCTTTGCCATAACAACTCCCACCACATGCAGTTGCCATGGCAAGCAGAGGAGGCATTATTAAGAAAGATAAGAGCTGAGACCTTAACTTCTAATTCAACCTTGGTAGTTTATTTTTTCTCTTGAGTTCTTCGTATTTTATGACCGACTTCATTTGTCTATGAACTCCAAATGGTTTCCAGATGGATCTGGACTTTTTCAGATGTGTAGGCAGCAAAAGTCCTCCTCATCTTCCCTCTTATTCAGCAGCAATAGATAAAAGTACCAACACCATAGAGCCCATGGGCCAATTATGACAGCGTGATGCAAAATTAGTCTAAGACAAAAGAGCAACATATTTAGCACTGCTGACCTTATAAAAGGTTGTAAACGTGTTTAATAATGGAGAAACAAGTAAGAAAATCACAAATGTTAGTCAATGAAGCCTTGACTCCAGGTTTAAGTAGGGAATTCCAAATAGCTCTCTCAATTCCAATCAAAAGCACTTTGTGCATTTGAATATGTCAGCTTCTTTAATAGGATAAAATAGCAACCGTGTAACAAGGCTGGTACTGTCACATCCACGTTACAGGTAAGAGAGCTGCAATTCAGAGTCATCAAATTACTTGCTCAGGACTGTTCCAGGTGACAAACAATAGACACAGATTTCTAGACTTTGATTCTGCCACACTTCAAGGCATTTCCCACTGCTTCATCAATACTCTTCTTCATAGATGAATGCTTTGCATTTGCTGTAAGGTGGTCTTTTGCAAGTTTAAATAGCATGAGCAAGACTTACTGTTGCGAAGCCACCCCTGGGGGTGGCCCTGCCATGCAGAGCTGTGATATCATACCCCTAATCCAAGCTTCTCTAAGTGCCACCAGAAAGGATCCTGAGCCTTGCACATTTTACTCCAAGTGAAAAGTGGTTCTTACACTTGCTGCACATTGGAAACACCTGCTAGGGTCTAAAAAGAGTGACTTCTTGATCCCAACCTCTTAAATTCACTTTTAATTGGTACAGAGTGTGGGTTGGGCACCAGGCTTTTAAAAGCTCCCCAGATATTTCTTGTATGAAACAAAGTTACAGAACCACAGCTCTGAAAGTTTCAAGGCAGGTTAGATTCTATAATGGTTTTCTCTAAACCCTGTAGTGCATGAGAAACACCTGGATATCCTGGTAAAATGCACATTCCCAGGTCCATTCTGTGATACTGATTCAGTGAGTCTGGGATGGAAAGCCAATGGTTCTGATGCAGCTAGTTGATAGCTGGTGATGTTTGGCTCCTAAAATGTGGACAGATTAGACACATGGCTTATCTCAGGCTCTTGGAATCAACTGACCCCTCTTAACTATCACGACTTCCACGTAGGTTTATTTCTGAAACTCAGTAACAATTACACATACCTTCCTCATCACAGTTTGGCTGATCTCTTAGAGAGAAGAACACACTGGTCTCCACCAGCCTATCTGAAGAGGACCATCCTATGTTGGCAGCTGTCAGGCAGTGATGCCTGGTTCATCCAACCCTGGAGATCTGCACTAAATCCACATCACTGCTTAGAAATTGCTTTCTCTCCGAAATACCTGTTAATTTCATTTTTTTCCCTCGATCGCTTCTTTAGTCTCATTATTTTGACAGGAGGACTTGAGATATCAGGTTGATGCAAAAATTTTGACAAAGCTCCTTATCTGCTTCCAGAATCTTCCAAAACAAGAATCAGTGACTGGCTTGCTAATAAAATGTCATTGGAAAGCTCTATCATCAGCTTCCGCTCCATTTGCATCATTTGCCTTTAATTTTTGGAACCACCTGTGCTCTCCCCTTTCCTCGCATGCCCCTCCCTTAGGAGCCTGAGGCTAAATTAGCTTACTTCCCTCATCAAATCAAAACCTATTCTACAGAAAGGGCGTAAAACTCATTGGCTCCTTGATATGAGATCTTGAGAATAACTTAAAATGCTACCTCTCTGGGCTTCCCTGGCGGTGCAGTGGTTGAGAGTCCGCCTACCGATGCAGGGGACGCGGGTTCGTGCCCCGGTCCGGGAAGATCCCACATGCCGCGGAGCGGCTGGGCCCGTGAGCCATGGCCGCTGAGCCTGCGCGTCCGGAGCCTGTGCTCCGCAACGGGAGAGGCCACGACAGTGAGAGGCCTGCGTACCACAACAACAACAACAAAAATTGCTACCTCTCTTAGTGAAGTTCATATTTATGCCTGACTACAAAAAGGTGTGTAAGAAAGTAGAACCCAAATTGAATGTTTATTGGACACTACCATGTACTCTGTGAGGAGCAGGGAGAAGAGTGTGACAAAGCCCTGATTTTAAAAAGCTTGCAACTCTGCGGGAGATACATATTAAGCCAAGGCATGTCCTGTGGTGAACTTGAACAGCAAAAGCTTTAAGAGACATTGGTTTTGTCAGCCACGCCCCTTGTTTGCTTTCCCCTTTGGGAACTGTTGGGTCCACACTGCCTCTGATCCTTTCCCCCAGATGAACAAGTTTCTTTCTTTCCATCTAGCACTCAGCAGTGGATAAATCAAACTATGGTTGCCTAAATGCTGCTTAGGGTCTTGGGCCTGTTCTCATTTTGACTTTGCCCCACTTACCCAGATTTTTGGATTCTATTCTCCCACCCAAACTCACCCCTTGATCCTGTGGACTTGATGTCAGCATCTGGTACCGCCTGCTCTTTGCCCCTTGACTCCAATTAATCCCTCATGGATTCTGCTGGGAATCCTCCTGTCCCTCCTCCCCTTCCGTCCTCCCCAGCGCTTCCTTCAAGATCTGGTCCCACAGCTTCCTGCAATGGTCAGATCTGACCAGTTCCTATCTGGGGGATTGCTTGAAGGGGCTAGATTGACACTCATTACAGAGACTATAGGTATTCCTCCTTCTAAACTCAACTTGTAAGAGAGGATTATACTGAATGTCCTGAAGGAGGCCATTCAGATCAGGAGGACCTGGGTTCTAAGGCAGATCTAGCGGCCAACAAAGGAACTTATTTCCGATTCAAGTGACACCTGCCAAAAATACACCACAGATTTTCCTTGAAACTCTAGGTGCATTGTCACCTTAATGCTTTCTTTTGGATTCAGGACATTGAGGCTGTATTAGTATATCCTATAGCTTAGGAACATAATGACAATTGTAAAGTATTGATAAATTATAGCTAAAATCAAAATATTTTCTGAGCTATGAAAGTTGCTATGAGCTGAATTGTGCCCCCCCCCCAAAATCATATGTTATAGTCCTCATCTCAATATGATGGTGTTTGGAGAAGGAGACTTTGGGAAATAATTAAGTTCAAATGAAATCATGAGATTGGGGCCTTCATGATGGGATTGGTGTTCTTGTAAAAAGAGACACCAGAGAGCTTGCTCTCTTTATCACCTCCTTCATCTCCATCTGTGTGTGTGTGTGTGTGTGTGTGTGTGTGCATGCGCACACAAACACGGAGGAAAGTCCATGTGAGGACAAAGCGAGAAGGTGGCTGTCTATAAGCCAGAAAGAGAGCCCTCATTGGGAACTGAATTGGCTAGCACTTTGATTTTGGACTTCCCAGCTTCCAGAACTGTGAGAAATCAATTTCTACTGTGTCAGCCACCCAGCCAATGGTATTTTGTTACTGTAACCTGAGCTAACTAGCATAAAAGGTGAGACGAGCCCTGTCTTTTATAACAGGTCTGACCCAATTTTCAGTATTCCCACTTACTGGAATTATGTAAAAATAGAAACTTTGGTTGTTCTTTTGCTTTAGAATATTTCTTATTTGGGCACCAATGGACTCTGCTCAGTCATAGCTTACTGCATTTATTCATCACCTGTCCTTAAAGAAAAAAAATTAAGTTAACTGAATGGTGAGATGGATTAAATTACTCTCTAGGGCTGTGGAGGGTGTTTCATGCTCCCTAGATGGTATATAAATGCCTGAACATTTGTATACAAATTGAGGAAACATGCAAATCAGTAATCTGAGACTAAAAAGATACAGAAATGATCTTGCAAATTGCATTTAAGAAAAAAAAAAGGCAGTATCCAGTTGATAGACACAAAAGAACTTTGATGAAAGCAGCTGTTAAATTGTTAATTTAACATAAAGATGGAGCTGATGATTCAAAAATGATCAACTAGGTTGAAGATATTCTGTACTCTGAATAGCATAGACTGTGCAGCATTCAGCCTTATCCACTGCTATAATTGGGGGTTGCATTCTATCTGCATTAGGAGAACTGTTAATAAATCACAGAAGCAAGAAATGAGGAATTGAAAATCTCCAGGTGTTTGATAATGCCCCAAATATCCTCCCCACATGTTCCACAGAAGTCATGTGAGTTCATAAAATGACGTGGTGATCACTCACTCTGGATACTGCCTCACTTCTACAGGATAAATTAAAATACAGGTTAGGATCATTGCAATGATTCCTCTTGCCTAACCCTCAGGACTTTCTTAAATCCTTTGCATACATTAGGTATATTGGCCCCTTGGTCATTCCTTCTCTGACACTTCTTTTTCATTATGAAATACAAACACACACACACACACACACACACACACACACACTTGCACAGAGAAGATCTGAGCTGTGACTAGAATGGTGAAGGAACTAGTTATGAGAGATGTGCTTGTGTGATCTCCATGCTTTATGGAGAAGCTATTATTCAAAGGACTATGCCTAGTGTGATGACTGAGAAAGGATGAGCTGAAGGCTGTGATTAGAATGTAAACTCAAGCCTTGGCACCTACTAGTAACTGAGTAATTGAGCATCAGAAGTGAAACAGCTCGTCAGAACCAATCTTACAAAGCACGTATAGTTTTCTGTGAGATAATATGCGGAACAGGGAACCTGAAGACATTTAAGATTCAGGTCTTGAGCTCTTGGGGTCTTTGCCATGGTATATGTTGCCTTTCAATAATCCTAGGAACAAAACATTAAAAGGGCAGAGATGAACTGGTCATCACACACAGGTCACCTGACCATTAGGACCATGCCCTTTATTCTTATCCAACATGATGTTGATAGTGAAATCTTCCTTTTCTTTTTCCAATCAACTTCTAAATAGAGGTAATCTAACCCTGATTTGTAAGTGTGTTTTCCAATGGGTTTTATAAAATACTCTGCAAATGATCAGGAAATGGAAAAACCCCTGATACTTCTCAAAAACTGTGAAGATACATAAATCAACCCTCTTGACAAGATGGTCTGTATGCAATGCTTTCTGCCCAAGAAGGAGCATCATGCGACACTAACACAGGGCTCTTCCTGCCTTTGAACAGACAGGGCAACTGCCAAGTGTTTTGTTTTGAGAAAAGACCAGAGTCCCACCCGTCCACAGCTATTCCCACCAAGATGTAGATCTCGGTTTAGATTCTTCCTCTTAAAAAATTCTAAAAGTTACAATAGATCCAGGAAGGAAGGAGGTTGTTACCAGAAGACCCTCTACATTAAGTAGAGATGAAAGGAGGGGCCCGTCCCTCTTCATGTGGCACAGTTTTGGGGCAGAGCACACGCACACACCTCTGTACACATTCCCAAATATATCTGACTCAACTAGCCATTTTCCTGGTGTCACGATGTTTATGCAACAACAGATGAAAGGCAAACATATTTTGACTCTAAGAGCATCTTATCAGGCAGAGATATGATTGTGAAGAAGTTGTTGGGGGTCCAGGATTCAGAGGCAAACTGCTAGCTTTATCTTCCTAAATTTCATTACCCTCATTTACTCATTTTATAATCAGGACAATAATAGCTTTTGCATTATGAGGATTGCACATTAAAGTACCTGTTGCAAAATAAGTATCCCCACAAAAGTTATTAACTGTTTCTATCTATCTCTCTATCTATCATCTTCTATCAACTTATATTAGAGCAAAAATGTAGAATCCCCTCAAAAATTACAAGAATAAGATGATAGTGACTAAGCTAAGAGAAGCTTGGATTTCTATTAAAAAGAAAATAATTCTTATTTAACTCGAATAGGTGATTTTAAAAGTAGCCAAGTATGTGTGGATAGTATTACTAGCATTTGGTAGAAAAATTATATTAGAGCAATAGCAATGATAGTTCTATTTACTTTAGCTAAACAAATCATCTCAGAGGACTACATCCAATTTTGATTTCTACTTATTAATATATATTTAACAGAGAGGTACAAGAGCATACTCAAAGAAGAGCAGCCAGGATAATCAAATTTCAAATCAAGATATGAAGAAACAGGTGCTGAGGATAAGGGTATAAAAAATATTCAGATGCATAATATAATTACCTTCAAGAATTTGTTAGACTGACATGGGAGAATGGTTAGACATACTTCAAATAGTTTTATATAGTAAGTGATCTGGAGGAAGATAAAAGAAACAAAAATGACCTCAAAATAGGGAGAGCATTTCTAATAGTTGGAAATATTTACATAATGCAGGACTCCTTGTAAGATATAAAAACTGTTCAGCGTCATTCTATTCAACAAAAATTGTCAGATGCATATTCTTCACAAGGCACCCATTTGCTACTGTAAGGATTCAAGAAATCTACAAGGTATTGTTCCTGCCCTTGGGAAGTTTGTAGTCTTGCAGCCAAAACAAGTACTGAATAATTATATGATTCAGCGGAACATGTTGCATGATGAAAGCAAGGTAGGAAGACAGTGTTAAAGGAGAGAAAGGGAAAATGTTTCTTCTGTATTCATTAAAATGGTAGGTTTCTCTCCCTGTTCCCCAAAAGAAAAGTCTCTGAAGTTTAGGTGATGAAAAAAATGTTTTATTTGGGATAGAAAAAGATAAATGCTGAAGTCAGATGTAAGAATAAGACTTGACAATTAACAAGGAGAGAAGAAAGATAAGTATGTTTTCATTCTACATTGTTCACAATGCATTCTCAAAGAATGCCTTTTAAAGGATGTAATTAGGGGTAATGAGGTGCAAAATTTCATGTACAAAAATGATCTTGTTAGGGGAATTTTAGGCAGAGAGTGCAACTGAAAAAAATTGAATTCCAATTCTCTATTAACTCAATGCCAATATCATATATCCCTGACCCTTCTTTATATCTAATTCCAGTGGAGTTTTAAGAAAATCGGGAATTTAAATAAATTGCTATGCAAATCTCCCTTTGATCACAGTTATTTGATTGCCATGTTTTTCTTTTTCTCATTTAAGCAGTGGCCAAATGTTATCACAATCTTGAATAATCATAATTTTGAATAATCCAACGCCTCTTGTTTGATACTTATTGATCAGTCACTTTCTTACCCATATTTATGAAGTTCAAGAGCTTGGATGAAGTAAGTGCTCATCACAGAGATTCTTTGTCCCCATCTGCCATCATAGAAGGAGTCAACCTGAGCACTAACAACCTAACCCTCCATATCAAAGAGCAGAATACTAAGTGGGCTGACACTCAGACATGGATGGTTCTGGGACTCTGTTTGCAAAACCTGTTTCTCAACTCTAATCTTTTAGTTTCTGCCAGTGGAAAGCTAAATACCCCAACACTCAAAGTCAAATTAGTATGCATGGATTTTTAACCATTATGGGGAAGCAGGCATCAGAGTAACATATATTATAAACCTAGGAAAGTGGAAAATATTCCAAAATGCCTCTAGAATTACCTTATTAAACTTGGTCTCTATTCGTGACAAATCCAACAAAATTCCAGGTGATTCTTATTTTGACATTATTTTCAATAAGAGTTTTATTGAATGTTTTCTATGTGCCAGGATTTGCCAGGCAATAGAAAAACTCCCACAAATACTTCCAGACTATGTTGGAGAAACATACAAGGACAAGGACATCAATGGCCCCCATACGGCATGGTAAGTTCTGGAATGGAGATAGCATAAGGTGATGGGGTACCCTACCTGATGGGTCTCTAAATCCCATGGGACATGCAAGGCAAAAATTCCTGAAAGAGGTTACACTTATACTAGCTTTGGGGGAGAAAAGAGCAAGATTTAAAAAGAAAAAATATATATATAAAAGGAGGAAGGACAATCCTAGCAACTCTGTTATTCCATCATAGGCTATAGCAATTTATGACTCAGAATGTACATTTTCAAAAACCACTGTTTACTCAGAGCTATGCCCCATCTCTGTCTGTTAGAATGCACAGTTAAGCATGGTAACGACAGGGGAGGGGTCATTCATTCCACAGGTGCAGGCTGACAGTCATTGCAGGCTTTTGTTCATGGGCGAACACATAGAACAACTGAGATGTAAGAAATTTATTTTATACTTAGAATGCTTCTTTATGACCAGAGTCAAATACGTGCAGAAATGACAAGAGAAGAGATTAGGAAGGTAGTAAGAAATGAGACTGTGAAGAGTATTGTGAACTAAGGATTCAAACTTTATTCCAAAAGCTATGGTGAGCTAACGACGGGAGGTACAAAGATGAATAACATTGCGTTGCTAGTAGAAATAACATCAAACTAATGCAAAACCATTCAGACAGTAAAAAGATCAGTGGTTGCCAGTGGTTGGGGGTGGATGAATAAGTAGAGCACAGAGGATTTTTAGGGCAGTGGAAATACTCTCTATGATACCATAGTGGTGGATACATGTCATTATTCCTTTGTCCAAACCGACAGAATGTATGACACTGAGAGTGAGCCCTAAGGCAAACTAGAGACTTTGGGTGATCATGATGTGCCAATGTAGGTCCATCAGCTGTAACAAATGGACCACTCAGGTGTGGGATGCTGATGGTGGGGAGGCTGTGCCTGTGTGGGGTCTATGGGAACTTACCGTACCTTCCTCTCAATTTTGCTGTGAACCCAAACCTGCTTTAAAATAATAATATCTAAAAAAACAGATTGCCTTTCTGAAATTAAGAAAAACAGTAACATCAAACTTATTAGAATGTGTCCCCTTATTTTGGGCTCAGAAAGTCTGAAGAACATAGCTGTTCTCCCTGACTCTTCATCACATGATTCCAGCTGTCGTCCTGCTCTCTCCTGTCTTGGGAGACAGGTGCCTACTGAAGGTGGCACCGTCCACCCACTGGTGGGTGCATGACCAGGGTCAGTACAGGTGAGTTCTTTTTCCCTCCACAAAATTCTTTCCCTTCACTAGGTTCAACTGATCATATTCTTCATAAAAATACCTATATATAGTATTTCATTATTTTTGATAGCAACTGAAAACTTGGTAAAAATGTGGCCCTCTCTACTCAGGTAACCTGTAAGCATGGTGTTGGTGGCTTGGGCATGAAGGAGGAGAGATGCAGATGCTGGGGAGGAACTAAGGTAGAAGAAAAGCATCCACTGTGTCATTCCAGTAACAGTGACATCACATCTATCGTTCTCTCCCCTTGCTCCCCCTTCAGTGCAACATGGGATGGGGCCGGGGGGTGGGAGGTGGAAACACGGAGGTGTTAGGAGAGCTCACCTGACAGGGGCATCGGGTTTTCACAAACTGAAGCAATCGTGGAACATACAGGTTTACAGTAAAATATATCTATCCCGGAAAAGAAGGAAGTTGACAACCAACCTCCTGGCTGTGCTCCCTGCCTGCCGAGCTGTGCCTCGCATGGCTGTGTCCTGAGGACCTAGAGAGCGGAGGATGAATATGAAAAGATAATGACCTCATATCCCAAGAAACTAGACTCACGTGAGGCGTGGCTCCATAGAGACAGCAGTCACACACCCAGACTGGAGGCGCTTGGAACCCACCAACACCTGAGATAGGCAGAGGCCTGGAGTGGAGACCTTCTTCAGTGTCTTGTTCTCTTCTCTCATGTTCAAGCAGAGCATAGAGAAAGCAGTGTGAGCTTGAGTTACAGATCTGGACTCAAATAAAAATCTGCGTGGCATTTTGCGAATTGTTTGACCTCTCTGAGGCTCAGTCCCCTGATCTGGGAGACAGAGATTAGAAAACTTTTTCCAAAGTGTAGATGTAAAGTACAATAGAGAATGTAAGGAACTTAACACAGAGTCTAGACTATTCCAGGTGCTCCAAAATTTTAGTTTCTATCCATTTCTCTATCCCTTCCTCTTCCATGAGAACTGGAAACAGAAAAAGTGCAGGTTTTAGTGTTAAAATCTATGCTTTTGTGGCTTTTTTTTTTTTTGGTCTGTTCTCAGAGAGATAGATTAAATCTAAAATTTAATTCTACTGTATGCTTCCCTAGAAAATAAAACATTAAAAAAAAAGGTACAGTTTTCTCTTCACAGGCAACTGAGAGAGAAATATCCATCGAGTTCTCATCTCTGGGAAAAATAGGTAGATTCATGATAGCCCAGAGTGGTCTGGGCTGAAGTGGGATCCTTTTCTGATTACCCACTGCCCTATTATAAGCCATCATTGATCTTCAAAATGCTGCATCCTGTGAAATAATGACTACGTTTCTGGGGTTTCAAAGAAAAATTCAACAGAAACAGTCCTGGATATATTGCATCATTTTAAAGGAAAACTGCACTTTTTTTTAAGACATTGGTTAAAAAGTACTATTAATTATATTTTTGGTTAATCGATTTACATTAACTTGCATATATCATATACTTACCTAAATTCTGGTCCTGTTACCTGATACCATCTCTTTGGTTGCCCCTTTTAACTGTATAAACTCTTCAGCTTTAACATTCATTTCCTGTTTTGCATGTATTTAATATTACAAACCCTACAAAGTCCTCTTTTTAAAAAGAGTGAACATATGAACACATGTATCATTTATATTTATGACTGGATTTTTTGGGGGGTCACATGCATTACTTTTACTCCCTGCATATCTGGAAGAGGAAAGTGTGACCTATTTCATTCATACACGCAATGTTTTATTCATTACTATAAACAACGTTAAAAATGAGTACCTATTGTTTAAATATTGTTAGTTCAATGAAAAAATGCAGTGAAGTGAAAAGCCAAATATCTATAGAACGCAACAGTGTTATAAAGACAAAGCATGTTAAGTATACAAAGAGTGTAGACCTTCTAAAGTTGCCAAGTTCTTCTAGAAATAGTGCACTGTGTACACCTCTCAAGACCCTAAGTACCACTACTTACTCACCATCCACTTCTTTTATTGTTTCTAACTAGCAAACATCAGAACTGTCTCGGTAAGGACTCTGGGTAAAGCTAAAGGTATTTCCCATTATATACTCTGCTTTTCTTCTCACACAAATCTCCAGAAACACAAAAATGCTAGTGTGAACTCTGTGACTTTGAAGTGCTGCGGTCAGTAGCTATAGGTAAAGCTGTATTTAATAGTTAACCTTGAGTTAATAACTTTAGGTCACTAACCCTTGTGTGAACCATGTCGTTCCAACTGTTTCCACTTAATAGTTTTCTCTCAAACAAAGGCACATCAGACTGATCGGTATTGCGGGTTAGTATAAGATGTACAAATAATAAATTGTTTTTGGCATTCTGGGTCTAGATTCACAGTGTTTTTTAAACTTGGCTACCCATCAGAATTACCAAGGTGATTCCAGTATATAGTCGACTTTGAGGACCATTGATTTAGAGAAAGGAGGATAGAAATAAGCTGGAAAAAACCTTCTACATAGTGGTCCTGGTCATTCATTGCACCACGTGAATCCCAAACATGAAGACTGAGGTATTTCTTTTAAAGAATTTTCTCTTCTGTATTTTTAGTTTTCCAAAGGATTCCATTTTTAAACCTAACCATAAGTATCACTTTTTGTCATAAAGCTGAATTTGCATTTTCCAAAGGAATATCATGAAAGCATATGGAAAGTAGTAGGTATAAAATGAGAAATTAGAAAAGCGAGGAAGATTCTCTTGGACAACTCTTCCTCGATAGACCAAAGTCAACCTAGACACTGAGGGACATAGAAAACAAACTGATGGTTACCAAAGGGGAAGGGAGGGGAGGGGGATGGATAAATTAGGAGGTTGGGAGTAACATATACACACAACTATATACAAAATAAACAACCTGGACCTACTGTATAGCACAGATAACAGTACTCAGTATCCTGTAATAAACTATAAGGGAAAAGAATATGAAAAAGAATATATATTATATTATATTATATTATATTATATTATATTATATTATATATGTATGTATAACTGAATCACTTTGCTGTGCACCTGAAACCAACACAACGTTGTAAATCAAGTATACTTCAATTAAAACAAAAGGTCAGAAGATTAGTGGAATCACTGACCTCACTGAGGACAAATAAGATAAAACAAGTTTAAAAACAAATTAAATTAAGTTGATTAAAATCACATTGAGTCCCTGGTGGCTGTCTCCTGGCCCCAGAATTCCAGGAAGGAGAAATTCCTGCTCCAGCCACAAGGTGGCACATGGGCTTTGCATGGAGTCCTCCCAGAGGTCCCAGGAACTCCCCTGGACTGAGAAGCTGGCAGTTCACTGAAAATTCAAGGAGGCCCCTAGCAAATCCCAGAGTGGGTAAACCGAACAGGGAAACAGAAATCCTACCACTCTGCAAAGCAGGACTGAGAGTTAGAGGACAAGGTCTGAGCATTTTACATTGGGGGTTTGGATGCTTTGACAGAAACAACTTCAGTGGAAAGGTAGGGGTGGTGCTGGTGGCCCTGCGATGGGCTCCGTCTCAGGCTCATGGTGTAGTTAAAGGGAGTAAAAAAAAAAACAAACAAACCAGTTCTAATTTTACTTTTAAAATAATAATATTAAGTAAATCTAAGTTTTTTTTAATTCTTTAAAACTTCATGGAAGAAGAGATTGAATCTTGATTACTTGCCATGTTTTCTCCAAGGATTACATAGTAATCAGCACACAACCAAAGTCTCATTAGTATTTGTGCTTGAGTGGAAATAGCACTTGAAATACTACCAAAAAAGAAAGAATGGCAAAGATATAATTTGAGTTGCCTCAGGAGGGCCTGGGATGTAATAAAAGCATAATCTGAATTTTGACCTAAGGTAGATCTGGGTTCATATCCATACTTGGCCACTTACCTTGATCTTGGACAAGCTATACAATGACTCTGAGTGTTTATTGAGCTTTAGAATGAGGGCTGGAATGTGTAATAATGCTTCTATCTCAGGGTGGATGCAAAGATTAAAGAAAAGAAGAAGTAACATACATACCAAGTAGTAAGTGCTCAAGAACCAATAGATACCTCCTTTCCAAAATTTCTATCTGAGAAATTCATTCTATGGTGCTAAACAACCAATTTTGACTTTGAGGCCAGAGCCATGCAAAATTGTTCTGTGACCTGCAAATAAATTTCCAGATGGCGGGAGTCGCTGGAGCATATGCTCTGACCATCTGGCAAGTTCCCATTGTGCCACTGCCAAGTGAGTGCCCCTTTCCTGTGCCTCTGAGAAGCCCTGGGACTTGGATTCACATACATTGCAGAGTAAGTGTTCCCTGAACACAGTGGAGCTGGGGCATTCTGTGAAAAGTCATGGTGTCCCAGCAGTTTGCCAAGAGTTAACCTGAATCTATCTCACACCAAGCCTCCTTTAATCTCAAGTCGGAGTGAGATGATTGGACCTGTCAAAAGTATAAATGTTGAGAGTCTGCTATGAATAAAATATACCTTTGATAGTTTCCATCTAATATAATGTTACATTCAGGAATTTAGAGGCTCCTGCATAATTCATCATTTTGCAAGTATAAGTGATCACTAATAATATTGCATTGTTATTTATTAACATTTATACCCACCACAATTCTATTATGTAACTAATATAACAGATTGTCCAGTTACATATTTAATACTTTGGGTATTTATTACTAATAACTGAGCATATAGGACTTGATGCTTGGTGAAGAATGAAGATGAATAAAGAAAAAGTCCAGTGAATGTTTTACGGATGGAATGGGCATTCGGTATTTTGGGAGACATGTCCAGGCAAGATCAATGCTGGATTTTGTTTTTCCAGAACAGAAGTAAAAGACAAAACATGGCTTTTTTAAGAGTCATAACTGGCTCTGAAAATACACAAGAGGCACTATTAAGGCAAAATATGGACTTTAGTCCATCAGTGCTACTTAACTGTCATTCATTCATTCATTCATTCAAGAAATGCTTATTTGTTATGAGTGAGGCACTAAGAATATAATAATAACCAAAACAGATATGGTCACCAGCAAATACTGAACAAAATACTTACACAGTAGCAATGAGGGTAATGAAGAGGGTGCCCAGGGGAGCTGTGGAAGGTCTTTTTAAGGAAGTGACATGCGAGCTGAAATTGGAAGGATGGCTGGAGATTAAGTAATCAAAGACTTGGAGAATGCATGTTCCTGGCCTGGGGTTGGACACCGTGTTCTTCATGTTTATGAGATGGATTCAGACAGACTTGTCCAAGCATTATATCCATCACTTATTGGCTCTGTTAGGTTTTCTAAAGCATGTAGCCTCTTCCAAATCTATAGAACAGGGAATGTGGTCTCAGTCTTAAAGGACATTAGGAGGCTTTATAGAAAACAGAATGTATACATTTGCCAAGTATAGTGCCTGACGCATAGTAGGTCACCCGTGTTGATTTCTTATATACTTTTTACTTCCTAATTTCTACGTATCCTCCCCAAAGCCCCTACTCCACACCATCCTCCTTTACCCTAGCTTCTCCCATATATGACCCATGCGCACATTTTCCAGTGTAGAAGATACAGATTTTTCTCCTATCTCCATTTTTCTTGGGTTTCAGAGTAATCTAAAAAAGACGTGGTAACAAACAAAAATTCCTCGGGTAAAGGGAGAATTCACTAATGTCAATGACAATACCTTTTGGAAGTTCACCTCCCCCGATATGAATAAACCCTCCACATGATTTGTGAGGAGGTCTGACTGCAGTATTTCATTTTAGAGCAGGGGAGATTCGTGGTCTAAAGCCAGAGGGAATTTTCCCATCAGCTTCCTTCTTCAGGCCATTCATCACCTAAATGGCCCTCACAGGGCTTCCAAGGGGCTGGAAGGCACATCTAACCATGCCAGCCTCCGATCAGGAGTGTTGGGTGCTGAGTATCAGCGGCCTCCATCTGCCTTTTTGGTCCAGCACTGGGTCATCTGCATGCCGGCTGGAGCAAAGTCATTCTCAGTGATAGAATCTCAGTGATTTAAGATGATCAGATCCACACACACTGTTATCTCAGCGGTAGACAGGGGCACCACCTTCCCCCAGCCCCACTCCCAGGCTCTGAGGGTAACGGTTGGAGGTCCTTCTCCCTTGGACACTTCCCCCACCTCTTCCTTGATGGCCCCCAGCCAGCTCTGCCATGTCAGGTGAACACCATTAAGCTTGCTGCTCAAGGACCCTCCATCACCCAAGCCGAGGAGAGAGAGGCTTGGCAGATGCTTTGGCAACAAGCCAGGCCCCTACACACTTGAAGCCCCTGAAAAAACCAAGGCTCTGAAAAGGCAAAACACAAAATAGGCTGAGCCTGGGTTCTTCTGCATTTGATTTGTTGGAGAAGGACATCTGCTGGTGGAAGTCAGATTCTGTGTTAGAGAGTTCCCTTCTCCGAACCTTGAACACACCAAACCAAAGCTTGCTGCAGAGCAGGGTAGCCTTTCTCTGGCCCGAAAGGAGAAACTGAGGGGGCTTTGGGTGACCCGGTATTCAGGTTGGTCTCTGCGCCATCCCACTGCGTTGGACAGTGATTTTGATGAAAGGCGTCTCCGTGTGTCCTCGGGGACACTCATCTTGGTGCTGCGTCCCCAGTGCTTTGAGGTTACATGTCGATTCATGACTTTTTAAATTCTCTTTGCTGTGCTTTTCCAGGACCTGATACAGTGTCTTTAAACTTTTTTTAGTGATTTTTTAAATTGAAGTATAGTTGATCTACAATATCGTGTTAGTTTCAGGTGTACAGCAAAGTGATTCAGATATATATATATATATATATATATTCTTTAGATTCTTTTCCATTATAGGTTATTAAAAAATATTAAGTATAGTTCCCTGTGTTATACAGTAGATTCTTGTTGTTTATGTTATATATAGTAGTGTGTATCTCTTAATCCACAAATCCTAATTTATCCCGCCCCCCTTTCCCATTTGGTAACCATAAGTTTGTTTCTATGCCTGTGAGTCTCTTTCTGTTTTATAAATAAGTTCATCTGTACCTCTTCTTTTTCGATTCCACAGTGTATTTAAACTTTAAATAACATGGTTGATCCTGCCATCATTTTTCCTTTGTTCAGACTTTGAAGTTCTCTCACTGCTGTGTGTGGTCCTTCTCAGATCGGCTCCAACTTATAACGGGGCATAATCGGTGTCGCATCCCTGGGCACGTGAACACTGAGCAGGCACCAGGACAACCATTCTTGTCCTGTGTTTTCATTCACCATCTTTCATTTAGGGAAGTGATGAAAACACGTATCATGCCATAAACCCCGTCTGAGGTGGAAATCTGAGAGGCTGCATACAATTTGGCAAACTCCACTGTTTGAGGAGGGGAGCAGGGTTGCGGTTTTCTGACACCTGCCCACGTGCGGCCTCCAACCACTGGGCCTCTCCCATTTCCCACTCAAGCACCTTCTTCCCGTTCACTTCAGCTCTTTCCTCCCAATCCTCACGCACCCACAGTTTCTGTTGAGCCCAGTCGAGCACTTTTGTTATCAGCTCAAACGTGATTTCACTCAGTGATTCCCTCATTCCGTTAGTCACTCTAATCCCTAGTGCCTTTTTTTTTTTTTTTTGCGGTACGCGGGCCTCTCACTGTTGTGGCCTCTCCCGTTGCGGAGCACAGGCTCCGGACGCGCAGGCTCAGCGGCCATGGCTCACCGGCCCAGCCGCTCCGCGGCATGTGGGATCTTCCCAGACCGGGTCACGAACCCGTGTCCCCTTCATCGGCAGGCGGACTCTCAACCACTGCGCCACCAGGGAAGCCCCCCCGTGCCTTTTATTCATTTATGAAACTGAATTGTATAATAGCATTTTCTCCTCTTATTATCCTCGGAGGTTTACAGATGTCCGTCCTCTTCTTCAGCCCTTACTGGGTCTTCTGCCTCCATCTGCTTTTCTCATCATTTGCCAAAACTCTTGCAAATTCTCACAGACTTTTCCACTGTTTGGGATTTTTGAAAATTCACAAGTTAATGGCCTGACTTGAGAATGGGAAGCAGGACAAGGTTGTTCCAGGGGAAGAAGAGGTCTGTAAAATGCTGACACATGGGCGTGACCGTGAACGGCATAGGGCTGTGCTGTCTAATACAGTAGGCGCTGACCATCATGTGGTTTTCCAAAGTAAATAAATTAAAATTGAATACGATTTAGAATTCAGCTTCCTAGGCACACTGTAGCTAACTATTATAATTTTGGACGGTGCAGATCAAAACATTTCCATCTACAAATGAACTTGTTTCCAAAACAGAAATAGACTCATCGACATGGAAAACAAACTTATGGTTACCAAAGGGGATAGTGGAATGGGGGGGGGGGAGGATAAATTAGGAGTTTTGGATTAACATATGTACACTACTATATATAAATAAATTAGATAAACAACACAGACCTACTGTATAGCAGAGGGAGCTATACTTCATATCTTGTAATAACCTCTAATGGAAAAGAATCTGAAAAAGAATATATATATATTTGTATATACATATATATGTGTGTGTGTATAACTGAATCACTTTGCTACACACTTGAAGCTGACACAACACTGTAAATTAATGGTACTTAAACTAAAAAAATAAAATAAATGTACCACAACTTCTTTATCCATTCCTCTGTCGATGTACATTTAGGTGGCTTCCATGTCTTGGTTACTGTAAATAGTGGAAACAGAGAAAGACAGATATCATATGATATCACTTATATGTGGAATCTAATAAAAAATGATACAAATGAACATTTTTACAAAATAAAAACAGACTCACAGATTTCAAAAACAAACTATGGTTATCAAAGGTGAAATGTGGGGAGGGATAAATTAGGAGGTTGGGATTAACATATGCACACTACTATATATAAAATAGATAACTAACAAGGATCTACTGTGTAGTACAGGGAATTCTACTCAATATTCTGTAATAATCTATATGGAAAAGAATCTGAAAAAGAACCGATACAGGTATATGTATAACTGAATCACTTTGCTGTACACCTGAAATTAACACAACATTGTAAATCAACTATAATCCAAAACAAGTTAATAAAATATAAATTAAAAACTAAAGTACATTAAAATAACTTTTCTATCACCACAGAAAGTCCTGTTGGACAGCCCTTGTCTGAAGAAACTGCCCAGGCAATACCACTTCAGGGAGGTAAGGACTCAGCGGCTGGGCAGGAAGTTGGGACGGCAGCACAAATGCTCAGATCGCATCCCCAGGCTACAGCAGGCCCGGGGATGCTGAAAGGATGAGGGCGGGAGGATGGAGGCAGAGTCTTGAGCCAGTGCGGGAGCCGGAAAGGCAGCTCCGCAGCATATAGGTTTGGTCCCCAAAACACAGCCTCCTTGTGTGTACATGTGTATGTGTAAGGCAGAGGCACACATGTTGGCAAGGTGTTTCAGAATTCTGTCTGGCATATAGTGGGTGCTCCAAAAATGGATATTAAACAGAGAAGTGGATCAAGTAAATGGATTAAATGTTTTTATTTGCACAGAAATCCTGAGACCCTGGGAAATTGTAAAGTGTAAAAATCCATCCTTCCTGACTTTAAGATCCAGGCAGCATAAATGCCTACATGTTGCTTAGTCAGGATTAAAAATGCTCAGCTGGGCCCACCTTACCTTCAGGAATTGCCTTAGGTACTGGGTGTTCCTCCTTTGCCCTTCTCACCCTTGACTTGTTTTAACTATTTGGTTGGTTTATTCGTTCATTCTTATATCCACTCCATAAATGAGGAAGTACTGCATATTTATTTGTATAAGATGAAACACAAGGCATAGGCTTTCTGCTTCCTCTGAGCTCACTGGGTTTCTGTTTTCTGCTCCAAGTCTTTCTTGGAATGTTGCCCACCCCCGTTATGGCATCGGGGTCTGCTCCCCAGCTCCTACTTTGGTGTCATACAGGGGTTCCCTAGAAAGCAGAGTCTGGGGAGAGGAGAGTCTGGGGGAGAGGTAGCATGGTCTTAGGGGAGAAGTGAAAAACGAGGGTGTGCTGTTACCTGGAAGCCACTGCATGTAAGCTGGGGCTTGTTGCCGTGGACACTGAAGCAGTAGGGGGTGCCTCTCAGGACCACCCATCTGCACAGAAAGAAGGAAGCATTTACCTGCCTGGTGCCCCTCACTTCGGAGTTGTACGTCCCTGAGTGCCATGCAGGGATCCCTTGGAAGCCACGCTGTACCAGAAGGAAGGAAGCCACGGGCAGGAGGTGAGAAGTACCATATGTCGGGAAGGCAGGGACTGTTGGGACACCCGCAGGAGCCGGGTGATGGACCTGGAGCAGCCACTGCTGGGGATCCCTCACTCACAACAGAGACCTCAGCACGACAGCGCCCTGTGAGGGTTGCTCCAGCGGTGGGGACAGGATCACCCATGGACCTGGGCAGCTGGTAACTGAAACTGGCCTCCCTCCTTCTCCTCCACTCTGGATTCAATATCAGTGGGCTGTGTCCTCCCCTGAGGTGCTCAGATGAGCATTCCATGCTTTGTGGCTTTAGAAAGTTTTCTGTCATGGAATTCATGATATGAGGCCATATATAAACCAAGACACATGTCATAGTGTTAACTGACTGACCCCCAGGTCAGAGTTGAAGTTAGCTTTGACAGGGACTAAACACACCATGAGAAGGAAAGAGAGCTTACCTGGGTGTTCCTGCCCCTTCTAACCCTGATCTGCCTATAATCCCAAAAGTCAAAGGGCAAATCATGCTCCTCATTTGCCCCTTTCCTCTATTCGCATTTTTTCAAAATTTGCATTTTTGATGGTTTCTTGCCTAAGGATGATTTGATTTACAGCGTGTGTAAGCAACATAAGAAAAGTACAATCTGTGTCTTTTAAAGTAACTTTTTCCCCTGTACTGAGTTACATGAGAATTTAAAGAAAGTTCATTCCAAAATATAGTGAACTTCAGCATCATTGAAGAAATGGTTAGATCAGTGTCCTTTAGGTGTGACCACACAGTTTTATCATCACACCAAGGCTTGTGACTGCATGGTGGTTCCATCGCAGCAGCCTGGGATGTCCTGTGTCACTCTGGGTCACCAGACAGAGCACCCCAAGGCACTCAGAGCTGGCTGCATCTTCTCATCTGGGATCAGTGCAGATGGTCCCCCGTCCTGAGGATGCGTACTGGCATGCAGGGGTAAACTGAGAGTGTAGGAAATCACAGTTCCCAGAGTGAGACTTGCCAACGGAGAAAGAGAGCTCTTGGCCTCTGGGTATATAAACGGAGAGAAAGTTCACACACACACACACACACACACACACACACACACACAATCAGAAATCTTGCAGATGGCTCACCATATCGTTGACAAGACTTTATTCCCCCAATAAGGTCACCAAATTTGTTAGTAATATGTATTACTTTAAGTTTTGTGAAATGTTAGCACTGAGGAGGGAATTGGAGCTTCCAGCTCCCTCATTTCCTAGTCAGGGAAGCTGAGAGTCCTCACAACAAATCCTCCAAGATTCCATTGCAGTTCTTCAATGGATCCTCCAGCATCAGAGTTAGATTTCCTGTCTGATGAATGGGGAACACAGATTATGATAAGTACCCAAGGGGTTGAGTAAATCCTTCTTGTTCAAGTTTTCTAAAAATAGTACTGTTAATTGCTTTTTATGTCACAACATATTAAAGTACTATAAATTCATTATAAAAATATTGGAAGATATAGAAAATTATAAAGAAAATATAAATGATCTATAATCTCACCACCATGTAAGTTTGCATTTTTTTTCCTTTCATTTAAATGTGTGTGCATAAAACCATGCTATATATACAATTTTATGTCTTGTCTTTTTCACTTAAAAATAATATCATTAGCATTTTCCTATTAGACTAAAAATTGAAAACTCATTTGCATATCATTATTATATTAAATGTTTTACTTAGCTATAAATATGGATCATGAGATTGGTGTATATATATGTATGTGTGTGTATAATTTTTCTACAAGCATATAGTGGTTGGTCAATGACACTGGTCATGATGCCCCTTCTGTTTTTGGAGGAAAGTCTGACTCAAACAAGAAAAGGCAGCAGGACTCCCATTGGTCTGAAATAAGCAGGATGTCTTTTCATCCCAGAATGAACCTGGACAATCCATCTGAATTTGGGAGTAGCACCAAGCAGAAGCTGATCCTTGGCAGATGCAAAGCATGGGAAGAGCCGCGGGAGTGGGTCTTATTCAGCATTGCAGGCCCCGTGGTTCTCCCTGGGGACCCTAAATCACAGGAGAGCTGGGAGTGGAGCTGGACAGAGGCAGTGGCTGAAGATGTAGGGTTTCCAGAGCTGGAGTGGGTCAAAGATTTAATTCTAAGACCCCAGCAGAGAGGGATGGAGGCTAATCTTCATTCACTTTGACTATAATCAGCTTTGCAAATATAATACTAATAAAAGCAAAGAATTATATAGTTGTGACAGTGTCCCAGAAACTGTTCTAAACTGACTTACAGATGCTAACTCATTTCATCCTCACGACACTCCCCTGAGGTAAGTGATGATATTATCCCCAAATAATGGCTGAAGAAACTGAGACACAGAGAAGTTGAAAAATTTGCTGAAAGTCACAAAGCAAGCACATGAGGGAGATGGGAAAGACACACAGACATGACCCCTCCTCTCTCCTGACTCCACCCCCAACCTATGCCTAAGATGTGAGGCAGAAGGGGACAGTCCGAGGTCTGGGACCATGAGAACTTGCAGAAAGCAGAGGCAAATGTGAAGAGATTGTTCTACAGCAGGCGAGGGGGAAAAACAGCTTTCAAAATAAAATCTATAAATATCACTCCTACAATTAGGTTTAAAAATAGTCCCATTTCAATGCAGGTTTGTGTTAAGTGCCTGTAGGGGAGGGAAAGCGGACACCCTCTTATTATATTCCGAGCGTAACACTGAGGAAGGAAGGAAGGAGTCAGGCCCTGTCCAGTGCTGTCCTTCTGGGTCAGCGTGCCCTCTCTGGCAGCCCCAGGCAGTGCTTTCTTATTCTCTGTGCTCACGTAGCTCTGCCTGCTTGCACATCTTCACACTGGGCCTCCAGCCCATGTTGTATCTGTGGAATACCAGCAGGAAGGCAAAGCTCATCTCTTACTCTCCTCAGCTGTGGGAGCCATGAGCACCAGGCTGTACTCAGGCTCCTGGAAGACAGGCAGCTGCAGAAACCACACACAGCTGGCACAGTGACTCAGTCCTGCCTCCAGAGAACGCTCCTTGCCTTCTCATCTGCAGTGGTCCAGGAGGAGAAGGACCCAGGAAAGGCTAGAAAAAAAGCAAAGTCTCCCCAGACCTCAACCCCACCTCAACCCTCCCTTGTCTAAGGAATCATTAAAGAACATCCTCCCAAACCCTCCCTCCTAAGGGCACCAGAGATGCCCACATTTCCTGACCTCAGAGCACAGCTGCTGTGAAGTGATGGAATAGCTCTGCTCTTTTAGCATGCCAAGGTCATGGCCTGAGTTATAGGTGCTCTTGTGAAATTCAGCAAAAAATATTGTCACCAGGCTACTCCCAGGAGACAGACAATTCTCAGTGACAGCTAATGGAGAAGCACTTTTCTTCTAGGATTTTCTGCATGGAGGTATAAGATGATTATACCCCATTCTAATCCCACTCCCCGCCTGCATCTTTGCCAGGTCATGAGACCAGTCTTCTGCTTTGGGAGTTCTTATTTTTATATATTACTAATTACATTGTCAGCACATCGCCAAATGAACAGTTCCTGGAAGCATCCAGAGATTTACGATCAGCTTCCATTTAGCTTTCAAGAACGGAGATTCTTAACCACTGAAGGCTGAGCTTAATCTTCTTCCGAAGTTCATCCCATGAAAAAATATAAGAATACATCAGCAACGTTGCCATCAGCAGCATTTACGTGGCTAAACCCTAATTTCAAGAGAAAATAACAGTATTGGAGAAAATCAGCAAACTAATCCAAGTAGACTTTATTTTTACGGAATTACAGAAGGATACATAAAACACAAATTCACAAAATCCTTCGTAACCACGATGGTGATGATGACGATGTGGGCGACAATGATCTTTTTTATGCTCCAGCTGCAGGAAGCTGCCTGGGCTCTCAGGTAAATGTGTCACCCACCTTTGGGACAATAGCATAGGTGAGGAATCGAAGAAGGATATTTAAACCTGGGAGTCTTCAGAACACAGACAGCATAGGCAGCAAAGAGGCTGGATAAGATCACTGAGTAAATCTGCATAAAACAGAATTATTCTCAGATTTTCTTCCCATCTTCATTCTCATTGCTCTTTCAGGGGTTTTATAACATGTATTTATGACACATTCTACAATTTCATGTGTCATTCACTTATTCCACAAATATGCCTACCAAAACCATGGCATTCACATATTTAACATTCCCAATTCAGTCTTCACGAATATCTGAAGGTCCACAATGTATAGAAATGTGTCATTTTCCTGAGGCTTAGAAATGAATCATGTATGTAAGTTTCATGTGTACAAGCAAGTCACTTAGCAGCTGAGGAAACCTGGTTAATCCATGCCCTTCTGAACCCACTTTGTCTTTGGATCCTCATATACCTTGGTAACTCTGGTTATATCCGTGTTAGTAAAACTGCCCATTTCTGAACTTTCAAGATGTTTCCTCATGAATGTTAATGTTCTACTCCATTTTGGGGTAAAATGAATGGGAACCATGTTCTGGATCTCCACCAGTTAGAAATTAAGTCCTGGCAACCAATTCCAAAATTCTTCCCAGTATTATCGTATACAGGGAGCTGGGCTAGGTATTTTGCAAGCTGCAAAGATAAGTAATTTCACTTAATTTATTCTCAACTAATTCACAATCTAGTAGAAATAGGGCAGAAATATGAATATACAAGATGGAGAGTGAGAAAGGCCATCAGGAAGAGTGCTACTCCTGATGTAGCTGGGTCCTGGGTGCTACCATTGATGCACCATCCAGGACCCTAGATTGGGTGGCTGTACTCTCTCCTCCTCCAGGGAAGACACTTCAGTGAAATGTCCTTCCCAGGAGCTTAGGCAGAGCCCACAGTCAATAGCTGACTGGCCTGAGGGTCTAAAGGCTGACTTTCTTCCTCAAGGATGGAGCAGCTCAGTGATACAGTTCATGCTCCAGAGCCTCCTCTGTGGGCAGGTCAGAGCTGGCCAGAGGTGGAGTCCTGGTGAAACCATACCTGTCCTTGACTCCTCTCCAGCGGATCCCATCTCCCTACACCCCCTTCCTCCTGCTGGCTCTCCCTCAAGGAATCGCATGCAGCTGAATTTCTACCCCAGGTTCTTCTTCTAAGGATTCTGACCAAAGATAGGCACAGGTAAAACATAAAGGGAGTTCTTGCAAAATATTTCTGCCAGTGAGATGAACCAGGAACAGTGGTGATCATGGCAGACGTGCTATTTGGACTTTCTAAGATAGGACAGATTTGGGTATGAAGGACGAATCCAAGAGGCCTACCTTGTGTATGTCAATAGTCAGAAGTACACTTCAGTCCCTCTAGAAGATGATGACCATGTGCATTTTAGTGCCACTAAAGCCAGGCTCTGCATAGTTCAGACCCAGAGTGGTGCTGAATTCAAAAGAACATATTCTACACTTTGCTGTACACCTGAAACTAACCCAACACGGTAAATCAACTATACTTCAATTAAAAAATAAACTGAATGTTAGTATAAGAATGTAGTTCCCTTAACCTTGATTTCAGATTTTTGTGTTTATCAGAAGGGGTCCTTTTCCCCTCATTGATTGATTTTATGATACATATGTAATGATTTTTAACTTAGAAAATAAATTCATGTTAATAAAAAAAAAATACCAAAAGAACATATTCGAGGAACCAAAAACACTTTTACAATAATTTGCCTTTCACTTACTTTTTTGCAAACACCGTGAAGACTCTGAGACCTGAAGCCATCCTGCTCTTCTCTCCCAGTGCCCCCGTCTAATTACCTCATATATGGCTCTTAATGCCTTCCCTGTACCCCAGTGCCCACAGCCTGCTCAGTCCTGGCTCTTCTCCTCTCCCTGTTTCCAGGCCCCTGTATTAAAATCCTTCACTTGGCCATGTCTGGCAAGACAGAGGCCTCTGTCAAGAGCAAGAGAGGGAAACAGACCCCAGAGGTCAAGCCAGAACAGTTGTTACTGGCCAGGCTCAGGGAAAAGCGTAAGAACTGTTGGATATGAGTCGTGTTTGCCTTATTGTCATTATTGAGGACCTGCTAGATGCCAGGCACAAAGCTAGGTCATTTATATTTGTTGCATCTGTGCTTCACCCTAACCCTGTCACTACCTCCATTTTGCACACAAGTAAACAGAGCCTCACAAAGATGACTTGACTTTTCTAGGCCTTTCAGCTCACACTGGCTCTTCCCTCTACACCATTCTACTCAATGTTTCTTTCTTGTTCTCAAACATCCCCAGGGAAAGCAACACAGTTTCACTTGGCTCAGCAAGGCTCGAGTAGTTTGGGGCTGAATTTTTGCTGCAATTGAAAAAGAAAAAACAAAAAACAAATCAACAACAAAAACTATGTTAACATATGCATATTAATCTGTATCATTTCCATGTTTTAATATCTCTAAGTTTTTCATCATCACCATTAAGAAGCTTTGACTGTGTGCACATGACAACTTAGTGAGCAGAAAAGTAATTTAACCCTTTCCCTGTGGAATTTAGACATAACCTAACAGTGCTCATTACCATTAACTACGTAATTCAGTTTTATCCCATGATATCTATGAAAATATGGTCATTAACTATGACATTTTTATAGACCCAACAGACAGAAAGCAAATGTCTCTGTGTGAAATCAGAAAGACATTCAGGTATGATATTTGATATTTTAAATGGTGCATTTGTGTTTATTATTCTGCATTTTGTTGTTTTATTAATGCTTCTATTTATTGATGCTTATACTGTCCTTTTTATTACATATTTCCACAAAATAAATTCATGTTTCACAATATTTATGTTTTTATCATAGAAATAAGACATTAAATTACAAATAAAGTATTTTTTTATTTACTTCAAAATTATACTTACCAATATTTTTCAATGTATTTAAATGTATTTTTATAATAAATACTTGTCCAAAATTATTTTAACTTGTTTCAGTTTTGTTTACACTGTAACATACAATTTTTAAAATTATTTGGGGAATTTTTATGTCGTCATCAACTAGAATTTTTTAACCTGTTTTGAACAATAAACATGTTGTCATCTGCATACAGAAAAGGCGATGTAAAGGAGAAAACGAGTAATTTGTTTTTTGTTTTATGGAAATCTGAGAAACGGATTGCTAGCTGTATTAGGAAATAATTAAAGAGTTGAGATAGTAAGTTAATAAGTACTGTTTAAGCCATGCCTTTTTATCAAAATATGTCTTGTTCAAATTTAGAAATTATTTTATGATTAACTTACATTTTGTTCAGAGTGAACCTCTGACAACGGATAATAATGACCTCACCATTTAAGTGAAAAAATAAAAAAGTCTTGCAAATCTCTCCTGCAGAATATTTTGGGTTAATGAGACTGTTTTAAAAAAATAAAGTTTAAGCCAACTATAGAATAGGCCTAGAACTGTCATGGGGATATTGCTCACATTCGCTTCTAACTAATTTGGATCTAATCGAAGGAATTTCAAATGCTTGAAACACACTTAGAGATCTGAGAAAACAATGCATTTCTAAACTCATCCTGGACAAATTTAATTGTGTTATCATTAGAGCCTTGCCTCGTGACATCATCCCCCTGCCCACACCTCAGGGATGACTTCTTTCTCCTTGGAACCCAGTCTGCCAACCACACGACTCTGTGCCCTGGGTTTCCTGGGTGATGGATCAAGGCAGCAGCATCTATTCAAGGGGTCACTGAAAGACAAGTGTAGACTGGTGTGAGACGGACAGCTGGCATGTAGTAAATGCATTTAGGAAGCTAATAAACCGCTCATTTTGAATGACTCCTGAAATTGATTCCAATACGAGCAGTTGGGAGAGAAATAAGCTTTTAGGAAGGTCATCTGATGTCATATAGAGTCTTTCTCTATGACCCAGTTAAACTGTTTAGCAATTTACAAAGCAAATCCCAGCCCAATTTTGATCTGGTAATTAATCGAGCCTTCTAGTCAAGCCAAGGCTGTACATAGGAACTGAACGTAGCCACAGTTCTTTAGCCTTAATAATTCAGGACTTGAATTGCCAGATGGGATTTGACACAAGGTAGCTGCTGAAAGAGAAGTTGAAATCATGTCACACATATAAGGCTTTTTAGGTTTCTCAGAAGCAACACATCAGCTGAGTATATGTTGCTGCACCCCCCTGCAAGTGTATCTTATTGAAATTCTCATATTAATTTTACAAACATATTCTCAGGATTTGGTAAAGACTAAGGACATGATTAAAAGGGAATCTAACATTTTTTTTCAGGTCTTGCCTTTGGGAGAGAACCAGATTTCTTTCAAAAGTTTAGTGGAAAGAGTTGCATATCTGCACATGGAATGAGTGAAAGCAGAGGTCCCAGGGACACGCCAGCCACACAAGAGAAAGTCAGGAACAAGGAAGCAACAGTCACTCCAGTGGTGATACTGGTAACGTGATGCTGTTAACATCTGCTTAATGTTTATTCAAACATCTTAATCTTTGCTGTCGCTTCATTCTTTTGTTGTCGTTTGGGATATTGTTGCAATGGCAAAGGTGCTATTTTGTGTGTGTGATATTGTTCAATGGAAAGTATGCACTAGAACAGCATCCTAAGATCAGATCATCGAAATCTCAGGGCCTACTGAAACAGGGGTGGCAATTTAGAGCAGCAGTGGTCAATCACTCAGTAGTGTGTGTTCTAATCATTTATGACTTGATCTGAAAAATCATTTAACAAAAATAGTGAAAGAACTGTTTACGGGTGGTTAGACAACTTATTAGTGTCATTGTCAACTAAAATTTTTGAACCTTTTTGAACAATAGTTATGCTGTCATTTTGCATATAGAAAAGGCAATGTAAAGGAGAAAAAGGATCATCTGTGTTTTTGGTTTTTGTTTTATGGAAATCTGGGAAACAGGTTGCTAGCTGTATTTGTTAAAGGATTAAAGAGTTGAGATAATACATTAATAAGTACTGTTAATAAGTACTGTTAAAGCCATACCTTTTTATCAAAATATGTCTTGCTCAAATTTAGAAATTATTTTATGATTAACTTAATAGAGGCGGCAATCTTTGACAAGAAATGGTGGGAACTTCTTCCTGATTCATCCACTACCAGAAAGTCCTTAGCTTCCCCAAACTGCTGAACAAAATTCTACATCCTTGGCAGTGGATGACCTCAGGATGACCGCTGTTCATGATGAAATAAGGTATTAAGAAAGGTCATTCTCTCTGGAGCCATAAAAAGGCTGACAATGGAAGACTGAACCATGCTTTGTTTCCAGCACGGATGCTGTGTGTCCCTTGCACTCCCTGGGCCTGGGTCCAGGCAGTGGTCATTCTAATAGTGTTGTCTGTTAGAGCTTCTGCTTGGATGTTTCTTCCTACTCTTGTCTAATTATAAAGCTGTTTATCACCTCATTATCCCAGTTCAAATGCTAATACAAAATGCAACTGCAGATCAGCTTTAGAAACTGAGAATTGACCTTGGAACCTTGGTGCTGCCTTGTTTCCTGTGCTTAGCACTTAGTTTCAAATCCTTCATTGACATTTTCATTTGAATATTTTGCACCTTAAAGCTCACCATTTGCCTATATGTCTTTCGACCATTATCGATAATGAGTATATTCAGTTCTAGTAAAATAATATTGCAATTTAAATACTAGGAATGTAGGTTCACACATTCTTTTTTGTTTAATTATTTTATTTATTTATTTATTTATTTGAAATTTATTTTTGGCTGTGTTGAGTATCCTCCCTTCAAATATGAAGTAAAAAGACAAAATGAGGAAGATGTTCAGAGGAAACAATAGATTTGGAGACTGAGATTGGCGATCTAATCTAAAAATTGAAGTTTTTGCATTAAATGCTGGCACATGAAGAAGTGAGGTGAGAAGCAAGGGCATGATTGAAAACATTTATAAGTAAATAACAATGAAAGCTCAGTAAGTGGATAGAAATGGTTCGTTGCATTTTGGAGAAATTAAGTAAAAACAAAAGCACTCCATCAGACCCCACACCCCCAGTGTCTTACACAATATTCCTGAGGCCCCATTCACTTCAGTCTCACAGAGAGCGGACAGTTCTGTGCAAGCTCAGTGTCCAGCCTGATCAACGCTCCTGCCTCCTGTGGGCCTGTCTGCTTTTCCCTTCTCTGACTGCCTGCAGTGCCTGACAGTGAGGGGGTTACACCCTCCCAGGGCAACTTCAACCAGTGGGAGATAGGGACTGTGGTGATGACTCCTGTCCATAATCCCATGCATACAGTATTGAAAAGCCTCCAGAATGACTCATTCTGCAGAAAGAGAACACTCTCTCTCCGGTATGTGTCCAACTTGGGAAATTTATCCTAACTGGACCCAGTACAAGGTTTGCCAACCCAGTGCCAGGAGCTAGTACTTGAGATACAGGATTGACATCACTCAGCTCCTGAGGACTGGCCTTTGGTCTCAAGTCATTTTTCCGCTGGTGAGTTTGAGGGTTGAATGGCAGTTAGGACTTGATGACTATCCAGGTTTTATCTTAGAATGCAGGTAAACTTACACACGATTACATTCATTGAACATTTTTGGGGGTGTATTCTTGTAGATTGGCAGACATTAAAATTGTAGGAAACTAAGAGGTGGTGGATAATGTAAGCAAAATATAAATCAAGAAGATCTAAGTTGGTTCTCTGTCCCTGTTAATGTCAGAATCATAGCAGGCTCTGTTCTCAAACAAAACTTAGGCATTTCACAGAACCACAAATCACATCCTCCCCTTTGAGTCCTTTGAAAACAGCTAGTAATAGAATTGCTTTACTGTACACTTTTAGACTGGGATCAGGATTTATAATTTGAACAAAGAAAGTCATCTATGCGTCACATAATAAAAAGGAGTATTCTTAAATGTCAAAGCAGGCATCTCACAAATTTCCTTTACATCAAATTGTTTCTGGCCTCATGGAGATTGCTGAATTTGCCATTATTCTAAAAATCAAAGAGAATGGTATATTTCAGGCAAAGTTAATTTGATTTCAAATGCTTTCTCACTAGCCAGATTCTTTACTGGCATCAGATACAGGAGCATCTTTGAGTTTCCCAGTTTTATAAAGATACACCAAAGCCCTGGTTGTTTTTGCCGAGTGTTAAAGTATGTGACAGCTGGATGGCCATACCTCACAGCTTTCAGCCGACTTTCCAGCCAAATACTTTAAAAGGGTGAAAGAGAACAACTTCTATGACTCACAGGGCTTTCTGCTGCTGCCTACAGTGGTCCCCAGCTCTCCTCCTTGTCTCCCTGGGAACGCCAGAGCCATCAGGTGTGCTTTGTCTCTTACAGTTCAGCTCAGTCCTAGCCCTTTCAACTCTGCACCCTTTAGACTTTCCCTAAATTGCATATTTATTGTTTTCAAATTCCCCACTGAACTACTTGGACATAAAGATGTGTTTCCTGCCCCCATGTTCCCCCTCATTAAAGAAGTATTGTTAACAAATCGGCATCCACAGGACAGTTTGTATTCTTCTTGGTTTTGCCTGTGCAGGCTTCTAGACCATAACCTCCTTGTCTCCTAATCTCTTCTTACAAATATCCTCACCCTCACACCGACCCCTGCCAGGGGCAGGTGCCACATCTTAGCCTAGTCTCCAGCTCTGTCTTTTCCACATCAAGAAGTCTGCACAGCACCCACAAAGCCTGGAGGGTTCTTCTCCAAGGGGATCACTTAAGCTCTTTTGTACATGTTATCAAGCCTGCAGGCTTGTCCACACTCACAGTTTTACGTTACCTCTTTATGCTTTTAAACTGCTCCTTTACCCTTTTCTCATCTATTTTACTTTCTTTTTTTACCTGCACTGACCACAGGTGGCATTCTGTCTAGTTATCATATCCCTGTTGCACTTTTCTTTTTTTTGTGTGTAAAGAGAGAATCTGAATTAAATCAACAACAATTAAAAAAATATCTATCTCCCCTTTCACAGCCATGTGTTATCAGGCTTCCCTCCCTCTTGCCTATATATTGAGAGGGTTTTCCTGCTGGCTCAGCTACGTTTCCATGACGTGTCTCCTTTCTGGCTTTAGGTCGCTCTTTCCCCTTTACAATGGATTTAATTATTTAAGCCCATTCCTAGGAACGAGGCCTGATTTCTGCCTTTTAGGGATCATTCCCATCTGTCTTTCACATGTCAGGACAATCCAGGGCTCACCCACCCGGCATCCCCTTACACTTCCTGCCCTTCCTCTGTGGAGCCGACTTTGTTTTGGTGCTCACAGATTTGTCTGATTAAAATGCATTCAGCTCCCCTTGTTTCCCAGATTTTCTTCACTGCAGGCCTCCTCACCAATGCCCTATGTATTCTAGCATCTGATTTCTTATACTGTAAACTCAATCCTCCTAAGTTTCCAAATCCTTTCCTTCAGGTGTCATGGCCACAGAGGTTTCTTCAACAAAATCTTTCACAGCATGAGAACCCATCATTCACCCCTCTGTTCCTCTTCCCTTTATCCAGAAATCAACTATAAAGGATTCCTTCCTCATGTGATTTTCCCAAGAATAAAGGTTACTTTCGGTCTCAATTCTGCATGGTGATGAGTCCCTCTTGCTTGGAATTCTTTTTGCTCTTGATCTCCCCCCACCAGGGTCTATCTCCTGGGTCTTCTCAACCTCCCCATCCAGGTTTTTTCTCTTTCTCTACCACTGCTGGTTCCTTAAACGTGGGCTTTTATCCTCTTTGTATACTTAGGTAATGTGTTCCCCAGTGGGCAATCTGCCACATGATGGCAAATTCTATCAATTCTCCGCCAGCTTTCAGACCTAAATCTCCAACCTGAGCAAATGTTTTTGACAGTGGGCTGCACAGGTCCACCTCAATATGTCACAGGCCCTCAACTCAACACCCAATTTTACTGGATAGTTAGTTTTAGTATGTAAGTCTTAACTTTTCTGAGGTAGACCTTACAGATTATTTATCCCCCAGTCCTGGTTAGTTTGCCATGTTTAGCTCACCAAAAATGGTTCATATCACTGAATACTTGATAGTTTACCTGTCACAGCCTACCCAATAGACAATAAAACAATAACAAGATGTCCAGAAATCACTCAAAGTCACAAAAGAGGCTTCTTGTTCCTATATATCCAATAAGTTCTCCACCTGACATAAGAAAGTTCTGTAGGCCCGCGACTGTGCAGACACTGGAGAAATGCAAATTTGAGTCAGACCCCATCGCTGCATTTCAGAACCTCACACCCCTCTAGAAGAGGCAGATTATTATACACCATAGATTGTGCTCTGACATAGTGCACAACTTTAGAGGATGCCTTTGGGTTTTTATGAGGGGAGAAATATGGATGCCAACTGGGCATCTGCATGTCCCCAGCCTTGCCGTTCTCCACGCTGTACCGGCATACACAGAATAGAGTTTAAGTCTGCCAGCTTCTTAGAAAAGCCTGGAGGTTCAGATGGTTGTCTCAGATACGGTACAAAGCAAGTGATTAATAGGAGCATATGCACATATTAGGTATGCTTGGGACAGATAAATAAAAGAGATATAGGAAGATGTTAGAAATTCTAGAATGGATTGCCTAGGGAAAGAAGAAAGATGTTACTAAACCACTGACTAAAATATATGGAACTGGATCACAAGCCTTTGCCTCCAAGAAGATGCTCCCATTCACATCTTTAGGCCCAACTCCTCGCTTAGTATCTAATGTCATGTGCTTTTTCACACTAGGAGTTGGACCTTGGATATCCCTGAAAACATATAGTAATAATATTTATTTTTTAAAAATGCAACACTTTCCCTGGAAAATATTTTTACCTTTCCTAAGTTTCTATTCACACAAACAAAACCACCCCTGGAGTCTGTGTCAGGTGTGGAACCCTGGACTTATTTCCCTTTGGCCCATTAAGCATTTCTCAGGTGCATCACTTTTCCTCAAGAAACCATCCTAGATCCTCACAACTAAACTTGAACTCTTTCCCTTTGTTGATTTCCCCCCATGGTTCCTCTTGAACTTAATTTTCTTCTTCTGCCCATGAGTCAGACTCTTTACTGAATAACTTCTGGAAGAAAGGGACCATGTAAAGCTCTCTGGATATGAAGTGGCCCTTGCCTAAAAGAGCATAAAGTCTCTTAGGAAAGATAAGATATGTACATGAAGAAGTATAGAAGAGTACTCTGTTTGAGAAATTCCCCAAGAAGAGTAAAAGCCGAAGTTCCAATTGATAAGATGAAAAGTTTACTCCTCAGCAGGTAAAGCAGATTTCATGGAGAAATGGCATTTTAGTTTGGTTTTGAATCTATTAGAGAAGGCAAAGGAATGGGAGCCATTGGTTAAAGGGAAAGCATAAGCAAAGCATCAGAGGTAGAAGAACTCATGCTCTCATGCTGTGGTAAACATTAGGATAGAGAATCGTGAGTCTATGAAGGATTAGATTCATGAGGATAGGAATTAATGGTAGTTGGAGGGACAGCTGGAAAGAGCATTCATTCATTGCTAGGCTAGCATGTTTGAATTACATTTGCATGAGAAGCGAAGTTATACTTTCATTAGGGCAAAAATACGATCTGATAAAGTTATTAAGGCAAAAACTTGCCCTAATCCATTGTATTTTTTTTTTCTAATTAAGTGTTTTGAAGTGAAATTTCAAAAATTTTTGAGGAGGTCTAATTTATCATATTTTTTCTTTTATACTATGCCTTTGGTATAGAATCTAATAAATCCTTGTTGAACCCAACATCTTGAAGATTTTCTCATATTTTTTTCCAAAAGTCCCGTTGTTTTAGTCCTTTCATATAATCATGTGGTCAGTTGTGAGTTAATTTGTGTGACTGACATGAAGGTCCACATGAAGGTCCTTGTTTTGCATGTGGAGACCAGTTGCCCCAGCACTAGCTGTTGAATAGACTGTTCTTTCCCTGATAATCGCCTTTGTGTCTTTGTCAACAATCAATTATCAATATATAGATTTATTTTTGGACTCTCAATTCTCTTCCACTGATATCTCAAATTCTGCTCCACTGATCTATACATCCTTGTTTTAGGACCACACTATCCTGATGAATATAGCTTTATAAGTTTTGAAAATGTGAAGTGAATGTGCTCTAACTTTGTTCTTTTTCAAAAATGGTTTAACTACATCAGGAACTTTTTTGAACAGAAATATGTACCTGTGTGCATATACATATGTATAGATTTTTCCCTGAGAGGATTTAAAGAGAAATTATCTATACTTCATTTTAGAAAGTTATTGGAAAAGGGAAATAGAATTAAAGAAATTTTATTCAAAATATTCTCTGTGTTTTTCAAGAAACACTTAAAACGTTTCCCAGCTTATGTTTCTGAACCCAGAAGTCAGCAGACATGACTTTCTTCCCTAAACCTTGAACTCTTAGCTCATGTGTGGACCTCAGGAGGACCATCCTCTCTCCTCACAGGTGGTGCTTCAGCACTGACCAGAGGAAAACAGACTCTTGGGAGGAAGTCAAATTAACTAGAAGAAAGAAAAATAAATAAACATTATTAAAACAAATAGACTCATACATACCCTGGAGATAGCTCTCTGTGCCCCTGTAGTTACGTAAAAGTAAGTATACAAAATTTAACCCCAAAATTCAGATCAGTTATGCAATTGGAAGAGCACCCCAACCTCTGAACTCATTCTTCTTGTCAGATCTGGGGCCCATATATTTCTTGATCTAGGATCATCTAGGAGGATGGTCTCTTGTGTGTGTGGCCAGATTAGAGCTTGATTCCCCTGCCCCACCCCCACCCCCCGACATCTGTTTCTTCACATCATCCTCTGTCTTACGATGAGAATGACTGAATTGTTCCACAGGATCCTAAACTATCAAGCTCTAACCATTTCTCCCCGTGATCCTGTCCTCTTTAGAACCAAATGCTTTTTCCCTTAGATGCAGATAACAACTAATATAGAGTATTTTTTTTTCTCTCCAAGATTGAAACTGTCCCTGTGCATCTCTTTTGCTGGAGGAACTATTCCTTTCCTTCTTTCCCAAAGGAAAAGGCAGACCCTAGTCATATGAGGCTACTAGAAGTCTTCCCAGTATCTTTATTCCTAATCCTCCTGTAATTTAGGCACAAAGAAACTGTCTAAAAAGTCAACTAAGAGCACATTGTGCCAAAGGAAAGATTATTCCTCCTTATTTGCCTCTCTAATCTTGTTCACCCACCAACAGGTACCCAGGTAAAGAGGTGTGTGTGTGTGTGTGTGTGTGTGTGTGTGTGTGTGTGTGTGCGTGTGTGTTGGTAGGAGGGGGAAGCTTGGGAGGGAAAAGTAATTTGAGTGGAAATTGCCAGTAAACAGTTGGAGATGTGATATTGACACACCCCAAATTTTTAGGGATAGAGTTGGAGTTTGCCAGGAGGGGATCCTATAGTTAATTGTTGTTAAAAAAAAAAAGAAAAGAAAAGAAAAAAAAAGCTGAGTAAATAAAGGAAGAAGCATTAGAGAAGTCTGGTGAGCTGTGACCCCTGGTGAGAATGGGAACACAATTCAAAGGAGTAAATCATCAACCAAAACCAAGACAAGTGCTCAAAGGAAGACCATGGGGGGCACAGATCCAAAGATAGTAAGAACTAAGAAAAGCTATTTGACCTGGCAGTTCATCCATCATTAGTGCCTGGGGAAGGCAGACGCTACCAACTCGTGGGTCTCCCAAAGACTCTTCATGCAAAATGCACACTTGTCCCCCAGAGTCATCAATGAGGTAACCTGCATGATAGTGGTGGAAATCATATTGCAAGGAATTCATTGTGAAACATGAGTAATTTATATGTGGGCTATGGTTTGTAGACTTTTGGTGATTCTTTTTTAAAGAAAACTGGCTGGAAGCAAGAAGAAGGCAAAGATGACTCTCAGGGTAGAGAATACAAAATGCTTCTAAGCTGTGTGGAAAGAAATGCAGAGTTAGACGTTAAGTACTTAAGAAGAGAGAAAACAATGTGTAGAATTTTCAACATAGGTTCTAATGTAAGGTGATTATATATATATATATATGTATGTATATAATATTTTTGATGAATATATATATATTATATTCATCAAAAATATTTCAACATATACAATGTTCCTTTGAAAAGTCTTGCTTCTAGGTAGGATTTCAGGGTCCTTCACTTTCAGTATTATAAATTCAAGCAGTTGCCGACATCATGGCATAAAGACCCAATGTCTACAAAACAAAATCATGGAGAAAACTATGATGGTGAAGAATTGCCCTTGACCTGAAATGTTATCTTTGGATTCATTTTCTAATTAATAATCAGCATAAAAATCGACTCAGATGTATAGGGCAACTCACCTTTCCAAATAATCAGAAATTCTATAAAAACAAATATATGCGTATCTGGAAGGCCAGTGCATTTCTGAGTTTCAAATGAATCACGTCTGAACAGAATGTGGAGGACACGTATGCACTTTAACAAGGGCTACATTATTAGATTTTCTGAGTCTTCTTAATTTGATCATGCCTTTATGTCAGTGACTATAAGACACTAGTGCATTGTGTCTTTGATCCCATTGTCAGGGTCTAAAAGGTCTATGTGGTCTTTACTTTTAGAAAAGAGTAAATCTCTTCCGGGTAAAGGTATCCCTGTAAGCCAGCTGCCTTTCAAGTCAAAACAGAAGGGATTGTTTTCAGGCTGACAGATAACAAGCCTTCATTTTTTCCTTTCTTATGGTGGTATTGCCAGATAGCACTTAAGTGATACAAAGAGTTTCTCCTGGGCTATATTACCTTGGCATGAATAAAACTCAATGCATTATTGTAAATGACAGAGATGTTCTGATTTTGGTAGCATGAGGGCTTCAATGTGGAAGAACAAGAAAGTAATAATGGTAAAATGAGAAGGCTGGCCATAATGAAGGAAGAATCTCGCTGGAGAAACTAGCAAATTATTGTGTGAGAGAGAGACACTTTGGTGAGACAAAAGAATAGCATTGGCTGAGTCACTGAGGATCTCGAGAGTAAATCATTACAATCAGACCTCTCTCAATTTTTAACAGACCCAGGCTGCTTCAAGTCCAGGCAAGCCAGAAAGAATGCTGTCTCTAAAAGCCATTTATTATGGGTTTATACATCCCCGAGTTTCATTTGTTTGGTGCTTGTCGTTGCACAAAATGGATATCTGGCTCCTACTCTTACTAGCCTCAAGTCTTCACTGCTTGCCTTTTTCCATCACTTGTCTTTATGAGGGCTGACACACTCACCCATCAATTACTCTCTAGGCAGACTAAAAAGCAAGGCACGCATGTTACAGAAAGCAATATTACTCTTGGTTCCATCCTGTCCCGAGCTAGTTTGCATTTGTCTTCCTGCCGATACTCTTGACTCCGGGCCCCATCCTCAACCCTGAATTAGCCAGTCACCTTGACTTTTGTATGTTTGTTTGTTTTTCCTTTCAGTTTTATTGAAATATAGTTGACATAAAACACTGTATATGTTTAAGGTGTACAGTATAGTGATTTAACACACATATATTGTTAAATGTTTACTGAAACAAGTCTAGTTAACATCCATCACCTCATTTAGTTAAAATAATAGTTTTTCCTTGTGATGAAAACTTTAGATCTAGTCTCTTTTAGCAGCTTTTAAATACACCATACACCAGTGTTACCTATTGTCACTAGGCTATGCACTGCATCCTCAGTTCTTACTTATCTCATATGTGGTAGATTGTACCCTTTGACCCCCTTCACCCAATCCCTCCTACCCCTGCCTCTAGAAGCCACCAATCTGCTCTGCATTTCTATGAGTTTTTTTTTTTAATAGATTCTACATAAATGTGAGATCATACGGTATTTGTCTTTCTCTGTCTGACTTATTTCACTCCTTTGACTCTTCTCTTAGCATATTGAATCTTAGTGTGGTTTTGTAGTTTTTAGCTTTTTTATCCTTCCGGCCCAACATCCTTTATCTTCCAGGACCCAACTTTTTCTTTTACAATGTCCTCCATAAAGGACAAGAGTGCCAACACTATGGTATTTTACATTTATCCCCAAATAGATGTAAAATTGACCAGAACCTGGGATCCCTAGTACTTTTTCGTAATTTTCAATAGCAAACTCAGTGAATTTGGAGACCATGGAGAAGCATTATTTAGCCTAGTTCTCAAAACTTAGAGACAATTCATGAAAGTCTTGTCAGTTGAGTTTAGAGACCAACTAGCAAAGAGCTATCATCAAAGGAAGTCTGGAAAAGGCAGAGTATTCAAGTCCTGGAATAGCATTACCAAGGGAGAATAATGTTTGGTTTAACATTTTTATTTTTATTTTTCCACTCCTATCTTTGCCTTCTGTTTGTGCCTTGAGAAATCTGGGAAGAAATCTGACAGTGTATACTAGGGAAGAAATCTGACAGTGTATACTAGGGAATGTCTGTAATGTTCAAATACGCTAGCCTTCAAAGTGAGATATATTGAATCGCTTGATGATGTGGTTACAGAAGATGTGGCTGTGAAGACAAAGAGTGCCCTACGTGTAGGGTAACCATAAATGTCATCCAAATGATGCTTAAATGATTATCCAAACCAGGAGAATATCGAGAAGTGAGAGGCCTTGTTGTTAATAATCATGCCAGGACAATGTGTTTAGGGACAATCCCAGGAAAATCAGGGTATACATTCACTTCCTATTAAAGGAGTTTGTTAAAAAAAAGAAAAAAAAGAAAAAAAACGGCCCTTTGTCCAGACTATACTTAAATAGCCACATACCTTGGATTTCATAGAAACCATGGAAAACACACTCTAAAACATGGACTACAATAATTTTTGAAACATCAACCAGTACCAGCTTAAGGCTGAGACAAATGAACTAGCAACCAATGCATGTCAGAGAACAAGCTCTCAGAGCTGATATACAAGGGAGAATGGACCCTGTCTTCAGGTGAGGAGTGTCCACATGTCAGTGGTTGTGGGTTTGTCATTTTGCATAACCCACCTATGGAAATGGGCTCAAATTTCATTTGTTCTTGGAAAGTGGGAAAATAGTAAGTTACATAATATATAAATATATGTTATTTAATAAATAAAATAGTAAAATAGTTGTATATACAACACTGATCTGATATGGCTTATATCTATATGTGAGTGTGCAGTGTACCCTTCACTTCAACATACAGAAGGGTGGTGTACATACTTATGGTACAATTAACTCTGCTTTCTCTAGTGAAGTCCAACACCTTAATGATAACAATAATATAACAACAGTAATGATAGGTGCCATTTTCTGACAAGTACTGTGTGCCCTCACCTTCCACAGTTCTGTAGATGTGAAATCGTGGCACAGGATACTTTCGTGACTTGCCTAAGAGCACAGTATAATTAGGAGTATAACTGCTGTATTAGTTTGCTCGGACTGTCCTAACGAAATACCACGAACAACAGGAATTGGTTTTCTTACAGTTGTGGAGGCTGGAAGCCCAAGACCGAGATGTCGGCAGGTTTGGTTTCCCTGGGGCCTCTCTCCTTGACTGGCAGGTGGCTGCCTTCTCGATCAGTCCTTACATGGTCTTTTCTATGTGCTCACGGTCCCCTGGTGTCTCTTCCTCTTATCGTAAGGTGACCAGTCATATTGGATTAGGGCCCACCCTAACAGACTCATTTTAACTTAGTTACTACTTTAGAGGCTCTGTGTCCACACACAGTCACATTCCGAGGTACTGGGGGTTAGGGTTTCAGCATATAAATTTGGGGGTTTGTGGGGAACTTGATTAGCCCATAACAGTGTCCAAGCTGAAATTCAGATTTGGCCTGAGTCTAAAACCCATGTGTTCTCCCCATCAGCTTGGCTCCAGCTACTGGAAGCAAGCCCTCTGCTTTGTGCTTTATTAAAAGAAGTAGATCTACAGGGCACTGTCTCTATCCCCTAAAGCTTCCCAATCGGTAGAGAAAGGAAACAAGTCAACCACTTTCCCTAATGCAAAACAAAATAAAATGACAAGTAAATGAGTGCTCAGAAGATGGTGGGCATAGTAGACCAAAGCACTGCCTCTGAAATCAAAGCACTGGAGTTCAGATCTTAGTTCTGCAATTAATGTAGATACAAGAAAATGAGGATCAGAGCATTCATTCAAAACCTGTGTTGAGATCCTCCCATGCACTAAGCATCATTCTAGCCTCTTTGGCTACATTATACTGTTCTAAGTGTATTCAAATATTACTCAGGAAAAAAGTTAGGTGATTTTTACAAAAATGCCTCTTGTTTTTTATTATCATTATGCAAGGTCTTTGTGGATAATCAAAATTAGCTGCTTTGAAGATCTGTTTTTTTTACTAAAGTTAAATGGTTAGGGAATCTGGTGTTAAGTTTAGGGTATTTATTTTTAATAATTCCTTCAAAGAAAGAATAAAATATTCACGATTAAACAAAAATTGGTGGTGATACCCAGCAGGACTCTGTGGGGCTCCTGGGCACAAAAGCCTCTCTGTGTCCCCCATTTCTTGATTACAGGAAACAGGCTTCATTCAGTCTCCATGACCTTCCCTGAGCTCCAAGGAATAGGTTCAAAGAGTTGCTAATTAGGGAAGGAGGGGATGCGAGACATGGGAGGAGCAGTCAAGAGAAAACATAGCGCAGCCTTGAGGCAGGGTCCTGGTTCTCCCTCAAGGGATACACACAACAATATCTTTGAGCTGTTTTGCAGATACTGAAACTCCCTCCAGGTGGGAGAAGTTAACTGTCTGCTGCCCACATAGATCCCAGACCAGTTGAAACCAGAAGATCGGTGATGCCGACTCCCACTTACCATCCCACCAGCCAATCAGAAGAATGTCCATGAGCTGATCACGCCCCCTTTTTACCATTGCTACAAAACTTCTCACTACCCCCTCCAGGGACACACAGCTTTGAGGGCATTTTCCTGCTGTGGACCCCTTTGCCTGGAAAAACAATAAAGCTATTGTTTTCTACTTCACCCAAAACTCTGTCTTTGAAAATTAATTCGGTGTCAGGGTACAGAGGCTGGATTCGGCTTCAGTGAGACTGACCAAAGCCCTGGAGGAAAGATTTTTGGTCAAGTAGCTTTTAAACATATATAAAGACTGACTTAAAATTTGGTTCCAACTGTAGGAGAGACAAGTTTGTATAAAGACTGGCTTAAATCTTAGCTCTCACTATAGAAGAGAAGAATTTGAATGAAAGGAAACAAAGAGATCTTTGAGATAAGTAAAATCTGAAATCCGGATTCTCCGTCAGGATCCACAGCTCTCCCTCGAGGTCCTGGGTCAGTCTCCCCAGGCCTTTCAGCACTAAACATATTGTCAAGACGTTCTCTAAAGTGAGAGGCTTATGCAGCCTTGACGTCCAACACAGAGAACAAGTGGATGGTTTTCCAGAGCCTTCCATATATATATACCTACATAGGTAGATGTTTATCTGTTTTGAAGCAGACACCAGGATTAAGATAAAAGGGGTGTGTCTCACTGGGTCACACTTTGGAGATCAGAGTAGCCACATTTTTCTACAATTTTAAGGATGTGAGACATCAGACAGCTTCCTAGACTTTCAACTAAGACCACAGAGCCCGGAAGCTCTGCACAGCATTCAGTTCAGCCATCTAATAAAACACTCTTCATAGTTGTCATGACAACACCCTCATTCTCCCCTTGTGAAGTACCTTCTTTCCTCCAGCTGGAAGTGTTTACTTGAGGTCTATTGGGATGGTGTGATTTTTCTACTGGAATATACCATTAGAAGGGCACTGAATTGGAATTCACCAAGCTTTCTTTGAGATTACAGTATATGAATCCAGGTAACACACAACACCTTCTTGGTGTCCTCTTCTCATAGCAGTCAGAGACTTGTCACATCTCTTTGGAAGCTTTTATTTCTCCTTTTAGGAGAAATTATTTTAAAAGACCTGATTCAAAGCCCTAGAGTCTTTAACATTTTCAACTCTGTTCTTCGTCCTTCCAGGACCAGGTAGCCAGCTCCTGTGAATTAGGCTTCTACAGTTTTATGAAAAATTAGGCATTATGATGCTGGCAAAGGAGTCCCTAATTTATTTATCAGGAAATGGCAATCTGTTCTTATTTTTTATTATTGAAATTTAGTTGATTTACAATGCTGTGTTAGTTTCAGGTGTACAGCAAAGTGATTCAGTTACATATATATATATATATATATATATATATATTCAGATTATTTTCCCTTATAGGTTATTACAAACTATAACCTTTGCTATATAGTAGGTCCTTGATGTTTATCTATTTTATATATAGCAGTGTGTATCTGTTAATCCCAACCTCCTGATTTATACTCCACCCCTCCCCTTTGGTACCCATATGTTTGTTTTCTATGTCTGTGAGTCTCTGTTTTGTATATAATTTCATTTGTATCCTATTTTTTTAGATTCCACATAGAAGTGATAACATATGATATTTGTCTTTTCCTGGCTTATGTCACTTAATATAATAATCTCTAGGTCCATCCATGTTGCTACAAATGGCATTATTTCATTATTTTTTATGGCTGAGTAATATTCCACCATATGTGTGTGTGTGTGTGTATATATATATATATATATATACTCCCCACAACTTCTTTATCCATTCATCTGTTGATGGACATTTAGGTTGCTTCCATGTCTTGGCTATTGTAAATAATGCTGCTATGAACACTGGGATACGTGTATCTTCCCAAATTAGAGTTTTCTCCCAATATATGCCCAGTAGTGGGATTTCTGGGTCATACGGTAGTTCTATTTTTAGTTTTTTAAGGAACCCCCATACTGTTCTCCATAGTGGCTGCACCAATTTTCATTCCCACCAACAGTGTAGGAGGGCCCCCTTTTCTCTGCACCCTCTCCAGCATTTATTGTTTGTAGACTTTTTGATGATGCCCATCCTGACTCTCTAAACTCCCATCAAGGACTAGATTTCTTCTCCTGACAGAGAGCTGCTCTAGGCTGGTAAACCTAGCTGGTGCTGAAACAGTGTGTGTGATGCCATGGGACTCTGGGGTTCTCCCCAGTTGTCCCTTCTGAATGTTTCCTTATCTGCCCACCCTCCTCCAACACTATGCTTTTAAGAATTGCTCATCCAGGAAAAGCAAACTTTATTCAAAGGCAAACAATAATCAAAGAGGATCTTGCCATGATTTCCTTTTAACTATTGGATGTATACTAAAAGAAATTGGTAAAATGATATAGGAATGAACATCATGAAAACAAAACAAAACCATTAAAAAGTTTCCATGTAGCATAAAAAGATCTCATAGCTTTAAACTCAAACAACCAAACAAAATATCCACCTCCATAAAGTCAGAGCTGAAATTAGATACATCATTGAATATGAGGTTTCCTGCAGGATTTTTATATAAAATAATATTACATTTATGTGTAGTTCTTCCCTTTCTAGTATTCTGATATTTTTTAATGTTCACTTTTATTAAATACTTTATTCTGTCTCTCTTGAAATCTTTATGTAATTTTTCATCCTTTATTCTACTATATTAATATACTAATGAGATTATCTGATGTCAAAAATGTAAAAATGTGTTATGTTTTTATACACAGTTTTATTGAGTTAACTAATATTTAGTTATTCCATATATAGATAGATATAGATATGCTTTTTTTGGTATAAGTTCTATTTAGACTATTTTTAAATTTTCTAAATTTTCACCCTTGATTCTCTTCCTTTTGATTCAAGTTTGGAGAACTTCTTTCACCTACTTCTTCAAACTTTCTGTGTCTCCGGGGAGTTTTGATAGAAAATACAAGCATGACTGTACATATATATGTATGCTTACATATACATACATAAATTTTATTAAGGTATGATTACATGTCACAAGATGAATTCTTTGTAAGTCAATAGTTCAGTGAGTGTTGAAAAATCTATATATACTTGTAACCACAACAACAGCTAAGACACATTTCATCCCCCCAAAAAGTCCTTCATGTACCTTTGCAGTCAAACTCCCTTCCTCTCCAATTCCAGGCAGCCACTTACTTGCTTTCTTTCACTATGGGATTGTTTTTGTCTTTTGTAGAATTTCATTGCAATGAAGTGTATAGTGTTTCACTTTTTACATTTGGCGTCTTTCATTTAGCAAAATGATTTTGGAATACATCCATGTTGTTATGTGTATTGCTGATTTGTTCATTTTCATTGCTGTGTAGTGTTCCAGTGCATGAATGTATCACATTTTGTTTATCAGTTTACACACTGATGGATTGTTTCCAGTTTTTGATTATTGTGAAAAAGTCTGACATTAACATTCATGTTCAAATTGCCGTGTGGAATGTGGGCATAGTTTTATTTCTCATAGGTAATGACTTTGAAGAGGTTATTTGGTTTACGTGTTCATTTAAATCTATTAAGAAACCAATAGATTATTTTTGTGATCTTTCTAGAGCATCACTTAGATAGTTTTTGGCCTTTCTATTCTCTCTCAATTCTGTTCTCAAAAGTAATATCACCTCCTGCATCTAATTTAACTTTTCATTTTTGTATTTTTATTTATTTTTGTTATATTAACTCTTTTTCTCTCTCCGTGCCCTTGAGAACTGTTTTATCTAGTCTGTCCAGCCATCGATTTGTTCTTCAGACATATAGCTTTTTAATATACCCGTCTATGAATATCTTTATTTTAACTACTAGATTTTATATAGTAGTTAAAATAATTGCTTCAAATATAAGATATTCTCCCTAAGAAAGTTTACCGTAATTTCCTGATCTCTCTGCTTTCAAAATTATGCTATATCTGAAATAATATGTTCAGTTAGTTGTCTCAAAATGTCTAATTATTTATGGTTATGAGTTTATAGTCACCTGATATTTTCAGATGTGTGTGACTGGGAGGGAGGGATGCTGATGGGGTCTTCCCCTTGTCCTTCCTGGTCTGGGCCACAATAAGTGAAGGTCGATGCCTAATGCAGAGAGTCTCTGGAACCGTCACCTGCTCCTCACACGTGCCCTGCTCTGTTCGGTCTTTTCATTTGTAATCAAGCTTCACTTGATGGCTTGAGGCTGTTGGTATTGAGGAGCAAATGCTCAGAGGCTGGCATGATGTTAACTAAATTTTCTCTCTTTTTTTTTTTTTTGTCTTGAAAGAGTGAAAAAGCAGCCAGTAATCTCCCAAGGTAACATGGGAAGAGAAAAATGTTCTCTCGCCCATCTCCACACTGTGACCTTCAGTCAATTCAGCCCCCAACACACACTGAATCAGGGGCTTTTATAATTCTATTTAGTTTGTTGTATTGTAATTGATCAACAGTCTTTCTTCCCATGGAATCTTCAGAATTGAATTAGGGAGATGAAGGGGGCACGTCCAATTTGACCTTCTTGTAATATACAAGCAAATTTCTTTAATACTTCCTTCATTGTCAGACTAATATTTATTTTAGATGTTATATTATTCTAAGACAAGTTTCAAATCACTTCCATTTTCCTAAGCAATTTCCTTGCCTTCCTCCTTTCCTTTCTTTCTGTGTTGTCTATAAAACTACCAAAATTGCACTGTTTTTTTATGCTTACTAGTTTATCATTAAGGGTATTATAAAGGATACAGATGAACCACTACATGAATGGGTACATAGGGTGAGGTCTGCAAAGGGCCTGAGTGCAGGAGCGTCTGTCCCCATGGAACTGGGCTGAACCACTCTCCCAGCTCACAGATGTGTTCACCAACCCAGAAACTCCTACACTGGGTTTTTCATCCAAAACCTGGTTTCAAGACCTGCCCCTGTCACTGTACAGCTCTGTGACCCAAGTGTGAAATAATAACTACCTGTGAGTTCCGTTAAGTATCAGATCTCTCCTTTATAACATGGGATTAATAATATTTACCTCACTTAATTGCTTTGATAAAGTAATACAATGCATGGGATGTTGCAAAATGCCATCCAGATCCCAAGATGAAGGCACTGGAGGCTCATTGCTAACTGGTAAACATCTATTTAGGAATTGCCCTTGCTCCTTGCCCAAAAGGCATTGTCTCCCCCAGGTTATAACTGGGCTTAGGCGTGTCCAGTGACTGGTCCCTGGGGTACAAATGTCTGGTCCCTTGCTTAGCCTGGGGACAACTGTCTGGGCCATCCCACTTCCAGAGCCCCTTCCCTTATTAGCTGAGTCTCTGTTGCAGTGACACCATAGCTCAACCGTCCTTCTGTTCAAGTGCTTCCCTAACTCTCTTACCGATGATTTTCTGAGTGTGCACCCCCAAAATATCTTGCACATAAATCTCTTCTCTTTTTTTTTTCTTTGTGTCCACACCACATGGCATGCAGGATCTTAGTTCCCTGACCAGGGATCGAACCAACACCCCCTTCAGAAGAAGCATGGATTCTTAACCACTGGACCACCAGGGAAGTCCCATAAATCTTTTCTTTTAAAGTCATTTTCAGGGAACCAGACATAAGCCAGAAGTTTGTAAATATCAAACCACCATATATTGCAAAGCTGGTATCTCCTCCTGAATACTGCATGGCAAGCTTCAAAACGAGACCTACAGAAATAGAGTACATAACGGGAAACATCACTGTGAAAGGAGGATCACTGTGAGCTCCTGAATCGAGGTAGGGTTAACCAGCAATGTGAAACATGACCTTCACCTTAAAATAAGGTGAGTGTCTAGAGACGTCGTGCCAACAAAAAACCCATGTTGCATCTGCCTCTGAAGCTGCAGTTCCGGCTTCTATAGCGCTTACTCCAGCTGGCTCCTTAAGCAAGACTGAGATCATTTAGTTCATGACTTCAAACTCGAGCACACCCTTCAGTTTACAAGTCACATGACCTGGACAGGCCCCTGTAATGGTACCTTTTGGCAAAGCCTCTGACCTGAACCATAGATACCATCGTTTTCATTTTAAATATCCAGGAGTAAACAATGCCTATCAGCTCCACCAGGGCTCCTCCAAGTGGCTGGACATTTACACAAAATGTGCCTGGGTACAAAATCTGTAGGAGGCAGTGTCAAGCGCAAAGCCTAACCTATGTGAGCATCGGGGACAATGAGCCATCACAAACACTTGGCTGAGGCAGGACCAATCTGTTTTCTTGAACACTGCGTGTTGACTGTATCAGTACAGATAGGCTAAGATGGGAGACGTTTGCTATGATGCAACCACATGCCTGAATGCTTATGTCAGAAGGAAGGGTGATCACAAAACAAGGATGGCCATGGTATATGAGATGCAAAATGGAGGCAAGACTCATGAAGGACCGTGATTAAGGAGGACACGTGTGGAAGGGCTTGGGCATTTCCTTTCTCTTCTCTTCCTTTCCTTTCTTTTTTTCTGCTATTCTTACTTTCTCTCAACATTAAAAAATCCTTACAAAGAACATATACTCTCCTTTAAGGATGTTAGAGTAACATGATTCATTTGACATAATTTTATTTTATATAGCCACTTCTTTTTTTGTTTTTTTTTTTTTTGCGGTATGTGGGCCTCTCATTGTTGTAGCCTCTCCCGTTGCGGAGCACAGGCTCCGGGCGCGCAGGCTCAGCGGCTCCGCGGCACGTGGGACCCTCCCGGACCGGGACACGAGCCCATGTCCCCTGCATCGGCAGGCGGACTCTCAACCACTGCACCACGAGGGAAGCCCTTATATAGCCACTTTAAATAAATATTCAAGTCACTTAGTAGGTGACATCCAAACCTGGTTTTATGGTGCTAGATAGGCACCATAAAAAATAAGCACTAAAAAGAGTTCAGACAATGCATTCATAACAAATACTATATATATTAATTCAAAGTCCATTCAGTCATTCTGAAAGAGCACCTACAAACAAATGACACACAAGAACCACGTTTAGGTGGCTGCAAAAATGGGAAGGTCGAGAATAGATCATGATTATACGAGAAGATGCAAATGAATTTTTTTAAAAAGGACCTTTGCACAAATCGGTGACGAAGGTGAACTGTGAACTGAAGAGAACCATTAACTCAGCTTCTGCACCTGAACAGTAAAGATCCCGAAATGCTGAATGGAGGGCCCTGTGAATCAAGGTCAGGTACACTCTCCTCTAAGGAACTGAAGGCTCTTGTTCTGTGTTAAGTAAATCTATCCCAAGGAGGAAGAGATACTGATACAGATCAAAGGGAAAATGGGCTCCAAGCGAACAAGAAAGCCAGCTGGGGGAGGGGAAGGATCCTCCTGTTGAAGGAACGCAGATACTGAATCAGACAACCAGAAATTCTCTCTTCCTTCTCTCGCTTTTTCCTTGAATGGACAACTGCCTCTTCTACTTCGTCTTCCCTTAGGTCCTTTTGACGGGTTAAGTAGAATTGTGGCCACCTCCTGCTTAGGATGTCCCCAAGCAAGGGCAGGTTTAAGTGCAGATGGAAGAGGGGCAGGCATGAGGAGGTCCCTCGAGCCAGCTTCTCCTGTAGGGCGGCTCCTCTGTTACTCCAGTCGGGAAACTGTGCTGCCCTTAGGTGCTGGGGAAGGTCCTGACCCCAGGGGAACTCATTTGTTAAAGCTTTACTGGGATATATTTCACATACTATGAAACTCATCAACTTAACATACACAGTTCAGCGGCTGTTAGTAGCTTCAGAGTTGTGCAACTATCTCCACAACATAATTTTAGAATATTTTCATCACTCAGAAAGAAAGCCCCTACTCATGACTGGTTCTTGCTTCCTGCTCCCCACCCCGCAGCTGCAGGCATCCATTAACATAATTTCTATGTGTCTATGGGTTTTCCTGGGACATTCCATATATGTAGCATAATACAACAGAGAATCTTAGGGATTGACTTCTTTCATTTAGCATAGTATTTTCAGGATTAGCTATTATCGTATAAGCTTAGTGAGTAGCCCAATAGAAGGACCAGCATATCAAGCACAGACTGTGTTTCTGTTGTAATCATTTACCTACTTTGTGCATCGCACTTTGCTCTACCTCTTAAATGATTTTTGTTATTCTTGTCTCTACCCAGTGACCCTGAAAGAAGGAGCATGTTTGTACTACCAGCAACCTCACAATCAAATGGCTTACCCTGGCTTGTTTGATCCCATCGAGTCGGTTAATACCACAGATGTAGCCAGATGGCAGAGGGGAGAAAGAGAAGGGAAATTTTAAAAAATTTTGAGTCATGTTTTATATACTAGAGACACTCTGATAGTCTCTCTATTCACTAGTAAACTAATGCTTATATTTCCTCTATCCCTTTTTATAGTTTATATACAGAGTATGGAGTTATTTTGTCCATCATTAGAGGAATTTCTCTCCTTTTAATTTACCTCCTAATATTTCTTAAGACATTTTATAAACAGAACCAACAGGAGACTCACACACATGAGTAGATGAGGTTCTAGTTATATTTCTCTCCTTTTAATTTACCTCCTAATATTTCTTAAGACATTTTATAAACAGAACCAACAGGAGACTCACACACATGAGTAGATGAGGTTCTAGTTATATTAAGATACTTTAAGTTATTTGATACATGTCTTTGACTTCACCCTTTTTTCACCAAACTCACCCTTCTGGTGTAAATACACACAACCAAAATGACCAAAAATTAGTTGTTTCTTTGTTCATTTGAATTCAAGTGACTGTGACCTATTTGTTGTCCCAGAGCCTAATACTGGCATCTAGTAAGGCTGGCATGTAGCAGCTTGTCACCAAGTGTGGAATAAAAACAGGAAAGGGGGGAAGGAAGGAGGGAGGGAGCAAAGGAGGAGCTAAAGAATGATTAAAATAAAGCAATCAAGCCAGTCAGCAAACTGAGACTGGGAGATCTCTTAGACTGGCTCATATATCAATGTAAACAAGTCTCATCTCTCGTTGTTTTTGTTATATTTATCTAAATGTTCTTAAGTGAGATATGTTTCTCTTTCCAGGAAAATGTAAAACAAGTTAAATACTGAGTATAAAGCGATTAGGTAAAGTGAATACAGGCAAACTTCAAAAAAATAATTTTTCTGGGGTTGATTCCTCCATGCCTCCAGCTTTCCCCAGCTGCAAAGGCACTCAGAAATGTCCACATTTCCTAAAGGGACCCTAGGTGCTGACGTTGAGTCCCTTGTTTGCTCACACTCCCTTCCATTGAGGAATTCAGATGACTGTAAGCGGACTCATAATTAACACCTTTACATGGAAAATAATTTGTTTCAATACGGAATTGTTGTAAGCACCACACGTTTGGAGTCTGTGCTCACGAATCTGTAGTGCTGTTAGTCTAATGCTTTTTGTGCATGGAAAGTATCATAAGCTAAGTTTTTAACAGCTAATATATACATCATCAACATTATGCCTATTTTAATAAAAACCTGAAGGACTAACTAAAATGATTAGAAATGCAGCAGTTCATTTCATTTTAGGGTCACCCAACAGCATTCCTATCTGTGTGAGTCATTATTAAGCTATTATCCCAGATAATAAATATATTTGGAGCTCTCATAGGTGATGGAACCCTCAACTCCAGCATCGCTGTGACCCATTCTGTGGACAAGAAAATGAGCTGTAATTCCAGTTCTCATCTCTTTGCACCGCCTTTATAATTTAGAAGTATCAGCGTTTAACCATTTTGTTTCCAAATATGTCAGAGACCTGAAAAGAGGGGAAAAAAAAGTTATAGAAGAATCACTAAAATGATAGTATTTCTAGGCATAATTGTTTTTAAAAACTAGTCTTATTTCTATCTTCATCAATTCACAATTATGAAAATTTTCTGATTCACACAATTGACTCAAATACTTTAAAAAAGCAGTGACTATAGTTAAGAGAAAAAAAGCTTGAAAAATATGTATAACATGCTTCTACTCATTAAAAATAAATTTAAAAGCTTATTAGTAGCCTCTTTATAAAGCTTAAAATAAACATAACTAAAAAATTGTGTTTGGAGTTAGGCATGGTAAAATTATTAAAAAGGAAAACAAGGTAAATAACTATAAAATTCATGAAAGGGATTACCTCTGATGGGAAGACAGTAGTATGGGCTTGGGAGGAGCATAAAGATAGTTTCAGCAGATTTTATATGTATATATATATATATATATATATATATATGAAAAACAAGCACACATATTTTGAAAGACATATAAATAATTGCAAATAATGATTGACTCAGAAGAAGGAGGTTTGGAGGGTTGGGTAGAAGACTTGATGTTTAGTGTATATTCTTTGTATAGCTTAAATATGTACATATATGTGTGTTTTCAAACTTTAAACAAAGAACAACTGATTAATCAAAGAAACTAAGAAACAACAAACATATTTTAAGCAACTACAAGAAATACAAAGACATGTTAGAGCCCAGGAGATCATAGACATGGTAATAATACAATAATAAAATTAGAATAAAAAGAATATCTAACAAATATTGAGAATTTTCTCTGTTCCAGACATTCTTCTAAACACGGATTACAGATGAATGTTTCTTAAATTATCAAAGCTTTATTAGATAAATAACTCTATTTTTCCCATTTTACAAATAAACTAATATTTATGCAATCATATAATTTGCCCAAGACCATACAACTGGTTAATGAAAAAGCTGAGCTGTTGAGCTTTTCTGACACTAACCATCGTGCATACTCCCTGCCTACAAGGAACTGAGTTTCTGGAAAGTCACTTCAGTTCTTAAGTGCTCTGACCGTGCTATTTTTAATTCTGCTTGGAGAAATGGCAGAAACCATGCCTCTTCACATTGTGCCCAGAGGATGTTCTCTAGGGGTTGAGAATTCAATCATAAAAACAAGATAAAGATGGCAGAAAAATTACCACAACATTGGCAAGCAAGCCTTATCAGAGTAAACTTTGTAAACTCCCAAGAGGGAGCCATCTCCACAGCCTGAAGGGTTGCAAGGAGATGCAGCTGTTTGGTTAAATAAGAAAAAAGTGGTGGTCATGGTGGTGGCTTCTATGGGGCAAGTTTGGAGAAAAGAGTGTTACCACATGCATACTGTGTTGTGTGTACAGTGAATGAGTCACCATAGAAATTCACCAGCATAACCTTCACCTTCATAGAATGCATTTGGTGGGGAGATCAAGCCCCATAGTATTTGACCAAACTTCAGAAAGCATCAGAGATGTCTTTAAAAGAGGGAAAGTTCTGGAGACTTTACTGTTACTGTCAGCATTGCTTTAGTTTATTTTTTCAGCTTCATTCTGTTAGGAATGAGCGGGACAGGAATAAGCAGCCAGGAGAGGAAAAGACGAAAGGGAAGAAAAGACGTTGAGTTGAGTGACAATGGCTGGCCAAGGTCCATGGTGTTGCCCACTTCCTGCCAGCTCAGCAACTCTGCCAGCTGGTGGCATAATTTGTAGGGAGGACTAGAAGGTAACCCATGTGTCAGGGCACTTCCCAGGCCAGATGGAAGGAGGGCAAAGAAGAGAAGGGAGTCATGCATGGTTGGCGTGGCAGCCCCTGTTCCATTTGGCAGGGAGCAGACATGGATTGATGGTAGGACCAAGGGGATGGAGAGCCCCATATATCTCAGCAGAGTGCTGGTCCCCTGATGGGCCATCTGGTCAACCATCACGAAAAACCTGCACGCTCTTCTCTGAGAACTGAGATTTGGGGAGTGATTATTCCTCAGTTAGAGCCTTTTCAATTGCTGATATCCTAATTTCTTTCCCAGATACAGAAAATACTATTAACCTGTGCACTTCCTCAATTTTTAAGAAATTTGTATTTAAACAATTGACTATAGCACTAATTTTGTCACATAAACAGTTAGTTTTGAAAATTTTACACTATTTAAAAATTACCCCTTGACTACTTCCTTGAAGCTGATATAGTCTATTGAATTCTAAATTCATATGCAAGAACTCTTTTAAAGAAATGGATCCTTGACACAGTGAGGCTTTGACATGTTGTGTATTTTCAAGTCTCCAGTGCTGATCTGCATACTGAAACGTCTCATGGCAAACATTGCTGAACATTCTTCAATAGCAATTTTCAATTGCTTTAGAAAATGGCTTGGATGAGGGTTGCAGTGATCGACTAAAGAGGGGTCTGAACTCCTAATATCTCCCCACTAAGGTGTGTGCTTAGGATGGTAAGGCCTTTTCATGCACTGAATCGTGATAACACTCCACAAAACAGACAGTTTTAAAGAGCCATTTTGTGAAGCTGTTCAGTGAAATCCCTCCACAGCACTGAAATACACAAACTTCCCTCACCTCCTGCCCTGTGATATGTGCTTGTCCAGAAGACAGCTCCATGTCTCTGGTGCCCCGTTCCAGCTGTGCCCTGAATCCAAGTCAGAGGGGCAAGAAAGTGATGGGAATGTGGTCTTAAGGGTCCCGTACCCGGGGTTCATCTTATGGATTTTGGTCCTGTTTTCCTTTTATGTATTTTTCTATCTTATCTTCAGGAGGAAAAAAATCCAGACAATCAAAGGCTGAGATTATTGAATTTGGGATAAAATGCCTTGGGTACTTCATTCTAAAAGATGTCAATGATCTTATATCTATCAGAACTAATGATTGAGAACAGGCTGATATGCGACACAGAGAAGAAAACTTAGCAAATGTACAGCCCATGGTCATATGTTCGATTTCACTGTGACAAAGAAGTTAGGTGTAAGAGGATCATGAGTAGAGTTGTTCTCCTGTGTTGGTTATACTGAGGCTGTATTCCTGCTAAGGAAAGTGGACGGTACTGAATAAATTAAGCAGAATTCCAGTTTCTAAAAGCACTAATGAACCTGTGACTAGATTTTCTTTTTCAACAAAATGTCATTATAGATCTCTGATTCATGATTTTGTCAACAAAATGATAGCTATTTCTGAGTCTTTCATATAATCTGATACATTTGCATCCAGAGAAATACCCTGCACCAATCGGGATTTGGTATCTGCCTTGTTTGTAATAGTTCAAGATAGGCGGCATCTCGGGATCGCTTCCCTCCCTTCTTTCTTGTCGCTTCCCATTCCTTGGCTCCTTCCTCCTTTCCTATCTCTCATCCTCAGTTCTTCTCTGTTTCCTGCATTGGTTCTATCAGTTTTTCTGACCCCACTTTCCTCTCCACCTTCTTATCCCTGCTTTCCATACTTCTTTTCTTGCTGCTCTACTTCCTTGTTCTGTATCCCTTCCCTTTTTTACCCTCTCCTTTATTTTTAGTAACAGCTGCTGTTTCATGAATGTCTGACACTGCTTTCCTGGAGGCTCTGACCTTCAAATGATTTGGGCCACTTTTTCACCTCAATTCATCTGAACTTCCTCTGATCTATTCAAGATGCTCAAATATCCCAAGGCTCTTTGTAGCTGCCTCCTTGGGAAATTCTGTGGAAAGGAAAACTTAAAAAAGGATGGGCCTTGGCAGAAGAAAGCATTTGTGTGGGGGAACTCAAGCCATCAAAACCCCAACCTCCTTTTCTTCTGATACTCCTTTCTTCCCTGGTCCCTCATTTTCTATGTCTTGACACTTTGTAAGATTTTTAAATGTAACATATATTCTAAATAATTTTGATGGAGGCTGGAATCGGAAACAGGGGAGTATCTCTTCCTGTATCTTGGCTAGATGGTGCAATATTTTAAAAGTAATGTACCATCTATGGAAAGGAAAATAAGTTGGCATTTCTGAGGGCAAAAATTTCTGCAGATCCCAAGTTTTTGTTAGTTAGGTGCCTGGAGCCAGCCTTGAACTTCTCAATGAACTCTCAGTTATTCAAGAACATTGGCCTTCCCCTTCCTTGCAAGTTCTTTTACCATTATCCAAATTTCTGTTTAATTGAGTGCTACCATATATGGTGAAATTCGAATTGTTTGTGCTATTTATGGCAATATTGTTATAGCATCTGTTCTGGTAAGAGACAGCTATGGATCTGTGACCCATTCCAGTCTGCACTTCCTTCCAGCATGTTTCTGGCTGCAATTACAGGATTTTCATCAACAGAATTTTATGCATTTTGAGAGCCAGTTACCTTCCAAACCTCTTGATCTGCTGCCATGGGCTGGAGATCAACCAGAGGGCACCTCTTCCTCTCTACCAAAGTGGTCTTGAGAAATGAGAAAGGAGTAGATGCTTTTAGTTTTTAAAAATCTGTTATATCCTAGAGTTTGAAAATACTCACACTCATATTATAAATGCGTGTGCTATCTAAACACATCAGTATCATATGGATACTTAATATGAATAAATGCATAAAAGTTTTTTAAACTTTGCTTTAATTTAGAAGACATTACTTCTTCTCAAGGCAATTAAAGCCACCTTTAGTTATCTCAGTTTTCATAAGCCAAGATTTGAGGAAAATGTTTTTGCATGGAATCCTAAGAATCTGTTGATTTTTCAGTTGGTAAAAATGCTAGTGACAACACATTTAATATTAATAATAGTCATAATATTATAGAATACATAATCATAAAAGTCAAGGAAAGCTACATCTAGAAGAAATACTGAGAGCAAGAAAATTTATTTCAGAGTCAAAACTTTTTTTATAATCACCTTGTAATAATAACATGATGCTAAGTAAGCAGACAGTTATAGCACAATGTACTAAACTCCTTAGCATTTTCATGTACTTTATTTTGAGCTTATATAAGCATTTGAAAACGTAAATGAACAAATATGTGACATATTTCAATTCACAAAAAAATCTTGATTCAAAAAGTCATTGCAGGTCTTCCCTGGTGGCGCAGTGCTTGAGGGCCCGCCTGCCGATGCAGGGGACACGGGTTCGTGCCCCGGTCTGGGAGAATCCCACGTGCCGCGGAGCGGCTGGGTCCGTGAGCCATGGCCGCTGAGCCTGCGCGTCCGGAGCCTGTGTTCCGCAACGGGAGAGGCCACAGCAGTGAGAGGCCCGCGTACCGCAAAAAAAGGAAAAAAAAAAAAAAAAAGTCATTGCAAAAAAAAAAAAAAAATGTAGTAACTCCATATTCCACTGTGCCCTAAGCCTTTGCCCCCGGATGTAAACACTCCCACCCACAAGATGACCCAGAGCCACGTGTGGCTCCAGTTTGCTCAGAAGAATAGAAGAAGGAGTGGAAGCTGGCCATGGGCAGCAGGGGCTCACAGCAGGGGCTTGGCAGCCACACAGGTACCAGAATCAGCACAGGTGCAACAAGAGGAGACCCACAAAGGGCAGATGCAGGAGCTGCCCTGGACTAAAAGCTCCTGGAGTAAAACCAGAGGCCCTAAAAGTAGTCAGTACCTTTTTCAATTCACAATTTCACAGGCATAAAAACAGACCAGTCATAAGAGCCACCATAGCCGAGAAAGCCCAAAGCCTAGTGTCCATCAGGTATTTACAGCTTATTGGTTGTTCCTTCCAGTCCAGACACAAGGTCCAGTCAGCAGCCATGTTATCCTAAGGAGAGTTGCTTAGTAACAAAAGTAACAATCTTACTGTTGCCAGGTTACCAGGGAAACTGAGCCAGACAGCGTAACCAAAGGTCAGCCTGGAACCACGGATCAGGAGAAGATCCTTCTGTGCTGAAGAGGAGGTGAAGCCTCAGCTTTCTTGTCCTGGGATCACCTGGCCAGCTTGTGACAGACAGGAACTTGTTCTGGAACTCTGGACTTCTTATCCTGAACTTATGTTGCTGCACGATATTCATATGATATATTATGTGAAAAGGTACAATGGAAACATCACCTACGTCAGAGCACAGCCCCATGACTGTGATTATATTTTCAAGCTTATTAATGAGCTTGTATTAGGAAGCAGACGCCAAGGCTTTGTTCACGTGGAGCTAGGTTACATTTCTCATGTCCTTCGGATTTATCAGAGTCGTCACTTGGTCTTATAAAGTTCGATTTGAATTGATTAAACTTATTGCTCATATTAAGACATTCTGAGTGTTAACAGGTATTCACTAGCCTAGCTAGTGACTTTCAATCCATTAATCCAAAGTGACTTTCAATCCATTAATAAATGAAGATTTATTTAGCTATTACTATGAGCAAAACATGATCCCAGGCAGTTTGTAAAGAAAGGCAGATATTAGACTAAGAATCTTGTTTGTACAGAGCTTTCAATTTTCAGTTTAGTTGAGAAATTAAAACATATGAGGGAATTAACCAAATGAAAGAGAATATATGCTAAGTACCATCTACAAATACTCTACTACAGGCATATGTCGTTTTATTGTGTTCTGCTTTATTGTGTCCTCTACAAATTGAAAGTCTGAGGAAACCTTGTGTCTTGTGTTGAGCAAGTCTATCAGCATCATTTTTCCAACAGCATTTGTTCACTTCGTGTCTTTGTGTCACATTTTGGTAATTCTCATAATACTTCAAACTTTATTATTATATTTGTTATGTGATCTGTGATCGGTGATCTTTGATGTTACTATTGCAAAACAATTACGACTCACTTAAGATTCAGATGATAGCATTTTTTAGCAATGAAGTATTTTTAATTAAGGTTTATACACTGTTTAGACGTAATGCTGTTGCACTCTCAATGGACTACAGTGTAGTGTAAACATAACTCTTATATGTACTTGGAAACGAAAAAATCTGTGTGACTCACTTTTTTGTGATAATTGTTTTATTGTGGTGGTCTGGAACCAAACCCACAGTATCTCCTGGGTGTGTCTATATAGGATAGTATACCTACAACAGAGATACAGCTATAGGATAGTACCAACAGTAAATGCTATAAAATCCATTAGAGATAGAGATTATTTTGATCAACATGAATCCATAAGTTTCAGGTGTGTTGTGAGAATTGAGGCAATACTTAAATAATGAATTGATTCCATCCTGGAATGATGCATAGGATTTATGTAGATTTTCTATAGACTTAATGGAAATGTTGCTGTATTTCCAGACTCAAGACATAAATGGAAGTGAAGTTTCAGGCTTGGAATCCAGGGTGTTTTCTTTCTTATTATTAAATAATGGGTCACCTGTCTCCAGGAAAAGTGGAAATAGTGGGGGACACTAGCCCTTCTTTGTCTAAATACACGAGAGGGACTTCCCTGGTGGTCCAGTGGTAAAGAATCCACCTTACCATGCAGGGGATGCGGGTTCGATCCCTGGTCGGGGAACTAAGTTCTCACACGCCACAGGGCAAATAAGCCCACGCGCCACAACTATTGAGCTTGCGAGCCTCAACTAGAGCCCGTGTGCAGCAAACTACAGAGCCCAGGCACTCTGGAGCCTGCAAGCCACAACTAGAGAAGAGAAAACCCACATGTCACAACTAGAGAGAAACCCATGAGCTGCAACAAATGATCCTGCATGCCACAACTAAAACCCGACGCAGCCAAAAAGAAATTAAATAAATACATAAATAATAAGTAAATCTTAAAAAAAGAATGAGGAAGTTCTTTGAAAAAAGAATTTTTATAAATAAACACACCATGAGAATGTGAAACCATGTCTTTGCGTCTATTCTGGTGTCTCAGGATCCCCTACAATCTTCTGCATCTTACAAAGTATCTATTCTTGTACTTTCTAAACTATGCAGCATTATACTGACTGAGGCTCTTTATACCCATTACCTATCACAGTGCTTATCATGTATGAGGTACTTAATGTCCAGTGAGCAGACCAGGAAAAACAAGATAAAGATTCACTTCATGGCACCTCCCTCAATACCTACCCAAGGGCCAGGTTCTACATCATGACTAGGGTTTCTCAAAATACCAAGGATAAGTTGGCCGAACAAACTTTCTGGTTTTCCAGGGAAAGTTCCAGTTACACCTGTCTCCTTGCAAAACCAATAATAATCTCCCTTTTCACTCAAAGTTGTCAGAGTTTAGACAATAAAGTATATGGACATCCTAATTATAAGGCTAATTCTAAGATAAAAAGTGTCATACATTGTCACTTATTCTAACATCACGATACAGAGATAACCATTTTAAACAGGTAAATCCTTTCTCCATTAAAAAAAAAGTTTAAAAATCTAAAGTCAGACTTTATGTATAAGCCTTATATTCTCATTTTCTCTGAATGCAAAATACCCTCTTGTTTACAAAAGGAGCAGGTGCTCCAGTGGTGTGCTGAAGATGACCTGCACAAGCTCACGTGATGCAAATAGGGACATATCATCCCAAAGATGCATTCACTGATGTCACATTGGACACTTAAAATAAACCACAATGGGAGAATTTACACCATGGAAATCGGCAAACACTACAGATCAGAGATCAGAGTTTGTTTTATTTTTTCTTTTTCTTTCTATTTTTTTTTTTGAGAGTCAGCTGTTAAATATCAGCATGATACTGGGTGCTTCTATAAGACAATTTAAAAAATTGATTGTCGATAAGTACAAGAAAGAAAAAAAAATACTCGTAATCTTACCATTTGGGGATCCCTGCCTTGTCAATGTTTCAATGTTTTCCCTCTTATTTTTGTATGCTAACACACATACTCACACATCGAAACACACAGTCATCGTAAAGTAATGGATGCATTTTTAACAGATATCATAAAATATACCCGTGTGAATGGGTATCGTCCTTTGAAATAACCATCTGATGAGTCTGAATGTCTCTTCCAAGAATGATTCCATGGCTCTAAATACTTTTGCATCTCCTGTGTTGTGACTGTCACAGAACCAGTTTAAGAGACCCACAATGAAATCACATCTGATTTTCTTAAGGCTAAATTAGAATTCCCAGATTTATCACTTAATTTATACAGGAAACTTGACTCTAAATGAAATGTTTTTTTGTTTTTTGTTTTTTCTCCAGATATAGCTGTAAAATGAGGACTGAAGCTATTCAAAACAATGTTTTCCAAACCCCGAAGACAACTTCGAAACACAGAAGTCTTGTCATTTTGCAGGTGGTGGTGCTGGGATAACAGGCAGAGTAGGGCAGGGTGCTTGCACTGTGTAAGGGCCTTGCAAGTTGTCTATTTTGAAACAAAAATTCTTTTGGGGGTAAAATTTCTATTATGAATCTTAAACATCTATCACATTATTTTATAGATTCATCTTCTGTATGAGTGTATTTATGTATAAATATTTGCAGATTTTAATAGATAATTTCAGCCCTGATTTATACATTTAATGCAACTCAAGTTATGTTTTACACATTTTAAGTTTGATAAAAATTCAAATGTATTTTCCTAAGCCCTTTTCTCCACAACTTTTAATCCCACGTGCATTTTAGAGGAAATGAATTCCGTGTGTTTCTTATTCCATACACTTAACTCATCAAACAATGTTTTGTAAGGATCCTTTGATATCCAAGAAGCTCTTTGAGTCTTTTTATGAGACTTCTTAAGCCCTTCTCCTCAGAAACAGGAAGTCATGTTTGGCCAGGACCAAAAGAACTTGCATACCAAATGGTTTAAGTTCAGTTTGAAAAGGCCACACCACTGAACTTGGATAGGCTCTCAACCTGGCAACACATGTTCTCCAGTCCTAGAGGAAATGGCCATGTAGGGCTTGATCAACTCAGAGACCATGAATTAAAGAGTATATATATATATAACATGTTGGAGTTGCTTAGAAATTTTAAGAGATGGCAGGATCATTTTCAAATGAAAAAAAAAATCTTTCTAAATTCTTGAGGTTTGACTTGCAGAAATTTTATTTACTTATTTATGTGTGTTTTATGAAAAATGACAGTGCTGAGTGTGGAGATGCATCCTGTCTATGGCATCTCACTTCCATATGATTGCATTCAAGGAAGAGTGCATAATTTGTTATTTCTGATTCTTTTTCTTCCCACACATTGCTTTCAACTTTCTGTTATTCTGCCACAATCACAAACCAACACCCAGTAGGGGTAAATTCTTCAGGGAAATGTTATTTTTTAATCCAGGAATTCCTACAGCTCATTTGAACAGAGCTATCCATGTCCAAATTTTAAAATGCCCTATTAGTTTGTGATTCTGTAAGTATGCTATAAGATGTTGGGAAAATCTTAGAGGTATGTATACATTTGCACATAAATTAAGGAAAGATAACTTCATTGAAGCCTAAACCATGCTGAAAAATAAATTAGATTCTTTTAATGTTCAGTGTCAAAATAACGTATCTGCCGACATTCTCAGAGGGTGAGAGATACATAAATAAACATATGTCCAGTTCAATACTAAATAATAAAACAGGTTTAAAAAAGTACAATTTGTGTAACTTTATCATCAAAACTGTATAGCAAAGCAAGAGGAAAAGGACCATATTATATAATAGACAAAAAAAAAACACCTTAATTTGAGGTTAGAAAAAAAAATCTGCAAATTTTCTCTATCACACCTATATTGAAAAATATAAAGACAAAAGACAAAAGAGGTTTTAATACAGAACCACCACTCTCATTACTGCTGTGTCCATAGGAAAGCATCAGCGAGTCTGTTTTCCCCAGTGTTGCCTCTCTGGTGTCAGTAAAATGACCATCAGGGTCATGAATCATATAAGCTTACCTTTGGATATTTTCCAAATGCTTTCAAACCTATTATCTCATTTGACCCTTATAAAAACCTCTAGGTGTGGATAAAACGGATATTAATATTGACATTTGACAAGAAGAAAGCCAATCATGGGGAAGTTAAGCAACTTCCCTAAAGGTCATAAAGCTAATTAATGGCTAAAGGAAGAAGCTTTCTGGATTATCAGTACTATGTGAGGACCTTTCCATGATTCCTTCAGAATGACCCTGCAGGATAGTTGCTATCGATCTGAGAGCAGGAGGCTGGAGTTCTGAGAGTTCCTAGAGCGTGATGGAGTCTGCATGACCAGTGAGTGGGTGGCGCCCTGACTCCAAAGCCCATCACCATGTTTCCTGCTTACATCTGAAACTCGAACTCTGTACATGTTTCTAACTGAGATACCTGTTCTGCCTTACTGGCGTCCACCCTTGGGCACCCCTCACGTTCCCAACCAGGTCGTGGAAGCCTCCATTTGAGCTGCTCAAATGCATGTTTAAAGTAAACCCAAACTAATGGCATGAATTCATTAAGTTAGCTCTAAATGATACCAAAAGTGTTTTTATAGTTTGTGAATGGATACAAAACTATTTAAAAATAGATTATTAGTTGAACAGTTTAGAGGAAAACTAAAGTTATATAAAATCATAAGGAACAAAAGAGGCCCATCAGCTTCAGTGGAGGACATGTAAGGCTGCAGACAGGCCTGAGCTGCAGCCATGCCATCCTGCTGGGAGGCCCTGGATGCCCTTTCTGGCCACAGGATACAGGACAAGTCACCCACCTCAGTAACTCAACTGGAAGACAGGAACTTAAAAATAGCAATAACACATGATGGGGCTGTTGAGGACGTTAAGTAAGTTAACTGAGTATCTGATACAAAGAATGCAGGTTGAAATGGTTGCAAAGAGGGTTTTTTTTTTGTATATATATTTTTTCCTGTAGAACCTGAAATAAATGTGTATTTTAGCATTTACCCTCAAGATAACACTTGAACATGAGTGGATCATGCATTGTAAGGGATTTATGCAAATAATAGTCATTTGACTATGATATCATCAACCTTCATCACAAAGTAACCAAGAAATACATCTTTGGGAAGGTCCAAATAGGGTCCAAAATGTATCTTTTCACTGACTCTAGGGGACCTACTCTGTCATGAAATGCAAAAGAAAACAAAAAAACAGCTACAAAGGTAAGAAAGGATATCGTGTGGACCTGCCATTTCGGGTCCAGAGAAAATAGTAACAAGCTTAGCACGCACAGAAAAACAGGATTCCTTATCAAAGTAGAACGCAGAGGTACACGTTCTAAAAAACAAAAAAGAAAAAAAATGAAAACCTTTGGAAAGGCCAGTATACATTGGTGACAAGTCTTAAATATGGATTATTGTTTTTAAGGGAAGAGAAAAAAATGTTGCTTTTAATTCAGGTGTTAAGAGTTGCCCAGTGGAAATCTCATGGAATTAAAGAAAAGGGAAGAGTAATCACTTTTTGAAACGAATGTTTCATTCATTCACACTGTAATCATTCATGCCATCAGCATCCCTTAAGTCCCGGTTAGAAGCAGGTCCTATACCCAGTGAAGGGAGGGAAAAATGTTTAACCAATGTTAATAAGGAATGGCAACCCCATTCAAGGAGCTCACAGTGAAACAGGAGAGACAGACGAGCCAGTAGCTAACTCAAATGCAATGTAATAAGGAGCGTAAGAAAGGTAAATTCAAAGTGCTCTGAGAGTGGTAGGAAGTGACATTTGAGCTGAATCTTAAATAGTGAGCAAGAGTTCTCCTAGTTGAGAAAGAAGGAAAGAGCATTTCAGAAGCAACCGTGTGTGAAAAGATATAGAAATGGGGAAAGACACAGTGTGGCTTATTCACAAAATAAAAATATTTCGGTATTGTTAGAAACAGGGCATTTGATGAAGAATGTGTTAAAGAAAAATTATCCTGACAATTGCTGAGATGGTAAAAAAGAATTTATTCAAGATTATTGTATTCAAGCTCAGTTCCTAATATAGCAAAGACAGATGAGGATCCACAGCCTAGAAGCGGAGGGAGGGGTCAGTAGATGGAAAATTATGGGAGAGGGAGTCTTGTTACACTGGCCAAGGACTTAGATGCTGAAGGTAGGGGATGAAGAACCTGATCAGATATCAAGGGGGAGAGGAAGAGACAGTAGGATTCTTTGCTCATGCTGGGCTATGCAGACCAAAGACATGATGAGGGCCAAGGTCCAGGCTGAGCTGAGAAGGTTGACAACAGCCAGACTGAAGTTTGATCAAGGAGAGAGTCTTTGTCAAATAACAAGATTTGAGCTCTGATGAAGATCTAAGCTCTGGGACAGGCTACATGTATGATGGGTTGAATTTTATCATCCAGGAAAAGAGAAGCCATTTCAACATTTTGGGTTTTAGAAACATATTTTTAGAAATTCTTTTCATTTTAAATTATTTAAATTAGGAGTTTGGGATTGACAGTTACACACTATTATATATAAAATAGATAAACAACAAGGACCTACTATATAGCACAAGGAACTATATTCAATATCTTGTAATAAACTATAATGGAAAATAATCTGAAAAAAATATATATGTGTGCATATACATATATATAACTATATATATAGTCACTTTGCTATACACCTGAAATTAACACAACATTGTAAATCAACCATACTTCAAAGAAAAATTATTTTCTTCCTCATGATATTTAGAAAAGAAAAAACTTACTAACCGAAGATCTGTGTCAGTCACACACCTATTTGAAACCATTAATTTCATAAGGAGTAATCAAGCTCTTTTTATATATGAGCTGCAAGCACCAGAAAACTAAGTGGAGGACCTTTTCTTCAAAGAAGTCAAAAGTCCAGGCCACACCATTCTGAAATCCCAGTGAAGATGAACTACCTGGGGACCACGTGGGAAGGGCTTGTTGGAAGTACAGGATCATTTTGAAAGGTTGTTGAAAGTCAGCCAGGAAGTCCCCACTTGCAGAACCTGAGCTGGTCTGTGGGCTGTGGACCACTAAAGACCTGCATCCTGCCCCTCCAGCCTCTTCTCTCTTAGAAGACAGAGGGAAAGTCTCCCCTGGTACCCAAGTCCCTTCCCTTCCCCTCCCCTCCGGGTCACCTTGCCACAGTGCTGACTTTGACACCCCAGGCTTCCAGGTAGCAGAGAATAAATTCCCCTCAATCTGGTAGGAAACCTGTATTAAAGAACGCAGGTCACTGGACCAACAAAACAGTGTGGCCAACAAAGACATACCTAAATGCATGAAGATGGACTTTTGATGGTCATGCTGAACCTTACGCAATTGTCAGAAAACCAGAATAGATTGGGCAGCATTAAGTAAAAAAAAAAAAAAGAAAACAATCATGGACTTTGGTATTTGGACACCTCTTTGGACACCTCTTATGTCAACATCCAGCTCTGCACCAGTCCTAGCTATATGACTCGAAGGTCCTCAGCAGGTCCAAAATCCATTTTCTTTATCCGTGACATGAAAATGATAACACCTAATTTGTGGTTTGCTGTGACTGAATTAGATGATCCTTCAAAAATTCCTAATACCTTTCTCATGATAGACATTCAACCAATGTTCATCTCTCAGATGTGGAGCTGGGTCACATTTGCATCTATTCAGTCCCTTTGTCTGTCTCTTTTCTTCCAAGTGATTGCACTGGAAGACTGGAAGCAATCTCCCTACTTTTAACACAGGAGCCCAGTTCTCTTGTGTTCAGAGCCCATGGGACCTTCTCTGAATTCTGGGGCAGAACAAACACTCCGTTGAAAAACAATTCTTTCCTCCCACCTCTCACACTACATGGATCCACCCTAGACAATAAAAAAAGAAAAGTCTCAGGAGAACTGAAAATGAATTTTTAGAAAGAATAAGTGAATAAATAAGAGTTTAAAGAGGGAGTCTGCTCAATTCATAATTGAAGTGTGAAAACTATAACAAGCAAACACAGCATTAACTGCATGGATATTAAAACTATGGACCAGGGCTTCCCTGGTGGCGCAGTGGTTGAGAGCCCGCCTACCGATGCAGGGGACACGGGTTCGTGCCCCGGTCCGGGAAGGTCCCACATGCCACGGAGCAGGTGCGCCCGTGAGCCATGGCCTCTGAGCCTGCGCATCCGGAGCCTGTGCTCCGCAACGAGAGAGGCCACAACAGTGAGAGACCCGCGTATCGAAAAAAAAAAAAAAAAAAAACTATGGACCATGCTTTCCATCCATTGTATTTGTGAGGTCTCCTTGAAATGGTCTATAAAACCTGGGAACCTGGGCAGCTTTCCCTAGGGGATCTAGGGGACCCATAAAGTGTTGCAGCTGATACTGGTAAAAAAAGATCATATGGAACCTTAGAAATTACAGCTTGATTTGGCCAGTGCTTATGGCCTGTGTAATGTACAGAAACAGTAAAACAGAAAAGCACAAGTTTCCATCTGTGCCACATTAGAACGCCATGCATGAGGAGAAGAGACATTTTTCATTGAAAATGGTGGCAGCCCCATAGACCTTCTTCCTTTGATATCCTATGCTACCACACATGATACAGCATAAACAGACTGACAATAAATATGAATCTTTACAGTCCTGAAAGCTGAAACATTCCAACACTCACACCTCCACCAAATATACCTTCCAAAACATGAGTTAAATCAGGTAACCGTTATTCTCTCTCTCTCTCTCTCTCTCTCTATTGCTCTCTCTCTTTCTCTGATTTTCAAGCTGATTCATTGTGTTTTCTTTTCCTCTTTAGGGACAAAAGAAAAAAAAAAAATCCCTCCAAAGAAACCTCTGGTGTGCACAGTTCTCTGTGATACTTAAGGTCGATGGCAAAGCACACTTGGAAATAAGGCAGGAAAATAAAAACACAGTTACTGGCCATTGAAGAGTTAAGTCTTCATTTTATATTCTGAAGCTCTGCTGAGTTTCTGAAGTCTCAGATTCCCTTTAGGCCTCAGCCTGAGTGATAGGAAAGGAACCCTATCCTGCCTTATCTACAGCCATTTGGAAGGTGAGAAAGCAGGATAAAGCAGATGGCCATCCATTCTGAACAGGGATTTTAACAGCTTTTTTTGTCCTGGCTGTTTTAGCAAGCCTGGTGGCTAGGCAGAGTTTCGAGAGCTTTGTTATTCCATCTGGGACTTTTCAAGAAGTCAAGTGAAAAGGAGAGTCAAGTTAAAACAAACAAACAAACAAGCCAAAGAAAAGAAAAACCCAATCCATTTTAAGTTTCCAGAAGTGACAGAGCTAGGAGTGAGGACCACTGTCTCTCTCTCCTTCCACCTAAATATTACAGAAGTGCTTCTTTCCTCTGCAAACACACACTTTGTATTTGAAAAACAAAAATCCTTTTGCTGCATTTGAGACCTGAGATTTCCATTTTCGTTTGGTTGAGCTCATGATGGCTCCTAAAGGATGTTATTAGACTTGAGCTGAAAATTTCCTTGGAGATCATCTCTTAAATTAAGTCATAAAGAGGTTAAATATACCCAAGACTATGCAGTTGGGAGTAGCAGAGCTACTATATTTTACAGCAAAAGGGAAAAAAAAAAAAGGGAAGAGGCTTTTGGAATCAGTTTAAATCATAGCGCTGGTACACACAATTTGTGTAATCTGGGGGAAATTATTTAAATTCTCTGAACTTCAGTTTCCTTACCCATAATAGTGTAAGGTTGCCATGAGAATAAATGTGACCTCTGTATGTGGATGCTCTGTGTTGACTGGGTCTGGGGATTGTATTAAGGCTGCGAACAAGACTTTAAAAAATAATTTGTGTAGTTTCAGTCTCCTTAGTTGAAATCCTGTGTTATCAGTGAGACAAACTGTCTCTTTGTTCTGGGAGAAGTGGCTTTGCTGGGTTAGAGCCCAACCACTGTTCTTTGGAGAACTCCTTGCCCTTGACCTGGGCTTAGTTGTCTTTCCTGGCATCCCGGCCCCTGTGCAGGCCATCCTCGACAAAAGTGTTGATACAAGACAGCTTGACAAGGAAAATGGAAGCTGGGTTCAGTCTGTGAGCTCTAAATGTAGAGAAATCTAGAAGCAGCTAGATGGGCTGTGTCAGGTTTCAGTGAATAAGGCCAACAGTGTACCAGCCAGCTCACGTCCTCAGCTCACATGGGGGCGCTGGTCCCAATTGTGAAGGAAGAGTGGGCAGCCATGGGAGGGGATGGGGCAGAGCAACCCCACCAAGGACACAGGATAGAGATGCCAAGAGCTGACCAGCAGAAGTCAAACAATGTCAGGAAAATGCAGGTGCTCCCTAGGGGTTCCTTAGGGACCTGAGAGGAGAGCACAGTGATCTTACCTGAACATGGGAAGAAATAAGATGTTCTGTCTCTTTTGTCTCCTCATTCCATTCTCTTAAAAGCTGACATTTAAAAAAAAATTAAAAATAACTTTACACAGGGAATTCACAACCATTACCTGTTCTCATTCCCTGTTGAAGACACAGCCTACGTTCTGGGAAGAGACAAACGTTGTTGCTGCACCTGGATCAGGCGTAATAGACCCAGGTTCTGCTTCCTATAGGAAGAAAGATCCATCACAGGATGATCTCAGAGGACCTCAGTTCTTACCAGGAATTTTCCCTGGTCTATCCCATCATATTCCATCCACTTCTTATTTATTAATTGTTTTTCCAAGTAAGTGACCAAGCAGGGCAGGTAGTCTGAGAAATAGCACTGCATCAGACCTGGTCATTTGAAGCAAAATGAAAAGAGGTACTGGTCTTTTTCTAGCTTTATAAAATTATCTATTAAATTATAATGATAGTGAACTTAGGACACACCAGCCAATGATCAAATTTCCAGGGCCAGGTGAAGTATTTCACCCAAGCAAACTGGGAAATACAATCCACAGTCTCAAACTGGTCACTATTTTGACAAGTTTCAGACAAATCTGAATATGTTTTCAGTGGTTTTGGTAACCCTCAATTCTTTACTTTGACAGGCAGAGAGCTCTTGAGCTGAGGTAAGTCTCAAATTATTTTTGCTTGTCAAATTCTGGTCACAGGTTTTTACCTAAATTTGTTATTCTAAAGTGCACCATTTAAGGGTATATATATCAGATATCACCATGGCTTTCACTTCTTTCTTAAAAGTTCTGTGATTAATCTTTTGTATTAAACATTCTTATTCATAGTTATATCATTGTCAAATGTTTGAAGAAATGGTTCCATGAGAGAAAACAAAGAAAATACAATAATTATGAAATAGATAATATGTGTCAGTTAATTTCTTAGGTACTTTGTAGCCATATACCATCTAATGTGCAAAGAGTTTCTGCAAAAAGTTTGTTTTCCTTTTATAGGTTAGAAAATGAAGTTAGGGAGTCTTAGTGAGAGTCTAGTAAATCCCAGAGATCAGATTTGAATCCAGGTTGTTCTGACTCAAAGATTCTTCTCTTTTCCTCTAAACCTCCTGGTCTTTCTATGAAAATCAATGTTTCTTTTTGCAACTAAGTAGAGAGACATTAAGTATGCTTTATTTGGCTTTTTAATAAAAAGGTGCTCTCTTTGATACAGACTTTTGGCAAAAGATTTATTTTTTTTTTCTCAACTTTAAACGTTGATAAAGCACTGATATGCCTCAAAGGAATATTAAAGTGCTAGGTTTTATTATTCCTAAGAATCTTCAAGTGTATACATCATGGTGAAAGTATAAATGCCTCATTACTGCTTTTCTTAAAGAAGCCTAAGAATTTGGTAGCTACAGAAGGAATGCATATGTGAATTTTTACTGTGCAACCTCCAAGCGATCCAATTATATTCCAATAATCACGTATAGATTTGAGCCATTTAAAAATAAGTCATGAGACTAACATTGTAGCAGAAAGATTTATACCATTTGTCTAACTTCAACATGAAAAGTGACTGCCTGCACCCAAGATAGACTAAATAAGTAGTAGGGTCCAATGTAAAGTGAAAATATAAGCCTCTTTTTCAAAAGGAATTAGGAATTTCAAGATAATGAGAGCAGAACATTAAATCCGACACAGGGTCTTTGACCCTGGGGCTCTGTGTGACGGTGTAGGTCACACACCTTGAAGCTGCCCTGCCTGACCCTATGGAGAGAGGAGCTGCCTCTTGAACTGAGGTCTAGGACCTGAGTTCAGGTCCAGCATGGCCCTTCCCTCGCTCACAGCGTCATCAATTGACTGCTGCTCTCTGAGTCTGTTTCCTCATCTGTATTCTGAGAATAAATATTTCCCTCTTAAGGTTAGTTTTAGGATTAAGATAAGACAATGAGTGCAATGTTTGGTCATCAACACTATGTCACACCCAGCATAAGTTTTGTCCTTAATAAATTGTGTATATGTTTCAATTATTTTAAAACTGGCCAGAGGAAATGCCAGAGGGAAAGAAACTAGTGTCTTATTCTCCTTCCCATCCATTATGAGACTTATTACGGTAGCAGCAATAAGTGGGCATGAGAGAATATTTGCTGATTTTCACATAGTTTTCTATTTGGTATCTCTATTTATTTATTTTTTTTTCCGCAGTACGCGGGACTCTCACTGTTGTGGCCTCTCCTGTTGCAGAGCACAGGCTCCGGACGCGCAGGCTCAGTGGCCATGGCTCACGGGCCCAGCAGCTCCGTGGCATGTGGGATCTTCCTGGACCGGAGCACAAACCCGTGTCCCCTGCATCGGCAGGCGGACTCTCAACCACTGCGCCACCAGGGAAGCCCTGGTATCTTTATTTTTATAAAATAAATGTAGACCTAAAAATTGAAATTCTACTTAATTATTTTACTCCATTGCTGATCTTTATAAAGTTGCATTTTCTCTTCTATACTCAGCATGCTTTTATACCAACATCTGTAGACACCAGTATCCTCATTTGTAAAAGGCAATTCTTGGTTTTTTTCCCCTAATTATTCTCTAACAAATGCTGAAGATTCATGAAGTCCCCTCAAACAGCCTACAGACTAAGAGGAAGGCAATGGAGGCCAAGGTGGCAGCTTTAAGTATTCTCCACTCCAGGTTCAACACATTGTACATGGGTGAAATACTACCCTAAATGTTAACTAGGGTCTTCCAGCCATCCAGCTGTCTCATGCATAATACACTTAACACACAAGGAAGACCAGTGTATTAGTCTGGTAGGGCTACCATTACAAAGTACCACAGACTAAGTGGCTTAAACAACAGAAATTTATTATCTCCCAGTTCTGGAGACTGGAAGTCCGAGATCAAGGTGTCAGCAGGGTTGGTTCCTTCTTAGGCTGTGAGGGAGACTGTTCCATGCTCTCTCCTTAGCTTGTGAATGATCACCTGTCCCCTTGTGTTTTCATGCCATCTTCCCTCTATGTGTGTATGTCTCCAAATTTCTTCTTCTTATAGGAACACCAGTCATATTGGACTAAGACCCTCTCTAATGATCTTATTTTGACTTATTACGTCTGCAAAGATCTATCTCCAAATAAAATGATATTCTAAGGTACTAGGGGTGAGGACTTCAGCATGTGAATTTTGAGGGGGACACCTTTCAAGCCATAATATGTCACAGCAGAATCTCCAAGACTGAAAGGAGTTAACTTTGGCTTTACATTTTCAAAACCCTAATCCTGACTTGGACGGAGGTGTGAGAGGGAAGGACCTAGGTGGATAGGGGGAAAAAAACAAACAAACAAAAAAACAAAAAAAAAACTTTAAAGACATGGTTGGAAGAAAGAGAAAACATTCACAAAGCTGTGAATTAAGGTTCTAGCAGAATTGACAGGAGGTTTGTAGAATCCAGGGAGAGCACTAGGTTGAGACCCACAGAAGTGGCAAGACATCAGCATAAAGATGGTCATGTCAACAGGTCTTTAGGACCCACTGGGAATTCCCCCCAATACACCATGACACAGGGGCAGCCAAGAGTGTCTCAAATATAAATTTGTTTGTCCCTTGCCCTCAGTTTTCTCCTCTGTGAAATGAAACAGTTGGTCCCCAAGGCCTTTAAACCTGAAAGTGCTGTGATCCAAATATTCACTGTGTCCTATGTTGAAAAGCAATGCTATAGATTATTTTCACAATTAGATTTCTCTTCCATTTAAAAAAATTATATCCTAGTGAAAGAAGAATCTTCCTGTAAACTCAAGCTCTTTCTAGCATCAGCCAAATGAATTAGAACAACAGGTAGGTTAGTAATCTATTAAGGGAAGTGTATAATGAACAGATTTAAGGACTCTGGGAGGATGCAAAGAGAATGGCAGATGGCAGGATGGCGCAGTAACACCTAAAAATAAAACAAGAGAGGGAGAGGGAGAGGGAAAGGGAGAAAGGGAGAGAGAGAGAGCAAGTGAAAAAGAGCAAAAACGAATAATAAAAAGATTCAATAGAGACAAACTTTTCTGTGAGCTTTGACAAAGACTCTCTTTTGACCAAACTCTAGCCAGTCCCCTCTGAGCCATCTTCAAGACTAAACCTCAACCTGGGCCTATAAGGACCTGAGCAAACATTAACATAGTTTTTAACAGCTCAAGGCCACATCCCATGGATGAGCCTGGGCCTCCTTAAAGTGCCTGAAAAACCTCCAGGCTGCCAGAAGAGCTGACTGTGTCGCGCCAGCCTATGTTGACGACAAGGTCCCAAGTCCCAGCTTCTGCTGGAGGGCAGGAGCCCCACTTCAATAAGTGCCAGATGGGCTTCACATGGGCCAAGCCCCTCTTAGCATTTTGTTTACTTTTCACATCCCTGATGCTCCTGAGCCCCTGCTACCCTCCCCCACATTCCCCAGTTCTCTCTTTAATACTCTCAGTCACCTCTGTACAAATGCAAGTGGAGTTCAGTTCATGCTGGACTCATTCTCTCACTGCAACAGTATATCACTGATTAAAATCTTTCCTTTCCACTTAAACTAGTGTCCACCATTGTTTATCTTTGTCTGGGGTCAGAGAAAATCAGAGGGCATCATTCTGCTGGGGAGCCTCAGCCTCAGAGCATCCAGACCCAAGCTGCATTTCTGTTCATAAATAGCAGGACCCTGGGAAGACCAAAGTCCAGGCTTCTCTTGGCCATGCACATTGAGTGCGCTTCAACCTGGGCACAGCCTACTTACCCTGGACCCGTGGCCACAAAGAGGCTTTGCCTTTTATTCTAATAACTCAAGGTGTTGGTTTTTCTGTGGTTAGAAGAATGGAGTTGTATTGCGAAATGAATAATAAGAGTAGGACATAAATATTATGATTTCTGTTGTTTTTTTTTTATTTTTCAACAACTTGATCTAATTGTTAATCTCAGATCAATAAAGTGAGACATGAAATTGATTCAGGGTCATGTTTACATTGATTTAATGGAAGTAAATTTTCCAGATTTAAAAAGCACAATATATCTGGAGGGAAGATAGAAAAGATCCCTCTTGTAGTTTCCAATGCCTAAGGGAAAAGTAGATTTAACCCACCAAGACACCAGCCTTACCTAATTAGGACACATCCCTGCCTGCTGGAGGCTTGCTATGCTTGGGCAGAGAGCAGTCCCAGAGGCTAGGGATCATGTCCACCATGGCCAGCTCCACAGGAAGACTCACGCTGGCTGAGTGAGTGCTAGCCCCAGAACACGTGTCTCCAGGCTTCCCTCAGAATACAAACACCAACAAATGTAAGTCATTCTTTCGGTTAAAGAGAGTCTTTTAAAATGTTGCATTGTCCAAAATATTTTGTACGAAAGAGTCATGCTGAGAAACCTGTAGACAAGAGATTCTTTAGTCAGATAGATGGAAAATCCTCCCCAAGCATGACAGCCTAAAGAACTGGATACTAAAGACAGACCCATAATTTTTGATGGACAGAGACTCTGGAGAGAACCCAGAGTATGAGAGACTGCTGGGTGTTTTAGATTCCCATCTCCTCCAGGATAAAGATTTCCAAAGTTATCATCACTCAGAACCTGTTCCAGCGACTTAAATTCTCTTAGCCTTATTTTCCACACTTGTGATGTTACCGAAGGAGCAGAGCATCTTTATATTAGTGCATTTATGTGGTGGTTTAAAGTCATTCCTCGTGGGGCTTGTCTGATGATTCTTGCACATCCTACTCTCTCCTGGCACAGAAATATCTGTGAAGAGTAACCGTCTGGGTCCTTGTCACTATCATCATTCACATATGATATGATGGGGAGGTGAAAATATGTTGGGTTCATAGAGGTACCAGCTCAATGGTCTTGCTGACCATGAACGGTCTCCATCTAACCTCAGTGGACTCTGCAACTGACCCACAATCCATTCTGGTACTTCCAGCACCTTCCTTTAATCCAAGATTTTCAGCAGATCCATTCCTAGCAACTAAGCAGGGAAAATAGGCCAGGGCTGTATTCTGGAATGCTTAAGCTATTGACAAAACCAAGTGGTTAGAACAAAAAAGGAAAAAGAGAAAAGTTTCTTGATTAGGATACCACAGATTTATAGAATTCTAGAGTTGTAAAGGCTCTCAAGAGCCACCTCCTCCCCTGCCTTCTAATCCCACCTGAGGCTGGAACCTATCATACGACAGCTCCCCCATGGAACCACCTGCCTATGTTGCAGTGGATGCTCAGAGGAGGTGGAGCCCTGGTCCCAAAGAAAATAGATGTGGTCAAGGGTTAGTTACTTTCTAATAATGCTCTCCACACTGTCTTTAGAAAGAAACTTCCTGCATTCCAATGGCCCATGGTCTCAGAGAGAGGTTTACCTTTTGGTGCTTTGAGACACCTCAAAATTAAGTTGAACTAAGCTGACTCAGGTACAGAATAATTTAGCCCAGTGGATTTAGTGCACTGATTGGCTGAACACAGAACCAGGATGAATGTCATAGGCATGCCGCAGGCATATATTCAAAGGTTAAACGGTGAGCTCTCCCGACTTGGACAACTGCAAAGGTCATAAAAGTTGCTGCTTTCCCGTTTCTCCCTGAGAACCTTCCAAATGGGTAACCAATCTATCCAACTGAAATATTTTTGAAGTGGCACTAAACTGGTATGTTTTAGACTGGAGCTATGTGTTGCATTGATTCCTAACTGCGTGGCACTGGGACTACTCTATCAAGCTTAGCATTAATGTGGGCCACAGGGCCACTGAATTGATTATTGTGCTGGCTGCTGGATTATTTCCATTCCCTCTATGCTCGTTTTACTCTGAATTCTTGGGCTCATCTCCCTCTACCTTAATGGTAAGTGCTACTGTCCACTGCTGGTATACTATCTCCCATCTCTATTTCTCACTCTTACCTGTTATATAGTGGGTTTTAATGCATTATCTTGGAGGACTGGAGACAAGCCCCCAACTGGTAAGTAGAGCAATGCATTTATTCTGGTTCCATCTTACTTTGTATTTGTTATATGTATTTGTTGCATAGTACATGAATCCACAATCTTCAAGTTCCTTTGAGCTTTCCTAACCACATTTGCTCTATGTTGGTTAATATCTTCTAGGGTCTGATTAACAATCCTGACCTTCTGGACTGCACTCTTTAGTGCAGGGCCCATGACATCACTGGTCACAGAGTGCCATTCATGGTCCAGACTAGAGCGCTGCACAGGAGCCACCACATTTGTTGCTCTGACCATTCCCTTTCTCTCCAGTCAATTTGGAGAATTGAGCTCTAATCACCTCCCGCCACACTGGGAAGTATAAAGGGACAGGGAGCAAATCTTCTAGACTAAATCATGCACAGGAGATGGTGCCCCTGGGAATAGCCTTCCTCTAGTCTTGTCCTATCTCTCATCAGAACTTTATCCTTCCCTAATAATTCCATCTGAAAGGCTATATAACAGCTCTTCCAGAAGAAAAGAATAATATCACTCATTCATTCATTCAACAAAGATTTGTAAATGCTTCTAAGTTCTTTGATTTTTGTCTGTAATTTTTCATTTGCTTCTAGTTCAATCTTCTTAAATGAGTTTGTCTTGATCTTGACACTAGCTCACCTTGACTTCTTTGTACCCCAGAACAAGCATTGATAACATCACCCTGCAGGATGAGGGATGTTGCCTGTGGTCATGGCATGGCAGGTACCATGTGACAGATATAGGGATCTCACACTGCTTGCCTCACCACTAAGTCCTCTGCAGGACTGAGCCTAATGTTTTCCCTTAGAATGGTAACTTTGCAATCAAATGTAAAAACTAAGAATGTAATATACAAATCGTAAATAAAATAATATTTTTCTTTTTTGTCATTTCTGTAACAATATCCTACCAAACTAGGCACAATGTCCCGTGAAACTTTCACTCCCTCAAACAAAGGAACAGTTCAGTATCAGCCCTATTTCATTTTCTGGCCTCAAACTCAAGTTATGCACCATATTAACTGCAAACAGCAGGGTCTTAATCATTCTTAGTTGCCAAATAGCCTAGCAAATTACATATTGTATTGGCTCTGGGTACTGAAAGAGGAAATAAATGCCTGTGTTTATGTGGAAAATATGACCATATCACATAATTGGGGGTATTTAATTTTCTTCATGAATATATAATTTCCACAATGAGAATGATGGGTATTGCTTGAGAATTCTTCAGAAAAAGAAAAATGAATAACAGATTTCCCAAAAGTGTTAGAAACTGATCAGTGATTAGAGGCAATTGCTTTTATTAACACCAAAATAGAGCAAAATAATCAAGGTATTCATTTGTTTTCAACCATTTTGTTCCCATATGGTATTTCCATTAAAGCAGCCTAAAGTTACTTAACATTCAAATCTGCATTGTGGGGAGAGCCATACTCCTAGGCAAGACCAGCCCAATGGTGAGGCATATGGGAGATTCACTCCTTTTCTCTGAGCAGATGGAGACCAAGCATGTCATAGAAATAATGTGTTTTGTCTATGGAGGGAGGATGCTGGCTGCTTTGTTCTTAGATGACATTGCTTGCCAAGCCTTCTGCTCAGGTTAGAACTTGTACATGTGGGGTTTCCACTGACTTTGCTTCTTTTGAAAAGGGTTTCCACAATAGAGATCCAGAAACACAAAAATACTTGCTTTTCAAAGTTCCAAAAGTCCAAAGGTCATACGTGACTTTTAATTCTCCCAAAGAGTGCAGTCTTTACACACTGCAGGCCAATTTCATCTTACAACTTCCACAGAAGAGAGTGAGGCAGGAAACAGGAGGCACTCATACAGATGGAATAGTTGAACTCACCTCTTTTAGTCTATTCCAGCTGCTGGAAAAGAAAAAGAAAGAAAGAAACCACCATAGGTTGGGAATCTAGTAAACAACAGACATGTATTTCTCACAATTCTGGAGGCTGGAAGTACAAAAATCAAGGTATCAGCAGGGTGGCTTCTTCTGAGGCCTCTCTGCTTGGTTTGTAGATGGTTTTCTTCCCTGTGAGTCCTCACATTATCCTCGCTCTGTGCGTCTGTCTCCAGATTTCCCCTTTTCATAAGGACACCAATGAGATAGGATCAGGGTCCACCCTCATGGCCTCATTTTAACCTGATTGCCTCTTTAAAGACCCTCTCTCCAAATACAGTTATATTCTGAGATTCTGGGGCTTAGGACTCCAACATAAAATTCGGTGGGAACAAAATTTAACCTATAAAAACAAACACTACTTTTTAAATTAGTTTTTATGTAAATATTCTGTGAGTGGATTAAATGATTCATTTATTAAATATAAAAAATGAAAATTACCATAATTTTGTATCCTTGCTTTGGACTTAAGAATGTTACTGTGGAAGATTAGGAACCAAGATGGCAGAGTAGAAGGATGTGCTCTCACTCCCTCTTATGAGAACACCAGAATCACAGCTAGCTGCTGGACAATCATTGACAGGAAGACACTGGAACTCACCAAAAATGTACCCCACATCCAAAAACAAAGGAGAAGCCACAATGAGAAGGTAGGAGGGGTGCAATCACAGTAAAATCAAACCCCATAACTTCAGGGTGAATGACTCACAGACTGGAGAACACTTATACCACAGAAGTCCACCCACTGGAGTGAAGATTCTAAGCCCCACATCAGGTTCTCAACCTGGGGTTCCAGCAGCGGGAGGAGGAATTCCTAGAGAATCAGACTTTGAAGGCTAGTGGGATTTGATTGCAGGACTTCAACAGGACTGGGAGAAACAGAGATCCCACTCTTGGATGGCACACACAAAGTAGTGTGTGCATTGGGACGCAGGGGAAGGAGCAGTGACCCCAGGGGAAACTGAACCAGACCTACCTGTTAGTGTTGGAGGGTCTCCTGCAGAGGCGGGGCTGGCTGTGGCTCACTGTGTGGACAAAGACACTGGGAGCAGAAGTTCTTGGAAGTAATCCATGGTGTGAGCTCCCCCAGAGTCTGCCATTTGCCCCACCAATGAGCCCAGGTAGGCTCCAGCCCCACCCATCAGCAGTCAAGTGGATTAAAGTTTTACTGAGCTCTGCCCACCAGGGCAACAGTCAGCTCTACCCACCACCAGTCCCTCCCATCAGAAAACTTGCACAAGCCTCTTAGGTAGCCTCATCCACCAGAGGGTAGACAGCAAAAGCAAGAAGAACTACAATCCTGCAGCCTCTGGAACAAAAACCACATTCACAGAAAGAAAGACAAGATGAAAATGCAGAGGGCTATGTACCAGATGAAGGACCAAGATAAAATCCTAGAAAAACAACTAAATGAAGTGGAGATAGGCAACCTTCCAGAAAAATTTCAGAATAATGATAGTGAAGATGATTCAGGACCTCGGAAAAAGAATGGAGGCAAAGATCGAGAAGATGCAAGAAATGTTTAACACAGAACTAGAAGAATTAAAGGAGAAACAAACAGAGATGAACAATACAATAACTGAAATGAAAACTACACTTGAAAGAATCAATAGAATAATTGAGGCAGAAGAACGGATAAGTGACCTGGAAGACAGAATGGTGGAATTCACTGCTGCGGGACAGAATAAAGAAAAAAGAATGAAAAGAAATGAAGAAAGCTTAAGAGATCTCTGGGACAACATTAAATGCAACAACAATCACATTATAGGGGTTCCAGAAGGAGAAGAGAGAAAGAAAGGACCCGAGAAAATATTTGAAGATATTATAGTTGAAAACTTCCCTAACATGGGAAAGGAAATAGCCACCCAAGTCCAGGAAGCACAGAGAGTCCCATACAGGATAAACCCAAGGAGAGACATGCCAAGACACATAGTAGTCAAATTAGCAAAAATTAAAGATGAAGAAAAATTATTGAAAGGAGTGAGGGAAAAATGATAAATAACATACAAGGGAACTCCCATAAGGTTAACAGCTTATTTCTCAGCAGAAACTCTATAAGCCAGAAGGGAGTTGCATGATACACTTAAAGTGATGAAAGAGAAGAACGTACAACCAAGATTACTCTACCCGGCAAGGTTCTCATTCAGATTCGATGGAGAAATCAAAAGTTTTACAGACAAGCAAAAGCTAAGAGAATTCAGCACCACCAAACCAGCTTTACAACAAATGCTAAAGGAACTTCTCTAAGTGGGAAACACAAGAGAGGAAAAGGACCTACAAAAACAAACCCAAAACAATTAATAAAATGGTCATAGGAACATACATATTGATAATTACCTTAAACGTAAATGGATTAAATATTCCAACCAAAAGACACGGGCTTGCTGAATGGATACAAAAACAAGACCCATCTATATGCTGTCTACAAGAGACCTACTTCAGACCTAGGGCCACATATAGACTGAAAGTGAGGGGATGGAAAAAGATATTCCATGCAAATGGAAATCAAAAGAAAGCTGGAGTAGCAATACTCATATCAGATAAAAATAGACTTTAAAATAAAGAATGTTACAAGAGAGAAGGAAGGACATTACATAATGATCAAGGTATCAATCCAAGAAGATATAACAATTATAAATATATATGCACCCAACAGAGGAGCACCTCAATACATAAGGCAAATGTTAACAGCTATAAAAGAGGAAATCAACAGTAACACAATAATGGTGGGGGACTTTAACACCTCACTTACACCAATGGGCAGATCATCCAAAATGAAAGTAAATAAGGAAACAGAAGCTTTAAATGACACAGTAGGCCAGATAGATTTAATTGATATTTATAGGACATTCCACCCAAAAACAGCAGATTACACTTTCTTCTCAAGTGTGCATGGAACATTCTCCAGGATAGTTCACATCTTGGGTCACAAATCAAGCCTCAGTATATTTAAGAAAAGTGAAATAATATCAAGCATCTTTTCTGACCACAACGCTATGAGATTAGAAATGAATTACAGGGAAAAAAAACCCCACAAACACATGGAGGCTAAACAATACGTTACTAAATAACCAAGGGGTCACTGAAGAAATCAAAGAGGAAATCAAAAAATCCCTAGAGACAAATGACAATGAAAACATGATGATCCAAAATCTATGGGATGCAGAAAAAGGCATTCTAAGAGGGAAGTTTATAGCTATACAAGCCTACCTCAAGAAACAAGAAAAATGTCAAATAAACAATCTAACCTTACACCTAAAGGAACTAAAGAAAGAATAACAAACAAAACTCAAATTTAGCAGAAGGAAAGAAATCATAAGGATCAGAGCAGAAATAAATGAAATAGAAACAAAGAAAACAATAGCAAAAATCAATAAAAATAAAAGCTCGTTTTTGAGAAGATGAACAAACTTGATAAACCATTAGTCAGACTCATCAAGAAAAAGAGGGAGAGGACTCAAATCAATAAAATTAGAAATGAAAAAGAAGTTACAACAGACACCACAGAAATACAAAGCATCCTAAGAGACTACTACAAGCAACTCTATGCCAATAAAATGGACAACCTGGAAGAAATGGACAAATTCTTAGAAAGGTATAACCTTCAAAGACGGAACCAGGGAGAAATAGAAAATATGAACACAAAAATCACAAGTAATGAAACTGAAACTGTGATTAAAAATCTTCCAACAAACAAAAGCCCAGGGCAAGATGGCTTCACAGGTGAATTCTATCAAACATTTAGAGAAGAGCTAACACCCATCCTTTTCAAAATATTCTTAAAAATTGCAGAGGAAGGAACATGTCCAAACTCATTCTATGAGGCCACCATCACCCTGATACCCAAACCAGACAAAGATACTACAAAAAAAAAAAAAAAAATTACAGACCAATATCACTGATGAATATAGATGCAAAAATCCTCAACGAAATACTAGCAAACAGAATCCAACAACACATTAAAAGGATCATATATCATGATCAAGTGGGATTTAACCCAGGGATGCAAGGATTCTTCACTATACATAAATAAATCAATGTGATAAACAATATTAACAAACTGAAGAAGAAAAACCATATGATCATCTTAATAGATGCTGACAAATCTTTTGACAAAATTCAACACCCATTTATGATAAAAAATCTCCAGAAAGTAGGCATAGAGGGAACCTAGCTCAACATAATAAAGGCCATATATGACAAACCCACAGCAAATATCATTCTCAATGGTGAGAAACTGGAAGCATTTCCTCTAAGATCAGGAACAAGACAAGGATGTCCACTCTCACCAGCATTATTCAACATAGTTTTGGAAGTCCTAGCCATGGCAATCAGAGAAGAAAAAGAAATAAAAGGAATACAAAGTGGAAAAAAAGAAGTAAAACTGTCACTATTTGCAGATGAAATGATACTTTAAATAGAGAATCCTAGGGGCTTCCCTGGTGGCGCAGTGGTTGAGAGTCCGCCTGCCAATGCAGGGGACACGGGTTCGTGCCCTGGTCCGGGAAGATCCCACATGCCACGGAGCAGCTGGGCCCGTGAGCCATGGCCACTGAGCCTGCGCTTCCGGAGCCTGTGCTCCACAACGGGAGAGGCCACAACAGTGAGAGGCCCGCGTACTGCAAAAAAAAAAAAAAAAAAAAGAGGGAGAGAATCCTAAAGATGCCACCAGGAAACTACTAGAGCTAATCAATGAATTTGGTAAAGTTGCAGGATACAAAATTAATGCACAGAAATCTCTTGCATTCCTATACACTAATGATGAAAAATCTGAAAGAGAAATTAAGGAAACACTCCCATTTACCATTGCAACAAAAAGAATAAAATACCTAGGAATAAACCTACCTATGGAGACAAATGACCTGTATGCAGAAAACTATAAGACACTGATGAAAGAAATTAAAGATGATACCAACAGATGGAGAGATATACCATGTTCTTGTATTGGAAGAATCAATATTATGAAAACGACTATACTACCCAAAGCAATCTACAGATTCAATGCAATCCCTATCAAATTACCAATGGCATTTTTTACGGAACTAGAACAAAAAATCTTAAAATTTGCATGGAGAAACAAAAGACCCCAAATATCCCAAGTAGTCTTGAGTGAAAAAAACGGAGCTGGAGGAATCAGACTCCCTGATTTCAGACTATACTACAAAGTTACAGTAATCAAGACAATATGGTGCTGGCTACAAAACAGAAACATACATCAATGGAACAAGATAGAAAGCCCAGAGACAAACCCATGCACCTATGGTCAAGTAATCTATGACAAAGGAGGCAAGGATATACAATGGAGAAAAGACAGTCTCTTCAATAGGTGGTGCTGGGAAAATTGGACAGCTACATGTAAAAGACTGAAATTAGAACACTCTCTAACATCATACACAAAAATAAACTCAAAATGGATTCAAGACCTAAATGTAAGACTGGACACTATAAAACTCTTAGAGGAAAACATAGGAAGAACACTCTTTGACATAAATCACAGCAAGATCTTTTTTAATCCACCTCCTTGAGTAATGGAAATAAAAACAAAAATAAACGAATGGGACCTAATGAAACTTCAAAGCTTTTGTGCAGCAAAGGAAACCATAAACAAGACAAAAAGACAACCCTCAGAATGGCAGAAAATATTTGCAAATGAATCAATTGACAAAGGATTAATCTCCAAAATATATAAATAGCCCATGAAGCTCAATATTAATAAAAACAAACAACCCAATCCAAAAGTGGGCAGAAGACCTAAATAGACATTTCTCCAAAGAAGACATACAGATGGCCAAGAAGCACATGAAAACCTGCTCAACATCACTAATTAGAGAAATGGAAATCAAAACTACAATGAGGTATCACCTCACTCCAGTTAGAATGGGCATCATCAGAAAATCTACAAACAACAAATGCTAGAGAGGGTGTGGAGAAAAGGGAACCCTCTTGCACTGTTGGTGGGAATGTAAATTGATACAGACACTATGGAGAACTGTATGGAGGTTCCTTAAGAAACTAAAAATAGAATTATCATATGACCCAGCAAACCTACTACTGGGCATATACCCAGAAAATACCGTAATTCAAAAAGACACATGCACCCCAATATTCTTGCAGCACTATTTACAATAGCCAGGTCATGGAAGCAACCTAAATGCCCATCGACAGACAAATGAGTAAAGATGATGTGGTACATATATACAATGGAATATTACTCAGCCATAAAAAGGAATGAAATTGGGTCATTTGTAGAGATGTGGATGGATCTAGAGACTGTCATACAGAGTGAAGTAAGTCAGAAAGAGAAAAACAAATATTGTATATTAAGACATATATATGGAACCTAGAAAAGTGGTACAGATGAACCCATTTGCAGGGCAGAAATCGAGACACAGATGTAGAGAACAAATGTATGGACACCAAAGGGGGAAAGCCACGGGGGGGGTGGGGATGGTGATGTGATGAACTGGGCGATTGGGATTGACATATATACACTGATGTGTATAAAATTGATGACTAATAAGAACCTGCTGTATAAAAAAATAAATTCAAAAAAAATTTTTTAATTAAAAAAAAAAAGAAAAGAATGTTACTGTGCCCATAGGCACTGTGCTGTTTCTTCAGGGTTCAAATTTCTCATAGGTTCTAGGCTTTGTTAGCACACAAGATGCCTTTAGTTTACATTGGGCATAAGACCACATGTCCTGCATTCCTGAGCATTTGTGACTGGTGAAAATGAAAATGTGCTTGATTTAGTACATGGCTGTTTTGGCGTGTTCAGGAACCTTCTCATCTTCTGCCCTTGACTTGATAAAACCTCCCAGGGAAGCTATATTGCACCAAGGCAGGGGTGAGGTCCAGACCCAGGTTCACATCTTGTCTTAGACAAACTACAGCATGGGCTAACTTTGGATCCATGACTTACCCCATGTGGGATGCAGGTTTCTCACTGAGCTCCCTATGATAATTTCAAGAGCTAACCTGTAAAGTTTCTGAGACAGAGCACACATTTGACAAGATCTAATCTCTAGCCTCATGTCTCAGTAAGTGGAATAATAACAGCTACCTTTCATTGGGTCTGCTAGTTCCCCGGGGCTTTATATGCATTATCATATATAATCATTGCAATCATCCAGCAAGATATATATTATTACACTGTTATATATGAGGAAACTTAGTCTCAAAGAGATAACATATAATAGTTCTTTTTTACAAATGGAGCTGGAATTTGAACCCTGGTTTATAAGATTCATGGCCTTTCCAAACAGACTACCTTAACCTGGAACCAGTTTTTTTGTTTGCAAATTCCCTTTTTGTTTTTCTCCCACATTATGTATTTCTAAAAATTAGTCAAAATTGGTAAAAATTTAAGGGATTGCTATCTATTACTAGAGATTGTGTAGGTAAATTATACTGCTAGGCATTATAGGATAAGCATGCTTTAAATGCAACACACATGCACACACACACACACACACTCACACACATTTAGACAAGCTTACAGTACAGAGAGTTGATTTCCATATGTGATCAGGACAGCTACTTAGAGAGAAAACATTTGAGCAGATCCTGGACAAAATTTGTATAGTAGGAATTTGGGACCACGGGTGGGTATAGAAGTAGATTTCAAACAGAAGAAATGATGTAGATAACAATGTCACTATTTAAATCCACCTCATGGTCTGCATGTAAAAAGGAGATTAGGGTCAATTTGTGAGACTTTTGAACACAAAACAATAGCACAAATTTGGGGTTTGATGAGCCTCCAGGGGTCCTATAGCTGCTCTCACCAATACGTTCACCTTTCAACTCCCTTGTCACCTACTTTACCTGCCCACCTCCCATTACTGTCATAGCACTTAGTATGATAGTGTTCCCACAAGTTAATAGATGAAAACACCCCTTCATTTGAGATATCCAGACCCTCTACTAAACAGCTATTTTATTCAACTATGTGGACCGGAAAGTGAAGAAGCCTCTGAAGTTACAATTTTATAACTAAAATACAAGTCTCAATCAGCTATACCATGCCAGGAAATGTGCTAGTATATTCACGTAGTGTGTCTTAAATCCTTTCAACAAACCCACAGGTAAATTTTATCATCTTCTATTAGATTGTAAAATCTGCTTAGAGATGTTGTTTAATGATATAAAAGCTTGGCAAAGGTACACACAAATTCTCAAATTTCTTTAAGCAGGGCAGGTGTTGGAAGCATAAACATAAGCATAACATATCCTCATGCCAGACATCCACCTCTGACTTGAGCACTTAGAATTTTGTCAGTAGGTTATAGAAGAATGTAGAAAGAGAAAGCATGTTATATTTTTTAAATATGCTAAAACCGGGGGGCCCAGGGTTTCTCCAAAACGCATCCATGTACCTGTTTTTTTTTTTTTTCTTTATCTTTTGTCTATCCATATTTTCCTCCTAGGTGCTTTCATCCATTTCTCATCAATTTCTATGGCTTCAAATAATAGATACAGACTGTAAACTCCCAAGTTTATAATACTAAATTCTGAACAAAGTCTTCCTGCTTCTGATAAGATGAAAGACAGTCCAGTCAAGAGTGCTGCTTCCTGGTTTTAACTGGTCCTGTGAATACGATGTGAGTGTCGTCAGCGGTGTCTGGGGCAGATGGAAAATGAGGCCATTATGAAGCCTCCTCATTACTCCTTGTCAGTGCTGAGTTCCATTAGGAAAATTAATATATTGACTGTTTCTCTTGAGATAAATCCCAAGAAAATGACCCATGCAAAAGCAGGTTTCAGAATGCCTAATATTTATGATATATCTGATGGTAGTTTTGGAATATCTGGTGCCCAAGAATCCAGGAGTCTCTGTAACCTTGACAACCCAATCCTGATTTTCTGGCATTAATGCCAGCTCTCCTGTCAGAAAGCTCCCTAACAAGCAGGGGTGGAGTTTGTCCACAAGAGAATACTTTATAGTTGCATAACTGCCACCAAAGCCTCATTTATCATTTTAATAAACTTTCCAAGAGAGAGGAAGGATTTCCCTAGATCCTCTTTATCTTTGGCATGGAAGCATAATGGGTAATCAAGTATGGATCAGTGTTAGGCCCGTGTTAATCTCTCTTAATCCCCATGTGAATATTTTATTTTTATTAATAATCACACTAAAGCCGCTGAGCATTGTTTTTCTTAATGATGTGTTTGTTTAGAGGAGGAAAGTCTAGTCAAATAATAAAAGTTTAAACCCAAAGTGCAGGTCGAATAAACAGAGCAGATCATGAGAAAACCAAAGATACAGACATCCACATATTCTGAAAAATGTAATCTTAATCTTGTAAGAATCTGAAGGAGGAAAAAGGGATTGAGTCCTTACTGAGTCTCTGTGATAGGTCAGACGCCTTGTACATGTGACTTTATTTCATGGGTACATTTTAGCTTCTGAATGGTAAGGTAAAGAAGCTCAGGCTCAGAGCACTACCAAATTGCCATGTCAGATCTGAACGTAGGTGTAATGCTTCAGCCTATGGTCTCTCCATTGTGCCGTACTGCTTTTTCCGGGGAGGGTAAAGAATAATTTTATTTCTCAGTTATGAATGTAATTTTCTTTCCATAACTTCTCCTCCCTGCCTCACCTTCCCAAACCTTCTGTCCTGCCTGAAATGAATCATAATCTGTATTCCTATAAAACTATGTCTACCAGGATTCCCAGGTCTCCTACTAATATCCAGACCAATGAAAATTGCTTAAATATGTCAGAAAACTGGACTGAAAAATGCAAAGTATGGTTCCTGAAAACTCTGAGCTCCCCTTATTATGGAGCCATGGGAGAAAATCTCTGGTACCCAAAGTAGACTTCTTTGAAAAATTAAGGAGGTGGGTATCCTGGGAGGGAAACTCACCAGCCTCAGTTTCTCATGGTGGCCAATGAGCTGGTTATTTCACCTTCCCTTTTGGCCTCCAATGGCTGGGACCACTCTTTAGGGAGCCCCTAGAGATTTATATCCTCCTTGTTTGCATTGAATACAAAAGTAACAGCCAAATTTAGGAAACTGAGAATCTGTGGCCAGAAGCCAGAAAAACAAAGCAATCAAGCCTAAGAAGAATGAGAAGAATTGGAGAAGAAACAGTGGAGGAGCAACAGGAGGGAATGACATGAATGAAGCAAGTGGTTGCATAAATAGAAGACCCTGGACCACTCTGCAATTGTTGGCTGGAGCTCGTGCAGTGAGTGCCCGACTCCTAGGAGGCCCTCAGTAAAGAGTAGTTGATCAACAGAGGTTCAGACAGTGAGACAGTGAAGCCAAGAGAACAAGAAAGGTGCTATTGCAGAGGGAAAAATGGTGGACCAGAAAAGCTCTTTTGATGATTGAGTCTCTACCCCATGCGGGACATTGACTCCTGTTCCCTGGGAGCCTGGGTCTGGGCTGTGAGGTGCTCTCTGAGACTCAAGTGTTGGCTAGGTCTGCATTTCCTTTGTAAATGAAATTCTCACACTGTTTCAATACTGTCAATAACACCAGCACCTTAGCCTCTGACAAATGGGACCAGGTCTACTACACTACAATGAAATCTTGTGTGCTGTGATTTCCCATTTCCCACCCTGCGGTTAAGAGAATGTTGGTACTTTAGCTGTGAACTACTATGTCAGATGGCTCCCTGCCTCGAACGCTATTGCCAGGCATCATGGAGACAAGTGCTCTACCCTCCTCTGGGTTTCCATGGAGCTCTGCGTGCTTGTCTTTGGCATTGAAGGGCCTCCTTTCATACAATATAAGTTTGATTATGTAGTTGGCCACTGCCATTGAGAGCCGCATTTCATGGGGCTAGAAAAATAAATTGACAAAAGGAAGAGTCACATATTTCCTTGCTGGTAATGAATATTGCAAAACCAAGAGAAGAAGAAAGAAAATGACCCTTTGTCCTGCCAACCAAGAAAAAATTGCTAGTTTCTAAGCAACATTTGTCATCATTTAATTAATAAACATTTCTCATTGAACGTACCATCCTTTCCTAGCTATTCTTCATAACAACACCCTGATGTAAGTCACCATTATCATTTACACTCTACAAGTGAGGAAGTTAATTTCTTCGCTGCCTCTTCCTAACAAAAACAGACAAAGGGTTTTCCTCCCAGCCTTGCCGTTCTGTTCCCTGATGCTGCTGAAACCTCATCTCAGCAACTGGGGATGAAGTCTTAGCTGAGAGGCAAGCATGCGAAGACAAAAGAAGGCCAAAGCCATCCTGACATCACTGCTTTCTGAGGAAGCCCAGTGTATACACATGAGAAGAATGTGGCCTAGACATAATCTAGAAAGGCTTTCTGAGAAAAACGCTCATCACAGGCACTATTGTCACTTGTCTGCCTTGAAATGTGTCCTTCATTTTCAGCTCCTGTAAGTCAAAGGAACAAAGGGAAAGGCTCATTCAGCTGGCAGGGGAAGATCCTACAAACATTAATATTTTCCTGGAATATTTCTTGTTTACTGCCAGAAGAGAACTTTAGTTCAACAGGACTTAGCTAATTCTGAATTTGGGACTTTTTTAGTAGTTAGCCTTTTGTAGTCACTATTTTAATGGAAGTTTGAATGCATATCACAATGTAACACATTGGGGTGTTTAAGTATGCGTTAGCACATTTTAAATATACACATATGCCCATCATAAAAAGCTGTGAGAAAGTCATGTAACAGAAAATGGAATAAGATAAACAGAGAAAAAGAGTCTTTACAGATGTACAAAAAAGTCTTTTCTGTATAGACTTCTTTAGGCAGTTAAAAGCAATTGGCTTTGGATAGGGCTACTCCCCTTGATATTTATCCTTGAGTCTAAGTTGATGATATGCTTACCAGACCAATTCTCTACTTAAATCATGCTGATGTCTGGGCCTGAAAAGGTTGACACAGGACTTAGCAAAAACTATAAAACCAATGCCTCATGGGTCTATAACCAAAGATGAACTCAAAAACAGAAACAGATCACAGAGGTGAAATACAAGAAGGTGTTTTAAGACATTAAAAGGAGAGTTCTTTCTCTTTTCCTGGTTTGTTTTGGTGATTTACGTTTTTTCTCTCCAGGCAGGAGGATTTAGCATTTATAGAGGGAGACCAATTTAATGTTCATGAAAAGTTCTGAATAGGCTAGCACAGACAATGCGTGTCTCTATGGTAAGAAGCATATATATCATCACAAGGGCAGTAACCAGCTTACTTCCCCTGATTTTTTTTTTAACATCTTTATTGGAGTATAATTGCTTTACAATGGTGTGTTAGTTTCTGCTTAATAACAAAGTGAATCAGCTATACATATACATATATCCCCATATCTCCTTCCTCTTGTGTCTCCCTCCGACCCTCCCTACCCCACCCCTCTAGGTGGTCACAAAGCACTGAGCTGATCTCCCTGTGCTATGCGGCTGCTTCCCACTAGCTATCTATTTTACATTTAGTAGTGTGTATATGTCCATGCCACTCTCTCACTTCATCCCAGCTTACCCTTCCCCCTCCCCATGTCCTCAAGTCCATTCTCTACATCTGCACCTTTTTTCCTGTCCTGCCACAAGGTTCTTCATAACCATTTTTTTTCTTTCTTTTTTTTAAGATTCCATATATATGTGTTAGCATACAGCATTTGTTTTTCTCTTTCTGACTTACTTCATTTTTTATGATAGACTCCAGGTCCATCCACCTCAATACAAATAGTTCAGTTTTGTTTCTTTTTATGGTTGAGTAATATTTCACTGTATTTATGTGCCACATCTTCTTTATCCATTCATCTGTCGATGGACACTTGGTTGCTTCCATGTCCTGGCTATTGTAAACTGTGCTGCAATGAACATTGTGGTCATGATTCTTTTTGAATTATGGTTTTCTCAGGGTATATGCCCAGTAGTGGGATTGCTGGGTCGTATGGTAGTTCTATTTTTCATTTTTTAAGGAACCTCCATACTTTTCTCCATAGTGGCTGTATCAATTTACATTCCTAGCAACAGTGCAAGATGGTTCCCTTTTCTCAACACCCTCTCCAGCATTTATTGTTTGTAGATTTTTTGATGATGGCCATTCTAACTGGTTTGAGGTGATACCTCATTGTAGCTCTGATTTGAATTTCTCTAATGATTAGTGATGTTGAGCATTCTTTCATGTGTTTGTTGGCAATCAGTATATCTTCTATGGAGAAATGTCTATTTAGGTCTTCTGCCCATTTTTAGATTGGGTTGTTTGTTTTTTTTGATATTTAGCTTCAAGAGTTGCTTGTAAATTTTGGAAATTAATCCTTTGTCAGATTCAATGCAATCCCTATCAAACTACCAATGGCATTTTTCACAGAACTAGAAGAAAAAAATCTCACAATTTGTATGGAAACACAAAAGACCCTGAATAATGAAAGCAATCTTGAGAAATAAAAATGGAGCTGGAGGAATCAGACTCCTGGACTTCAGACTATAGTACAAAGCTACAGTAATCAAGACAGTATGGTACTGACACAAAAACAGACATATAGATCAATGGAACAGGATAGAAAGCCCAGAGATAAACCCATGAACATATGGTCACCTTATGTTTGATAAAGGAAGCAAGAATATACAATGGAGAAAAAATACCCTCTTCAATAAGTGGTGCTGGGGAAACTGGACAGCAACATGTAAAAGAATGAAATTAGAACACTCCCTAACATCATACACAAAAATAAACTCAAAATGGATTAAAGACCTAAAGGTAAGGCCAGAGACTATCAAACTCTTAGATGAAAACATAGACAGAACACTCTATGACTTAAAACACAGCAAGATCCTTTTTGACCCACCTCCTAGAGAAATGGAAATAAAAACAAAAATAAATAAATGGGACATAATGAAACTTAAAATCTTGTGCACAGCAAAGGAAATCATAAACAAGATGAAAAGACAACCCTCAGAATGGGAGAAAATATTTGCAAATGAAGCAACTTGCCCTGATCTTTGCAAGGACTTGAATGAGCTGTGAAAGGCCTTCATCTTCCATGAGTATTTCATGTCTCAATCCGGAGAGTTGTGGCGAGATTACTCTGTTCTCAGACATGGAAGCTCCACTGACTGTGGAGGTGGGAAGTCAAATCCAGATGCCTTCAGAATATTGGACCACTTTCACCTTTCAGACCAAGATCTGGGCTTGACAGTTAGCTACCAAATTGAGCCTGCACAATTTGCCTTTATTATCAATTCTACCATTTATTTATTTAAGGAAAACAATTGATCAGATCCTTTAATGTTCCTAATTCTGTGCTGAGCAACAATACAAAAAGTGGAACAATGGAAATGTTCTAAAAATGTTTCATAGATAATTAAATGAATGAATTATATAATATGTTATTATTATGGAAGTATGTATTTAGTACTTATTCTATGCAAAATATTAAGTAGATGCTAAAGTAATATTGAGAGACACAGTTTACATGTTCTGACCTTGAATTCCTCACAATTTAGTGTAGGTAGATGACACAGATAAAGCAGAATAAACTCTGTGAATTAATAAAAGTTCAAGAAAAATGTGGTGTGAGTAGTAAGAAAGTTATCATTAATTGCAACCAGGAGGATTGGGTAGAAGAATGTCAGGTTTTAATCACAAGCTAACATGTGAAATTGGAGGGCATTCCTTGTGAAAGGAATTGAATGAACAAAGGAGGGAATTAAAAGGCATCAGCAGAATTCCCTGCTAATCATTGAACACTTCTAGAATGTCTGGCATTGAACCATGAACTTTACATGTATGATCTCATCTGTAAATAAATAAATAAGGTAAGTTCTTTTATTATCTCTATTTTACAGATGAGGAAACTGGGACTCAAATGGGTCAATCCTTTTCGCAAGTAATTACTAAACGTGGAAGCAAATCCAAACCTTTCTGAAAGCTAGAAAAGCCCCAGAAGGGAGTAAGAGATTCTCTGGCAGCTGGGTACATTGAAGAGAAGAAAAGAAGGATGTTCTTGTGTTCAAGACACTTCCGGTACAACAGAGGAATGTACACATGATGGATAACTAACTGTACAGGGCAGTAATAATAAGTGGCAAATAAACAAATAGGTAAGCCAGATTACACTTCACCAGTGCACCAAGACAGGAGGCCAAGAACAGTGGCGGGGTAGGAGACTGGGGGAACTACGAAGTCAGTCTGCCTTTGCGTAGTCAGGGAAACTTGGAGCAAGTCACTTGATTCTTTTGGTCTCTCTGCTACTCTCAAATGAGGAAAATTTCTCCAGGTCCTTTCAATTCGAAATTCTGAGTCTAAAAATATTAACTTGGGTTGGAAAAGAAAAAGAAAGGTACAAGGGAAAATGCAGCATATAATAATATTTGAGGATAGACAAAGGGATAAAGAATAGAATATAAAGCACCAAGAGGGTAGAGTGTGTGCAAAATCTCACACTCTCTTCCTTCTGCCTCCCAAGCACTCTTCCTTAGACTCCTCAGTATAACTTTTTTGAACTACTGATTGTCAGTCTCCCCAACTGGGCTGCCAGTCTGCTTGGGTAAAGACTGTGTCTATTTTTCTTACCTTTGTACTTTCAGTGCCTAGAACAAAAGCTACAAGAAATACCTCAGGCACTTAAAAAATTGTCAATGGAATTTTTAAAAAAGCAATAATTATGTTAGTTTTGATTGAATGTAAATTGACAGCTAGAAGATTAGCTATCTGACGATTCAGTCATACAGGGATATTATAGGGTAAAAATGCAGTTCATTTAATGAGAAGAATCCTGGAAGAGAAGATTTGTAATATCAGTAGGGTTAGGGTTAGGGTTAGGAAACCAGGAAAATAACAAAGCTCTTTACCAGGCAATCAAGAGATTAGTTGGAAGAAGTGTTTTGCACCTTTTTGAAGGGTTGCAGAATTCTGTCTACCCAAACTAGCTAAAGTTGAAAAAAATTCTGAATTAATTAATGAGGTTGCAATATCAACTCAGAGGTAAAATTAGAGAGAAAAAAATATATAAAAAGAAAGAGAGAGAGAGAAGAAAGGGAAGAGTTCCACTGTGAATTACTGCTGCTGATTTCTGCCTTCAGTGGAAAGATGTAGGCAAAGTTGCTCTCACTGTCACAGGGCAGAGGCAACTGTAACATGGTAAAAGAATTCCCAGTCCCTCCTCTGATCTTGTTACTAAACTCTCTGGCAGGTGCGATGTCTCCACAAGTATACCAGGTAACAGCCTCTTCCTCCTCTTTGTGTTTTTTTAGTTTCTCCAAGGTTAATTTTAGAGAATGGTGTTCTAGCATCTATGCCAATTATCCATCTTTTAGAAACAAAAACTCTGTAGCCAGTTTAACATATGTTTAAATGTAGAGTTACCACATGCTATAACAAAAGGGGGAAAAATTCTGCAAATGATAGAAGAGAGATGTGTATTCTTAAAATAGTAGAAATCCTTTTACTTATTCTTGGAATATACATTACAAACTTAAAGATTTTCATTTAAAAATGTTTCAGTAATTGTCTTGAAAAGTGAAAAATTAAAACTTTCTGGATTTCCATCTGGCTCTCCTTTATATCTTCAACTTTTTTTTTTTTCTGAGACTTTCTATTTCTTATTGGAGTTTTATTTTTTCATGTTTTTCAAGCATGTTTGTAATCGGTCATCAAAGTGTTTTAACGATGGCTACTTTAACATCTTGATCAGATAATTCTAACATTGTCTCTTCCTTTTTTTCCCACGTGTACTCATTGTCTTTCTCTCATTCAGTTTGAGATCTTTTAGGTACTTCATATGACCTGTGATTTTTAACTGAAGCCTGGACAGTTTAGGCATTATATTGTGATATTCTGGATCTTATTTAATCCTTCTGTTTTAGCAAAACCTAAAATACATCAGTGACAAATAGGAGCATGTTATATTGGTAAAGAAAAAAAAAAGAAGTTATAACTGCTAAGAACATATATGCCTCAAACAATATAGACTTAAACTTTATAAAGTGACAACAGAAATTTATAGAGAAATAAATATATCTATATTTTTATTTAAATATTTTAATATATGCTTCTCACAAATTGATCAGGAATAAAAATATAAGGAGAGTTTAAATGATTTAAATAATCAAATTTCAAGTCATTAGACCTTTATAAATTAAAAAATATATATATGTCTATTACACAGGCAACGTGCTATGGGCATAAAACAATAAAATTAAGAGAACAAGAACAGAGAATAGTGTTTCAGATACTGTTACCTGTCCACCAAAATTTGTTTTTCCCTTCTTCCTGTACACATTATTACATTTCACTTTCCAATCTCCTCTGTAGATATATATGGAAAAGATTAAATTTTCAATAAAATTTAAACATATATGATGTATACCACTATGATCCTTGTGACTTACTACTGTAAATTTATATCTCTTTCATGTTCTTTCCCTTTTAGTTTTTTTCAGTTGAATGCAACCCAGATGTGGGGAACCTGGATATAGAGGCAACCCAGGTTCAATCATGTGAATGAGCGTATTGCCATCCTGGATGCTGGAAGGGAGACTTGGACCACATGCAGGTGACTTCCTGCAACACACAAAATAAAACTCAGCCTCCCAGCCTAAGATGTCCACCTTGCTACTATGTAAGAGAAAAATAAATTCACTATTCTTAAAACCACTGTATCTTTGAGACATTTTGTTATAAAAATAGCCTCACCCTAATAGATATAACAAAAAATCTAATATATAGCCAGTAATTTAAAACATCAATAATGTATTATGATCTAGTAGAGTTTATTCCAGTAATACAAGGTTTGACCAATCTGTGTAATTTACAATCTTAACAGAATATAAAAGAGAAAAATATGATTATAACCACTGATGTAAAAAAAAAATGTTTGACAAAATCCATGCCCTCTTAAGAAACAGGAATAGAAAATTCCTCAAATTGGTAAAGGGCAAGAACAAAGAACCTATAAAAAATAACATCCTTAATGGTAGAGACTGGACACATTCTTCCAAAAATCAGGAACAAGGAAAGGATGTCTGCTATGAACACTTTTATTCAACGTGGTACTGGAAGACCTAGTAAATACAATAAAACAAGAAAAAAAGGCAAGCATAATTGTTTTCAATATTTCAACAGAAGACATGATTGTGAACATAAAAGGGCCCTCTTCTGGGTCACAGTCTTCTCGCTGTGTCCTCACCATGTGAAAGGCGTAAGGGGGTTCTGAGGTCTCTTTTATAAGAGCAGTAACTCCATTCATGAGGGCTCCACCCTCATGACATAATCACTTCCCAAAGGCCTCACCTCCTACTACCATCACATTGGGGATTATGATGGCAACATAGGAATTTGAGAGGGATACAAACATTCAGAACAGAGCGATAGCCCCTTTTGTTCTGTGTCTAGGGCTCTGACACTGAATCCATCCATGAGCTTTGGAATCAAATTTATATGACTTTGCATTTGCTTTACAGCCTAACAGTTTTGCGGTTCTAAGTTACTTAGCCCTGCAATGGGCTCCTGCAACATCACCTCTAAGGTGGAATAAGAATGCTCACCTCAAAGTGTTTTTGAGGGACTTGAGAAATGACAGATAAACTGCCTGCCATACAGCATGTGCTAAACAAATATAAATAGCAAACTCTCCTGAAGCTGTCTGCCTGCCTGCGATCTCCATGTGAGCTTGCCTCTTCTTTTCTTTCTGCACTGCTACACTCACCTGCTGGAAAGACCACAAAGCTTTTTGATCCCTGATGTCACTAATGGTGAATTCCCTTCCACAGGTGCCCTGTCTTTCAGATGGCTTCAACTCCTGACTATTTTCCACTAACTGTGTCACAAAATAACGAGATCTTTCCCTGGAACTGTCACAAGTGTTGTGAGGCTGATGTTTTTTGTCTGTTGGGTTTTTGTTTTCCCTTCCTGCAAAATTCTCTGTATCTGTATCAGAAACTGCCGTCCGACTTTCAGCACCCCCTCTCCCGCTCCTCTATGGCTTCCTGAGCTGATTGTAATGCGTCTTCCCAAAGTGTTAGGACACATTTCCTTAGTTGGAAGGCTCACTTATGATTAGTTCTCTGTTTCGATGATCATGTGACATTTTGTCACATAAGAATATTCTAGATCTCATTACCGACACTAATTTGATTTCTCACCTCTCCTGAATCTATGCCCTTTGGTGTGTAATTTGGAGTTCCTCCCATAAAGGTGGAATACATTTCCCTATCGTTTGATTTGGGGCTTTGTCTTGTGCCTTGCTTTGATCAATAGAATAAGAAGGAAGTCACAGTGTGTCAGTACCAAGCTGAGACTTTAAGAAGCCTCATGTGGTACGCTTACCTTCTCTTACTTCTGCCATCCCTGTGAGAAGTTCAACACACCTGGGCTGCTCTGCTCATCTCAAAAGGATGAGTAAAAACAATTGGAGACTATTGTAAATAGAGCTGCAATGAACATGTTGGTAAATGACTCTTTTTGAATTATGGTTTTCTCAGGGTATATGCCCAGTAGTGGGATTGCTGGATCATATGGTAGTTCTATTTGTATTTTTTAAGGAACTTCCTTACTGTTCTCCATAGTGGCTGTATCAATTTACACTCCCACCAACAGAGCAAGAGGGTTCCCTTTTCTCCACACCCTCTCCAGCATTTGCTGTTTGTAGATTTTTTGATGATGGCCATTCTGACTGGTGTGAGGTGATATCTCATTGTAGTTTTGATTTGCATTTCTCCAATGATTAATGATGTTGAGCATTCTTTCATGTGTTTGTTGGCAATCTGTCCATCAACAGATGAATGGGTAAAGAAGATGTGGCACAGACATACAATGGAATATTACTCAGCCATAAAAAGAAATGAAATTGAGTTATATGTAGTGAGATGGATGGACCTGGAGTCTGTCATACAGAGTGAAGTAAGTCAGAAAGAGAAAAACAAATACCATATGCTAACACATACATAAGGAATCTAAAACAAACAAACAAACAAACAAAAAACAACTGGTCATGAAGAACCTAGGGGCAAGACAGGAATAAAGACACAAACTTACTAGAGAATGGACTTGAGGATACAGGGAGGGGGAAGGGTAAGCTGGGACAAAGTGAGAGAGTGGCATGGACATATATACAGTACCAAACGTAAAATAGATAGCTAGTGAGAAGCAGCCGCATACCACAGGGAGATCAGCTCGGTGCTTTGTGACCACCTAGAGGGGTGGCATAGGGAGGGTGGGAGGGAGGGAGACACAAGAGGGAAGAGATATGGGGACACATGTATATGTATAACTGATTCACTTTGTTATAAAGCAGAAACTAACACACCATTGTAAAGCAATTATACTCCAATAAAGATGTTAAAAAACAAAACAAAACAAAAAACAATTGGAGAAGCACTGCCTCAGCAGAGGTCACCTGCTGTGCCCATTCTAGATCAGCCATCCTCCAACCAACCCACCAAATCATGACTAATAATACTATGACGTGATGTGGTTTTACACCACTTAGTTTTAGGTGGTTTATTTTATAGCAAAATTTAACTGGTATAAAGTATTGTGGAGATTCAGCATAACCTGCCAATTACACAGGGGTTTTGTACACTTTGCATTTATTATTGTTGATGCTAATTTGGAAGAGAGATATAAATTTTGCAAATATGATTGGGTTTGGTAGGCCAGTGGAATAGCAAATCTGATTCCAATGGTCCTTTTAAATGAAAAAGATTTTCCTAAACAGCCAAGTCTTTCTGTCTTGTCTTCTCCCTTTTCTTTCTACTTGTGTCTCCTGTCACACTTTGTTTCAGGAACACGTTGAATGAACATCAGCTGGGGATGCATCTTCAGAACAGAATGAGTTCTTGAGAGGCCTCCCTAGAAAACTGATGGTTTACAAAATGCCAACCTGATTGAAGAGCCAAAAGGAGAAATTGACTCATCTGGTATTTGCTGCCTTTCTCTATATGTTGTGTCTGTGATTGTGGAACAATGAGGAAAATTGCTAAATCTGTGACTTTATTCAGCACACGAGTTTTCTGAGGTTACAGTGATCACCCAGGTTTCAGTATTTTACAGGAACTTGCAATAGAATACATTCAAAGTGAATTCTGAGTGACCAAAAGCTACCTGATAGGAAGAATTCAATTTATGATAAGATTCACCACTTTAAAGTCAATTCTAGGTCTTTTATTTTCCAGAGGCTACAGAATGAATCATTTTCTGTGGATTGCAGTAAGTTCATATGCTAGATACTTACAGGGTTACAACTACTAAGATCCATGGTCTGAAACAATTATTACTAGAGCCACATTTTTTGTCACTCCATGGTACTGTCATGCTCTCAAAATTGGAGTTTCCTTTAATTTTAGGTTTATGTGCCCAAACTTTGAGGCGCTCTCCTGCTCATCAAAATTCAACTCTGATACACATCATCCCTTACCTGTGTACCACATACTTCCCACTTTCACATACGCTACCTATTTTGCAGCCAACTCCTGTAACATTTCTGACACACATTATACCAAAGCTGCTCTTGCTATGTGAATCATGGCATCCACATGGTATACTTCAGCAGAACCTAAGGGAAGTCCCTGAGGGTCACCCCACTCTCCTATCAGCTCTCTACCACACTCAAGCCAAAGTCTGCTGCAAATCAGAGGACATGGAACAGAAGTAGAAAATTGAGTCCTGAGCAAGAAAACTGAATTGATTGAAATTATTTGACTTTATGCTTATTAAGTTCTAGGCAATCAGGTAAAATGTCTAATGTGATACAAGTTAAGTTGTAGGTGCTTGAGAACTCTGTACCTACTAAACTCACAATTCCAATGATAATATCCTGGGATCAGTGATATTATATAGGAATGTACATACTGTTAAAGCAGCGTGGAGGAGAGGGGAGCAGAGTGGTCAGGGAAGACCTTAACTTAGGTAATCATCTTACTCTTTTAAATTGGATAAAATGTGCCTAGAATAGGTTATGTAAATTTCCTGGGGTGACAATGCTAGTTTTTACTAGAACCACTATTTGAAGCCCAGTAGGTTTTAACAAAATAACCATGTTCTTTCCCTTTTACTATGCTGGGGAGAAGTCTAAACACAACCTTTCAAGTTAATATATATTTGACATTTAGATATCTTCTATTTTTTATTAGACTACGCATATAATATATATTTTCAAACTAATAGTGCAAAAGATTATTTTTCCTATATAGGTAAAAAAAATGACATTTCAGACCTCATTTTCCATGAATTTTTTTCACTCTTAATTTATTTGCTTTTATCAAGTACTATGCATAGCTGTCTCTGGACAAGGGGAAAAAAAGGATACTGTTGTCCCCTTAACACCTTCTGAAGAAGACTAATAAAATTAAGTAGTAGTTTATAGCCCAGGGAAGGGTAGTTTTAACTGTGGCACAAAAGAAGACTATTGCAAAGAAAAGGCACCAGTATATATAAATGTCAAAGTCACAGAGCAGTAATTTAAGCAGCACGAGCGTCGTCTCACACAATTTGTACACCTCTGTATCCCTGCAATTCTGTGAATCCACAGGGAGCATTAAACCCAAATGGAGATGGCGAGACATTTTAAATCAGAATCAAACTCACCGCTTCAGTGAATCGCTTCAGACTTGAATTAAGTCTCTTGTTTAATCAAGATATTAAAATCAAGGGAGCTCCAAGAGCCTATGCCTTGTGCATTTAAAAACACTCTCTGAGGTGAAGTGGCCAGGTGTGGACTCACTGACAGAGTGCTAATATTCAGGCTCACAGGTTCACCGACACTCAGCAGGATACTTGAGGAGGCCATTAATGCCAAGCACTGAGAAACACAGTCTTAAATCCAGACTCTGCAGTTATATTCTGTGGACATATGATAAAGTTAGTGAAATTTGCTGACCCTCCGTGTCCTCACCTAAGAAAGGAATCAGTTATGCCATGTGTTTACCTCACAAGACTGGCACTTGTAGGGACTCAACAGATGGCAGTTGTCCCACGGTGACTGCTTTCCCTCAGGAGGAAAAGATTTCCCTGTTCACACACCCATGTTCCTGGACATGCTGTAGAAAGGGGTGAGAGATGCTTATTCATTGGTCAAATAATAATCTCAGAGATGTAGTACAGTATTTCATGACTTCTTTATAACATAAAAGGAAGGAAAAAAGTAATGTCATCTTCACTGGTATGGTTGAAATTGTTAAAAGATAAACTGAGGCATAGTAACAACTTTAAGAGTTTGAGCAAAAATCAATCTGAACCAACCCCAGTCTAGCAGATAGAAAGGAGTTCCGAGGACCTGTACCGAATGAAAGGCTTTCACAGGCAGAGGGAGTGGGGACGAGGAAATTGCACTGGGCAAAAAAGCAGGTTGGTTCCTGCAAAGTTCCTTTCCTTCAGGGGATGGCTCGGGTCTAGCCGGCAAGTGACCCAACTAGTGTTGATCAGTTGATTCCTGATTGACTGGTTTGAGATTCCATTTCTGGAACAGCTGAAATTGTAATTAATTCTCTGTTTGGAGATGTGGGACTTTGCAAAAGTAACTCCATTTCAGGCCTGTTTCCTTGTTTTTAGGGAAATGATTAGATTCAGAGAAAAAGAAAAATATCAGAGTAATCAGAATACACACACACACAAACACAGTGATGAACACAAGTCTTAGTGGCTTCTCGGACAAGAGTCATACCCAGTTGATAATCTATTGCTACCAAGGGCCAGTTCTGTGTTTTCTTTAAAAGTAACAGATTTTATTTTAGATTCCTTTTAATGGACATTCGTATTCCTAGTATGTGACAGGGCTAGGATGTGTCCATTATGGAGATACCTCTGGAGTGGCAATTGTTTTCAAGTGAGTAAAGGAAAAGAGCCAAGGGAGCTGTTGGCTAATAACAAGAAGTACATTCCACTCCAGCTACAAGTTCTGAACCAGCAGTAAGTGACCCACCCCTTCAGACATGTGACCTGAGCCAAGAGCCAGCTCTCTGTTCCTGCTAAGCCAGGATCACCAAATGTGCAGGCGAACCAGCCCCATCCTCAGAGGCAGCCCTCCAGGACATAGAACGACGGCTGACATCTTCCACCAGAAAGGAGATCTGCTGCTGAAAATGTCACCAGTTGCCTGTCCCTAGCTGAGGAATTCCTCTCTAAAGGATTTCAAGCTCTAAGGAATCATAAAAGACAACAGGAAAATTCAAGTAAATTACCCTTCCCAAACCCCATGGATGTCCTGTGATGAGCCATCATAAGCATTTCAGTATTTTAACATCAAAACAAATGTGCTGGGACTTCCCTGGTGGTGCACTGGTTAAGAATCCGCCTGCCAATGAGCGGGACACGGGTTCAACCCCGGTCCTGGAAGATCCCACATGCCGCAGAGCAACTAAGCCCATGCGTCACAACTACTGAAGCCCACGTACCACAACTACTGATGCCCGCATGCCTAGAGTCTGTACTCTGCAACAAGAGAAACCACAGCAATGAGAAGCACATGCACCACAACGAAGAGTAGCCCCCACTCGCCACAACTAGAGAAAGCTGTGCACAGTAACAAAGACCGAACGCAGCCAAAAACAAATAAATTTTTTAAAAATGTGCTATTTGGGGATGGGAGGGACATATCCATAACCTTTTCTTTCCCAGATGTACAAAATTCAGCATTGTGGATTTTTTGCTAAAAAATGGAAATTTATTTGGAGATCGGGAGGAAAACAGAATCAACCCAAGCTACCTTGAAAGGGAGGATTTGGCCAGGATACAGGTTGTTTCTCCATTGTCAAGGGCTGCCTTCTCAGTTTTTAGAGTGCAATGAGCAAAAAGCATTTTAAATATCATCTAAATAACAACACACCACATTGAACTCTGCCCCAATCTCAACAGATATCACTTTTTACATAAGTCCTTATTGTCCATCAAATGCTACTGTGGAATTAGTCGGAGTAACAGCAGTTTATTATAGACCACGTTTCCACAAGTCACACCATTTCCTGATTACATAGCAAAGACATTCACGATGCCAACCGATCTGTCAGCATTTAAATGAGGCATTTTGGAAAGAAAAAAAGAAGTCAGACAGTGTAAATGTGACTAATGCTGCAGCATTAGAAACCATGCTCTGATAGAAATGCAATGTACCTGTGTGCCCCATCAGTCGCGTGATGTTTCTTTTGATGGAGCAAGACTAATTCCTCAGCATTACCTGTGCAGACAAGACTATGGCTCCTTTTAAGAATATACACTAGAAATATCTACCAAAGTGAGCTCATTCCTTCCTCCTTTTTAAACACCTTCCTCCTTTTATATCCAGGGCTGGTTTCAGGTAAAACTGTGAAGGGGTCAGATTTGACTTCCAGAACTGTGTTTTGAAAGCAAGTAGCATACTACTTAGGAAAGTACTGGGAAACTAGACAGACCTGGGTGTCAATATTCTCTGTCATATACTAACTAGATGACTTAAGGCAATTCATTAGAGCTCTAAGAGCCTCAATTTCTTCTTCTGTAAAATGGAAATAATTATGTCAATTCCCAAGTTGGACGTGTCTAAATTATATGACTTTTAAAATGGCCACATAAAGAGGACTTTTTTAGATAACAACTTTCTTCATTTTGTTTAGTCACTTTTACATTTATCATCACTTTCCATATTTTAAATGTGTTTATTTCACCTTGTTACCAGATTGTATTGTAGCTTCATCAGATCCACATGGAAAAGGGGAGACTGTGTAAGTAAGCGGAAATCAAATGCCCACAGGTTCTTAATTCTCATGATGGTATAAAGAGCTGATAACTCCGTGCTGTGTGTTTCCCAGCGGGATATGCATCTTCACTGATCATTAAACCCAAGGGCTGAAGTTCTTACAGTGAACCTCAGGCACAATCAGAAAACACAAAATCATTATGGACGTGGGGAAGGAGTGAAGCTAGGGGAGTGTCTGGTCCCCTCCAATGCCTCTGAAATCAGACCAGATGGGAGAGCGCTGGCTCCATCCTCGAGTCAGGCTGGCCCTGCCAATATGAGATATTGAAACCACTGAGATTTCATCTGCCTGGTTGAATCAAAACTGAAAGGATCCGTTCAAACCAGATGGACCGGGAAACTGCAATAATTACCGACGAGGGTTTCTGTTCGAATTTAAAGAGCCCAGTACCAGCAGGGTGTGAGGGGCAGAGTAACCCCAAATACTGCCCTCTAGGTCACTTGTCACCACCAAGATCTGAACTACATTTTGGAAGGGACTGCCAGCCACCCTGCTGCCTCCTGAAGCTGGATCCACAGCTTCTGGAGCTAGACTTATGGTGAGTTTAAGAGCTGGAGCAGAAACAGAGAAATAGATGATGGAATCCTGGTGGCAGCTAAGTCAACTGCTCCCAGGGACGTGTAAGACTCAATCTTGAAGAAATTAAATCCAGATACCAAGCTCATGGACCAGAGATGGGAGAGGAGTCATTGAATTAGGACCCTGACGGAGAATCAGAAAGCTAGAACAACAGGAAGAAGCAGGTACATTCTGGACGCCATGGGTGGTTGTTACAATGCCTTGGGTGTCAACAGTTCTCCCTGTGGGGCTATGGGTGAGTGGCCTCTGCTGAGCTGATGTCACAGCCTAAGAAAGTACAGGCTCCTTCTTCATGGTCTCCCCTTCTGGGTGCAGAAAGCATGGTCCTTGAATAGGGTCCTGAAACCTAGAAGTGAGGACAAGCAGAAATTACCAACAACCACTGAGCAATGAGGAAAGAGCACCATGAAATCCCATGGACAGAATTAAAGCATCGTGTCTAGGGGCAGGGAGCCAGCTTGGGATGTGTCATGGACTGAATTTGTGTTTCCTCTGCAAATTCATATGTTGAAGTCCTAACCACAAATGTGACAGTGTTTTGATTCAGGGCCTTTGGAAGGTAAATAGGGTTAGATCTGGTAATAAAGAACGCTCATAATGGCGTTAGTGTCCTTATAAGAAGGAAGAGAGAAAGATCTCTCTTTCCCAAGTGAGGACACAGAGGGAAGGAGGCTGTTGACAAGCCAGGAAGAGGGCTCTCACCAGAACCCAGCCCCACTGACACATTGACCTTGGACTTCCAGCCTCCATATCTGTCAGAGATAATGTCTGTTGCTTACCCCACTCAGTCTGGGGTATTTTTCTATAGCAGCTGGAGCTGATGATCAGATCATAGGCAAAGCATCAGCAGAAAAGAATAGTTCAGCTGGGGGCTGTGGGCAGGAGACATGTGGCTGAATCCACACATCTTAGAAGAAGGACCTGTTTCTACTTTCCTTTGGTGAAGGGGAGACATGAATATAGAAGATACATATTTTGAGGAGTACATAGAAAGCCAAATATTTGAAGCACAGCAGCAGGGAGGGAGATCTGCCACTTCTACCCGGGAGGGGCTTGTTCAGCAAGGGTGAGACACACCACCCCAGCCCCGTTCGAAGAGATCTGTGTGGACTGAATTAAAGGTTATAAACAGATGTGTGAGGCTGGACCAAGAAAGTGGCTTCATCTAGGGAGGAGTTTGTGGGAAATTGAGCCACACCTGTCTGGAAGAAGCAAGGAGTTGGAGGAGAGTCTGTCCAAGGATGTGAAGGGAAGCGCCCATCCCAATTCACCCATGGAGGTCAGTGTGGGGACCAGGATGCCGATCCCAGGAGATACACACATACTCTGGGGAGAGGGACAAAGGATAGCAGAGAGGCAGTTACAACAGCTCCACGTGAATGACAACCATGAGCCTTGGAAGGGAGAGGAATGGGGCTGAGGAACTGGAGTGGGTGGCAGAACTCACGAGGTAGAGAATGAGGAAACACAGGGCCAAAGGGAGAATTATAGGTGATTTCAAAGAGGGAATAATCTTCCCTGTACACAAACATTCATTCAGAATTGGGTTGGAATCTCCAACAATGGTTTCAGGAAAATAAATACGCTAATTGTGATCAAAAGAGGTGCCCTTCCGTGAAAATACAGAGAATGTGCTTCATTTATTCATTTGTTCTTTCTCACGTGTGGACACCCCCACAATCTCACAAGCTCATGGTCACCATCTTATTTTAAATATATAAAAAAAAATCAGAAATGTGACTTCCAAAGTTTCAAGCGTATGTTCAAATATCCACAGCTACCTAGGAATTGGCCTGGTACAAAGCCTGATACTTAACAGTCTCTTAATAAGCAGGTGGCATTTGGATTCTTTTACTCTAGGCTGCTGGAAATTTACCATTAAATTAACATTTTTCAGAAATTTCAAAACTGCTGTTCTCTAAACTCCATATTTTATGAAAATATCAAAATAGAGATATTATTTCAAAATATAAGTAGATTTAGTGGAAAAGCTGGAAAATAACTATATTTGTGGTCAGTGACCATAAACAAATTGTTTCTAAGTTATCCAAAACCACTCAGCTTTTCTTGTAGATCTTTTTATATATTTTGTTATTACAATAAATTTCTAAATCTTTCATTTGTTGTCAGAAACTTATCTTTATATCAGCCTTACCAAAGCGAGCTTCTGGTAAAAGTTATTTAATTCTAAATGTCTGGGTAATTCTGCAATTTCCTTCTGTAATATATTCTATTAAGAGCGTATGAATTCAGTTGATTTTTTAAAAAATTTAATGAAATATCATAGAAATCAGTAAGGCTCAAAGTGATAATGGATAATGGAATGCATTTAATGTAAATCATGTTATCCAAATCAAGTCTCTGGCTTCATATATTAAACCACCTACCCATAATCATAAAGTTAAGAGTGATACATTTTATTACCTGATTTTAGAGATATCAGCTAAAACTTACCATTGTTCATTTGGCTACTTTTTCCTCTATTAAATCATTCTCCTAATATTTACTATCAAGTGTACGTAGCGTTTCAAAAGTGATGTATTATTCTGGTTATTATCAAAAGCTGGTTTTCTGATAGCTTTACTGAGTCAAATAAGCTAGATGATACTTATGTACAAAATGTATGTCATGTCATTTCATTCTCATCTCAAAACCTATATAAATATATATATATAGGATATATATATGTAGGAGATATATATATATATATATATGTATTTATATAAAATGTTATATGCAAGACTCTCTTAAATCTTTGAGGAGATAACTTTGACCCCCAAATCCTGTCCTGTACCTGTGTGCCTATGTCACTGTCTCTTCCACATGCATCATGGTGACCCTCCTTCTCCTCTTTAGCAAAGTACTGGCTGACCAACTATATATTTTTAACATTACAGGCCCTATTTTCAAGATCAGGTGAACCTGGTAGGGTATTTATCAAGATCAGCTAAACACTGGATAACCAAGATAATGAACACAAAATGTTACAAAGTAGGAAACCAAGATAACAATAATTTGCACTAAGTGAAAGATATAATATGAAGTCAAAACTCTGAGAGAGAGGCTTCAACATCCAGTAGCTTTGGAGGCTAAGAACAGGAAGTAGAGGCAAGCAGATGGAGGCAAATTGCACAAAACTGAAGCCATGACAATCTGAGAACACCTGAGGCTGTTGCTCGCTATTAAAAATGACACATGTTTAACTTCCCTGGAATCATCCCCACTAGTAGTAACTTGCCTGCTTCCATTTGGTTTCTATTCACTAAGTTGTCGGTCCATGTATCAATATCTTGTTTCTTGTTTGGAAAAATCAGTCATCATTCTGACCATTTCAATGGCTTTCAACAACCTCACACAATTTCACCCAATGACAGAGAAGAGAGTCCTCCTTGTGATGGAGACAAATCTTTCTCTAAGTGCCTCTGTTGGTTTCTCTTCTTTATCATTGGCTAGAACCTGGTCCCATGGACACCCTCTGCTGCAGAAGCAGGGAAAGGAAGAATCTAGCTTTGAAACCTCTGTCCCAAAAGGAAGTTCTATCAGTGGAGAAGAAAACCAAGGGTAGGGATGTTGATCAGAAGCCCAAAAGTCTCCTCCACACCCCAGAGAATGGCCCTGTGATGGGACAAACAAATGAAACAAACATATTTCACTCTCGTTGTATTTTCCAGAACTAGTCAAAAAACTAGCGTGGAAATGGAAGCAAGATGTACCTCTGACCTCAGCAGGAGATGAGAACTTGTTACAGCTTGGAAGTCTTTACCACTAGGCTCAAACAATAGCATGATTCAGTTCACCCCAGGGCAACCTTATGATATTAAATGGGAGTCCTGAGGAAACCATACCCTGCACACACTACGATGAGTCTGGCTTTTCTAGAAAATGTCTAGAAACGCTTGTCCTGCTGGTGCTAGAAGAATCAATTGGGGGGGAGGGGCGGGTTCAGGGTAAATGAGATGCACTTATAATAATCAGTGGAGAGGACTGCAAAAAAATATTACTAGAGCACCAAGAGGAACAAAACTTTCCATCCTAAACACTTACTCTATACAAAAATATTTTCATAAACTTGTCCTGCTTTTAATTTTGAAAAAGTTAATTGGTATTTTTATAGTCAAAACACTTTTCAAAAGAACCTCACTACTAATGGTGATGTAAAGTGGAGAAAAGTGCTCTGTTAGAAAAATCAACCATATGGTTCATATTTTTTTTTTAAAAAAACTAAATATATGTCTTTCCATTTGCATTTCCATCCAGTCTCCAAAGAAAAGAGGTGAGAAAACTAATAGTGTACCTGGTGAATGGCCTATTAAGCTATCTGTTCTCCACCTATCACAGGAGCGGCTCTGGCCCTGCCTGGCTTGCAGCTCCCACCCAGCTGGAAAGTGCACCCTGGTTAGTCTGCAGCCCACCAAGGCCTCTCCATGTCAGCACCTCCTTCCACCCACCTCCCAACCGTCATCAGCACTCCAGAGCACCTATTTCTAGACTGCTTTACAAGCTGCTGTCAGGAATTTAGTACCTTAAGGCTGACTTCAACACCTTTCTTTCATGTTTTATGTTTTTTTCCAGTTTTATAGTCATTACACAGCTGCAGAAAATAGCTACAAATCAGGGGAATTACAACGCACTGCAGGGAAGGGGAGAAAACTTCCATGCCTCTCCACGGTGTGCTCTCAAAAATAGGGCAACACTTATTACAGCAGAAAGTAACATTCTGGCCTGCAGGATGATGCATATTCTGTTTTCTTGGTTGTTTATTGTAAATAAAACAAATGTCTCTTCCCTCGGTGTGGTTAGAGGGGAGGTGGTAACTGCTCAGCACTCTGCTCAGGTGCACTGGGTAGGCAGCAACCAGCCCAGCTCAGCAATGCTCCATCCCCAGCACAGCCTCTGCCCTGGGGAGGATGCTCCTCCCTCTCCAGGGATGGTTGGACCTCTTAGCAAACACATCCCTCACTGTCGAGCGAGAGCTTTAATTCAACATTGCCACAGAAATATTGGTAGAAATGTTACCTTTAAAATTTAAAATTTTCTCATCTCACTGTCTTACCTGTAGAGTGTCTGAACTCCTTTCTTCAAAGGAAGTGGGATTTGTACTTGACCAAGCACATGGAACCTCGTGGAGCAAGCTCAGGCAGGCTTATTTGCCTGAGGATTTAAGAGCTCCTAGGGGAGAAGGAACCAGACATAAAATATTCTGAGGGAGAGGGCCATTCTGAGTTCAACATGATACCTACCACTTGAATTTATAACTTTGCCAAAGCTCTGTCTGAAGGCACAAGTTCTATAGGAAAAATGCAGTTACTTCAGGAACAACTCTGTAGTGCTGCATGTTGGTAAAAGGAGAGAGAGAGAGAGAACTGGGTCCCTCTGTCCAGGTGTGCAAGCTAGAGCAAAGATGTCCGGGTGTGCCCTCGGGTCCAGTGCCAAGGCGAAGGGGACAGGACAGGAGTGAACAGGGCAGGACATTCACGGAGCCACCATCTAGATGGGGATGCATGTGAAGCGAACACATAGAAATAGAGCCATCATTGCAAATTGTTCAAGTTCTCTGGAAGAGAAAATCACAGGATATGAGAAGAGGAAATATTTGTGGTGGTGTTAACGAGGTGGAGAATCAGGAAATGCTTCTGAAGATGTGACATTGATGCCGGGACCTGGTGGGTGAGTAGAAGTTTGCAGGGTGAAGAGTGAAGAGAAGAGCTTTTAGGGTAGAAGGGTGGGATTTGCAGAGTCCCAGGGCCAGGAAGGGCCTTCTGTGTGGTCGGGTTACATGTTTTCTCCTTTCCCCATCTTTCTGTTCCTTTTTTTGCTCTCCCCAGTAGGAGTCCACTAAAAGGTTTGAAGCAGGAGAGAGACACAATGGACCATTTCCCCATCTAAATCCTCACACAGTGGACCTTAGGGAAGCACAGACCATCAGTATTCATTAGTTTCCTATTGCTGCTGTAACAGAATAACACAAACTTAGTGGTAAAAAAACAACCCAAATTCATCCCTACAATTCTGGAGATCAGAAAGCTAAAATCAAGGTGTCAGCAGGGCTGTGTTCCTTAGGAAGGCTTCCAAAATCTTAAGGTATTCTAGAAAAACACATATCATACCAAAGTGAATGGAAATACATATTTAACATTTACATAATAATGATAAATTCAATACTATGAGTTCATCACCAACTTTCAGAAATAGAAAATCGCCACCAGATTCAAAGTCCCTTATTTTCACTTCTCGTAATGTCTCACCCTCTCCTAACCTGGAATAATTACTACCTCTATGTTGTGTTAATCCCTCCCTTATTTTTCCTTATAGATTTATTACCCAAATGAATAATTCTATAATTATAATAATATTAGTAATTTCCAAGCTTTTAGCCTTTATACAAATGGAATCTTAAATATGTACATTATTCTTTTCTTCACTATTTCACCCATCATTACATTTTCTCAATGCATCTATATTGATGTATGGAGAAGTAGCTGATTAACTGTCACTCTGTACTAGATTAATCATACAACTAGTCCACAGTTTACTTACACATTTGATAGACCTTTGGGTGGTTGTTTTCCAGTATTTTGCTGTTAAAAACAATGCCTTGATTATGAGTTTACATATCTTAATTCTCTGTGCTTAGGTTTTTCTAGGGTGTCTATATAGAAGGAGAATTTCTGGATTTTAGATAATACAGCTCTCCAGCCTTACTATGGTACTGGTGAGAGACTAATTTATAGTTCCCCAGGAAAGGTATTAGAGTTCCTGCTGCTCTGTATCTCACCAACACTTAATATTACCACACTATTTCTGCCTTCCCCCAATCTCCTGGGTGTTAAGTAGTAACACATTTAGGATTTGAATTCTCATTTTCATGACTATTAATGAAGTTGAACACCTTTTCATACATTTATTCATAATTTGTGTTTCTTTTATAGGAAATGACTGTATTTTTCCTATTTTTCTGGTGAGTTTTGTGTTTTCCACATGGAGTCATAGAAAAAATTAAATATACATTGTAATAATAAACCTTTTTGATTACATATGTCATAATGATTTTCTCCCAAGTAATAGCTTGTCTTTCATGTGTTTCGATTAATAAAAGTTCTTAATTTTAATGTAATGAGATACATTTTTGTATTGTTTTCATCACTTAAGAGTATAAAGATGTTCTAAACGTTTCAAAATTTTTGCCTTTCCCATTGAAGGTTTTCTCCATCTGGAATTGATTTGTATGTGTGGTATGAGGTAGGGATGCAAGCTGATTTGTTTTTCATTCAAATAAACAATTATCTCAGCAGCATGTGTTGAAAACTTCACATTTCGCTCTCTCTCCATCCATGCCAGCTCTGTAAAATATCACTGTCCATTTAAAAGAGTTTATTGGGTGTCATGTCTACCTTGCTTCATTAATCTATATGTCAGTATTAATATTAATTAATGAAACAATTAATATTGCTTTATAATAAATCTCAATGCTGAGGGTAGAAAGAAAACACCTCTTCTTCCAGCTAATTATTTCAGGAGGACCAACACAGTAAGTTACATCACAGGAATCCTTCTGGCAACAAAATATAATAGAGAGTCAGAAGACAGCTTCAAATCCATTTTTTTTTTCCATTTAGCCGATGAGTAATGATGGGAAGTTTAATTAAACTCTAATTTTAGTGTTTCCTCTTGTAAAATGAAGAACTTATGCTTCCCTATCCAGGAGTAAAACTGCAAACCTCCTCCAACAACATCTGTCATAATATGACAGTTTCCTTTTGTCTCCATATTACATTTTCTGCCCTCAAAAAAGGTAATTTTCTACCCACACAACATGTAGTATTATCAGGTCCCCATGAAAATAAATAACTGAATAAATGTTTCATTGAGCCATTTCCATGGAATAATCCAAGCCCTAAGCAATTGCTTTTTATTCTTTTCTGTAGCCTATATCTATGTAATTACATTATGCAATTATTTAAGTATTTTTAAAATAAACATAAAGTTGACCCAATAGGAAGAGCTAGTGAATCAAATTCATATACATGCTATAATTTTCAAAAAGACAAAGCCTTCTTGCAATTACTCTATGATTTTTTTCATAAAATAAAAACTATTGCAGGTCAAAATATGATTTAAAAATTGAAGACATGATTTGCTCATGAATATTTTAGTTATAAAGCACTCCTGGGAAATATATGGCACATGCAAATTCAAGAATGGACAGGGTATTTACTCCCAAGTCCTTGTTTATAAAAATAGAGGCCGTTGCTGTTATTCCTATTACCTTCACAGATGGTGAGTGGGCTGTTGTAAAGCCATGAAGGAAACTTCTACCCACACATGGGAATAGAGTTCTCTGCCCAGCCTCTCCACTCCCACAGTCTGAGGGCTAATACTCATTGAGTCAGATTCTATGCGTTAAGAATAGTGTGAGATGCTTTACATATGTTATTTCATTTCCTCTTCATAACTGCAGTCTATCTTTATTCCCATTTCAGAGGTGATCTAAGTAGGTTTAGGGAGGTTGACTTGTCCAAGCCTCAAACTTTACTTATTAGTGTCCTAGAGCTGCTATAACAAACAACCACAATTTGGTGGCTTAAACCAATAGAAACTTTTCTCATAGTTCTGGAGGTCAGAAATATGACATCAAGTTGTCAGCAGGGCAGTGTTCCCTCTGACACCTACAGGGGAGGATCCTTCCCTGCTTTGTCCTAACTTCTGCTGTCACTGACTATATTCAGTGTTCCTTGGATTGGAGACACACCACTCAGTCTCTCCTTCCACCATCACATGGCATTCTCCTTGTGTGTCTGTGTGTCATAATTTCCCTCTTCTTACAGGGAAGCCATTGGATTAGTGTCCACCCTAATTTTAACTTAACTTGTTGACATCTATAAAGACTCTTTTTCCAAGTAAGCTCACATTCACAATGCAGGAGCGTAGAACTTCTTTTGGGGGGAACACAATTTTTTTAAAAAAAGCAAGTTAGTAAATGACCTTTTTTCTCTGAGTGTGAATCAGATAGTTCCAGGGATATTTTTTACACTGAACTATGAGATAATGTGCATTTGTGTCCTCATTTCTTTGAAGAGCAGGAAAGAGAAGGACATAAACACTTCCAAATAGCCAATCATCCTAAAAATGACTAACGTGAGAATTATCTAATGTCAATTTACAGAAGTCCAAAAATCTAAGACTGCAACACTGTCATGGAGAAAATTGTACGTAGTAGTAACTTTTGATAGGCAGGTTTATAGACTGTAGTCCACGGCAAGCTTACTAGGGAACAAGAGTGTGCTATAATTCTCTGCACAAGGTTTATATGAAGTTAGCATTAATAGAAGAGCTTCTAGAACTCAAGTGAGTCCTACTCTGTCCTACGCTGAGTAAACCATAGCAGGAGGAATATGTTCATTTTGGAGCATGTATTCTGTCAAAAATAGGCTGGTACAACGAATAGGTGCAAACGTGTTATCTCAGACACAGAAAAAATTGATTCTCTATCATATAACAAGACAGAATGCTATGGACTGAATATTTGTGTCCCCTCTAAATTCATATATTGAACCCTAACCCTTGATATGGTGGTATTTAGAGGCAGGGCCTTTGGGAGATAATAAGGCTTAGATGAGGTCATGAGGGTGGGGTCCGGATGATGGAGTTAGTGGATTTGTGCCTTATAAGAAGAGGGAGAGAGTTTAGAGCTCCCTCTCTCTCTCCACAATTGTGAGGACACAGTCAGAAGCAACCAAGAAGAGAGTATCCACCAGGAACCAAATCTTACTGACCCTTGATTTTGGATTTTCCCACCTCCAACACTATGATAAAATATATTTCTGATGTTTAAATCACCCAGGCTATGGTATTTTGTTATGACAGCCTAGCCAGCTAAGACACAGAGGTAAGAAGATGATGCAGAGCCAACAGGCAACTTTGTTCCATGTGGAGGGACAGGAACCCAGGGTCTTTTGCTCATGTTGCTCTATTTTTCCAAGACTGTTGACATATTGTTCATGATCAGAGGAGAGATTTTTCATTGTTCTCCCGAATCTATTCTTCCTTTATTACTTTTAGTAACATAATCTACATATTTCAGCAGGGCAGTGATCATCCAGCTACAGACTTCATTTCCAAGCTCTGACTTCATTTCCAAGCTCTGAGCCAAAATTGTACCAATGGAATGTGAGTAGAAGTGAGTCTGTGTCTCTTTCTGAAAACCAGTGGCTTGCCCTTTCCCTGCTGGATCGTGGATGTGGTTTGGGTAAGTCAGCTTTGAGCATGTAAGTTGCAACACTTTAACAATATATTGAGACCAATTACGTGTGATTGGAACAGTAGGGTGTCATCTTTTAGAAAGAAGGGGAACAGAAAATTGACCACCATATGCTCTCAGAAAGGAATGGTTATTTTCAAATCATTTCAAAGACAGACACAAACTAGTTCCCTACTTGGCCACCTCCTTTATGTTATGATCTTACACCATTCTCTTGGTGGACACTCTCCTCCAACAATTGGAAAAATTAAAAGAATCAATTGATGGATGAATAACATGGGCTTATGACTTCCTCTATCCTCTTTTTACAAAATAATCTTCAAAATTGTAAAAACAATTGAACTCAAAATTGAAATAAACCGATGTGGTTTATTGCAAAAATGAAAACTTCCTCCTTTCATTGTGAAAAATAACTCATATTTATGGGGAAAACTTTAAAAAGACAGAAAGAAAGAGAGAGATGGAGAGAAAGGAGAAAGCAAACCTTTGTTGAATATATAGAAAAGCTACCTGGGACCAGGCTAAGAGCCAGTAGTAACTATCCTGCTTATGTTTGCCTTTCCAGAATGAGAAAATATTTGGAAAGGCCACAACTCCATTTTTTCCCCCAAGGCTGAAGTCTAGTCATTATCTTAGTTTTCCCACTATCATCTTTCATATCTACAAAGAGAACATAATGTCCAGTATGGCGCATGTGTCCGTTGAATTCTTTTTAGTCAGGCAGCTAGGAAATGCAGATGTTCTCAGCTAACACTTTTTCCCTGCAGCAGCATCCCAGGGGATTTGCTAAGATACTGCTCAAGGACTCAGCAGTGAGACTTAGTTTGACCATCCTGGATTGAGAAGGGAGAGAGTTGGCACCAAATGAGAATGGGGACTCAGCCAAAACAGATTCTCTCTCCCTCAACCCCCCTCCTCCAATTCTCCACACCCAGGCAAAATTAAGCATTAGACACAGAGTCCCATTTGAGGGTAAACGTCTGTTACTCTTCTATTCAGTGAGGCTTTTTGCTGCCTAGGTATACAGTAAAAAGAATTTCAGGATATTAGCTTTCCATGAAAATCAAGCAGAAATAATAGAAAGGAGAAGAGGCTTCCAAATGTGGCAATTAATGCAATTACACATTGTTATTTTCCATTTAAATAGGTATTCTTTAGACATTTATGTTCATGTTAACAAATAGGAAAGCTAAAACTCTGTTTTAAACTTAGGTCTACTACGATATCTAAGAAATGATAGTCACCAATTGACTTACTGTTGCCTCATAATAAGATGTCCCCAAAATGTAGTGACTTAAACTAGCTATTTTATTTTGCTCTAATTTTTGACGAGGAATTTCATGGGCTGTTCTTACGGGGGATCTTTCACATAGAGGCAGTCAGACTCAGGGGAGGGAATATCAATCCCACCTCTCAATGCAGAAATATCAAAGGATTTGTAGACATCTTTTAAAACCATCAGGCATTTATGACATTTCACGAAATAGATCTTCCATCTTTGCCTACATTTTACTCTTTTTCTTAAGTCATTTGGCCCCAGCCCAAGAAAAAAATGAGGTTAACTCATTTGTCAGAAACGTTATAATCCACGAAAATTTCACGCCCTTTTTCTGGACCTATATTCTTACAACAACCTTTTCATAGTGTTGAAAGTAGGAAGTAAGAAAAATAAAAAATGAGCAATTTTTTAAAGTTCACAAAGTTTTTTTCCATTTCTGTGTCTTATCATTATAATGTGATGTTTCCCAGGTTAAAATATGGCCCAAGCAAAATGCCTAATTTGTGTCTTTCCAGAATCTATTCTAAGAGAAACGAGGAGAAAACACACTTGAAAAGGTGGTGTATCTGTTTTCCAAATTATATCTATTATAGCAGCTTAAAACTTGAGATCCACTTGACTTAAGGTGTGACTTGGTCCATCTGAGTCTATAAAGGGGAGATTCTAAGAACTGTCCTCGCCAATTCGCAGGGTGCTCAGAAGACTGGAACAAACACAATAGAACCTGTCCTTCAGAGCAGCCGGCGCCTGTCCAAAGATGAAGACAAAGATTCGTTTATTTACCTTGTTAATGAAAGTCCACAGATGTGAGCTTTGATTTCCAACTGGATTCTCATTTTACCAAATATTAAAACACAAGTTATTTTTTTTTTTTTTTTTTTTTTTTTTTTTAAGTAAAATAAGGGCACAGCTTTATTTCACTACAAGGCAGTAAGTACACTGTCATATCAAAAGTTCAGTGCCGGCCATCTTGCACCGAATGTTCTTAAGGCAGCAACTGGCTATCGACCCCAGCTGCAAACACAGGTTCTGTGTGGCAGTTCTGAGACTATACACTTAGAGACCACGGGGAATGCTGATTAAACACATAACCCCTGAATTAAAGAACAGTCAGGCTGAACTCAAAACAAAACATAGGACTTCAACAACACAGATCTCCCAAGAAAGAAGTGCAGTGCATGCTCTTATAAACCAACAATAACAAAAGACAAAAAACAACCACAAATGCAAAATCTCCCAAACAAGTTTTCCAATGTATTACAAAAGGAAAAAAAGTATATATATATATAAAAAATAAAAAAGTTTGAAATACTAGTGCATAGTCAATTACCTAACACCAAGTTTCTTTTCTCTCCGTCCCAAGCTCTACTGCCCCTCTGATACTAGCAGCATGTCTACAGGCTAAGACCATAGCAGCAAAACACATTTTTTTTCATTTGGCATGTACAAAATTAAATTACTGAATAAAAATATAATTTTTTATAAAACTATTTCATACAGTAATAATTTTTAAAGCAAGCTAACAAAAAAACCCTCATAAAATGGTTTAGTACAGTAAATGTACCTCCAATGTTATTAACCATAAATGAGCATTTACAATATTGATTACTTATTCCATGGTGTTAAGCCAACATTTATAGTAATGCATTGTGTTTAGTGATTGAGAAAAGTGAAATATTGGAGTACCTTTTTGTGTAAAATTTCAAAAACCCTATCACAGAAAAAATACTGGTCCTCTTAAAATACAGATAAATCACTTTATGTTTTTTTTTTTTTTAATCTGCAGTAAGATACTAACTGACTACAATTCATGACCTAATAATTTAGGTAAGACTGTTATTTATTAATTTTTTTAAAAAAATTCGTTTAGTTGGGTGAAATCTGATACGATTTCATCCACCTAAATGCACTTGGTGCTGTTCTCAACTGTTGTACCACAACAAAAATAGGCTCTTCTCCCATTCATGAAAAGTTTCATGTAGAGGAATGCTATATCCCAAATCAACTTGAAGTGTTCTGAAAACCATAATGCTTGTCTGCAAACGTCTCACATGACCAGAGTCCGGGTTGAGAAGGCCTTCACGTATTTACGAGCCTGACCGGAAGCCGTCATCTGATCGTCTGTCTTCCCACAGGATGCAGTTTCCCAGGCACCGCTACAAGGCTTTAATTGCCCCTGGGCAGAAGTGAACTGAAAAAGGACTGTCAGAGGTCTAACTGGGATATCCTGCTGAAGCACTTTAAATAAATACGCAGATCCTGCAAGGGACTCGCCAGGGACCTGTTTTTAGGTACTGTAAATGCTTTGAGAACATTGTCTTCATCTTCTGATACTGGTGTCATTAAAACGGAACTTGTAAGAATATTGGGCACATCTGCCACAGGCGACGCCTGTGTGAACAGCTGAGTGTTCAGACTCTCCCCTTCCCAGTGGTCTGAGCAGAAGAAGTTTCCTGCTTTATCAGTTGGAGATTCCACCTCTTGTTTGATCTTCTTCAGTAAAGGTGGTCCATTTTCTTGAAACTCAGCAACAATTCCAGATTCATCAGATTCCTGTTTAATCACATCTTGTAGGTCTTCTACTAGATGAGATGGTGTCTGAGGTAGCATCTTCAGGGGACCGTATTTAATTTCTTGAGCTGCGAGTGCATGTTTGAATGGTGTAGGAGTTCTCGGAGAGCTTTCTAGGATTGACCTTTTGATAGCTGGAGTTCTGAAAATAGTATTTTCCTTTTGAGTTTTCACAGTCTGCTCTCTATGAAATGGTGTTGTAACAGTCAATTTGTGACCATTGAGAGGGGTGGAAGTTAAAGAAGGCATTTCCAAGTCTAAGTTTTCATGGTTATTGGAAGTGTTTAAGAAAGAATCTATAAATTGAAGTGTTTCTGCAAATTCTAAGAGGTTCTTAACATTGTCCAGAATGGTGCCTTGGTGGACGATCATGCACCTGGCTGGAGAGGCGCTTTCTTCAGGTAGGGAACCAGGATCCACTGGCAGAGATGGAGTGGAGTGGTGGTCTTCCAAACAGGAAACAGGTGCACTGTCTCCATGAGGTCTGGTGTGGTCGGCAATGGTGGTGCTGTGCCACCCAGGGTAGCTGCATGTGTGGTTCTGTGTTGGAAGTGCCTGCTGTCCTTTGAGTTCATTCTCAGTCGACATTAGAAGCAACTCTAGCTCCTTTATTCGCTTTTCTTTCTCAGGGTCTTCATCGTTATAGTGTCTCTGAATGGCTGCAGCAGCTGGCTGAGGGACATTGACTATATTTACATGTAACGCTACAGGATATGGGACGTGACTGGAGACGTTTTGTGCTTCAGAAACGTGGTAATAGGAATAGTCATTGTTAACTGAGGGCTGGCCAGTTGGAGGGAGTTGAGCTGAAGGTAGAGCATGGGCAAAACCCATCAAATGGCTGTTCTTCTGAAAACTTGTGGCCACTGGTGGCTGGCTGGCTTTAGAAGACTCCTGCAGATAACCTTCCTGCTCGACCTTGCGACGCATGGTAGAATTCCAGTGGTTCTTGATAGCATTATCAGTTCGTCCAGGCAGTAGCTTTGCGATTTCTGCCCATCTGTTCCCCAGTCTCTTGTGTGCCTGGTAAATAATTCTGTCTTCCTCTTCTGTCCAGGAGGTTTTCTTAACTTCTGGATTCAAGTGGTTATGCCACCTCTCCCTACATTGTTTTCCAATTCTCCCCTTTAAGTGCTTGGCAATAACAGACCAACGTTTCGGACCGTATTTCTGTACAAGCTCTATCACTCTCTGATCTTCTTCTTTGGTCCAAGGACCCTTGATAAGCTCAGGGTTTAGTACTTTCTGCCATCGGTGCTGGCACTGCACATCTGTTCGATTCGGGAGATAATTGGCAATAACTTTCCAGTCATCTGTTCCATTCTGTTCCACCAGCTTCTTTAGTTTTTCATCCTCTTCCCTGGTCCACCTAGTTTTCCCCAAGTGACGCTTTCCAGACTTGGGAAGCAGCCCATCATAATCATGGTCACACATCTCAATGTCTTCATCATCCTCGTCACTACTGTAGATGCTGTGCCGGGGTCTCCGGGCCATGGCGCGGCGGGCGCGGGGCTCCGCTGGGAGCCGCGGGAACCGCACTGGGCTGCCGCCTCCCGCTGCCCGCCGCCTGCCTGCGTCCCTCCCCGGCTGCGCAGTGGCGCTCCGCACCGCCGGGGCGAAGTTTCTCAGGAGAAAGAGGAGGAGGAGGAGGAGGAGGTCGCGGAGGAGGAGAAGGAGGACCACAAGTTATTTTTGAATCAGTTCTTCGATTCTGAAATCTTCCAAACTCCTTCAAGAATTCATGCCCCCGTTTCTCACTTTTCTTCCTTTTTGGAAGTGAGTAATGAGAGTGTGCTGTGTGTGACGTGAAGTGTGTGGCGCGGCATGGTAAGTAGTATGATGTGGAATGGCCACGTGGCGTGGTGTGGTGCCATATGACATTGAGTGCTGTGGCTGGAGAGCTGGAGAGGTGAGAAGAGGGGCAGCATTCCTCCAAATTCCTGCTCATATGCCACTAAAAGTACTTTAAAATTCTACATAATGTGTCATATATTTTGTTATATTTAAAATGTTCATTATAAATTATACAATTGCAAAAGAAATGGTTTCCAATATATTAAAACATGGGTACTTTAAAATAAGATGATTATCTCAGGCTAAAAGGTTCCAGTGGAACCTAAATACCATAGAAACTCATCACTTAACAAGCTCTTCCTTTACCAGTCCAATATTTTACCTGTTCCTCTTCCCCTGGGGCTGGTATTTTATTTCTCCTTTTCACAAAAATTTTATCTTAGTACAATATGCTTTCGTGCTTGACAGGCTTTTATTAACATTCCCTATTATACTTAAATAAAAAGATATATGAAAATTAAGATTAATATTTTCATGTCCTTATAACTATGGACATAAAATGCTTAAAAATTTATTCCGGTTGAATTATTATTAAAAATATTAGTAGTATGCAAGCGAACAGTAAAGCATAAAGGTATTAAAATTTTATGAGTAATTATTAACATAAAAAGTAAATTTTGGGGCTTCCCTGGTGGCGCAGTGGTTGAGAGTCCGCCTGCCGATGCAGGGAACACTGGGTCGTGCCCCGGTCCGGCAAGATCCCATGGCCCGTGAGCCATGGCTGCTGAGCCTGCGCGTCCAGAGCCTGTGCTCCGCAACGGGAGAGGCCACAACAGTGAGAGGCTCACGTACCGCAAAAAAAAAAAAAAAGTAAACTTTTATTGCAAAAGCATCTCTTAATGAGAGGGATTGGGTTGGGGGACAACTAGATGCTTTAATTAAAGGAATTACCGAATCGTGCTTCCTTCAGCCCCTCATAGTGTTAAACTCCAAAGGGACACTCGAGATGCATGCTTTTCTCTCATAAAATATGAAAAAGAGATTATGAAAAGGGGAAGTTCAAGAGTAAAATCTCCCTCTCAGGTCCATCCTCGGGTGGATCAACTAAGGAAAGAGTAATATGAATGTTGAATATCTGGAAAGTGATTCCCTTAAACCACCCAGGCATATTCTTCGGAAAGGCTCCCGTTCAAACGCCTCAGTTTGCAAGAAGTTGCAGTGGAGAATCTGATTTAGGAAGACCTGTTCAAACTGCCTGGAGACACAGGGCCCAGGGGGGATTCTGAAGACTAGGCTGGGCGGGGCTCTGGGGTCTGCAGAGGGTCCACTGAAGGTGACTCAGGGCAGCACTCCAGAGCCAAAGGTGAGGGTGAAAAATAGTGGGTGTGGAGGCAGTGTCACTGAACCAGGTTGGGGCGAGAGGCAAACACAGAAACCAGAGAAACTGCATGTGACAGAGGATGTAGGAAGGAAAGATTTCATGAGAAGGGTTAGGCAGGTGTTAGTAACTGAGGCAGGAAGCAGTTTGTAAAGGAATCCACCCTTCATCCGGCACAGAGGCATGAGCACACAGGGTCCGCACAAGCATCTGAGACCACATTCCCAGGTCAGAGTCAGCCTAAGCAGTTCTACACCAAAGTTTTAGGAGGTACAACCCAGTCATTTTAGGGAAGGTGTGGTTTTGGTTAATTTTATTGCCAACTTGGATAGACCTCTGGTGCCCAGGGGTTTGGTCAAACTCTAGACTGTGTGTTGCTAGGAAGGTATTTTTCAGATGTAATTAACATTTAAATCAGTAGCCTTTGAGTAAAGCAGATCGCCCTCTGTAATGTGAGTGGCCTCATCCAATCAGTGGATAGACTAAAGAGCAAAGAATTGGGTTTCCCAGAGAAGAAGAAATTATCTTCAAGAATGTAACATAGAAACCCTGCCTGAGTTTCCAATCTGCTGGACTGCCCTGAAGGTTTTGGAACTGCCAACCCACAATCCTATGAGCTATTATCTCTCCCTCTCTCTCTCTCTCTCTCTCTCTCTCTCTGTACATACATGTATATATATTATATATGTATATATGTTATATGTAGGTTATAGATAGATGAATAAATAGGTATTCTACTGATTCTATTTAACACAGACATCTTGGATTAGAATGCCTGACTTCAAACTATCTGCCAAGTGCTAATAATTTGACCTTGGGCCAGTCAGTGACTCTAAGTCTCACTTTTCTCATCTCAGAGAGGAATGATGCTGTTGCCCACCTCCTTGTACTGTTGTAAAGGACAAGTAAGGTCATACACATGCAAGTCCTGGCACATAGGAAGTGGTTGGTAAATGTTAGGATTTTCTATCCCATTTCTTTCTTGTGAAGAAAATTCACATGACTCCTATTGCCATTCACAGGGTTCCTCGAATTTGGCTCTCCGTGCATCTTGCAGAACATGGTGACATTTGTATGTGTAACTCCATTCTGTCGACTAGGACAATGTTAGTATGCATTAAAAAAAAAAAAAAGCACATGGTCCCACAACACAAAACAATAATGATGACATAAAATAAATAAGTCAATAAGTATGATGTCTAAATAAGTATGATTCATTATTTAAAGTTTTCCATTAATATTCATCTACAACGTGTTCATTCATTTGTCATCTGCTAGCACAGAGAAGTACTAGCAGGTGCCACAATTAAAAATATATATGGAAGGAAAATCTGGAAGTGAAAAAGTCCTCTCCATTCATTAAATATGTTTATGCCAGTTGGAAAAAAGAATCGAAACTACTCCATTTAGCAGTAGGACATGTGTACTCTGTGTAGCTCACACTGGGAAGGAGTTTAAGAACCATTATCCTCCTCCTTAAGATACTACTTCCTTTAAGACGCATTTCCTGACACTCCAGACAAGGCTGGTCTTCTTAACCTATGAAAGCTACCTTCACAGTATTCATCACACCTGTGATAACCTGATTATATCTGTAATAATTTATTTGATGTGCATCTTCCCCACTAGACTATGTCCTCCATATTTTTGCTTCTTTTTTGCCAGGAGCTCCACAGTGTGCCTGAGTATTCAATAAACACCTTGCAAATGCATGAATCAAGTGTAGATATTTTTGCTTGACTGCCATATTACTTCCAATTCTATCTAATCACCCATGGTTCCCTGGGCATGTCACACTTGCTCCATCTCCATAAATTTCCTCAGAAATTCCCTCTGCACCCTAAGTTCCCTCTGACAAATCCAAGCATTGTTCTATGTCCAGAGGAGCTATTTGTGTGAACTCCAGAGTCTTTTACTGCTTTCAGATACTTCTTTCAAATGAAGTTCTCTTACCCGGTGCTTGCTTCTTGTGGAAAACACTCCTGACACCAACAGCTAGGCTGCTGGGATCTCTTCGTACAAATTATAGCCCGGTTGCTCCAGCATTCCAACTCCAGCAGAGAACTGGGCAGGAAGTCTGAATTTGAATTTTGACTCCACTTTTTGATCTTGGGAAAGTCAAGTCACCTCTCGGTGCCTCTGTTTTCATAACTGTAAACCAGGAATAATAAGAGATAACTGTATTAGTCAGGGTCCTCCAGAGAAGCAGAACCACTAGAGAGAGAGAGTTTTCAAGGGATTGGTTTACACAGTTGTGGGGATGGCAAATCCAAATATTTTAATGCATGCAGGCCAGCTGGAGACACAGAGCAGAGGTGATGTTGCAACTCAGGTAGGTCCAAAAGCAATGGAGGCAGACTGGCTTCTTTCTTGGGGGATTTCCATCCTTTTTTCACTTAAGGTCTTCAACTGATCAGAAGAGGCCCACCCACACTGATTTAAATGTAAATCTCATCTAAAAAGTATTTCATAGCAACACCTAGACCAGTATTTGACCGAACAACTGGGCACCATCGTCTAACCAATTTGACAAGTGAAATTAATGGTCAGAGTAACTGATAGGGTGACGTGAGTACTAAATTATGTGGCCTAAGAAAAAGTAGGTAGCACATACACATGATAGGCACTTAATACATGATATATCCCCAATTCCTCTCTTCATATGAACAAGGCCATTAAGATGTAAGGTATCTTTGTCTAGGTCACTGGCTTTGTGACCATTGGTGACCTTTGGAAAGGACTCTTTCTCCAAGGAGATGGGAAGAAGAGTTTGAGTGGGGTTTGACCAAAACTGCAAAACTTTGCTTGATCTATTATTACCAAACAAACACAAACTTACACCTTCTCTAGACAAGATCTAATTCCTATGTACTTAACTTCTATAAAAAGTGCTCCCATGAAACCTTCAAATGACATATAAATACATTCAGTTTGTCCATTTTTTAGATTTATATTCTATATACTGTAAATATGACAGACCAAAATCAATAGTCTAAAGCCACAACACAACTCAAAGAACGTTATTTGGAAAGGATGTAGAGTGAATTGTCTGCAGAGTTTGCAGCAAGCTTTCTGGTCTGTCTTCGTCAAGGGTATCACTTGATGCACCTTCACCCACATCCATGACACCTGTCCTCTGAGGTTCATTTTCTCCCCTACGTCAGATAGCTGAAGTTAAAATGCCAGAGTTCTCACATGTTGGTTAAAAATTGCTATTAACATAACTGTCTTGAGTTAGAATTAGAAACACAAATGGCAGTCCCACTCTTTCCCTACACATAAAGATTGCTAATTTCAATTAAGGAAAGTAGCCCAGCTATAATTTTCCTGGAGCTGCAAATTAATGGCTGCCAGAACCTAGCAACAATTTTAGGGATATGGATTTAATTTTGTCAAGTGTCAGTTGGCTGTCATTAGCCATGCTTCCACTCCACTGTTAGTAATAAGAGCTTTTAGTGGTGTGCTAGCTATTCAGTCTTTTCTGGGGTTTTGCTACTTGGCTTTTGGAAGAATTATAGGGTTTTTATGTAAGTGAAAGGAAATTTCTCTCACTTCCACCATGAAATATGGTAGAATTATATATGATGGTGTCTACTCATGTACTTAGCAACACAACCAGTCATTATAAATTCACTGGTTTTGAACTCACTCCAGGAGTCGTTGTTGAATTAGGATAAAAATGGACGGCAATTTATTAATAAATTGTCGAACGAGAGAATACGAAAGTAATCAAGTTAACTGAGAAAGGAATGTGTGGAATCAAGATGGAAAGGAGTGAAAGTTTGCTGCTTAATTTTTCCACTGTGGTTCACCCCTGCTCTCCTGACAGTGGACCCCCTGGCTGTTCTTAGTCCCTCACTTAAAATTTTTCATTTTAAATAGTGGCTCATGCCCCCAGCTGGCCTTGAGCTGTATCAACCAGAAACAGAAATCTGTTTCAAGAAAAATTTGACGTTTGATTCACTGAATCTAAAGGCAGATACTATGTGTTGATTTAAAAGGTACACCTTAAATGTACACAATGTTCTATGTCAATTGTATCTCAGTAAAATTGGGAAAAAATAATAGATAAAAAGTGGTGTTAAAAACATCAGCATTTATGTTTCTGACCATAAGTGGAAATATTGGAATGAATTGTTTTCTTTTTCGAAGTCAGGCAACACAAGTGGTCATAAAAAGGATGTCACAGGAAGTGAATTCTGCTCTCCCTCGTGTTTGATGAATCTTTCTCACTTGTGAGGTCACAGCCCTCCATCACTTTGGCTGAAGCCTGAGAAGGTAACCCTGAGGGAGAGTGGAGTGATGTATCTTCAGGCACACTCTCTGCAATCACCTCCTGCATGCCTCTAGTGAACGCACATGCCTTGAACCTTGTCCTCCAGAAAGGTTTTAAGAAATTCCCACTTCATATTAGGAAAAATATGCCCCCCTCTAATAAAATTTAGCTCTTTTTTTCTGACGTAGTTTTTTAAGATGGAAAGAGTTGTGGATAAGTCCAAACCCCACATGTGGAGGTTACTATTCAGGTCTCCTATATTTATTAATTACAACAAAGGAAAAGAAAAAATAGACAAATCCTGAAAGTAAAGGCTTAGTTTTCTTAACCATTCAGGGGAGATTTCTCAGTGATTCTTCTTAGCGCCACTAACTGCTATAGGGGAGACTGGGAGAGACGAAGGCAACACTTAAAGTAAAGCATCTTCCCACCCTGATCAGACCCTGGAGGTCTGGGAACGGGCTTCATTCCTTACTCGTGTGCGACCCCTCTGGAATTACTTAAAGTAGTCAAATGCAGACAATCCTTTTAGGCAAAATGGTTGCATGAATAAATACCTACTTGAAGGAGAGTTGTGAAAATCAAATTACAAATAAAATCAAATCTTTACATAAGTAAAGATGCTCTAAATGGGAAATCCCTTTGGCTAAACAGGACTTTCTAATTATTATAATCATAATATCTGTGATCTATGGCCACAGTAACCTGGGGTAAAGCACAAACACAAAACCCAGTGGCTTAAGGCAATAAGTAGTTACCCAACTATAGGTCTAAGGTAGGCTCAGCCATTCTTTTGCTCCCAGCTGGGCTCTGCCTGAATCTGCAGTCAACTGGTCATGACCCAGGCAGATCCACGATGGGGCTGGGCTGGCTGGTCAGCATTGCCTGGTCTTGGCTGAGCAATCGTTTCTCTTCCATGTCATCTCTCACCCACCAGCAGGCAATCTGAGCTCCATTTTATACCAGGGTGGCCTTTCAAGACAGTGAGTAGAAGCAGGCAAGGCCTCCTGAGGCCAGGCTCAAAGCCAGCACACTGTCACCTCTGCTGCATCCTCTTGGCCAAAGCAAGTCACAAGTCTGGCCCAGACTCAAGGAGTTAGAAAGAAAAGCCTCCTTCGCATGACAGGACTTGCAAAGGGTGTGCATACTGGCAGGGGTGTGAAGAAATGTGACTACTTTTCAATCTGCCACGCTGTTACGGACAGAACTGTGTCCCTCCCCAAATTCATAACACTACCCACCACCCCTCCCGCCAGTACCACAGAATATGACTACATGGAAGTAGGGCCTTTAAAGAGGTAATTAAGTTTAAATGAGGTTGTTTGTGTGGGTCCTAATCCAATATGATTAGTGTTCTTGTAAGAGGGATACCAGGGGTGTGTGCACAGGGGGACAACCATGTGAGGCCCCGTGAGAAGGCCGCCATCTACAAGCCAAGGAGAGACCAAACCTACAGGCACCTTGATCTCAGACTTCCCATCTCCAGAACTTTGAGCAAATTAACTTCTGTTGCTTAAGCTGCCTAGTGCGTGGGAGGCTGTTATGGAGGCCCTAGTCAACGAATACACACACTCATAAGTAGAGTATACATGTGGAACAGTACTAGAGTAATATGAATTCAAACTGTGCGGTAAATGTAGAGTGTTCTTTCTTGGCCTGGAAATGAGAAGGCCAAGTGCACACTGTAGCAGGAAAGAAAATAACATTTGGGGGGAGATAGATAATCTTGTATCTGACATGCCCCATAAGAAACCCAAGGGCAGTTTAAGGAATGAACACAGAGAAGGGCCAGAATACCTCCTGGTTTTATTACTTTATCTGGCACTTGTAAAACTTTGGTTTCCACATGGAGCATATAGATGGCTTGTGACTGTTTAATGGTCTATATTTCTATGTGTCTTAAACCCTAAATAAACAATATTTGTTATATCTCTGTCCTCAGATGTAGCTGAAACAATACTTCATAGAAAAAATATAGATTTCTTTTCATAATGGTATATTGGTCAGGATCGTTTGTTTAGTCTCTGCTGTGGTATCCAATAAACCCCAAATCTTAACATGAGATTATAATAGAATTTTATTATTGCTCATATTAGCTCAAAGCAGATCAGATGACCCTCCCTTGTCTTGGGGTCGGGCCACCTGGCTTCCATGGTGCTGAAGCATCAGAGGACAGAACTGAAAAATGCAGTAAAACGAAGGGAAACCAGCAAAAAGGATGCGGTAGATCATGTCCACTAATTTTTATAATCTTATCATGTAAAAGCTTTCTTATTTTTTCATGCCTGTGTCCTTGAAAGACTTGGGATGTGGGGTACCCATTTAGGTTGCCTCTGCCATATGGTAAGAAGATATTAGAAGAGAGAGGAGACCTTGGCTATAGCTCTACCCTACATGCTAAGACCCAGTGGCAAGAGTGTGGGCAAGACTGAATATAAGGGGGAAAAGCCAGCCCAGAGCCCCAGTTGGAAAATTATCTTCATTTCCAATGCCCTCCTCTCATTCCTCCATCCAAGCTTAGTGGAGCGGCCTCATGCTATTTTATGAGGCAAAAAGATGGAACTGCTGATAATTGTTTGAGGTGTTTCTGCATACAAGAAAACATATTTTGGTCCCAATGTCACATGTTAGTTCAAGGTCAACAGCTTCAAATCTCTACCGACAGCTGTGGCCTCATCTTTAGTAAGTGTAAATGACCGAAGGGCTGGACAATATGACAGATGCAGCCTAAACCCTCCCTCACCTATGCCTTCCCCTGGCAGATACCACATGAGGGACATCAAGTCATTTATCCATCCAACCAAAGGAGCTACCAGGTTTATGAACATGAAGTCATGTAACAAACATATTAAATACTTGTAACATCCAGACCCTGTGTTCAGAGCTTCAAAAGTATTAGCATAATTAATTCTTGAGACAACAAGACAAAGCAAGTTTTCCAGTTGTCACTTTACAGACACAATAATGCTGCCTCAAGGAAGAGCCAGTGTTAGGATGCTAAAGCAGGTCTGCCTGACCTGCGTCCTTTCTGTTAGGATACTTATGAAACTACTGCTGTATTGGTGTGATGGGAACTAGTGCTGAAGTCCTAAATGCTGCAGAAACAAAGAATGGAGCTTTTGTAATCAGTTCTCTCCTCCAAACTTGACATGTCCTTGCACACTTTGAACAAAGCATAACCTTTGCGTCACAGGAGCAAGTGTACCCGTCACTATATTAGCAGGATGGGCAGGCAGATGAGGGCTCACTGAGTTCACTACCATTTCCCTGAATTGAGCCTAATTCACCATTTATTCCAGAAGACACCAATTTTCTAGAGTACGATCCCCTCCAAGACATCCTCCCCATTCAATTATAGCCAGTCAGTGACTGGGTCCAAAATTAGTGGGCAGACCAAATGACTCAGGCTTGCACTATTCATGACAGTAACGATTGATGTGTTCAAGGCAAGGACCAGATTTATGGGTCTCCTTACAGGTATGATTTACTGAAAGTCGGCTTTTATTCCCTAAGAGCCAGCCGTGGACATGTGCTAGGTGCACTCCAGATAAATGGCCGGGTTGAAGCTCTGTGGGCAGCTGTCAGGAGCAAGGAATAAGAAAGGGGGAGAAATAGAGAAGTGGTTTCACACGAGACACTTTTCGAAAACGCAGGGGCTCCAGTGCTCCAGGAACAGCTGGCAATGAGGAGCTAAAAAAAGCGACACCATTTGCAGGCAATGGACAGTTGGAGGCCTTGTCACACTAAACACTGAGTGGGCAAGACTGATTTATGGATGGGCTGATAATGGTAAAGAAATAAAGATTGATTTGCTGTAGAGCACATCTGGAGAGTAGTGGAGGCAATGGAGAAAAAGGGGGAGGGAGAGCATGGATTCTGAGAAAAGTCTCATCTGAAGATAAATACACAGGACTGATCTGACAACAAGGAGATGATGGGAAAATTCATGATTATGCAAATCACCATCACGTGGGTGAGGACAGATTTCCAGGGATGCTATGATGCCTGCACTCCAAGCAGCCACACACACATGGCTGTGTTGATCTGTGCTCAGGGCTCTACTAGGTGTCACAAAGGTAGAAAGATACTGAAGACTCAGGCCACTTTCTTGGAAGATAGGAAGGATGACAGTGTGTCTGGAGAAAAAAGACATGAAAAGTTTACAAACATTACAAGAGCCCTAAGGTACAACACTTCCCTTTGGAGGGATCCTGGGCCACCTTTCTCCCCTCAGTAGCTAATGCCTACTCATCCTTGTAGCCTTATCTTAGTCAACACTTCCTTGGGGAAACCAAGATAGACCCTGTAAAGATGCCATTCTACCTCATATACTTACATTAAACTTGTATTGCTTCTTAAAAAACAGCACAATTGTTATTTCACATTGATCACTTTTTTGTTTATTGTCTGCCCTCCTACACATTATACTGTAAGTTTGCTGAGAGCAAAGAACTTATATTAATAGTCCCTTGCAAACAGTAGATGCTTAATAAGTACCTGTTGAATGAATTAGCTGCTCTACTCATTTATCTGTTCATTCAAAAATATTTGCTAAATGACTATCATGTGCTGGGTGCTAAAATACAAATACATTCAATGGTGATATATGTAAAGAAGCAGAACATGGGGATAGAAATGGGGTGTTGGGTGGCTATTTTAATTTGAGGAATTGGGGGATGCCTATGATGTTTGAGCTGAGATTGTATAATAAGAAGAGCCTGACATTCAAATATCAGAAGGAACACTCGGGCAGAAGGAGGTGGTAACCAAAACACCCTGAACAAGGAGTAAGCTTTACCTGTTTGAGGAACAGAAAAAAATATAGCACAACCAGAGCTAAGTTCATTCACTCATCCGTTTGTTCTTTCACTTCTTCATTTACTCACTCATTCTTTTATTTGATAACATGAGGTACTAGGTACACACAAAAACCACATAAAACATTAATACTGCTCCCTGGTTGCTGGCAGCCTAATGAAATAGCTCAGAAAGGTCAGAGAGAGCAGGACACAGTGGGTCTGAGGTGAGGTCTGCAGACGCTTGGCATCCCTGAGACATTTTCAGGAGTACAGGCAGACACCACTGTTTTCATAATACATTAAAATGCCAGGTGCCTTTTCACAGTGGTGTCCTCAAAGCAATGGTGGCAAAACATGTTGGCATTTTAACCCGAATCACGGCATTTGCACATACTGTATCTGTGGTCATTGAAACATGTTACAATAAAAAATGCCAGATATACTTTAGAATACATTTTATTAATCAGCAAAGGTATTACTTTTGTTAAATCTGACCTTTTAGTTCATATCTTTCAAATATTCTCTGTGAGGAAATGGGAAGGTCACATAAAGCACTTCTGCTGTGTATGAAGGCACAAAGTTTGTCTCTAGGGAATCATTTGTGTGACTGTTTAAGTTACAAGCTAAACTAGCCCCCTTTTCTCATGGAACACCATATTTACTGAAAAGAACCTGTGACAGCAAACTTTGATTGTGGAGCTTGAGTGTCAGACATATTCTTAAAAATGAGCAGCAGCAGCCTGTCACTTCAAGAAAATCAATTAGCAATTTTTGTTGCTAAACATAAAGTTCAAACTCTCAAGAGAAAATGATAATTTTTGGAAAACTCAAATCAGCCACTGTGATTCTGACAGCCTCCCAATAAGTTGAGAATTTTCTGATGAAATTGCTGGTGAAGATAGTCGATGTGATTTTCTAATAATGTGCAATAAAATGTGTTAATATTTGCACGGGCTGTATAATTCAAGTGAGCCAACAATTTTTCAAATGATCAATGCAAGATGTTACAAAATTATGCATGGGGAAAAGGCACATTTAGAGTGCAAGACATACCAACGGATTGTAATATGGACATTTCTGAAAAGTAAGACTTTCCACATTTACATGAAAAGATTATTAAAATACTCTTCCTTTTTCCAACTACATATCTGCATGTTGCAACAGATTGAATACAACAGGAAATATAACAATCTTCATTTCTATGAAGAGATATTAAAGAGATACATAATACATAAAATAGTGTCACTCTTCTTGCTAATTCTATGTCTTGAAAACAGTCATTTTTCATTCAAAATTGTATTTATGCTAACACGTAATACATTTATTATTTTTAAAAATAAATTAATAATATATTTTTTTAATTTTTCAGTTTTAATTACTAATATGGTATATACTGATAGATATAATCCACATAAACAAAACTCAAAGGATACTTGAGACCAATATGTTTGAGAACCATTGCTCTATGGTATAGTGAGAAAAAAAAATTGGACCTATATAAGTTTAATAGTATATGGAATTTCTAATTGTTTGGATTCTTAGGCAAATCTGATGATGAAGGTCACTCCCATTGACACAGGTGTAGGTTTAAAAATAACTCTTCTAAAAATAACCAAAAATGTTCACAAAATTTTCCTAATATGAAAGATGTTTTACCAACATATATATTATGCATAATTTTACTAGAAAGCATATCTAAATGTTGGTGGCTTTCTATGTACAAGGCTCTATCCCAAGAGATTTATATGTATTAATTTACTTAATTCTCAAATCAATCCTAAGAGACATATTATTATCCTCATTTTTTAGATGAAAAATTTAAACTAAAAAGAGTTAAGCAATTGCCCCGTTTCCCAATAGTTAGTAATAGGTGCACTGAGGCATTGCACTCTGAAATCTGTACCACACAACGATATAGCTAATCCACAGAATATAGTGAACAAAAGTATGGCACACTGATTGATACATTTTCTTTAAAAAATGCAATTTTTACAGGTAGGTTGAAATTTGGGGTCACAGACAAGGCAGCCTCTCTGTCAATGTTTTAATACTGAATTGCTTTGATCACCTAGACCTTCTCATATGATACTCACCCACCATTCACTGTATCTACCCTACAGCTCACACACACTTACACGTGCTGAGAAGGAGAAGGTCATTCCTCTCTTTCTGTAAAACATTAAATCCATACATTTGTTATGCATGACCTATTAGTTATTTCACTATAAAGGAACGTAATTCTCTTCTCTAAGTACCATTGGAATTTTCATTTTAGTCTCATTATGCTTTAGTCTTGTGATGAATGAGCAACTCCAGTATTTAACAGTAATGGGGTCAGTAAGGCAGATAAGCTAGCTGGGCTCTTCAGATCTGCCTGTCTCTCCCCTAGAATTACTCTAGTGTTTGAACTCTTGGCCAATTACTCACACACCTTCTGCCCTTGCAGTCCAAGCACTGCCCAGATGGCTTTGATTTGGAGGCCCTCAATTTATCAAAACAGTTTGTTATGTTAAAAAACTGATGTCAAAGAAGCCATATGACCCTTTTTACATGTAGTTTTCCTGGAATAAGAAATCAATTTGCCCATTTCAAACAAAGTTGGGGCCTAAAGACACTTGAACTGGTGTTACATTCATAAACCAATAAGAAAAATGGACTTAGAAAAACATAGTCTCCCATTCCTGGAACCACACGGTGTTAGGAATGAAGGGCTTTCCTGGCAGGTGGGGGACACCTTCTTCCTCAGCCTGCCTCAGGTCCACTTGGGGGTCTGGTTAAAAATACAGCTGGCTGAGCTCCACTCCTGAGCATTTGACTCAGTGAAGTCCTGACTTGGGACCCAGGAATCTGAATTTTTACAAGGACGGCTGGTGATTCTGATGCAAACCTTTAGACCATGATCTGAAAAGCAATATTTTTCACCATCTGCAACCTCTCCCGAGAATAATGCTCACTTAATATTCCAACCATCCTTTCCTCCCACCCCACCGCTTACATGTGAATTTTGCATGTGGGTCTGTGCCCACAGACTTGCCTTCTTATTGTGTAGCAAACACACACTAAGGATCCCAAATATGGAGCCCCAAATGTGAGTTCCTTCTAAACTTCAGACTTGGTTGCTGTAGAGTGCCTGATTCTCTTGTGGGCCCTTTAAGTTGAATTTTGTAGGTTTCTGTGCCCCCAGGGTATTGCAGCTTTGGGGTCTGCAGAATGACTCGGGATCCAGCATAGAGCAATACCTTATTAAATGTGATGCTGGTAATCGCATCCATCCTTGTCAGGGAGTGACTCAGGAACCAGGCTACGGCCCAGTGGATGGCATTCTTCAGGCCATCAGAGCCGGTTCTGTAATGAGCACATAAACCAATCATGCCAAATCCAATAAGAGGAAATATACCGTAGGTAGGGTCACTGATGTCTCCTCAATTGGAATCTCTATTGACGGCCTGATACCCAGAACTGCTGCAGCCACTGGCTAAGAGTAACATCTACATAGCCTGAAGAGTGAGTCAGGACATTGACAGAGAAATAGAATCAGATTCCCGGGCTGAGCCAATCACTAGAGCTTTTCTTACCTACAGACTTCCAGTTACTTGGGAAAATGTGCTTACTGTTGAGGCTGTTAATTGGATTTCTGGTTAGAGTTCAAGTTTCTGTTAGCATTGGGGGCATTTGACTGAAACAGGTATGCTATGGTCTGAATGGTTGTGTCCCCTCAAATCCATATGTTTATACCCTAAGACTCAAGGTGATGGTATTTGGAGATGGGGCCTCTGGGAGGTGATTAGGTCATGAGTGAGATTAGTTTCCTTATAAAAGAGGCCCCAGCATGCTCCCTTGGCCCTCCCACCAGGTGAGGACACAAGAAGTCTGCCATTTGCCATCAGGAAGAGGGCCCTCTCCCAACCAGGCTACCACTCTGATATCAGACTTTCAGCCTCCAAAACTGTGAGAAACAAATTTCTGTTGTTTATAAGCCACCCAATCTTTGGTATGTTGTTATAGCAGCCCAAACTGACTAAGGCAGAAAACACAAATGAAAAGCAACTTGTTGAAGTTTCCTGGATACTATTTGATGTATATTTATACATATATGTATATATATTTATGTATATATTTGTACTATATGTGTATGTATATGGTCTATATATGCTGTGTGTGGGTGGATATATATCATTAGAATTTATCAGTAGAGTGTCAGGTAAAATGTAAATTGTTTTTCTTGTATTTTTAAAATTAATAAATAATGTGGTTCAATTTTAAGAAAACTTCAAGAATTGACCAAGAGTATGGCAAGTAAAATTAAAACATTTTACACTTGAAATTTAAATATTCCCTAAGGGCATTAGAAAACATATTTTTCAGTATGAATTGTATTTTTTTTTAATTGAGGCAATTTTGATTTATAACATTATACGTTTTATGTGTACATTATATTTCTACTTCTGTATACCCTGCCACATGTTCACCACCAAAAATTTAGTTTCCATCTATCACCATAAAGTTGCTCCCCTTCACCCATTTTGCCACTCCCCTTTCCCCTCTGGTAACCAGTACTCTGTTCTCTGTATCTACATGTTTGTTAGGAAACGCATTTTAAAGGGCCACTGGTACACATGTTCTAGGATCACCCTAATGAGCAGGTGAGGAGACAACACCCATTGAGAACATCGTTAAGAAGGGTATCTTACCTGCTTTTTTTCACCATCTTAGCTTTATTCAAAGAGGAGCACCTCTTTGGGTTTAGGTAAAATACTGAAGGTCTTTACAAATTTATATACCCCCAACTCCAGAAAATACTGATATAATCACCCTCTCCTGGAGAAATAAAGATCATAGCGAAAGACTTTGCCGATACTCTACATGTGAATGGAGACAAGTGGAAAAGATAAAGCAAACAAATAAACAAACACCTATCATTTTCAAAAGAGCTCCATTAAAATTCCATTGATCTCTTTTGCAGTTTTCATTTACTCTTTCTTTTTCCCTACCCTCCTATATTTTATCAGCTCAGTGTTTTTTAACCCTAGCTGCATAATAAAACCATTTAGAGAGTTTTTAAAATACCGATGCAGGGCCCCATTCAGAACAAGCACTTAGAGGCTCTGGTGTGGAAGGTGGGCATCATGTTTAAAGGGTCCCCACGTGATCCTGACACACAATTGAGGGGTAACCAGTGAGACAGCCTTGTCCTGCTTGCCTACCAGCCCCTTCAAAAGAGCTGGGTGTGTGAGACAAATAGGCACAGGTCTTCGCACGGAAAGCATGCTGGTGAGGAGCATGAAGTGGTGGAGAAGAAAATCCTCGCTTGCTTTATATTTATTTGCTGATGCCTCAACCTGCTAAGAAAAGTGAAAATAGATAATTCTATAGAGTACACTCCATAAATACAAATCAAACTTTGTAGAATTAAGTTTTCTTACTTTCTTTGACCTGCTTGTGATCATTTAATCTCACAAAAATGAGGGATAATTTAAGGAATTCATGACTTTTAGAATAATTGATTGCTAATGTTAAAAAAAAATCACTTTTTTCTAAAATAAAAATTTTTGTGGCACAAAGAAGGAAACACTTGCTTCTCCCTCAGCATAAAGGAACGTGGGCTCTAAATATGTCATTTTGATTGTGAGAGAAGAATATATTATCAACCACAAGTTATCATTCATTGAACAGAGATGTGAAAGGGAGGTACTTGTTTGTTTGTTTTAATGATTTTGTAATTTTATACTAATTCACCTTGTCATCAGGCTCATATCTGGGTGGTAAAGTGTCCAGACAGAAAAATGTGAACTATATTAATTTTTGTTACATATTAATATTGTATTAATATATTAATATTAGTATCATTGATGTATATTAATTATATTTACAATAATTATATTTTATGTAAGTTATTAATGTTATATGACATTAGCTTTTAACCTATTTTCACATTTCTTATCATAAAGACACCATTTTATGAAAGGTTCTTCTACAGATTTGGAATCGATTTGCTCTGTCTGACCCCAGAATGGGCACTAAAGTGAAGTGAAATAAACTAACATGAATAATGACCTAGTATTTTATAGGCATTTTAGATAACATATCTGATTTAACATTCACTATGGCCTCATAAGGTAAGTGATTCATTCCCACTCACAGGTGAAGATGGTGAATCTCAGAACGAATGCATGAGCTCCACAAAGCCACGTGTCTAGCAAGTGCTAGAGAAAGGACCAGAGCCAAACCAACAGACATTAGGGGAGCAGATTCTCAGTTCAGTTGAGAAAGACGTTTCTTATAATTGGAGCTATCTGTCACTGGGATGACAGCAGCTAGTAAGGTCTGATCACAGGGGAGATATTTCAGCAGAGGTTTAACATATGTGTTTACTCTTGAGAAGAATTTTCTTTCCTTCCCGTCTGATAAACATCCTCTCATCCTTCAAAGCCTAGCTCAAAGTCATCCCCTCTGAGAGTGCATTCTTGACTTCTCTGGCCCCTGCGTCTTGTATTAAACAGGATCTTGTCCTCACCTCTAAGTTTGCATCACATTGCATGGCATGTGCTGACATCATCAAGGTTCCTACCATTTTTCTATTCCCGTTGTCTTAGTGCAGTGTTTTGCACATTGTAAGGACTTAAATAACATTCGTTAACAGAATGAATATTCAAGAATCAATGTTTTAGTCAGACTTCTCCAGAGAAACAGAACCAATATGATGTGCATATATATAATATATATATATTATATATATACTATATATATATTTTATATATATATATATATATATATATAATATATATGGAGAGAAATTTATTTTAAAGAATTGTCCCATGAGATTGTGTGGCTGGCAAGTTTGAAGTCTAAAGGGGAAACAGCAGGCTGGAAATCTGGCAGGAGCTGATGCTGCAGTCTTGGGTCCAAAGGTGGTCTGGAGGCAGAATTCCTTCCTCTTAGGGGGACCTCAGTCTTTTCTCTAAGACCTTCCACTGATTAGATAAGGCCCACCCAATGAAGTGCAATCTGCTTTGATCAGTATCTACTGATTTTAATGTTAATCACATCTAAAAGAATATCTTCAAAACAACATTTAGACTGGTGTTTGAGAAGACAACTGGGCACCATAGCCTAAGCAAGTTGACACATAAAATTAACTATCACAATCAGTAAAGGGTGTCAAACTAGTTTGGTAATATCCAGATCATGAGTTTCCCAAACCAGTGAAATTTTAAACAATATAAAATTAAAGCTAATTAATATGATTTTAAGCTCTCTTTTTGCCAAATTAAGAAATTAAACATTAAACATCTATATCAGTCAATTAAAGAATACAAAAACAGACAAACAAAAAAGGGAACGGACTTAATAGAGTAAAAGATATTCGAAACATATGTATGTTAACCACGTTTGACCAGTATATTTCAGCTAGTGCCACTCTACAGACTAAAGCCCTCCATGTTGAGATTCTGTGATTCTAGCATTCTAACACTTTGCCTAAGAACTAATGCTAAGGAGGCTAAATGCATATCCCTCTCTCATCACCCCTCCTTCTGTCCTTCTTGCGCTGTTTCCTCCCTTGGTAATGCTCTTATGTTCTTCCCCTCACTCTTTCTACTAGCCATCTGTGGCTCCTATGGGGACTATTCTTTCATTTAAGCCATATCACTTGCAATACTTCTGTCTCCAAGTAAGAGTAAAACCAGCTCAAATGGGTTTATCCCATAAGAAACAGCATATTGTGAAATCTAGAGGTAAGGTGGGTTTCAATTTTAACTTGATCCAGTAACTCTAGCTCAAGATTCCTTCATCTTTGTCCCCCTCTGTAGGCCAGCAACCTGGTAGCAACACAGTTAAAGTTGTCTTTAGACTCACAATTACATAGCACAACACTGTGAGAGACTGAAAAGAGGTCACTTCCAGGAATTCTGAACAAGATAAAAAGAAACACTGCAGAAGCACCCATAAAAATCCCTAACTGTCATCACTGGGCCAAACTGGTTCTCATGCCTGTTCCTCTTACTAATTAGTGAAATAGAATTACACTTAAATCCATCTAGACCATTCCTAGGACATCTTTCTTTAGGACATATGGGATCTTTGAAAAATGAGTGGATTCTAAAAACAAGTCGAGATTCTAGTTGGAAGGAAGAGAGCGGAAGTGGTTGTTACATCAGTGGCAACAATATCTACTGAAGAGAGGAGGCAAGATGGCAGACTAGGAGGACACGGAATTTGTGGCTCTGCACAACTAGGGCACCTACCAGGCACTGGTGGGGGACCATGGACACCTAAGGGGATGGGAGGAACCTCCAGAGACTGGGTAGGTTGTGGGGCATGTGGGAGAGTGAGCGGGGAGGAGAAGCGGAGGCGGGAGGGGACTGGCTCCCTGAGGGGTGGCTGTGGGAGGGGAAGGGATCCCACTCCTGAAGGGGGAAATTGAGGGATCATTGGGAGGGCAGAGGATCAAGAGGGAGAGTGGCCAAGTTTCCCCTGCCCTCTTGGGCCACCAGGAGTCTGTTGAGACCCCGGGCCTGATCCTCTGCCCACTGAGGCCCCCTCCAGCCATGCGGATTCCGAGGGAGTGGGGGACAGAGAAGGGGGAGCAGAAGTAAAGGCTGGACTTCCGGGACCAGCACCCCTGAGGAGTGGCTGGGAGAGGAGAGGAGATACTACACCCAGCAAGACCTACCCACGGTTAGGGGTCCAGTGGGAATGGGGGAGACCCTGGGGGAGACATGGGGGGACAGGGAGGAATGGAAGGGAACACAGCCAGTGCTTTCCCTGTCCACTTAGGCACCAAGGAGCCTGTTGGGCTCCTGGGCCTAATCCTCCGCCCTTGGAGCCTTCCTCCAGCAGCACAGAGCACAAGCCCCAGCACTACACCCCCCCCCAGAGCCCCACCTCTACACTCAGAGACCCCCTATGAGACCCCCTGCAACAAGCTAGGCCTAAACCTCACCCACACACCCTCACTCAGAGCCTTACCTCCAAACTCCAGAACTCCACACTCCAGAGCCCTCCTTTCCATGTGCTGCCTCTCCGCTTCCTGAGCAGAAGCCCCACCCAGGCTTGAACATCACCCTGCCCAGGCCCCACCACACGGCCTCTTCCCCTGGTGGGTCCTGAGCCTAGGCTTCGCCCCACACTCAAACTCCAACCCCCTGCCTAGGTCCCGCCGCACTCTAAACCCCACCGCTGCCTAAGTTCCACCTCCGCCTAAACTCCACACCCCTGTAGCCAAGATTTTTTTGTTTTTTTTCCTATTTTAGATTGGGGTTCTGTTTTACCTTGTTGTTGATTCATTGCTGTTGATTCATTTATATTTTTATTTTTTCTAACAAATCTTTTAATTTTCTAATTTTATTTTATTCTTTATATTTTGTTATTGTTCTGCTCCTTTTGGTTTGTTCCCCTTTTATTTATTTATTTATTTATTTATTCTGTTGCGGTTTTGTTTTACCTTATTGCAGATGTCTCAATTATATTTTTATTTTTCCTAATATATTTTTATCTTTCTAATTTTATTTTGTTTTATATTCTTTGTTATTGACTGCTTTTTTTTTTTTTTTTTTTTACCTTACCAGGTGGCTTGCAGGATCTTGGTTCCTAGGTTGGAATTCAGGCTCAAGCTCCTGTGGTGGGAGCTACGAGTCCAAACTGCTAGACTAATAGAGAACCTCAGACCCCAAGGAATATTAATCAGAGTGAGGCCTCCTGGAAGTCCTCATCTCGGCACCAAGACCCAGCTCTTTCCAACTGCCTGCAAACTCCAGTGTTGGATGTCTCAGGCCAAACAACCAGTGTGACAGGAATACAGCCCCACAGATTAAAAAAAAAAAAAAAAAAGACAAAAGAAAATGTTACAGATGAAGGAACAAGGTAAAAACCTAAAAGACCAAATAAATGAAGATGAAATAGGAAAACTACTGGAAAAAGAATTCAGAGTAATGATAGTAGCAATGATCCAAAATCTCAGAAGAAGAATGGAGAAAATACCAGAAACGTTTAACAGGTTCTAGAAGAACTAAAGAGCAGAAAAGCAGTGATGAACAGCACAATAACTGAAATTAAAAATACTCTAGAAGGAATCAATAGCAGAATAACTGAGGCAGAAGAACAGATAAGTTGTCTGGAAGATAAAATAGTGGAAATAACTGCTGCAGAGGAGAATAAAGAAAAAAGAATTGAGGACAGACTCAGAAACCTCTGGGACAACATTAAATGCACCAACATTCGAAATATAAGGGTCCCAGAAGAGGAAGAGAAAAAGAAAGGGTCTGAGAAAATATTTGAAGAGATTATAGTTGAAAACTTACCTAACATGGAAAAGGAAATAGTCAATCAATTTCAGGAAGTGCAGAGTCCCATACAGGATAAACCCAAGCAGAAACATGCCCACACACATATTAATCAAACTATCAAAAATTAAATACAAAGAACAAATATTAAAAGCAGCAAGGAAAAAGCAACAAATAATATACAAGGGAATTCCCGTAAGGTTAACAGCTGATCTTTCAGCAGAAACTCTGCGAGCCAGAAGGGAGTGGCAAGACATATTTAAAATGATGAAAGGGAAAAACCTACAACCAAGGTTACTCTACAAGGATCTCATTCAGATTCAATTGAGAAATCAAAAGTTTTACACACAAGCAAAATCTATGAGAATTCAGCACCACCAAACCAGCTTTACAACAAATACTAAAGGAAATTCTCGAAGCAGGAAACACAAGAGAAGAAAAAGACTCACAAAAACAAACCCAAATCAATTGAGAAAATGGTAATAGAAGCATACATATCAATAATCATCTTGAATGTAAATGAATTAAATGCTCCAACCAAAAGACACAGGTTCACTGAATGGATACAAAAACAAGACCCTTATATATTCTGTCTACAAAAAATACATTTCAGACCTAGGGACACATACAGACTAAAAGTGAGGGGATGGAAAAAGATATTCCATGCAAATGGAAATCAAAAGAAAGCTGGAGTAACAATACTTATATCAGATAAAATAGACTTTAAAATAAAGACAGTTACAAGAGATAAGGAAGGAAACTACATAATGATCAAAGGTTCGATCCAAGAAAAAAAATAGCATTATAAATATTCATGCACCCAACAAAGGAACACCTCAATACATAAGGCAAATGCTAACAGCTATAAAAAAGAAAATTGACAGTAACATTATAATAGTGGGGGACTTTAACACCCTACTTACACCAATAGACAGATCATCCAGACAGAAAATAAATAAGGAAATAAAAGCTTTAAATGACACAATAGACAGGTAGACTTAATTGATATTTTTAGTACATTCCTAAAAAGCGGAAGAATACACTTTCTTCTCATGTGCACATGGAACGTGCTCCAGAATAGATCACATCTTGGGTCACAAATTAAGCCTTGGAAAATTTAAGAAAATTGAAATCATATCAAGCAACTTTTCCAACCACAACACTATGAGATTAGAAATCAGTTACAGGAAAAAAAAAAAAAAACAGTAAAAAACACAAATACATGGAGGCTAAACAGTGTGCTGCTAAATAATCAGGTGATCACTGAAGAAACCAAAGAGGAAATCAAAAAATACCTAGAAACAAATGACAATGAAAACACGATGATCCAAAACCTATGGGCTGTAGAAAAAGCAGTTCTAAGTGAGTTTATAGCAATACAATCCTACCTAAAGAAACAAGAAAAATATCAGATAAATAATTTAACTTTACACCTAAAGGAACTAAAGAAAAAAGAAAAAATAAAACACAAAATTAGTAGAAAGAAAGAAATCATACAGATCAGAAAAGAAATAAATGAAATATAAACAAAGAAAACAAGAGCAAAGATCAATAAAACGAAAAGCTGGTTCTTTGAGAGGATAAAGAAAATTGATACTTTTAGCCAGACTCATCAAGAAAAAAAAAGGGAGAGGACTCAAATCAATAAAATTAGAAATGAAAAAGGAGAGATTACACCTGACACTGCAGAAATACAAAAGATCATAAGAGACTACTACAAGCAACTATATGCCAATAAAATGGACAACCTGCAAGAAATGGACAAATTTTTTGAAAAGTACAACCTTCCAAGATTGAACCAGGAAGAATTAGAAAATGTAAACAGACCAATCACAGTTAATGAAATTGAAACTCTAATTTAAAATCTTCCAACAAACAAAAGTCTAGGATTCACAGATGGTTTCACAAGCGAATTCTATCAAACATTTAGAGAGGAGCTAACACCCATCCTTCTCAAACTCTTCCAAAAATTGCAGAGGCAGGAACACTCCCAAACTCATTCTACGAGGCCACCATCACCCTGATACCAAAACCAGACTAAGATACTACAAAATACGAAAATTACAGCCCAATATCACTGATGAATATAGATGCAAAAATCCTCAACAAAATACTAGCAAACAGAATCCAACAGCACATTCAAAGGATCATATCCCATGGTCAAGTGGAATTTATCCCAGGAATGCAACAATTCTTCAATATAAGCAAATCAATCAATGCGATACATCATATTAACAAATTGAAGAATAAAAACCATATGATCACCTCAATAGATGCAGAAAAAGCTTTTGAGAAAAGTCAACACCCATTTATGATAAAAGTCTCCAGAAAGTGGGCATAAAGGGAACCTATTTCAACAAAATAAAGGCCATATACAACAAACCCACAGCAAACATCATTCTCAATGGTGAAAACCTAAAAACATTCCCTCTAAGGTCAGGAAAAAGACAAGGATGTCCACTCTTGCCACTATTATTCAACATAGTTTTGGAATTCCTAGCCACAGCAATCAGAGAAGAAAAAGAAATAAAATCAATACAAATTGGAAAAGAAGAAGTAAAACTGTCACTGTTGGCAGATGACATGAAACTATACATAGAGAATCCTAAAGATGCCACCAGAAAAATACTAGAGCTAATCAATGAATTTCGTAGTTTCCTGATACAAAATTAATGTGCAGATATGTCCTGCATTCCTATATGTTAATAACAAAAGAACAGAAAAAATAATTAAGGAAACAATTCCATTCACCGCAGCAACAAAAAGAATGACCTAGGAATAAACCTACCTAAGGAGGTAAAATATATGTACTCAGAAAACCATAAAGCACTGATGAAAGAAATCAAAGATGAAACTAACAGATGGAGAGATATATCATGTTCTTGGCTTGGAAGAATCTGCATTGTGAAATTGACTATACTACCCAAAGCAATCCACAGGTTCAGTGCAATCCCTACCAAATTACCAATGGCAGTTGTTACAGAACTAGAACACAAAAATCTTAAAATTTGTATGGACACAAAAAAGACACCGAATAGCCAAAGCAGACTTGAGGGAAAAAAACAGAGCTGGAGGAATCAGACTCCCTGACTTCAGATTATATTACAAAGCTACAGTAATCAAGACAATAAGGTACTGGCACAAAAACAGAAATATAAATCAATGGAACAGGATAGAAAGCCCAGAGATAAACCCACACACCTATGGTCAACTAATCTATGACGAACGAGACAAGGATATATAATGGAGAAAAGACAGCCTTTTCAATAAGTTGTTCTGTGAAACCTGGACTGCTACATGTGAAAGAGTGAAATTAGAACACTCCCTAACACCATACACAAAAATAAACTCAAAATGGATTAAAGACCTAAATGTAAGGCCAGACACTATAAATCTCTTAGAGGAAAACATAGGAAGAACACTGACATAAATCACAGCAAGATATTTTTTGACCCACCTCCTAGAGTAAGGGAAATAAAAATAACAATAAAAAAATGGAACCTAATGAAACTTAAAAGCTTTTGCAGAGCAAAGGAAACCATAAACAAGACGAAAAGACAGCCCTCAGAATGGAAGAAAATATTTGCAAACGAATCAACGGACAAAGGATTAATCTCCAAAATATATAAACAGCTCATGCAGCTCAATATTTAAAAAAAACAAAAAACCCAATCAAAAATGGGCAGAAAACCTAACTAGACATTTCTCCAGAGAAGACATACAGATGCCAAGAGGCACATGAAAATCTGCTCAATATCACTAATTATTAGAGAATGCAAATCAAAACTACAATGAGGTATTACCTCACACTATTTAGAATGGGCATCATCAGAAAATCTACAAACAACAAATGCTGGAGAGGATGTGGAGAAAAGGGAACCCTCTTGCACTGTTGGTGGGAATGTAAATTGATACAGCCACTATGGAGAACAGTATGGAGGTTCCTTGAAAAACTAAAAATAGAATTACCATATGACCCAGCAATCCCACTACTGGGCATATACTCAGAGAAAACCATAATTCAAAAAGACACATGCACCCCAATGTTCACTGAAGCACTATTTACAACAGCCAGGTCATGGAAGCAACCTAAATGCCCGTCGACAGACGAATGGATAAAGAAGATGTGGTACATATATACGATGGAATATTACTCAGCCATAAAAAGGAACAAATCAGTCATTTGTAGAGACGTGGATTGATCTAGAGACTGTCATACAGAGTGAAGTAAGTCAGAAAGCAAAAAACAAATATTGTATATTAACACATATATGTGGAACCTAGAAGAATATGGTACAGATGAACCAGGTTGCAGGGCAGAAACAGAGACACAGATGTAGAGAACAAATGTATGGACACCAAGAGGGGAAAGTGGGGTAGTGGTGGTGGGATGAATTGGGAGATTGGGATTGATGTATATACACTAATATGTATAAAATAGATAATTAATAAGAACCTGTTGTATAAATAAAATTAAATTATTATTTTTTTAAAAAACAGAAAACAATGAGTATGAGCATGATTTTATTTTTATTTTTTATAGCAGAGAAGCCTAAATTGGGGGAGAGGGGTTAAGGGATTGTAGTGATATCTAGAGGTGACATAAGTGCCTCTTTTTATGCTAACTTTACTTTGTGATGGTTATTGTTATTTTAATGTTTTCCACAAAAACAGATTCAAAATTTTGAATTGTCATTTATAGACAAAGAAGGTCTTATTTTGGAACATCATGGAGATTTTTTTTCTTCTCACTAAGATTACTTCTTCCCATAGGTTCTTACTGATAAGTGCAAGAGGCAACCAATATAGTCCAAAACCCAGATAATTTTTTCGTCCCAGTCCCTTAAACCTCAGCCGTCAGTGATCATCAGAGTTTGGCCAGCTTTACTGCTTTGGCGTAGGAAAGATTGTCAATGGCCCTGTCCAGAAACAATGATTCCTCACCACCTCACCCCTTCCTCCTCTGCATAGAATCTGCCCCTGTTTTAGGGCCTGTTAAACGGCAAAAAGAATATGGGTACTCTTTTCACCAAACACCTAGTAGGAGCCATGCTCTAGGACATATATTCTGGAAACACTAGTTGAACACAAAACAGTGAATCGGGCAGCGGTCTCTTCCGAAGGAGCGATGTGAGGTTATGGCAGAGAGCTCTGCACAGTCTTACTGAAGGCAGCTCCTTGTTCCTGCCACTCGTCAACACAAAGCTTCCCTGTTGTAACGGGTTACGTGGCAAGTGATTAAAGTAGGAGAGATTCTCATTTTCTATCACAAATATCTGTACTTAGAAGGTACAGAGATTCAAAATTAAGAGTGTATAAACACTAGGAACTTGCAGGGTTTTGTATTATCAACAATTTTAAAGACCTGTCTCCAATTTGTCAGGATAATATCTCCATTTATTGTTTGTGTTCAGGTGCTAGAATCTCAATGTATACATTTGTTCTAAAATCAGCCTTATGGCATATCTTCTATTTGAATTGTTTTAAAGAGATTACAGTAACTAATTCACATATTTGACTTAAAATCCTATATATATATTATCCCCTTTCTATGATGATTTAGTGACATCTTGGACACTCTAACTTTCATTAAAAAAAATAATAAATGTATTGCATGTAAAATGTGCCATGGCTACCTCTTTCTTTTCTCCTCTCATCAATTTTTATAGGTCTTCCAGTGCTGCATGGATCTGATACTCCTAGATTATTTAAAATCGTTAAATATCCCCTGAAATATGAGAACCTAAGATTGCTGTTGGTAGAATTCATGAACTTTCCCTGGAAATTTATGTCACAGTTGCAGTTTTGAGACTTTTTATCCCTTTGGTTTGACTTTTCTGCCAGTTCTTTCCTGAGCTCTGGGTGAATGTATTTATCTTAGTTTGTCTGCAAAGGTACTCTGGGATCTACAATTTGAACTTGATTACGGATTGATCATTGAAAGTGGCTTTTAAAAGTGACATATTTGTTAAAAGTCATTTCAGCAAAGAAAAACTGCTTTTAGAAAGTGTATACATATTCAATAAAATTCTAGAGATAGGCAGGCCCTGGCTGGCAGTCAGTGAATTTCACACCAGCAATGTTTTTGAAATTCTCCAGCCTGGTTGAGAGCTATGTGTCTTCTTACAGAAGTACAGAGGCTGCTGTCCTCACGAACTCCTTTCCCTAGGACCAGAGGAAAGCAAATCACATGACCAAATACTTGGTTTCAATTTGGAATATAGTCTATTCCTGTGAAGATTCTCTCTTGAGCCGTAATCTTTCTATTGAGATATGAAAACATGCTTCATATGGTCTCAGGAAAATAGGCATACCAGTGACGGATCACCAACTGATTAATTTCAGTAAACCTAAGCCTAGAAAGAAGCAGTTGTGCACAGAAGAAAGCCACTTTTTACCTTGTATCTGCAGAACAAATGCCCTTAAGAACACAGCTTTACCTCTGCAGAATGGACTTAGGTAGTTGAAAGATACCCCAAAACTCCTTTTAAAATATATACCTTTTTAAGGTATATAAAATATATACCTTAGTTTTAGTAACTATTATGATTATCTCACTTGTAGTCAGTAGCTGCTTATTAAATAAGAACGAACAAGTTATTTTATGAAACACCTCTTTGATATAGACTCCTGCTAAGACTTAGATAGAGCCTGGGAATCACACCCAGACATACATTAAAATCAAAATATATGCATGATCCATGAGGCAGATACGGGAACAAATAAAGGTAAAATAGAATTGATGGAAAGAGAGAATTAAAACAGACTTGAAGGAGAAGGGATAATGGGGAAGGAAAGAAGAGAAGATCTGGAGAATAAAAAATGAAGAATAAAGTAAGTTTCCATTAGACTGTGAATCCAAATGGCCTCAGCTCCTCAGGGCTTTGAGAATTTAATTATCTGACTAAGAACTGTTCACAGCTCTTGAATGGCTCTCTCTTCCTCCAAACTTTAGAGCCTTTGATGACTAGAATAACCAGAGCAGCCCTCAGGATGAAAACTGTTTTCTGTGCCGTAACATCAGTGACCATCCATGGACACCTAGAGACCAAGCTGGGGGCTGCACCTGGCTCCCAGGTCAGAAGTTCAACGTCTCCATCCTGCTTAGCTTCAGATGTGGTGGATGTGAGGACACACACAACCCCAGGACCACCAATTACCACATGTACTGAAAACTGGCCTAGAAATGACTCTCTATCTCAAAAAGAGGCATGGCTTTTCTCCAGTGCATTTGTTTTTAATGTTTAACAAGCTGACAGGAGCAATTACGCAAGGACTAACAGCAGACTTACTGGTTACTGCAACACAAACAAATCGTCACCAGGCTGTCAGGACCTGCACAGTGTCCATTTTACTAAAGATGCTGAATGTACCTCCCACCTCTGCATGCAAAGTGAGCCACACTCTCAAATCCCTCATCCCCCAATACAGTCATTTGCTGTGTTTTTACTAAAAGGTAGGAGGGAAACTTTTCCACAAAGGTGGGTTGTGGGAAACACACAAAATCAGGGTGGGTTTAGAATGCTCATCAACAGGTCACCATCTGGTTTCATTCCTTAATCAGATAAAGGCTCTCCTCTGAATCATGTACTCTCCAAACTAAATTTTCTATAAAGGTGCTATGCCCTTGAGCCTCAGGCATTCAGAAAAAATAAACCCAACTGCAGTCCATGTTAGGAAACATTCTGAAACACGTCAATGGACCAAACTTCAGTCCCTCGTAGAAGGAACACATTTTTTAATGTGTTCGCTGAAATATAAAGCTAGTTCAAGTTTTCAGTGATTTAATGCTGGTCTTCCTTTAAAATCTGGGCTGGGACTCCCAGCAGGGTTTGCCACAATGAAAGGGGAATTGGGTGTTGTGGTTCCCAATTCATGAAAGTCTCTGAAGGGGACATGCAGGCGTGCTTGTCGTTTCTCACCTGCGTGTGAGAGCTGACCTCCTTCTGCTCTCTCAGCCTCCTGCCTTCCTGCCTCTGTCACCTTCCTGAGACCCTAAACAGAGTCAACAAACCCCTTGGAGCGGGCAGCAGCGTCTGACTTCACAGCTGTCCCTGTGTACTCAGAGTATCACAACAGCTTAAGACAGATTAGAGAAAGTCACTTTTGACAATCATATTCGGAGAGTCGGCCATCTTTAGCGTGGTAACCTGGGTGGCCCAGACCTGCTGGGGCCCCGGTGCGCTCCAAGACTGGCTTTCCAACCTTTGATTAATGGATGGCATCAGCAATTAGGAGACCCTCACGTGATGGAACCACTGTACCTCCCATGGCAATTTTATCTTTTGCTCAAAGGTAATGAAGAGTAAACAAGGAATTGAGATAAACTCTGCCAGACAAGAATCAAATACCCCATATCACCACGATTCTTCATTTCTGCAGTTCTGAGACTTCAGCCCACCAAAGGGGCCAAATAGCTCAAATGACCCATTTGTTTGCAAGGGTTGATTAATAATTCTTCACTTTTGACTCAGCTGAATGTTTTCTTTGCATTTGTCCAGGTATTTGAAGAAGATAAGAATTAAATGACAGACTAAAATGTGTTAAATAGATGTATACACAAACATACCCTATCACATCTACCTTAGATGTCCTTCTGATTGGCAGATGTCACACCAACCCAGGCAGCAGGTGATACTGCTTAGCTTTCAAAAAATGTCCTGCAATCATTTGGGTCTGTTAAAGTTTTTCATTGAATTAGTTCCTGTGATTTGGGTGAGGGAGAGAAAAAAATGGAAAATGTTAACTAAGGCTAGCAGCCAGGTGGGCGTGTTTGTCTTCAATTTGTCTTTCATCTCTCATAGTTGAGGTCAGACACCTCCCCCTTGTGGTTCAGTGTAACTGGCTCAAGTTTGTTACAACCTGTGCCCAGGTGTTCTGCTTCCACAGGTAGATAACTGGACAAGCAGACAGTTGATTGACATTTGTGTCATTATCACCAATCACATTGCCCTCAAGTGAGAATGAACCAAAACAAATATAGGACCTTGACACAAGTGAGAATTAATTAAACATGGAGAGATACTTATACTTGTAGACATACAGCTAATTTCCCCTGGAAAAGTCAGTGTTCCATCACTGGCTATATTATTATAGCAGGTTGTTTGAATTATTAAAAAAAAAAAAGACTGTGTGCAACATATATAAGTAAAGGAAAGGATTAAAAAATTATTCAAGAATATATAAAGAATACCTACAAATCAATAAAATAAAATATTTGCAAGCTAATAGAAATTGAGCAAAGCAAATGAACAGGCAATACACAAAGAACTTTTACAACCAATTAATACAGAAAAAGAAGCTTAACATCATTAGTGGTCAAATAAAAACTGATTAAAACAATAACTAAATATTATTTTTCACCCAATAGATTTGAAAAAAATTTAAAGTGGTGCAAAAATAGGAGAACCTGGCAGTATCATGTCATTTTAATGGGAGTGTAAGTTGGTAAAACATTTAGTAAGTGCTGATTATCAGTGTCCATAAAAAATGTAAATTTTGTTTGATCTAGAAATTGGAGTTCTAGGAAACTACTTTTTAAGGACATTCCTAAGAAGTTAAATTTTTAAGGATGAGGATATTTATGGCCACATTTGGCATAGTAGTAAGTACTATAGATGTGCATCAAATGTAGTGAAATAAATCATGGCGTACTCCATGGAATAAACACAGTTACCCAGTTATTAGAAATGATGAGTTAAAGGTGTCTGTACTGACCTGAAAATGCATACTCACATTATTAGTTGAACAGCAAATGTTAAGAAACAAGTATGTTTAATATAATCCTATTAATGTTATAAAACAGGTATGCACACATGTTTATATGTGTGTAAGTACATGACAACAGGATAAAATACACATGAGATGGGAAAGGCAGTGGGAGGTGAGGGGACTTAATCAATATGCAAGTGCATTAATTGGATCATGTTGGAATGTGTTATACATTACTTGTGTAATAAAAACAAAAGTCAGAAAGTGAAAAAAAAATGTTGTTAATGGGATAGTTGGCCTTACCAATTAAGGTTACAAACAATTTTCCTGTGAGATATTATCGCATGGCCATCATATTAAGAATTCTAATCAGAAGAAAAAGATGCACTGAGGGGCAAAGCCATTTCATGTTTTCTTTCTTCTTCATCTTTCCTCTCCTGTTACCTCTCTTTCCACAGTACGTGAGTCATCACTGTATGTCCAGCACTGGGTACACACTAAAGAATGATTAAACACGATGCCTGCCCTTATGCTGCTCATAGATATTCAGAAACATTCAGAAAAAAAAACTTAATTACTCAGGAAATATCACACATTCTACAAAAGAACTAAAGGTCTTTCAGTAATAGAAATGCTAGGAGGACTGTTGGGACCAGTGGTGGGTAAACATATCTCCAAGAAGGCTGTGTATGAGTTTCCTGGGGTGGCCATAACATCGCACAGTAGTAAATTGTTGACACCTTGCACGTCTTAAAATGTCTGTACTCCATCCTCATACCTGATTGATCATTTTCCTCGGTAACGAATATAAGTCTAAGATCAAACTTGCTCAGAATTGGGAAGGCATTATTCCATTTTCCTGCAGCTCCTATGGCTGCTATTCTCAAGTCCATAGTGTTCTGAGTCCAAGTTTTTAGGATCATTGTCTCTAGTGCCTGAAACGTTATAATAATATGACTCAGTCTGGGTCTTTTTCTTTCCATTGTGCTGGATACTTTCAATTGTAAAACCAATGTCCCTTATATCTCAGAAATGCTCTTCAAGTGTTTTATTGGAGATTTTCTTCTCTCCTTTTCCTTTGATTTCTCTATCTGTAAATGCTATTACTTGGTTGTTGTACCTTCTGGGCTGAACCTCTAATTTTATGAATTTTTCTATGATCTGTTGCTTGACCGTTTTGCTCAACTTTCTGGGAAATTTCCTCATATTTGTCTTCCATTTCTTTTGCTCAGTTACTAAGTTTTTTATTCAAAGAGCTGCTCTGAATTATTCCCTTTATGTCTCTGGTTTGTGGGAACATAAAGTCATCAATTATCCTGGGAGCGTTAACACCCTTTCTCTCCTCCCAAAAAATCATGTTAGTTTTGATCCGGCCACACCACGCAACCTGAATAATGTTCCAAGAGTTATTTGCTGCCACTTCTTGTGTCAAACAGCACAACAAGTTTGAGAACTAGCGTATTGCATAAACCCCCTATCTTATACGTCTGCCTACTATTCCGTACATTCAGCTAAATCCTACCCCAAAAGCCCAAATAAGTGCCAGAGAGAATGGTGCTCATCTCCCACTGTTGGAACTCCCACAGAGACTGGAAGAGTCACTTCTCATAGTCTGTTCTAAGTTCTTTAAAGAGAATTATGCCGAATGCCTTGGCTAAACACATCTTTTACACACTTGGGGCAAAGAGAAATCGATTAAGTATGGGCTGCATGGGATTAGGAATGGCTTCTGGCACTGGAAAACTTGGCTCCTACCTACTTCCCAGTGTTCATGAAGATTGGAATGAAGAGAACTTTAGCAGTAAAAAAGGATAAACATCCTCCAGAAAAACAGAGCGCCTTAGCAACAGAGAACAGCTAGTAGATTTGTGGTTAGAACAAGAATATCAACGCGTGCCCTGGTCCTTCCTGAATTCTCAATCACGGCTTCTCAGACATTGTGGTCCCAGACAGATAAGCTGAGCTGGCTGACCACAGAGGATAAATTACACCTGACCCATCAAGGCAGTTACCTTTATCCTCCAGACTATTGTGGCTTCTTCTTTTCTATCTTCATTTTGGTTTAGCTTATTGTCAGAGTTCCTAATAGTGTAGATAATATTCATAAGAAGAAAAGACATCAATTTGAACATTTACAATATACCAGGCACTGGGAAGTACTGTACTTAAATAATTTCAGTTAACTCAGAAAATGATCTATTTGAGGTAGATGATATTATATCTATTTTGTACATTATAATTTGAAGCTCAGAGAGTTTAAATGACTCACCCATAGTCACACACTCACATGTGTTTTCCATCTATTCCAACTTCCTTTGGTTTTCATTTTCAAATCCTCAACTCTGTCTAAAATGGCAAGATAACAAAATAGAAGAAGATTAATGGGAAACAACAAACCCAAATGTGGCTAAGAAATCCAAAGAAATCAAAGAACATATTTTTTTAAAAGATCACAATTTACCTATTTCCATTCTATTTCAGTGGGCCTGAACCTCATTTCACTTGACTCTTGATGGAATAAAATTCAGAGAATTGGCATTACAGATTACTCGAGATGATAGCTCCCTATAGACATGAAAGTCTCCCTTATTGGAAGAAATAAAAGGAAAATGACCCCAAAATCACAACCCTAGAATTATAACCTTATTCAAAAGCTATAAAGTGGTACCAGTTATCTGTTAAATTCATGCATAGTTAAAAACTCAATAATGACCATGTTGTGAATACCGACTTCAAAAAATGATCAGACTTCTGTATAATGAATATGCTTTCATATAAAAATGGAAATAAATGACTCTTTCCTGCCATAGATTAGAATTTATGCCTATCAGTATTTTCCAGAACATTCCTGATTTAAAACAGCATATCTGTATATATCTATATATACTATATCTTAATTGTTTTTATTAAATATATTTTATTAAATATATATGGTTAATTTAGATTTAAAAATTGAAGATCTTGTTATCTGTGATCAAAAAGCACTTCTATCAAGAAAAAGAGACCTCTGTTATCATCTTCATTTTGATGTAAAAGAGATAGAAACAAGGTAATTATTCACTTAGGTTACCTGCCAAGAACAATAGAAGACACAGGCATACACATACCTTCTGGGCTCCCAGTGTTTTTTCTTTTCTTTTTTTTTCACCAGAGTTCTCCATGTACACAGCATGGAATTTTGCAAAGATAAGAAGAGTTATTGATTTGGGCTGTGGAAATGATATTAGTGCCTTATCTTCACACTGAGCACAAAAAGGATCACAAAAATACTTGGGGATGCTTAGCCTCTGTGGTAACATAATCAGACAGGAGAGCCAAAAGAATGAAATAAATGCATGAAAAGTCTAAAATGTTAAAATAATTATATTCCATTTTTTCAGGGGGTAAAATAATTTGATCAGAGAAGTGTACATCATAGAATTAAAATAATTTGATGTAATTGTTTTTGTTTTTATTCCTGTGTCAAAACATGACGAGGGAAGGGCTAATTCACATAATCTTAGGGCACAAAAAGGCCAGAAAGGCCTGGTTTTAAGCAGAAGAAAATAAAGACCTGTAAGGTGTTTCCCAAGGCCCTGGGGACCACCATCACCCAAGGCTGTATTCATTAGAGGAGGCATGTGCTAAAATAACAGAAAGCACTTTTCTGTTTTATTCCTGGTCATCTAATAATCCGAAGCCAGGTGGAAAGTGAATGTATTCAGCAGGTAAATGAGGACAAGAGTCTACCAGTTCAAAACGAATGAGTTTGTCATTTAAGTATATTAATAGCTGATAAATATGCAGATATCTTTCATGTCATAGCTGGGAAAAATGAACATCTGAACACTGGTTATTTAATTACCTTGGACCTATCTTTCCCTTTCTTATAATATGATAGAATGTTTTAAAAACTCAGTTGTGGTATTGATTTTTTACTTTGTTTTTTGTTTTCATTTTAATTATACAGCCACAAATCTGAGAAATTATACTTGGGAACTTATCTTTGACAAGTGGCTGAAAACTCTATTGAGTTGGGGATTAACTAAACTGAAATCATATTACTACTTGGGTAAGTATGAAAGTCTGAATGGGATTTCATGGAACAAAATATTTGAAATCAGGCCTCTCTGTGTCAGGGAAGTCGAGACCTTCCACAGGACACAATAAATTCAAGTCTCTTTCAATCTTTGCATTACACACTCTTACCTATACTGAAGTTTGAAATAGGCTGCTTCTTTGCTGTTGTCTATGTGCTGAGTAAGACATTTCAGAATTACTGGTCATTGGAACCACAGGCTTTCTGTGCACAAGATAGAAGAATACAGAAACACACAAATTCCCTCTCTAATTCTTCGGCTCCAATCTCACCCCAGCCAGAGAAAATGGATGGTTCGCCAGGACTGTTTTTCCTAGAGAGCACATGATGAAATATTCAGATGGTATTTGCCCAAACCTGCTGGTGCTTTCCTCTATATCAAAATACGTATAGGTTGTCTTCCTGTTATTTTATTTTTTCTTGTTTTTTCTTACTCTCTCCCTCTTTCCGTTCCTTCCTTCTTCATTTTTTTTTTGTTTGTTTTGTTTTCTTTCATTGTTTCCTTCTTAAACAGGTGATGCTCTAAGTTCAAGCAAAAGTCTGGGGGTCTGGGTCATTCCATATTAGGGAGCACAGGCCTTTACCCTTCTTCCTAAACTGCCAGTGTTCTGTGGAAAACAAGACCCAAAGGTCTCAGGTGCAAAACTCCATTAGCAGTTTTACATGACCTCTATCAGAGAGAGAGATAGCCTCTAAGACTTTGGGGGACCCAGAAACAGATCCTCTGACCACAGTGCTCCCGTCGGCTGTGCAGCTGTCTCTACAGCCGGCCCATGCTGCTCCAGGCCACGTTCAGTAAAGGCCCAGCTGTTGCCACCCCTGCTCCACAGACAGCTGCTGCAACAAACCGACCCTCCTCTTTATGGCCCTTGAATGGGAAGATTGCCTTTCAGCCCATTGTTCTGTGGAGACACTGATTAACCGAGCTGCATTTACAGCAGGGGATTGCATCAATATCTATTGATTAGCAGTCGTAGTACAAAAATCCTCCTGCTCTGATCAGTGCAGCCTGCAGACCAGGCCTTACTACCCAGCAGCGTCCTTTTGCCTGGTCATTGATACCCTTGTCTGCGCTTGTCTGGACTTGTGAGATGCTAAAGGGAAGGTAAGCTGTCATGTTGAGTGATTACAGCTCTGGGAAATTCCTCATGATTGGATATCTGCTTCCATGATAATCCTCTGCGAGTTCTAAGCAACATTAATCACTTTTACCAAATAAGAACACTGTACGAAACAAAAGTAAAATACTCTGACTCTCATTCCTTGATGATAAATCACAGTAATCCTCTGGCCAGGTAGAAACTGACACAGGCAACTTTTGAGATCTGAAATCTGTCCCATATCCGTGACAGCAAAACCATTCCACAAATTTGGTTTCGTTCTTGAACTGGAGTTTATACATTGCTCTTTGTAATAGTAAAGTGGTTACTTTTGGCTTATTTGTCTTGTTTGGGCATTTTCATTAGCAAAAATATTACTGAGAAATAACCATGTTCTGTATTTGATTTATATTGATCTATTTTTCTTTTAATTGTCCCTAAAACAATTAAATGTATTGATATATTTAAGGAATCTACCTGTGAACTCATGGTTTTTAAAGGAATATTAAACAAGTGTGATCCAAATAATGTCAACTTTGTCCTTATAATATTGTACAGTTAAACTGCTTTAAAAATAAAGCCAAAGGTAGGAGAAGAGGAAGGCTACTCTGGAATTGTGGACAGTCCACTTTTTTATTGAAGTATAGTTGATTTACAATGTTTCAGGTGTACAGCAAAGTGATTCAGTTATGCATATATGTATATTCTTTTTCAGATTCTTTTACATTACAGATTATTATAGAATATTGAGTAGAGTTTCCTGTGCTATACAGCACGTCCTTGTTGTCTATCTATTTTATATATAGTAGCCTGTAACTGTTAATCCTTAATTCCTAATTTATCCCCTTTCCCCTTTGGTAACCATAAGTCTGTTTTCTATGTCTGTGAGTCCACTTCTGCTTTGTAACTAAGTTCATTTGTATGGAGGATCCACGATTGATGCAGCCGAGGAGGCAGAGATCAGCATTTCCTCTCCTCTCTGTGGTCCACCAATCACCTTCCCATAACGAAGGGTCTAGCCCATCTCCACACATGGTGATACTTAACCTAGAAGCTTTAAGGAGAGAAAATGGAGTGATCCTGGCTCCCACATTCAGGATTGTGTGATGCTTTCTTCAGATGGCCCTGCAGCTGAAACTGCTGCCTGGGAAGGATGCAATGAGCCCCCCCAGGACCCCAACCACCGCGCACACACGTCCTTTTATGACCCACTTGCTTCTGAAAGAAGGCCACCTAGCCACCTCTTTCAAATCTCCACTACGTAAAATGAATTAAACTGAATAATAAGCAGGGAGCAGTGCATGGGGAGTGATGATTAAAGTTTAGATAGAAATTCATCCATCAAAACCCATGTGGCCTGGCCCTTAAATGTGTTTGTGCACACACCTTCACACCACACACTTGCACACACACACCACTCACTCACCCACACATGACACCACACAAACACACACTAAAATACAAACCGCTTGCTCACTCACACATACCACCCTTCCCACACACACAACACACACAGAATTGCTCACTCTGGTAGAATAATTATTAGAATAGTTTTGATAACACAAAAGAAAAGTATTAAAACACATTAAAAGAATGTGAGCTTTGTTTCCAAACATTGTTCTACATAGATGTGAATTTTCCATATGTATGTGTACACATTCCTGTAATGGTAACATCAGATATATTCATTACCAAGAAGAAGCTTGACTCACAGAGGCACTTTGTGGATATTTCACAAGGGGCCCAGGAATCTAAGGTCTTCCTAGTAAATTAGGAAAGTACATGGACTCCAAAATTAAAATGGAATCTAAAAAGGGAGATTAATTTAGTTCTATTTAAAATCAGTATTTTATTTAATAGAAGTAAAGTATATGTCCTACTTTTATGTGCATGCACACTGTGTAGATGAATTAATTTGTATAAGGGCAAATTTTGTAAAGAAAATATTTGAGAGAAGACCCTCAAGATGGTGGAGGAGTACGATGTGGATATCACCTTCCTCCCCACAAATACATCTACCTGTGGAACAACTCCTACAGAACACCTTCTGAATGCTGGCAGAAGACCTCAGACTTCCCAAAAGGCAAGAAACTCCCCACTTACCTGGGTAGGGCAAAAGAAAAAAGGAAAAACAGAGGAAAAAGAATAGGGATGGGACCTGCACCAGTGGGAAGGAGCTGTGAAGGAGGAAAAGTTTCCACCCACTAGGAAGCCCCTTCACTGGTGGAGATGGGGGGTGGGTGGAGGGGGAAACTTCGGAGCCATAGAGGAGAGCACAGCAACAGGGGTGCAGAGGGCAAAGTGGAGAGATTCCCACACAAAGGATCAGTGCCAACCAGTGCTCACCAGCCCTAGAGGTTTGTCTGCTCACCTGCCGGGGCAGGTGGGGGCTGGGAGCTAAGGCTCGGGCTTTGGAAGTCAGATCCCAGGGAGAGGACTGGGGTTGGTTGTGTGAACACAGCCTGAAGGGGTCTAGTGCACCACAGCTAGCTGGAAGGGAGTCTGGGAAAAGGTCTGGACCTGCCTAAGAAGCAAGAGACCATTTTTTGGGGTGCGCGAGGCGAGGAGATTCAGAGCACTGCCTAAAAGAGCTCCAGAGACGGGCATGAGACTCTAAGGCTTCTGCTGAAGCCTTAGAGACGGGCATGAGACTCTAAGGCTTCTGCTGAAGCCAACAAAATGCCTGTGTGCAAGTACAGGTCACTATCCACACTTCACCTCCCGGGAGCCTGTGCAGCCCAGGGTCCTGTGACCCAAGGACAACTTCCCCAGGAGAACACACGGCATGCCTCAGGCTGTTGCAACATCATGCTGGCCTCTGCCACCACAGGCTCACACCACATTCTGTAACCCTCCTTTCCCCCAGCCTGAGTGAGCCAGAGCCCCTTAATCAGGCGCTCCTTTAACCTTCTCCTGTCTGGCCGAAGAACAGATGCCAGAAGGCAACCTACATGCAGAGGAGAGGCCAAATCCAACCCTGAACCCCAGGAGCTATGCAAACAAAGAAGAGAAAGGGAAATTTCTCTGTGCAGCCTCAGGAGCAGCAGATTAAATCTGCAAAATCAACATCTGTGGAATACCTGAATAGACAACAAATCATCCCAAAACTGAGGTGGTACACTCTGGGAGCAAATATAGACTTGGGATTTGCTGTCTGCGACAGACTAGTTTCTAATTTTTATGTTTAGCTTGGTATAGTTTTTAGTGCTTGTTATCATTGGTGGATTTGTTTATTGGTTTTGTTGCTCTCTTCTTTTTTTTAATTACTTAATTTTTTTATTTTAATAACTTTATTTTATTTATTTTATTTTTCTTTCATTTTTTTTTTTCCTCCCTTTTCTTCTGAGCCATGTGCTGGAAGGGTCTTTGTGTGCCAGCCAGGTGTCAGGCCTGAGCCTCTGAGGTGGGATATCTGAGTTCAGGACATTGGACCATCAGAGACCTCCCAGCCCCATGTAATAACAGGCAGTGAGAGGTCTCCCAGAGATCTCCAGCTCAATGCTAAGACCCAGCTCCACTCAATGACCAGCAAACTCCAGTGCCGGACACCCCATGTCAAACAACTAGCAAAACAGGAATACAACCCCACCCATTAGTAGAGAGGATACCTAAAATCATAGTAAGTTCACAGATACCCCAAAAGACACCACCAGATGTTGTCCTGCTCACCAGAAAGACAAGATCCAGCCTAATCCATCAGAACACGGACACCAGTCCCCTCCACCAGGAATACTACACAACCCACTGAACAAACCTTACCCACTGGGGGCAGGCACCAAAAGCAATGGGAACTATGAACCTGCAGCCTGCGAAAAGGAGACTCCAAACACAGTAAGTTAAGCAAAATGAGAAGACAGAGAAACACACAGCAGATGAAGGTGAAAGGCAAAAATCCACCAGACCTAACAAATGAAGAAGAAATAGGCAGTCTACCTGAAAAAGAATTCAGAGAAATGGTAGTAAAGATGATCCAAAATTTTGGAAGTAGAAAGGATAAATTACAAGAAACATTTAACAAGGACCTAAAAGAAATAAAGAGCTAACAAACAATGATGAACACCACAATAAATGAAATTAAAATTCTCTAGAAGCAATCAAAAGCAGAATAACTGAGGCAGAAGAACAGATAAGTGACCTGGAAGATAAAAGAGTGGGAATAACTCCCGCAGAGCAGAATAAAGACAAAACAATGAAAAGAATTGAGGACAGTCTCAGAGATCTGGGACAGCATTAAACGTACCAACATTCAAATTATAGGTGTCCCAGAAGAAGAAGAGAAAAAGAAAGGGACTGAGAAAATATTTGAAGAGATTATAATTGAAAACTTCCCTAATATGGGAAAGGAAATAATCAAGACCAGGAAGTGCAGAGAGTCCCATACAGGATAAATCCAAGCAGAAACATGCCCACACACATATTAGTCAAACTATCAAAAATTAAATACAAAGAAAAATATTAAAAACAGCAAGGGAAAAGCAACAAGTAATATACAAGGGAATCCCCATAAGGTTATCAGCTGATCTTTCAGCAGAAACTCTGCAAACCAGAAGGGTGTGGCGGGACATATTTAAAGTGATGAAAGGGAAAAACCTACAACCAAGATTAATCTAACCAACAAGGATCTCATTCAGATTTTATGGAGAAATTAAAACCTTTACAGACAAGCAAAAGCTGAGAGAATTCAGCACCACCAAACCGGCTTTACAACAAATGCTAAAGAAACTTCTCTAGGCAAGAAACACAAGAGGAAGAAAAGACCTACAATAACAAACCCAAAACAATTAAGAAAATGGTATAGGAAAATACATATCAATAATCACCTTACATGTAAATGGTTTAAATGCTCCAACCAAAAGACATAGACTGGCTGAATGGATACAAAAATAAAGGCCGTATATATGCTGTCTACAAGAGATTGGCTTCAGACCTAGGGACACATACAGACTGAAAGTGAGGAGATGGAAAAATATATTCCATGCAAATGGAAATCAAAAGAAAGCTGGAGTAGCAATTCTCATATCAGAAAAAATAGACTTTAAAATAAAGACTATTACAAGAGACAAAGAAGGACACTACATAATGATCAAGGGATCAATCCAAGAAGAAGATAGAACAACTGTAAATATTTATGTGCCCAATATAGGATCACCTCAATATATAAGGCAAAAGCTAACAGTCATAAAAGGGTAAATAGACAGTAACACAATAGTAATAGGGCACTTTAACACCATGCTTTCACCAATGACAGATCATCCAAAATGAAAATAAATAAGGAAACATAAGCTTTAATGATACATTAAACAAGATGGACTTAATTGATATTTATAGGACATTCCATCCAAAAACAACAGAATACACTTTCTTCTCAAGTGCTCATGGAACATTCTCTAGGATAGATCATATATTGGGTCACAAATCAAGCCTTGGTAAAATTAAGAAAATTGAAATCATATCAGGTATCTTTTCTGACCACAATGCTATGAGACTAGATATCAATTCCAGGAAAAAAAAACATAAAGAATACAAACACATGGAGGCTAACTAATACACTACTAAATAACCAAGAGATCACTGAAGAAATCAAAGAGGAAATAAAAAAATACCTAAAGATAAATGACAATGAAAACATGATGATCCAAAACCCATGGGATGCAGTAAAAGCAGTTCTAAGAGGGAAGTTTATAGCAATACATTCCTAGCTCAAGAAACAAAAATATCTCAAATAAACAACCTAACCTTACAACTAAAGCAATTACAGAAAGCAGAACAAAAATTCCCTGAAGTTAGAAGAAGGAAAGAAATCATAAAAATCAGATCAGAAATAAATGAAAAAGAAATGAAGGACACAATAGCAAAGATCAATAAAACTAAAAGCTTGTTCTTTGAGAAGATAAACAATATTGCCAATAAAATGGACAACCTGGAAGAAATGGACAAATTTTTAGAAAGATATAACCTTCCAAGGCTGAACCAGGAAGAAGTAGAAAATATGTACAGACCAATCACAGGTAATGAAATTGAAACTGTGATTAAAAATCTCTCAACAAACAAAAGTCCAGGACCAGATGGCTTGACAGTCAAATTCTATCAAACATTTAGAGACGAGCTAACACTTATCCTTCTCAAATGCTTCCAAAATATAGCAGAGGGAGGAACACTCCCAAACTCATTCTACAAGGCCACCATCATACTGATACCAAAAGCAGACAAAGATGTCACAAAAAAAGAACACTATGGCCAATATCACGAATGAACATAAATGCAAAAATCCTCAGCAAAATACTAGCAAACAGAATCCAGCAGCACATTAAAAGGATCATACACCATGATGAAGTGGGGTTTATCCCAGGAATGCAAGGATTCTTCAGTATATGTGAATCAATCAATGTGACACACCATATTAACAAACTGAAGGATAAAAAGCATATGATAATCTCAATAGATGCAGAGAAAGTTTTTGACAATATTCAACACCGATTTATGATAAAAACCCTCCAAAAGTAGGCATAGATGGAACTTACATCAACATAATAAATGACAAACCCACAGCCAACATCATCCTCAATGGTGAAAAACTGAAACCATATCCACTAAGATCAGGAACAAGACAAGGCTGCCCACTCTCATCACTATTTTTCAACATAGTTTTGGAAGTTTTAGCCACAGCAATCAGAGAAGAAAAATAAATAAAAGGAATCCAAATTGGAAAAGAAGAAGTATAGCTGTCACTGTTTGCAGATGACATGATACTATACATAGAGAATCCTAAAGGTGCTACCAGAAAACTATTAGAGCTAATCAATGAATTTGGTAAAGTAGCAGGATACAAAATTAATGCACAGAAATATCTTGCATGCCTATAGAATAATGATGAAAAATATGAAAGAGAAATTAATGAAGCACTCCCATTTACCTCTGCAAATAAATAAAAAGAATAAGATACCTAGGAATAAACCTACTTAAGGAGAAAAAAGGTCTGTATGCAGTAAACTCTAAGACACTGATGAAAGAAATGAAAGATGATACAAACAGATGGAGAGATATACCATGTTCTGGGATTGGAAGAATCAATATTGCAAAAATGACTATACTACCCAAAGCAATCTACAGGTTCAGTGAAATCCCTATCAAACTACCAATGGCATTTTTCACAGAAGCAGAACCAAAAAATTCACAATTCATATGGAAACACAAGACCCCGAATAGTCAAAGCAATCTTGAGAAAGAAAAACGAAGCTGGAGGAATCAGACTCCCTGACTTCAGACTATACTACAAATCTACAGTAATCAAGCCAGTATGGTGCTGGCACAAACACAGAAATATAGATCAGTGGAACAAGATAGAAAGCCCAGAGATAAACCCACATACATATGGTCACCTTATCTTTGATAAAGGAGGCAAGAATGTACAATGGAGAAAAGACAGCCTCTTCAGTAAGTGGTGCTGGGAAATCTGGACAGCTACACATAAAAGAATGAAATTAGAACACTCTCTAACGCCATACAGAAAAATAAACTCAAAATGGATTGAAGACCTAAATCTATAGGCCAGACACTATCAAACTCTTAGAGGAAAACATAGGCAGAACACTCTATGACATAAATCACAGCAAGATCCTTTTTGACCCGCCTCCTAGAGAAATGGAAATAAAAACAAAAATTAAAAAATGGGACGTAATGAAACCTAAAAACTTTTGCACAGCAAAGGAAACCATAAACAAGATGAAAAGACAACCCTCAGAATGGGAGAAAATATTTGCAAATGAAGCAACTGACCAGTGATTAATCTCTAAAATATACAAACAGCTTATGCAGCTCAATACCAAGAAAACAATCTAATCCAAAAATGAGCAGAAGACCTAAACAGACATTTCTCCAAAGAAGATATGCAGATTGCCAACAAACACATGAAAGGATGCTCAACATCAATAATCATTAGAAAAATGCAAATCAAAACTATAATGTCGTGCCACCTCACACAGGTCAGAATGGCCATCATCAAAAAATCTACAAACAATAAATTCTGGAGAGGATGTGGAGAAAAGGGAACCCTCTTGCCCACTTGGTGGGAATGTAAATTGATACAGCCACTATGGAGGTTCCTTAAAAAACTAAAAATAGAACTGCCATACGACCCAGCACTCCCACTAGTGGGCATAACCATAATTCAAAGAGTCATGTACCACAGTGTTCGTTGCAGTACTGTTTACAATAGCCAGGACATGGAAGCAACCTAAGTGTCCATTGACAGATAAATGGATAAAGAAGATGTGGCACATATATACAATGGAATATTACTCCACCATAAAAGGAAATGAAATTGAGTTATTTGTAGTGAGGTGGATGGACCTAGAGTCTCTCATAAAGAGTAAAGTAAGTCAGAAATAGAAAAACAAATACCGTATACTAACACATATATACGAAATCTAAAAAAAAAAAAAAAAAGAAAATATTTGGATTGTTAGCAAATTAAATTGTTAGCCTTTTTAAGGTTAAGGCATGCATCTTGCCTAGAAATAAAGCAAATTCAGTACAAACTTACAATATTTCCAAGACTGGCTCAGGTCCAGATATGATTTGTCAATTCTAAGTTGGTTCAAACCAGAGTCTTCAAATTTTTTCAAAAGGCCAGGAACTAACCTGGATTTTCTGGGGTCCAGATAGTAATATGATAGGTGCACATAGTGTAATAATAGCCTTTGGTGTTGGGACAAAGGCCATTCCCTGTTGGACCCCTTCCTCCCTCCCCCACCTTCCTCTTTCCCTCCTCTCTTCCTTCCTCCCTTCCTTCCTTTCTTCCTTCCTTCCCTCTTTCCTTCTTTTCTTCATTCTAAATACTTACTTCATATCAGACTTATTTTTTTATCCTTATATCAATGAATAATCCTAACAGTTGGTAATTATTATTTTTAAAAAATGAAATGCAGTCAACAGAGACCCTAAACACGAGAGCGTTTCCAGAGGGAAGGAACCATCCTCTGCACATCTGTGTGTCCAATGTTCTAGGGAATGGAAGCTCCAGAGCTCAGAGTTGCCTGAGGAATGGTCTTGGAAAGAAGGAAGGGAGGGAGGAATAAGGAGGGATTACAGGTTTTACATAACAAAGGCTTTCTCCTTCTACTACACTCTGCCTCCTACCTCCTGACTTTCTGTTCAATGAAGCAAGAGAAGAACTGGGAAACTCAGACACAATCTTACCTGTGAACTGGTCCTCTGGCCTTCCTGTGAACTAAAAGATAAGCTCAGGAATAAGGGATCACCTGGTGGCAGGAGGATAACCAATTCCCACCCCACACTTCAAGTCAGGAGGACATTGTCTACTGCAACTGGAAAACACAGGGTTGGAAAGAAGAGAGGCTCTTTTCCAGAAAATTTCCCAGCACAGATTGCTGCAATGTCCTCCTCCAGCTTCCAGAAGAGCAATAGAGATCAGTTTTAATGACTGAAGTCCAAAAAATCTAAGTATTACCACCATGGTAAAGAATTTATTCATTTTAAAGTGAATTAAACTAATGGTCAAGGTTTGGGATTTTTTTTTTCTTCTCTTTATATCCTGCAATCCTTAGTTTTATGTGTCAGTTTGGCTGGACTGTAGCACATAGTCATCCAATCCAATGCAAATCTAGGTGATTCTTCAGAGTGCTGAAAAGCTATAATCAGTTGATTTTAATTAAAGGAGATTTTCCTCGATAATGTGAGTGGGCTTCATCCAGTAGGTTGAAAGGGCTTAGGAGAACAAACTAAGGCTTCCTAGAGAAGAAATTCTGCCTCAAGACAGCAGCACCAACTCCTGACGGAAATTCCTGCCTTAAAAGTCTCAGACCAGCAACGTTTACAATCATGGGAACCAGTTCCTTGAAATGAGTCTCTCAGTGTGCACGTGTGTTTGTGTGTGTGTGTGAATACAGACTATAGTAAAGGTAGATTACATATTTGGTTAAAAAGTCATATTTTTAAAAAATATATTTTTAGAAAATATATTTAAACCCTGCCCCAGAAGTTACTAAAATGAACTTTCAGGGAATGTTAGATGTTAAAACTAGAAATACCCCAAGAAGCCTCAGATCCAGTCTTTTTACTCTAGACAAGTGAAATTGTACAGTTCTTATTTCACCTCTGAGACCACGCCTTTTTCAGTCCTACAGCCACACAGCTAGTGATGTAGTTCTGAGGGACCAAAGTGTGAAATATGTCACTGCTGCACTACTGGAAAAATACAAATGGCACCATCTCTCTGTCAGTAACAAAATTCATTAGACCTCACTTAAAGAGACTATTTTCCAGAAATGTTTCCGTTCAGCAGTGGAGAATTCTGTAAGACATTCTGGGCTCTAGTCATAAATAAACCTCTCTTGATTGTCAACTGTAATACAGGGTTAATATTATTGCAGCATTACCATGAGGCCAAACTCAAATCAGCTCCCTTTCCAAGTGTATTGCAACAGCAGCAAGCAAAATTCATGTGGCAAACTTCTTCACCCAGACGATAATTTTGCATCTCAATATTTCTTTCTTCCCATTTGGCAAACTCTTAGAGACTTAGTCTATTCAGGCTGCTATAACAAAACACTACAGGCTGGGTACTTTATAAGCCAAATAAATTTATTTCTCACAGTTCTGAAGGCTTGAAAGTCCAAGATCAAGATACTGGCAGACCCAGTGTCTGGTGAGACCCTGCTTCCCAGTTCATAGACAGCCGTCTTCTCACTGTGTCCTCACGTGGTAGAAGGGGAAAGGAGCTCTCTGGGGTCTCTTTTATAAGGGCACTAATCCCATCATGAGGGCTCCACCTTCATGACCTGATCACCTCCCAAAGACCCATCATACTGGGGGTTAAGGTCTCAACATATGAATTTTAGAGGGGCACAGATAATTAGTGTATAGCGAGACCATCAAAATTTCAAACCTCTGAACACACAATTAGAGCAATAAGTTGAGATGCACATTGATTTTGTCTATGCAGATAGGCACTTTAAAGAATTCCTTGCATTGCTTCCAAAGTGGCTCTCAGACAGAGCCAACATCTGGCCTGCTGAGGAATGACCCCCAGGAGATGACCTCCAATCCCTTAACGTTGCTGGATGCACAGTCACTGAGGATTTTGCTGAGTTTGTTCCACATGAATTATATGCAGCTCCTCAGAGGAGGCAGAGTCTCCAGAACTATCAAGAGAAAATGAGTCTGCCTTCAGAATGACAAAAATTATTTTACCTAGCAAAACCCTCACTCCACTTAGGTAGTAACATCCTTATACTTCATTGTCATAGCAAACTTTGAGGATGCTTAGAAGCCAATTCTGTCTGGGAGCATGTTTTATCATCTCCTGATTCTGCGGTCATATTCTGAATTTTCCACATCTTTTGCCATTAAAGAAACATTACACCCTCTGTGTCTATTGGCCTCTTTCCAGCAAACGTATTACCATTGAATGTGACAACCACACAGTTGATGCTATGGGGGACTGTTAGCAAAATATTTCTAAAAAGCTGTAGTGGAGTGCTTTTGATGAAATTTTAACAGGCAGATGTTTTGATTCACTGTCTATGGTTTGTTTCACCTGTAAGTCAATCTTGTCAGTAGTTGGCATTTGCACCTTCAGACTCAAATCATTCATTTCTTCTGTTAGTGACTCTGAGGTTTTTTTTTTTCTTTTTTTTTTTTAAGTTTCTTAACTTTTTGTGGATATTATCTCTGCTTTTCTGCAAAGTGTTCAATCCAGTGGTTAGTGATGCATAAAGATATGCTGAAAAGGCAGAAAAGCAAATTGATTGTAAATGAGGCAGCAGAACAGGTAGAGTGAGTGCTATTCCATTCACAAAAACTCCAGTGAAGAAGAGGACCTACCAGCCAAAGGTATCCGTGACATCTTGTGAATGGCCCTGAAATATTGCAAAGCAGGTTTCGTGTAGTGGAAAGAGCTCTAGATTTAATAATCATAAATTGTGACCAGGGGACCATTGACATACATAAAGCTGATCTCAGTTTTCTCATCTATAAAATAGAAATGATACCAATTTTAAAGGGTTGAGTGGAAAAATAAACAAAGCTTTTGTATAATGTCGAGTTTATATATCATTTGACACTTTATTATTATTTATATTGCTAACAAAAGCACATTTACAATACCATCAGCTGTGGTTTCATTCAGTGCAAAGCTGTAGGTGTGCTATGGTTCCAGTCATCTAGAAACTTAGAATCAAGTTGGTGAGATAAGACAAGTACACCAAATTTAAGAAACAGACGAATTATTTAATGTAATTATAAAATTGCAGTAGACTAAATAAGGTTAATTGCTAAGTAAGAATTTGAGGCAACAGGTGCAGACCATTTAATTTACATATGAACTGATCCATAAGGCTTGCTCCTTCAATATTTACCTGCAAAATATCGCCAAAATAAAGTGTTTCATGTTCCCTTGTCACTATGGTTATTCTGAAGATATGTTATACGTTTAAAAATATGAGGACACATCCAACATACAGCACAAATACACATTTAAATTTCTAATACTATAAATGGTATTTCACAATTTATTTCAAAAGACTAGAATTGTTTTCAATCAAGAGAAAATATATTTCTACATTGAGAAAGCTTTTCTAAATTACCAATCAGAAAAGAGATCCATGCTAATTTAAGATTAGTAATCAAGTGAAAGATATAATCAGTGCACGGCTAATTCTATGTCAAAATGTATTAGTCATCTTTCAAACTGAGCTTAAAAAAGCAAGTTTATTTGATAGGTATGAAAATCATGTACCATATAATGTGCATGATGACTGATTTTATGTTGAATTTGGTAGGTATAATCAGCAAATTTTATTTCATATTTTTAATGAAGAACACTTATGGAAGAATGTGTGGTCCAAACACATAAGTAATCTTTAAGCCTGATAATGAATCCACAAAATTGTGGTGATAAAGTATCTCAAGATTTGTGTTACCAACAGGCTCGAGCTGCTCATGATGGGATATGGGTTTTGTGAATTTTTAGAAAGCACTAAATCTATCAAACTATAATGAAATGAAAGAAGTAAAATTAATGTTTCCAACTAGTGTTTATTTAACAGCCAGTATAGTATGTGCAAGGCATTATTCTAGGTACCAGGGATATGACAGGAAAAAAAAATATCCTTTTTCAGGGAGCATAGATTTGAATGAGGAGAGATGGATGAGAAAGAAATATGCATAATAAGTCAGGTGTGCTAAGGATTATTTCAAAAATAGAGAATAAATATGAGAAATGAAGATTGATGTGATGGAGTTGTTTTTTAGGGCACACTGCACTGGCATTTCTTACAAAGCAAAATTTGAGCAGTGACAAATAATTTGAGGACGCAAGGCATTGAGATGTCTGGGAGAAAGCATGTTTTGAACAATTTCAAGGAAACCAGCAGAGGTGGATCTGTGTGAGCAGAGTGTGGGCTGGGAATAAAAGGATGCGGTTGGCAGTGGAAGAGGGAGAGGAAGAGTGGTTGTGTAGGGCTTTACGGCATTTAACCTGGGTGAGAAGGGAAGCCACTGCAGTGTTTTTGAGAATGAAGTGTCCACAGCTGACTCTTTTCCCTCGGCAGCAAGAGTGGGAGCTAGAATCCCATTGAAAGTTTATTGTAATAGTCAAGGCAGGAGACAAGGGCTGCTTGGATGAAGATTTTAGCAGTGAAGGGGCTGAGATGGCATCAGAATCTCAATCTATTTTGGAGATTTTGACAGGTTCAGCTGGTGTCTTGCATCTGGGATATGATACAGTGTAGTAGACAATGGTGGATCCCACAAGCATCATTATCAGTGTTGCCACAGAAAAAGGCCAGCAACGTTCTATATCAATATTCTGATTTCTCATCAGATTTTACATCTTAGTTCAAACTTACCCACACATCAGTAGTCCTTCCCTTGGAAAATATCTTTTTATTACAATATTTTAATGGGACATAACTTTTGAATTTCTTTTTGAGTTGATTCAAATGGGTGGATGTTCATGCATAGTTGGGGGCATAGAAAGATTAACTTCATGTACCTTAAAATAGAGTTCAAACAGAGCAGAGCTATTTTTATTTTATTTAAATAATCTATATCACATCAATTTTAATGTTTCTTGAAATCATATGGTCAGAAAGGGTAGCTTATCTGGTTGTTCATAAATGGAAGTCCATTTTCTTAATGTCACTGTTTTGTCTTCAGTCCTTTTGATTGTTAAGGTTTTTTTGTTTTGTTTTGTTTTTTGGTTTTTGGTTTTTTTTTTTGGCCACGACTGCGCAGTTTGCAGGATCTTAATTCCCAGACCAGGGATCAAACCCAGCCAGTGGCAGTGGAAGCATGCAGTCTGGACTGCTGGACCACCAGGGAATTCTCAAGTCTTGTGTTCTTTTCATTGATAAGTTGAATTGAACATTTTTTTTTTTAATAAACAACAGAAATTTATTTCTCACAGTTCTGCGGGGTGAGAAGTCCAGGAACAAGGCACCTTTTTATATGTTGTTAGAATAAAAATCTTAAATAAACCCAAAGTCAATCCAAAATCCCCCCACCTGCTTTGCTTTCAGCAGTTATTCCCATGCTCTTGATAGCTCTTCTTCAACCAGCTTCCAGTATCAGGAAGTTTGTCAGTACTGTTGTCAGAAGGATTCAACTTTAAGGAATTTTTTTTTTTGCAGGGAAGGATGGCATGGAAGAAGAGACCAAAATAAATGTACAATGAGTAATAATTACAGAATATATATATATATATATACACCTGTACTTAAAAATTTTCATTTTGGAAAGAAAAGCTTATCAAAGCATATCATTTTAATTATACTTCTATTACCAAGGGACTATGAAAGTGTATATTAAATTAATGGAATGTATTGCCTTGTTTCCACAGTGGTTATTAGCAGGGAGAGCTCCCGGTTTTCTTATTATGTACATCACTAACTTTAATTGCATTAGGCTGAGCTGGGAGAGCTATTTTTAAGAAATATTTCATCCACAAAACAATTTCTGTTGGCTGTCTGCCTACCAAAACTCCAAGACTGAGGTTTCTCTCATAAATGTTAACTTATTATTTCTGTCAGTCATGCTTTAGCACATACTACCTTCTTAAAACTATCCAAAATGACTCTGGCCCTCAAGACCATCCACTGAAGTTCCCAGGAGGAACCTGGTAGAGCAGGTCAGGCAGGTTTCCTCTGTTGGCCCTCGGGGACAAGTGTGTGGACACAGTGCCTGAGTGATATACATGCCATGACCCACATCAGCAAATGGGGTGGCAATGACATAGTTGAGGTTCCTGCAGATGGGGGACATCATTGCCCACTTAATCCAGAATATGAAGATTTTATACAGTAAAAACTTAAAAGCACAGAGTAAAGTAGCTCTCAGCGATTTGTGCCTGGAGACTCACTAAGTCGTCTGAATTTGGCCTCCAGTGATTGCTGCATTCTGTGATAGTAAGTATAAGACAGTTCATTAGTGTCCTGATATTTCTGGTCTGGTGCCAAGGTCTTGATCAGTACCTAGCAATTGTAAAATTGGAAGGTAATTTAAAAATTATGTACTCCAAGCCTTCCACATGATATATGAGTCTGCTTAAAAGAACAAAAAAATAGAAATAAACTGAATACTTCTTAATATGGAATATTTAAATAAACCAAGGTGTTGTCATACCATGAAACAGCAGGGAGTTTACAAAGATATATGGTACAGCTCATACGTATCATTACAAGTTCTCCAATACATATTAATTGTAAAAAGCAATTCATGGTATACTAAACAGAGTATGGCCCTTTTATGTAAATAAACTATGCAATGCAATTTATAAATTATGTAATATAGAGGCCTACATAGACATACACAGTATATGTGAAACATATCTATATTTCTATACATATTTTACACTTATGAAATAGATTTTGTATATATATTCCATTATGTTACACATAACATATAACTTTAAGGAAGGTTAAATAATAAATTTTTAACAGGGATGACAACTGAGTTTGAAGACAGGGTGATGATTATGGTTACTATACTTTTTATTCTATATTCTTTTACATTCTTCCTTGTATCCATAATAGCCATGTATTTATATATTACTTGTGTAACTAAAAAAATACATACAAACTGAAAAGAAACCAGAACCAATAGAAGTTATCTGCATGCTCCAAGTAACTCCACTAGTTTGTGGTAGAGCCAAAATAAGATAAAATATGAGATTTCTGGATAAAATCATTAGTGTAACAGACCTTAGCACTGAGAGGGACCCCAGGAGTTAATAACAATGGCAAACCCTTATTTAGTACTTACTGTATTCCAGGCACTGCTTTAAATGCCGCATGCATGTAATCCTCAAATAACCCTAGTAGGTAGCTGTTATTATCCCCTTGGTAAAATGTTTGCAATACGGCCACTATAATCTCCTCTCTGTATACACACCTGCAGTAATTGCTCCCTGGCACTGCCTCTGAGTTGGCTTTGGTCAATGGGACGATAGCCAATGACACCTAAGCAGATGCTTAAAAAGTGTAGCAGGTTAGAGCCTCCAGGTTCTCTCACTGCGGGACCATTTCATAATCATGTGCCCCAGCCTAGACTAGCTTCCTGGAGGAAGAGAGAACACCTGGAGAGAGCTGGATACCTCCCTGCTGAGTCAGCATCCCAGCTGAGGCCTCAGCCGTGTGAAAGAGGCCCTCCCAGACCTCAGCCTCATATCTGCCAGTGGGCTTTACCCAAATTTCACAGACGAGGAAACTGAGATCAAATGAAAGACATGTATGGCAGCCTTGGAGTGAGGCAAGAATCATCCAGCTGGAGACGATCTTGGGAACCCTGCATGGCTAATACTTCTGAGACAGGAGTGACCTTTGTCAGCCTGATCCAGGAATTGGGAGAAAGCATACTGGGACATAGAGGTAAACCCTCCACCTCCCCACCTCTCTAGGGAAGGTCGTCTGGTGCTTTTTCTCAAGGACATATTCTCAGCACCATATCCTCCTTGGTCCCTCTCTCAAGTTCTGGGAAAATGCCAGTCCACCACCATCTGAGAACAGGGAGGGTGGGTGCAGGATCTGAGCCGATCTCCCTTTGCATTAAGAAGTGGTATTTTTTGCTGGGTTTTCTGTGCTTAATCACACTGAGTTCCACTTTTAAACTAGGAAGTTGAGTCTCAAAAAGTTTGTTCCACGAAATATGTCACAAAAAAAAGAGTAGAAGAAAATCAACTCCAGATGAATGTAATTCCACAGCCTATAGTTTTTCAGTAAACATCTGAGCATTAGGGAATATTTATTTTTCTCAAAATTCAGTTTCTGACTTAATTTAACTTTATATCTAATTTATGATATGAAGTCCATATTCGCTAATGCTTACCTTAATTAGGTTCTTTCTGTTTGTGTAAAAACAAAGATACAGGAAAGTAGGGAAGCAGAGAGAAGTGTTGGCAGCTGTGCCATCAGGCCTCATGGAGAGGGAAACACCATTATTTCAAAGATAAGAACTACAGGTCCACTGTTTCACAGCGCATCCTCCTTTGTTTCTCTTTATATTTATTTTTTTGACTTTTTCTTCCTATTTTCTCTTTGCTGTGGACTAAATATTTGTGTCCTTCCAAAATTCATATGTTTAAACCCAGCCCCCAAGGTGATGGTGTTGGGAGGTGCAGACTTTGGGAGGTGATTAGGTTGTGAGGGTCGTGCCCCCAGGAATGGGATTCAAACCCTTATAAAAGAGACCTCAAAGAGCTCTCTCATTCTTGTGCTACCATATGAGGACACAACCAGAAGGAGCTTGTCTGCAAACCAAAAGGGAGTCCTCACCAGAACCCAAACATGCTGGCACCCCAAGCTCAGACTTCCAGCCTCCAGAACTGTGAGAAACCAATTTTTGATGTTTTGAAGTCACTCAGTCTATGATACTTTGTTATAGAAGCCTGAACTAAGACATTTCAAATTAAAATACCCAGTAAAAGCTTATAACTAATGCGTCGCTATCGTGTTGGGAGCTCCTCAGCCATGTGATTTGTGAAAGGCAGTGGGTGGCAGAGAGTATGGATGACGTGATACTAATCACCACCTCCTGGGAGTGGGGTTGATGAGAAGGGTTTAAGAACAACTCCTTCGAATTTATGAAAGTCCTCTGACTAGAGCCTGTGGCCAGGACTGGATGGTCTACATCCAACGAAGTCCCCTCAGCCTCCCCGTCTCTTCTCTTGACTCTGCTCTCCTCCCCCATCTCCTGTCTCCTCTCACCTGGCTCTGAGAGCCTCTCATTGATCTGTGACTTCCTCATAAATCGTCCTGCCTGTCCTTGCCATGAATGCAGGAGTTATAAATGCAGAAAGCTAGAGTTGAAAGCCTCTAAAAAATCATTTTCTTCTATATTATCATTTCAGAGATAAGTAAACTGAAGTCTGAAGAGTTACTTGATATCGTTTTGGTGTCAGCGATGTCATGAGGCAGCCCCTCCAATGCTCAGCAGACTGTCCCTGAGCAACAACTAAGACAGACCCGGGATAGAGAAGGTCCAGACGAGCCTCACTACCTTCAGTGAGCAAAAGAAGCCAAAGGAGGTCCTCAAAACCAAATTCAAACCTTGGCATTGAATTATGCATGGTATTTGGAAGCCAGAGTGTCTCCCATGGAAAACTGTATTGAAAACAAGAGCGATAATGACAATAAAAATATGAATGCCTACCATGTACCAGGCACTGGACTTGAGGCTCGAATAATGAGCACAGAAATGAAAATAAGAATGTATAATGAAACAGGGAGCTAGTGTGGTAATTGGCTTACTCACATCTGCATCGGAAGTGTAAAATCTTATCTATGGGTGATTTCTTGTGAGCCCACACACACCAGATTGAAGTGTGTGTCTGTGTTTGTGTCTCTGTGTCTGTCCATGTGTGTATGTGTTTGAAACTTAAGCCAGTGTGATAATTTAAGCAGCCCTACAGGTGGTGCTCGATCTTTGGACTCAGCCCCCTCTCTTCCCCTCCTGCCATCTTTTCTTCCTAAGCTGCCATCTGAGGGAATCACATGACATGGAGTTTCAGCATTGGTCCTTGGCCTGCCCAGGTTTGTGGCCACCTGATGTGCAGCTAGAATACACAGCCGATGTCCATGGCTATCGGAATTGTGAGCCCGGCCATGTTGTCTTTTGTGTGTCCCACCTACTCCACCTTACTGGTGCTCTCACTGGCACCATAAAGCTGTTTGAAGAGTCCCAGTTGTGTTTTCCATCTGGCTCTCCCTGACAGGAAACCCCACCCCAGGCGTTGCCATGGTTGCATCCTGCCTTATCACGAGGACCTTGATGTGGCCAGTGTCCCACTCCCCTGCCTTACAAGTCCCCACCTGCAGGAGGTAACTTGGGCTTCTGAGTCCCAGTGACCCTACTTGAGAGCTAAGACCAAGGGTCTCTTTCTGAATATCCTCATGGCTCAGCCACCTTGCTGTGATGACACTGTGCTGGGTCCTTCTGTCCCCCAAGCTTGCTCTCCTTGACCACACGCAGGCCCCTCTGAATCCTTTTCTCTACTAGGCCTCCATCTTGGTCTATAAGGACTGCAACCTCAGCACAAATCATTTTGTCCCTGCCTCCCACCCAAACTAAGAGATCTGAACAGACTCAAGCATGTTTCTTGCAGCTCAAGACCATGTCCCCAGCATGAGTCCTGCAATCCCCTCACTCCTCTGAGTTGCTGCTCAGGAGATCTCAGGGCTGTAAAGAATTGGCTATTTTGTTGAGGCAGGAGCCCAACTTACATAGCTTAGTTAGCAAACCCAGGTGGATTTCAGGGACCAACACTCCTTCCTGCTTTTTGTTAATTTCCATTTCCCTGACCCTGCTCAGTCCTCACTCATCCACCCTCCTTCCTCCCTCATTCTCCCTTTAAAACACCCAGTCACCTCTGCACAGACCAAAGATGAGCTCGGCTTACACTGGACTCTCTTATTGCAATAGACAATAAACTCTGTCTCCATTACCCTTAACTAGTGTCCAGTATTGTTTATCTTTGACATGTTCTCCTCCTTACCCACTCTAGCCCAATAGCTAAGCTTCAAATGGAAGGTAATTTTACCGAAATATTATCTCCATTACACATGTTTTAGGTCATTTAATTCTTACAAAAACCTCCACGTAAGGAATACTATCTTTATTTTTCCGGATGAGGAGAGTGAGGTTGAGAGAGGATAAATCATAAAGTGACAAAGCAGTTCAACTGGTAAGACCTGGATGCAAACTGTGTAACACTGTGTTTTCATGCTGCTTTCCAGGTATTAGGTAGCTATTTAAAATCTTAATGGAAATTAACATTTACACATTGTTGTGAGCCACTGGCTCTAATTACCAACTGAAAAGAAAGTTAAGAAGTCATCAAATCCAACCATTTTTATTCCCATTCCACCCAGATGATCCGAGAAAGCTATGGACATTTCTAAGACATGTACTGCTTCAGATTTTGCTTCTGAATCTCCAAGACAGAGAAGCTAAATGCCTTCACCAATTTCTTATATGGAATGGCTTTAGTTCTTTCACCAGGCTGGCCATTCTTCTGTGAATATAACTGACAGACATTATCTATGGAAAACCTAACTTCTGATCACCCAGCAGCCCCTACATACCTTTCTCCCCACACTATGCTTAGAGTAATTCAACCTCATGCCATATCGATTTATTTGGAAACCACATTGCAGAGTTTAAACATATTTACTTTTATGTGATCATCTAAAACTCATAAAATTTTTTCACATGTCTGATGCTAGGCCAAATCTTCCCTCTTGTCCAGTATTTCTGTAACAGCTTTTCTTCATTTAAAGTGTGGATCTTAATATATGGTCCAGTTTAACTGTAACTTAATTTGGTTTATCCATTGTTTTGGTCAACTAATAATTTTCTTGATCCTGATCTTTTGTATTTCCTCAGATCACAATTCAAAGATGACTGGTTAAAAACCATATAGGGTTTTGCTCAATTTAAGACACCAAGTGAAAATATTCCCAGCTTCTTTGGTTGCCAGTAGAGGGACAGCTCCTATGAGACTAATTTCCAATTTCTGCATAGTTAGGAGCATAGCAGCTTTATCACTTCACACCCAGATAAAGATTGCTTTGTTCTCATAGTGTATACATTTTGCACTTAAATAATTTTTTTCCAGAGATTGTGACAACAATTTGTGTTTTGTAATGAAAAATCTGTCAATGCTATGGATCAATGATATGCTATGTTAAGAAAATGTAATTAAGCAAATCCAATAGAAATTATAATAAATGTATAGCAAATTTTCCTACAAATGTGCATAATAAGTAATATTTGTCACACACTTTGCATTAAATTTATTCTCTAATTTGATAAGCCCAGCAGTGTCTGATAATTTGTGTATTGGTAGGTGGTATTATCTACCTCACTGTCAGAATGAAAAAATCAAGGATTATATTTATTTGCCAAATGTTTGATGTCACATAAGGTAATTAACTGTTATGTAAAAATTTCAATAGACGTGGTGGTGTGATGAATTGGGAGATTGGGATTGACATATATACACTAATATGTATAAAATGGATAACTAATAAGAACCTGCTGTATAAAAAAATTAATTAAATTAAATTTAAATAAATAAATAAAAAATAAAAATTTCAGTGGGTGAACATCTATTTCATTATGCTGAACTTAATACCCATTTAGCTCTTCCCCCAAGTGAGGAAAATTGATTAAGTTTTAAACAAACAAACAAAAAGTAATTACCGAACATGTAATTAAGAAATAACTACTCCAATTAAAATTGAATTTTCAAAAATATATATTGCTTAAAAGACATGCATTTAAATAAAAGGGGAGACAAATGTAAAAACTAAAGAAAGGAAAAAAGGTAACCAAAAGAAAGCCAGTACATGTCCCCTAATTTAAGACAAAGTAAATTTTATGGCAAGAAAGATTACTAGAAAGTAAGGAGAACATTCTAAAATAATAATAGAGTCAAATCAATAAGGACACAGTAGTACTAAATATATATGCACTTAATAACCCAGCTTCAAAATACATAAAGCAACTGTTAATAGAATTAAAAAGACAAAACAGGAAATGCAGGGTCATAACTGGAGATTTTAACAAACTTCTCTAGCCATTAAATAATGAACTACTGCCATGTTCAGCAGCATAGATGATACACAGAAATATAATATTAAGTACATGTAGGCAGACACAAATATGTACATATTGTATGATTCCTTTTACATAAAGTTCAAAAATATGCAAAACTAACCTATGTTGATAGAAGTCAGGATTGTGATTGTCTTTGGGATGGAGTGAGAATTGACTTGGAAGCCCAAATAGGGAACTGTGGCTTCTCTTTATTTTATATTTCTCAGTCTGGGTATTGTTCACTTCATGAAAATCCACCAAGCTTCAATCTTGTGCTGTGTGCACAGTCTGTACCTTTACTGATATTATCATTCCATAGATAAGGCAAATTATTTAGCTCTTCCACTCTAAACCCTCCAAAATATTCCCACAAACTTTGAATAACTTTGGATATGTAGTCATTGCCTACAATTTCCCCCTAGAGCTGGTTCCTGGGAGCCCTCAGCCCATACAACTTAGCCCTTTCTCCCTGACTTGCTCATCTGTGGCCAACTTCCCATCTCATCCTCCTCACTCCCTTTGCTTCACCTTGAAAATGACAAAGCAACTCCCTCTTACAATTTTGGATTTTCTGTTTCTTCTTTCAACAAAACTCTTCTCCCAAAGATTTAATTAATTCCGCATTCAGATGGCCAGTGCTACCTTATCAGAAATGATCATCTAAAATAGAAGCCCCCTTCAATTTTTTATTTCCTTGCCCTAGTTTACTGTTTTTTTACAGAACTGATCACTATGTAGAACTACATGGTGTGTCTAATTGTTTATATCTCCTCCCCTAGAAGGTAACCTCCATAGGGGTAAAGTTGTCATACGTCTTTTTCACTGTTAATATTCTCAGAACTTGGAATACAAGAGATATCAGTGTTGAATAACTGAATGAATAAAGGATGTGAGTTAAATCCCATCTTTCACAGTTAGAAGTTGATGGTCAACATCTGTTTTAATATTAGGAGCATATTTAGATGTAAAGGCAACTACTAGAACTAAAATGAAATATGGTGAAAGTTCTTGAGGAGGTGCTGGGGTTGAGAGTGCTGGAGCAGAGAATTGTTGTTTATCATTACAAGAAATTTTGTACTACTTACTATTAATCCAGATACATGCATCATGTTTTTAGTATTAAAACAGAAAAAAAGTTATAGGATATCAGGTCCTCTGGTTCTGGATTGCATTCTTTTGTAATAAACTGTACTCTCTCTTTACCAATCTGCAATCTATGGCTGAATGATTGTTTCTACTAGATACCACTGATACTGGTGTATGTAGTTACAGTACTGAGCCATTGTTAAGGCATACTAACCTTTAGTACTCCAAAGTAATTGTTAGAAACGTGGGGCAAAGTCGCTTGACTGGCTATGGTGGAATGTGAGAAATCCCCTGGATGATTGCTTGGGTATAATAAATAACTCTTGCTTTCAAGGCAGGTTGAAGAGGAATGAAAAGTGAACCAAGTTTCTCTCAATCTCTAGACCTCAATCCTTCTATCTACGTTCAGCTCAAACATCTGGGCAAGAATGCAGCATCACCATCAACATACAGGAAAGCAAAAAACAATTATCTAAACTCCATGCAAAGAGGGGAAGAGTGTATCATTTACTTTTTTCAGCAAAAGAGAATCCAGAATTTTTAGGTGTGCTGACTCCTCATCATAGCAGATGTTTTATTTAAATACTACACTTAGTGTCAGTGAAAAATGGTCTACCAGTACATACATTTAGTTGGATCTTATACTAAAAGTGTCACATATAAGCATTTAAAGGAAGCCCTAATTTTCTTTACCTCTCATGTATCTTCGATGATTGTTCTATAAGGTGTAACAAGGCTTTGGAAATCATTAGGTCAGAGCTCAACAGGGAAGAAAACTAAATCAGTACAGATTATTTCAGACTTGTAGTTCCTTAAAGGCATATGTGTTGGGATTTTTTTTCCCACTTTTCTGTACAACCCTAATTTTCTCCAAGCAAGAACAATCTAATTGTTCTATCAAGAAAATCTAACTTATTACAGCCACATGGTATGTCTTCTATGAATGAAAATCACAGAGCTGTCCTGTACTGAGTTTTTGTTTGTTTGTTTGTTTGTTTTTTGTGATATCATAAGGAGAGGGAGGTAGGTGGGTTTCATGTCCTATCACACCCTCTTCATGAAGCAGCTACAGTTCCGCGGGCATCCTCCCCACCGTCAACATGCAAAGCATGTCCCTACTTGGGGACCTTTGCACTTGCTTTGTATTCACTTCTCTCGGCTCTAACCCATGGCTGGGTTCCTCTTTTCATTTGAGTATCTGCTTAAGAATCAAATCTTCCTCGAAGAGGCTTCTCCTGACTGCACACTCAGCTGCTCTCCATTCCTCTGTCTCATTTTATTTTCTTCTTAGCACTTAATTCTATTTGTGATTATTTTATTCCTGTACTTTCTTTTGTGTTTATTCTCCTCACTGGACTATGAGCCCCAAAAACATAGTGGCATTTCTGTCTTTTTAATCACAGCAGCACCTAGTGCATGAATAGGAGACAACAAAACTTGGCTGGGTGAGTAAATGAAGAGGTAGATTAAAAAGGAAGAAGTATAACAGGTAGATGTTTCATTAGAACTGCATGTCCAATAACTAATTGTTGGAGGTGGAATGATAGTCTGTATTTTTAACTATCATCCCAATTTGCAAAGTGCTTTCATACTGATTATCTCCTTTGATTCTATCAATGATCCTGGGTGAGGGCAGAAAAGGAAGTTGCGTAAGCGTTATGTGACCTGTCCTATATTACCCAGCTGGGACACGGTAGAGACCAGGACCCACGGCCACTGCCCACCACCAGCACCCATTCAACTGCAGCTGCTTCTCAAAGGGGGATTTTGATCCTTTTCTGCGCAAACATTCTTTGTAAGCTCTGGAAGTTTGCTTCATTACAGCAATGTCAATATTTGCACAAAACAAAACCAGCTGACAAATCTATGAAAGCCTTGGTTTTAGAGGTGTTTTTTTTAATCCCCTCTTTTTCTTATTGTTGCTACATGCCGTGTCGTTTTGCCAAAAAAAAAAAAAAATGTTACATGGAACTAGCACTTAACCTATATCAATTAAACATCTAGTTATATTTAAACATGAAGTCATTTGCACTTGAGTCAAATAATGTAGACATAAAAATTTTAAATGGATGCATTATCATTTCTCAGCACTCTAGATATTCACATGTTCATTACTGACCAGTTTGGTGAAACTTGTATAAATCTGCAATATGAATGTGTTAAGCCTTCCTGGAGATTTAAAAAAAAAAAAAAAAACCTCACCTAGCTCAATGTAACCAGAACATCCCACTCCAGGAGACAGCTTGGACAGTTGATGGATATGATGATAAAATGAGAAGGATTCAGGAGTCAGATTTGTAGTGATTCTCTGGTGTGGTGTTTGGATTCCTAGAAAGACACTACATAAATAGAAAAGGGAATTGCTTTTAGGACTAACTAATATAAATTAGGAGATATTATTTATTTATTTGAAACACACACACACACACACACACACACATACACACACACTCCATGCTCAATTACAATGATTTTCATCTGACCACAGAAGGACCATGATGGGTGCCTCCTCCCCACAGTGACAGAGCATGTTTTCCTAAATCCCCCTTTCCTTTCCAGAACTGTGAGACTGACAGCAAGTTACTTAACTCTGTCCAGCAGCAGCTGTGTGGGTTTTGCATAATTAATTATTTATACCGAGGCAGACACAGTAATTAACATCCAGATGAATATGATAGTCTGATCAGAAATACTTTGCATTTCAGCCATGCCTCAAGCAAGGAACTGTCAAAACTGGACTGTTTGACAGAGTGGGGCCTGCCAACCCCCCCGCCCCCCCACACACACACAGACATCTGCTCTATAACAAAAAGAACAGATTCTCAAAGCAGTGTGTACATATATTCACTGGTTTTCGTCGACAAGGAATAGTTGATTACCTGTTCACAGATCACGGTCAATTTTGTCCGGTTCCAAGATCATATCACTCAGTATCTCACAGAAGGTGAATTTTAAGTGAGAAGTCTGTTTCTGTGAGTGCCAGCCCTGCAAATGCAGTCGGGATATGAGACCCTGATCTGTTACTCTTCAGATCTGTGAATGGAAGTGTCATGAAATGACTCTCATCCTTCCTTGGCTAGAAAACCAATAGTGCCTGTGAATTATTCTTAACAACCACACAGTTACTTGACACCATATTACATTGCCACTTGTATGGAAAATAGAAATACATAATATATATATATAAAGTTACAGATTTCTCTAGAAACGGTGGAGAAATGTCACCAACGTGCATCTGTCTCGTGTCATGCTGTGCATATTAATGCGGAGTTTCCAATATGTTTCACATTGCTTCCTGGGCATAGTTGGATTCAGATGCTTGCTTGGCCATTATCAATTCAAAGCAGAGTGGCTATTTCCAAAAAATATAATTACTGCCCAGGGCTGGTGATGTGACTATTATGATTACATGGATTAGATTATTTATAATCCAATTAATTATTTTTAAGTCAACCAGGAAATATGGATTAGGAATCAAAAGACCTAGATACTAATTTTGGTTCCATCTCTTAGGACTATTTTAACTTTGGGCCAGTCTCTTGACCATTATGAACATCTATTTCCTCACCTGTAGAGTGGGAACAGTTATCTTGTTTATTGGTAATGTTTATTAAAGCCTTTTGAAAAGTCCTGAGACTTTGGTTATAACACAAAATTATGAGAATAATTCCAGACTGCTATAAGGGCATATTTTGTTTTGAGGGACACTGACACATAAGTTACTTGTTTGTATCAGCTGACTCATTTTTAGGGTTGCTAGATTTATCAAATAAACATACAGAATGCCCAGTTAAATTTGAATTTTGGATAAACAACGAATAAAGAATTTTTCAGCATAAGTATGTCCCATGTCTTATTTGGGAAATATTTATATACAATTTATTTGTTGTTTATCTGAAATTCAAATTTAACTGTCTATCTGTATTTAACCCATATTCATCCTGTATTCAACCCTGCTTTTTGGCTTGAATGAAATGTCACCTGACAAGGCATGGGAGACACACACTTCCCCTCTCTGACCACAGTGTGAAGTGTGTTATGTCTTTGTACAACCAGGTATTTAGAAATACTAAGTCTTTCCTTCCACTTGCTTTTTACAGCACACCTCGATCTACCTGTGCTGTTTTAGCTAGAATGCATGTGCTGGAAATTGCCATGGTATTAAAGTGGATGTTTTATAATTTATCAAAAATAGATGCACCTATTATTTTAATTATGCTAATTAAGAGTACTAATTAGTAAGAATGCTTAATAGAGAAATTTCTCTGTGGGCTTCATTATATATGATGCCCCAGAGCACTCTTAATCTGGGAGATGGTAAAGACTATCCTGGCTGGTCTCTCCTCTGAACTAAAGATCAATAAAAAACAAAAAAAAAAGCCTAAACAATAATGCATTAGATGAGCCAAGATATCCAATTTTGTCAAGACTCTATTAGCAGCTAAAATATAAATTCTACCATGAGGCATCTTTCTCTAAAAAAGAAAAGGAGGGGCAAAACATTGTATTTAAAAGAATAGGCCTGAGGAGATTTATAAACTTGTGTCTAGAAGACAGAAGGAACAAAAGAATCATTCATCTGTGTAGAAATTGGACATAATTCACAAACTTAATTAATGTTGTTACCAGATTAAAATGAAAAAGAGAGAGAGATGAAATATACATTGTGGGAATAAAAGAGGTTCCCAAAGAGATTTGAGGGATTTTGCCACTTGAAAAGAAGATGGTTCAGTTCATTCGGTGACCTTGTAAGCAGAATGATCTAAGTCATATTCCAGAGGACAAAGCGTAACTACAGCATGAGGAATAAGCACGATGTCACTGGTAACTATGTTTATTACACTTGGGATTGGGGCAGGATAATAGTATGGCTTCTCAGGAGGACTTTTAATAGAATTTATCCTTATCAGTCTGGAATGATACATGGGCAAGTCCTGTGATTCTTAAGAATCAGTGTCCACCTGTCATGATCTTGGTAACATGTATTTGTAGAAAGAAGTCAAGAAGCAAAATACTCTTACTTCTAATCCTAGCCCATATAAACTAGCACCCTCCTATATCATTCCATTTTGTGTATCTCCATTTCCTTCTTTTGCAAAATGAGGCCACGTGTGATTTTCTTGCTTCACTGCGCCTCCGTAGCCCCAAAATCCTCAGTCAGGCTACATAACTCCCACTAGTAACCACCGTCCTATTCCCAAGTCCAGATCACATTCTCAACCTCAGAGAAGCAAGGAGAGTAAGGATGCCTGACAGAGAACACTGGGCCCTACCCAATACGAAGAAGACAATTTCTAACTATAAAAGGGGCAAAAAGAAAGTGGGCTACCTGAAGGAATGTTCAGTAGGATCCTCATGCAAGTTTTAGCTGACTATTGGCTAATAATACTATGGAGAAGTTTAGGCATTTGTTAGAGCAGCTGAAATAGATGAACCTTAAGTTCTCTTCCAAATCCAAGAGTCTGAGACCCCGTCAAATCTCTTTAGTTGTTGCTTCTACCATCCAAACATGTTTTGCTTTGCTTTGTTTTTTTAATGCTTCCCTTAAACAAGACCTTGGCCTGTACCCTAACCCTAATGCTAACCCTAAACTTCAATTTACCAATAATTGCTCTGTAATTTCAGACTCCTTACAACACGAGTTTGGTTGTGGAACTGTCTGATGGCAAGAACTGGCTCACAATTGAGAAGTTTCACGGACTTCCAGGGATCATCTAGTCCCCTTCTGCTGGAGTGGACACCTTAGACCTAGCACTTGTTGATGGTGTGCCTGAGCCCTGCACATCCCACGGTGGGGACAGAGGGTCGTGAGTGGGGGACTTTGGAATCACTGAGAGATGGCTTCTCACTTCTGCTTCATTTATTACTGAATACGTGGCCTAAAGCTCATGTCTTTTCTCTGCTAGGACTCTCAGTTCCTGCAACACAGAAATGCACAGTCACACTACTCAGAGGGTTCTTGTGAGCACCAACAGAGCCAAGTCTAACACTTCGAGGGCACTGGGTTGATATTGATGAATTAATTTTCTATCTTTCCATGTTTGGGTTGTGTCAAGATCACTAAAACCCAGGCAAGAAAACCAAAGAATAAATTGTTTCAATACATAAACTTCAGTTCTATGACCTTTCCATATCTCTGATCCTTTGTGTTGTCTTTTCATGTGAATACTTCCCTTTTAGTGTTAAGCTTCCATAGATTTGGTCCCAAATACAAATATATCCTTAAACTTTTTGGTGCCACTGCCTCTTCCAAAACTGAGCCCTGCAGTAGCAGGTGCATCTAAGAACGAACAAAATCTGTCCTTCTACTGAGTTAGCCATTTTTGTCCCTGTGAGGTGCTCCTCACCCTTGCTTTAACATTTCCCCTCGTGAGTCCACTTTATTGTTGAAATCCTAAACTCAGGGTCGGTATCTTGTTTTTTTTAGTATTGTTATTTTTCTGGACTGGAACAATCCCATTTAGTCATTTGCAATCTGGTATAAAACAATGGATTGCAACCATTAAAAAGTAATGTTTAGGGCTTCCCTGGTGGTGCAGTGGTTGAGAGTCTGCCTGCCGATGCAGGGGACACAGGTTCGTGTCCCGGTCCGGGAGGATCCCACGTGCCGCGGAGCGTCTGGGCCCGTGAGCCATGGCCGCTAAGCCTGCGCGTCCAGAGCCTGTGCTCCGCAGTGGGAGAGGCCACAGCGGTGAGAGGCCTGCATACTGGAAAAAAAAAAAAAAAGTAATGTTTATTATTATTTTTTTAGCTGTTTTTCTTCACTGGTATGACATTCTCACAGGCTATTTTGAGAAACACTGACCAGGAGAATAGCCATCCATGAATCATGCTCAGTGTATAGAAATGAAAAAGATAATTGAGTGGAAATGAAAGAGTTATGAGTTTCTGAGTCACTCATCTGGTGTGTTCACAGAGCATTGCTTTCCTTATTAATTTAGGGATATAATCTACTAAGTGCACTTCTGAGACTAAAACCTGTGATTTGGGAAACATGTGACTAACACTCTCACACACAAATAAACACATGTGCAGTGATCGGAAATGGTGTCTGGCAGTGCTGGGAACCAGTGTGTGGAGTGCCTTGAAGCATTAAGCATTCTTGTGCCATTCCTGTGGGAAACCATCTCTGTTTGCTGAGTCTTAGCTTTGTTTAGTGCAGAATCATCGGTCAAAGATTCAGCTATGACCTTTCCTAAAGGAACACTTTTAGACTCCTTACTGAATTGTCTAGGTAGTTTTTGCCATTCCCACCCCAAGTGACTGAAGAAAGAACAAATGATTCTTAGAAATTGTATTTTTTTGGTTTGGATAATTATACAACTAAACACAAATTACAGAAGCAGACAAAATTCTCATTGGTATCTCATCTGAATACAACAGGAAGGTTAGTACATCCTAGCAGCTAAACACCCTAGCAGCTAAATCTCTATGCATATTTGTCCCCTTCTCAAATTTAGGATCTTAAGGGCCAAATTTCGTATTTCCTAATTCTACACACCCATGGTGCCTGGGGACAAAGTACACAGATATTTATCAACTTGTAGGTTTATGAGTTACAGACCTCACTCAATGTACTTGGATGAAATGTCAATTTCAAAAAATTGTATCAAATATTCCTAATATATTTTAAATGGTGTACTGAACCAAAAATTTATTTTAAATTTTATCTTCAAACCAAGATCATCAAAACCAGCCAAAAATTTTGTGGAATTAACAAAGAAGCATGCAAGGAATTCAAAGGAGCTAAATGACAACAAACTTTTGGTCTACTAGAACATAATCTGAGTACAACATAGGTACAGTGCGTGCACTACTTTCATACATGTGTTCATGGCATACTCTGTGCAAGGCACAGTGCTGGGCACGGGGTATGTACAATATTCCCTCATTGTGGTCCCTCTTCTCTAGACCAATATTTTTCCAAATGATGTCTTTTTCCCCAGGAGGATCTTAGTGATCTAATAAATATTTAAGAAAATATACTTTTTAATTACATGCTTTTATTTCATAGTAATCTGAAAGATAATAAAAGCATGTTTTGGATCATCTCAAAGACCGTACTATAACTAAATGTCATCACATGCTTGCAGTGGCTACATTCACTTTGTATTTATCATCACACTGGGGCCACTTTAAATAGCATTAATGATGTTTCCTTGCATTTACGTCACACCTATTGGGAGTCAGGTACTGTTTTGATAACTTGAAATACATAAACTCATTTAATCTTCACAATAATCCCAGAAAATTCAGACTACTATCATCATATGTTAAAGTAGAAACTGAGGCCAAGAGCTAGAATGTGGCAAACTTTAGTCTGGCTGTGGAGCTCACACTCTGCTCCTCCTGAATAAGAGCTGAGGCTCATTAGGAAAGGAAAACATGTGGAGAATAAGACATCCCATGGCACATGTTGGTGTATTTTAGTATATGATGCCTGCTGTTATGTAGGCATCAAAGGTGGCTATCATTCAAACATCTATGAATATAACACACATTAATTGGTTAAAAGAAACTTTGTTCTAATAGTTTCAGAACAATAATTTGATAAAATTAAACATCTATTTATGTTTGTTTTAAATCTTAACAAATAAAGAATAAAGACAATGGCTTTAACCCGACAAAGTGAATCTACAAAAGTCTACAGTAAATGTCATCATTCATACCAAAATATTAAAAGGATTTACTTGAAAAGCAGGAATAAGGCAAGAATGTTTATTACCATGCTGCTTTTCAACACTGTACTGGTGGTTCTCACCAGTGCAATAGGACAAGAAAATAATAAAATCAAAATATTAGATAATATTATTGATAAAGAAAAAGTCAAAAGATATCACATACAAATTATTAAATTACATTAAAAAATAGTACATTGGAAGGTATGAATTCAATAATATATCAAGTTTCTATCAGGGAAAATAAGCTGCCCTAGGTTTAATTCAGGGAATCTGAGGCTATATGAACCTGGGGCTGCCATAACAATTTACCACAAACAAGGTGGTTTAAAGCAATTGAAATGTATTCTCTTGCAGTTCTGGAGGCTGTAAGTCCAAAATCAAATTGTCAGCTGGGCCATGTTATCTCTAAAGGCTCTGTGAAGAACCTCTCCTTGCATCTTTTAGCTTCTGGTGGTTGTTGGCAGTCCTCAGCATTCTTTGGCTTAGAGGCATCACTCCAATCTCTGCCCCTGTCTTCACATGAACTTCTTCCTTGTGTGTCTCTGACTGACTCTGTTTCTTCTACTCTTATAGACTCCACTCATTTTGATTTTAGGCTCACCCCATTCCAATATAACCTCATCTTATTTAACTATACCTGTGAAGACCATGTTTCCAAATAAAGTCTTATTCACAGATATCAGGGGTTAGGATATCAGCACATATTTTTTCAGGACATAGTTTAATGGACAATGGAAGCTCATGAAAACACTGAAAGGGATGGGTAATAAAGATCAAGGAAGCCGCTTCTAGTTTATGGAAACCAGAAATTGATGTTGATGACCTTAGCCACATGAAGCACCAAAGCAGTGAATTTCTGATGGATGTCCAGATGCTCGCATCTGCTGAAAAAGTTTACATGTTTGTCTGTGACTTCCATGGGAGCAAGTGAGGCATTTACTTTTCTTACACCCAGATGGCTCACTTTTATGTATGGAATCTAAACCAGCAACCTTCTGGCAAGGCTTTCTGGGAAATATGGTTTCTAGCTGAGAAATGGAATATTGCCTGTCATGTCAGTAAATAAAGGATGCCCCAGTCATCAGGGATTGCAGCCACCATGGCTGGTGACCTGGTGAGCCCTGAGGGAACTCAGGAAGGAAAAGAATACTTGCCATCTAGCAGCCATCAGACTGCAGCCACTCCCTAAGGTGAGCCCTGAGGAAACTCAGGATGGGAAAACACAGGATACTGGCCCCAGATAGCTGAGGTGAGTATCAAAGGAATGATTTCTGTGAGTCCAGACACTTGCGTCTTCCCATACACACAAAAGTGCTAAAGTCCTTAAATTGAGATACCTAGTTTTCTTTTATTAAAGGTAATCTTTTGTTCCTACCACCTGCCCTTTTTTGCAAAACTCCTAGATATTCTAGCTCCCCCTCACCTCCTGGGAGCAGTTTTCTCAGGGTTACTTGAGATGCTGCCTCCTGGGTTTGAAGTCCTAAAAGTTTCTGCCGAATAAAGCATAACTCTCAACTTTTAGGTTGTGAATATACTTTTTAGTTGATATGGGTTCCCAGTCTCTGTAGTAACAGAATGTTGGGACTGATGATATCAGTGGACAGTATTAAATAGAATTTTCAAAACTTGAATTCCTATTTACCAGGAGCAAACAGAAAAAATCAATTTAAAATTTTAAAATAACATTTATAATAACAATATATATAAAAGCTAAAAATATTTTTTTGAAAATATATGTAATATACTTATGGAGAAAACATAAAAGTTTATTGAAATTAAATAAATTCTTAAATTTAAAGAAGATAATTACAGTGCTTAGAAGACATGTTGATTCTTATTAATGTTTATGGAAGCAACGTTTCTAATAGAAACAAAAATAGAACACAAACTAAATATCTAATAAGAAGAAAATTAATAAATAAATTATGGTATATTTACAAATTTGAGTATTATACAATGGCAGAAATAATGAAACACAGTCGCATGTAACAAAAATATTCAATCTTAGAAACCAACGTTGAGTTAAAAATATAAGTTATGGGCTTCAAGATGGCGGAAGCATAAGACGCAGAGATCACCTTCCTCACCACAGATACATCAGAAATACATCTACACGTGGAACTCCTACAGAACACCTACTGAATGCTGGCAGAAGACCTCAGACCTCCCAAAAGGCAAGAAACTCCCCACATACCTGGGTAGGGCAAAAGAAAAAAGAATAAACAGAGACAAAAGGATACGGACTGTACCCGCAACAGTGGGAGGGAGCTGTGAAGGAGGAAACGTTTCCACCCACTAGAAGCCCCTTCGTGGGCGGAGACTGCGGGTGACGGAGGCGGGAAGCTTCGGACCCGCTGAGGAAAGCACAGCAACAGGGGTGCGGGGGGCAAAGCAGAGAGATTACCGCACAGAGGATCTGTTGCGACCATACTCACCAGCCCGAGAGGCTTGTCTGCTCACCTGCAGGGGCGGGCGGGGCTGGGAGCTGAGGATCGGGCTTCGGTTGGAGCACAGGGAGAGGACTGGGGTTGGCGACGTGAACACAGCCTGCAGGGGGTTAGTGCTAGCCGGGAGGGAGTCCAGGGAAAAGTCTGGACCTGCCGAAGAGGCAAGAGACTTTTTCTTCGTTCTTTGTTTCCTGGTGCGCGAGGAGAGGGGATTGAGAGCACTGCCTAAAGGAGCTCCAGAGACGGGCGCAAGCCGCGGCTAAAAGCGCGGACCGCAGAGACGGGCATGAGACGCTAAGGCTGCTGCTGCCGCCACCAAGAAGCCTGTGTGTGAGCACAGGTCGCTATCCACAACCCCCTTCCGGGAAGCCTGTGCAGCCTGCCACTGCCAGGGTCCCGGGATCCAGGGACAACTTCCCCGGGAGAACGCACGGCGCGCCTCAGGCTGGTGCAACGTCCCAGCAGCCTCTACCCGCCACAGGATCGCCCGGCACGCCATACCCCTCCCTCCCCCCGGCCTGAATGAGCCAGAGGCCCCTAATCAGCGGCTCCTTTAACCCCGTCCTGTCTGAGCGAAGAACAGACGCCCTCCGGTGACCTACACGCAGAGGCGGGGCCAAATCCAAAGCTGAGCCTCGGGAGCTGTGCGAACAAAGAAGAGAAAGGGAAATCTCTCCCAGCAGCCTCAGGAGCAGTGGATTGAATCTCCACAATCAACTTGATGATTTCAACTACATTTGTTGAAAACCGAATAGACAACGAATCATCCCAAATTGAGGAGGTGGACTTTAGGAGCAACAATATATATAATTTTTTCTCTTATTGTGACTGCGTATGTGTATGCTACCGTGTGTGATTTTGTCTGTATAGCTTTGCTTTTACCATTTGTCCTGGGTTCTGTCTGTACGAATTTTGTTTTAGTGGTTTGTTGTTTTTTTTTCTGGTATGTGGGCCTCTCACTCTTGTGGCCTATCCCGTTGCGGAGCACAGGCTCTGGACGCGCAGGCTCAGTGGCCATGGCTCATGGGCCCAACCGCTCCACGGCATGTGGGATCTTCCCGGACTGGGGCATGAACCCATGTCCCCTGCATCGGCAGACGGACTCTCAACCGTTGCGCCACCAGGGAAGCCCTAGTGTTTTGGTTTTTTTTTTACTTTAAACATTTTTTTAATTGTTATTTTATTAACTTTATTTTATTTTACTTTATTTCACTTTATTTTATTTTATTTTATCTTCTATCTTTCTTTCTATTTTTTCTCCCTTTTATTCTGAACTGTGTGGATGAAAGGCTCTTGGTGCTCCAGCCAGGCATCAGGAATGTGCCTCTGAAATGGGAGAGCCAAATTCAGGACACTAGTCCACAAGAGACCTCCCAGCTCCACGTAATATCAAACGGTGAAAATCTCCTAGAGATCTCCATCTCAACGCCAAGACCCAGCTTCACTCAACGACCAGCAAGCTACAGTGCAGGACACCCTATGCGAAACAACTAACAAGACAGGAACACAACACCATCCATTAGCAGATAGGCTGCCTAAAATCATAATAAGGCCACAGAAACCCCAAAACACACCACCAGACGTGGACCTGCCCACCAGAGAGAAAAGATCCAGCCTCATCCACCAGAACACAAGCACTAGTCCCCTCCACCTACGAAGCCTACACAAGCCACTGAACCAAACTTAGCCACTGGGGACAGACACCAAAAACAACGGAAACTATGAACCTGCAGCATGCAAAAAGGAGACCCCAAACACAGTAAGCTAAGCAAAATGAGAAGACAGAAAAGCACACAGCAGATGAAGGAGCAAGGCAAACACCCAACAGACCTAACAAATGAAGAGGAAATAGGCAGTCTACCTGAAAAAGAATTCAGAATAATGATAGTAAAGATGATCCAAAATCTTGGAAATAGAATGGAGAAAATACAAGAAATGTTTAACAAGGATCTAGAAGAACTAAAGAGCAAACAAACAGTGATGAACAACACAATAAATGAAATTAAAAATTCTCTAGAAGGGATCAATAGCAGAATAACTGAGGCAGAAGAACGGATAATTGACCTGAGAGATAAAATAGTAGAAATAACTACTGCAGAGTAGAATAAAGAAAAAAGAATGAAAATAATTGAGGACAGTCTCAGAGAGTTCTGGGACAAAATAAAACACACCATTATTTGAATTATAGGGGTCCCAGAAGAAGAAGAGAAAAAGAAAGGGACTGAGAAAATATTTGAAGAGATTATAGTTGAAAGCTTCCCTAATATGGGAGAGGAAATAGTTAATCAAGTCCAGAAAGCACAGAGAGTCCCATACAGGATAAATCCAAGGAGAAACATGCCAAGACACATATTAATCAAACTATCAAAAATTAAATACAAAGAAAATATATTAAAAGCAGCAAGGGAGAAACAACAAATAACACACAGGGGAATCCCCATAAGGTTAACACCTGATCTTTCAGTGGAAACTCTGCAAGCAAGAAGGGTGTGGCAGGACATATTTAAAGTGATGGAGGAGAAAAACCTACAACCAAGATTACTCTACCCAGCAAGGATCTCATTCAGATTTGATGGAGAAATTAAAGCCTCTACAGACAAGCAAAAGCTAAGAGAATTCAGCACCACCAAACCAGCTTTACAACAAATGCTAAAGGAAGTTCTTTAGGCAGGAAACACAAGAGGAGGAAAAGACTTACAATAACAAACCCAAAACGATTAAGAAAATGGGAATAGGGACATACATATCGATAATTACCTTAAATGTAAATGGATTAAATGTTCCAAGCAAAAGACATAGATTGGCTGAATGGATACAAAAACAAGACCCATATATATGCTGTCCACAAGAGAGCCACTTCAGACCTAGGGACACATACACACTGGAAGTGTGGGGATGGAAAAAGATATTCCATGCAAACGGAAATCAAAAGAAAGCTGGTGTAGAAATTCTCATATCAGAAAAAATAGACTTTAAAACAAAGAGACAAAGAAAGCAACTACATAATATCAAGAGATCAATCAAAGAAGGTGATATAACAGTTGTAAATATTTATGCACCTAACATAGGAGTACCTCAATACATAAGGCAAATACTAACAGCCATAAAAGAGGAAATTGACAGTAACACAATCATAGTAGGGGACTTTAACACCCCACTTTCACCAATGGACAGATCATCCAAAATGAAAATAAATAAGGAAACACAAGCTTTAAATGATACATTAAACAAGATGGACTTAATTGATATTTATAGGACATTCCATCCAAAAACAACAGAATACACGTTCTTCTCAAGTGCTCATGGAATATTATCCTGGATAGATCATATCTTGGGTCACAGATCAAGCCTTGATAAACCTAAGAAAATTGAAATCATATCAAGTATCTTTTCCGACCACAATGCTGTGAGACTAGATATCAATTAAAGGAAAAAAATCTGTAAAAATACAAATACATGGAGGCTAAACTAAACACTACTTAATAACGAAGAGATCACTGAGGAAATCAAAGAGGAAATCAAAAAATACCTAGAAAGAAATGGCAATGAAAATACAATGACCCAAAACATATGGGATGCAGCAAAAGCAGTTCTAAGAGGGAAGTTTCTAGCAATAGAATCCTGCCTCAAGAAACAAGAAACATCTCAAATAAACAACCTAACCTTACACCTAAAGCAATTAGAGAAAGAAGAACAAAAATACCCCAAAGTTAGCAGAAAGAAAGAAATCATAAAGGTCAGATCAGAAATAAATGTAAAAGAAATGAAGGAGACAATAGCAAAGATCAATAAAACTAAAAGATGGTTCTTTGGGAAGATAAACAAAATTGATAAACCATTAGCCAGACTCATCAAGAAAAAAGGGAGAAGACTCAAATCAACAGAATTAGAAATGAAAAAAGAGAAATAACAACTGACACTGCAGAAATACAAAGGATCATGAGAGAGTATTACAAGCAACTATATGGCAATAACATGGACAACCTGGAAGAAATGGACAAACTTTTTGGAAAGCACAACCTTCTGAGACTGAACCAGGAAGAAATAGAAAATATAAACAGACCAATCACAAGCACTGAAATTAAGACTGTGATTAAAAAGCTTCCAGGGCTTACCTGGTAGCGCAGTGATTGAGAGTTCACCTGCCGATGCAGGGGACACGGGTACGTGCCCCGGTCTGGGAGGATCCCACATGCTGTGGAGTGGCTGGGCCGATAGCCATGGCTGCTGAGCCTGCACGTCCAGAGCCTGTGCTCCACAATGGGAGAGGCCACAACAGTGAGAGGCCCATGTACCGCAAAAAAAAAAAAAAAAAAAAACTTCCAGCAAACAAAAGCCCAGGACCAGATGGCTTCACAGGCGAATTCTATCATTTAGTGGTGAGCTAACACCTGTCTTTCTCAAACTCTTCGAAAATATAGCAGTGGGAGGAACACTCCCAAACTAATTCTACGAGACCACCATTACCGTGATACCAAAACCAGACAAAGATGTCACAAAGAAACAAAACTACAGACCAATATTACTGATGAACATAGATGCAAAAATCCTCAACAAAATACTAGCAAACAGAATCCAACAACCATTAAAGGGAACATACACCATGATCAAGTGGGGTTTATCACAGGAATGCAAGGATTCTTAAATATACACAAATCAACCAATGTGATACACCATATTAACAAATTGAAGGAAAAAAATATGATCATCTCAATAGATGAAGATAAAGCTTTTGACAAAATTCAACACCCATTTATAACAAAAATCCCCCAGAAAGTAGGCATAGAGGGAACTTACCTCCACATAATAAAGGCCATATATGATAAACCCACAGCCAACATTGTTCTCAATGGTGAAAAACTGAAATTATTTCCTCTAAGATCAGGAACAAGACAAGGTTACCCAATCTAACCACTGTTATTCAACATAGTTTTAAAAGTTTTAGCCACAGAAATCAGAAAAGAAAAGAAATAAAAGGAATGCAAATCTGAAAAGAAGTAAAGCTGTCACTGTTTGCAGATGACATGATACTATACATAGAGAATCCTGAAGATGCTACCAGAAAACTACTACAGCTAATCAATGAATTTGGTAAAGTAGCACGATACAAAATTAATGCACAGAAATCTCTTGCATTCCTATACACTAATGATGAAAAATCTGAAAGAGAAATTAAGGAAACACTCCCATTTACCACTGCAACAAAAAGAATAAAATACCTAGGAGTAAGCCTACCTAAAGAGACAAAAGACCTGTATGCAGAAAACTATAAGACACTGATGAAATAAATTAAAGATGATGCAAACAGATGGAGAGTTATACCGTGTTCTTGGATTGGAAGAATCAACATTGTGAAAATGCCTATACTGCCCAAAGCAATCTACAGAGTCAATGCAATCCCTATCAAACTACCAATGGCATTTTTCACAGAACTAGAACAAAAAATTGCACAATTTGTATGAAAACATGAAAGACCCCGAATAGCCAAAGCAATCTTGCAAAAGAAAAATGGAGCTCGAAGAATCAGGCTCCCAGACTTCCGAGTATACTACAAAGCTACAGTAATCAAGACAGTATGGTACTGTCACAAAAAAAGAAATATAGATAAATGGAACAGGATAGAAAGCCCAGAGATAAAGCCACACACATATGGTCACCTTATTTTTGATAAAGGTGGTAAGAATGCACAGTGGAGATAAGACAGCCTCTTCAATAAGTGGTGTTGGGAAAACTGGACAGCTACCTGTAAAAGAATGAAATTAGAACACTCCCTAACACCACACACAAAATTAAACTCAAAAAGGATTAAAGAGCTAAATGTAAGGCCAGACACTATCAAACTCTTAGAGGAAAACATAGGCAGAACACTCTATGACATAAATCACAGCAAGATCCTTTTTGACCCACCTCCTAGAGAAATGGAAATAAAAACAAAAATAAGCAAATGGGGCTGACAAAGGATTAATCTCCAAAATATACAAGCAGCTCATGCAGCTCAATATCAGAAAAACAAACAACCCAATCCAAAAATGGGCAGAAGACCTAAATAGACATTTATGCAAAGAAGATATACAGGTTGCCAAGAAACACATGAATGGATGCTCCACATCACTAATCATTAGAGAATTGCAAGTCAAAACTACAATGAGGTTTCACCTCACACCAGTCAGAATGGTCATCATCAAAAAATCTACAAACAATAAATGCTGGAGAGGGTGTGGAGAAAAGGGAATCCTCTTGCACTGTTGGTGGGCATGTAAATTGATATGACCACCATGGAAAACATTATGGAGATTCCTTAAAACCTCAAAACAGAGTTACCATATGACCCAGCAATCCCACTACTGGGTATATACCCTGAGAAAACCATAATTCAAAAAGAGTCATGTACCACAATGTTCATTGCAGCTCTATTTACCATAGCCAGGACATGGAAGCAACCTAAGTGTCCACTGACACATGAATGGATAAAGAAGATGTGGCACATATATACAATGGAATATTACTCAGCCATAAAAAGAAATGAAATTGAGTTTCACTAGGTGGACGGACCTAGAGGCTGTCATACAGAGTGAAGTAAGTCAGAAAGAGAAAAACAAATACCGTATGCTAACACATATATATGGAATCTAAGAAAAAAGAAAAGTCATGAAGAACCTAGGGGCAAGACAGGAATAAAGACACAGACCTACTAGAGAATAGATTTGAGGATATGGGGAGGGGGAAATGTAAGCTGTGACAAAGTGAGAGATTGGCATGGACATATGTACAGTACCAAACGTAACATATGTAGCTAGTGGGAAGCAGCTGCATAGCACAGGGAGATCAGCTCGGTGCTTTGTGACCACCTAGAAGGGTGGGATAGGGAGCGTGGGAGGGAGGGAGACACAAGAGGGAAGAGATATGGGAACATATGTATATGTATAACTGATTCACTTTGTTATAAAGCAGAAACTAACACCTCATTGTAAAGCAGTTATACTCCAGTAAAGATGTTTAAAGATATATATATGTATTTAAGTTGTGGAATAGTACATATAGTATGATACCATTTTTATAGCATTCAAAAGCAAGTAAAAGAGAACAAGATATTGTCTAATAAAATATGAATATATTGCAAAACTATTTTTAAATGACCAAGAGATGATTAAGACAAAATTGAGGCTGCTTATTATTTCCAGGAAAAGTAGAGGGGTGGGATCTGTGTGGCCTCTCAGTGCCCCTGGCTATATTCTAGTTAGATTGGTTGGTAAGATCAGTGCTTATTTTATTAATGTGCTTTATCAATTATACATGCTACTTGAGGCCATCACCTATTAAATAGCATATATTTCAGGAAATGAAAGAATAAATGAATGAGTGAATAAAAATGAAAGTTACAATATTTTCCTCCACATAACAATGGTCACAGTAAATACTCCACTTATGAGGTCATTTGTCTAGGATCTTAGATTTTAGTTAAGAAAGTAAGAGATAGTATAAAATAAATAGGTTAAGTCTAGTTGAAAAGCCACATGAACAGGACAAACATCATAGGTTGATGCTAAAATCATGAAAAAGAAGGGAGAGGAAGGAGTTGATGAATCATGCAATTTATCTGCTTAAGTTTATCCTGCATAATTAAATACACGCTTGTTCTTAGAGGCAAGACCTTACCTCACTTACATAATCAGTAACATGAAGCAGAGCCAAAAAGTTTTTATTAAATGTGCAAATTGTAATAAAAGCTGTATCATAATTACTGTCTAAGTAAATGCTGAACAAATGTATTCAAATTAACAACAAATGTACTTGTTAACACTACACTGATTCATGTGTTTCTTTATCTTATTAACACTTATTGGCCATCACTGTACCAGGAACATGGTTAGAAATGAGGTCATGTAAGAAGAAACACAATCTCAGTCTTTGCAAGTGTGTTAGACAAGAGAGAATCCTGATAAATATAAAGAACTGGTAATCTAGTGTGACATGTGCTAAAACAGGAGTATTACCTATAAAAGGCTGCAGGCTGCAGGATGGAACCACTCTCCAGTTCATAGGAAGGGATATGAAAGCTCCAAAGGAAAGGTAATGTGGAAGCAATCCTGAAACCAAAGCAGGACTTTTACAAGTAGAGAGAAGAGGAGGAAAGACTGTGAAGTCAAATAAGTGCAAGTGGCCATGGCATATTTACCAACTTGTAAGAAATGTTAAATGTGTAGGAAAATGAAGCAGATGAGGAAAGACCCCAGGATGATTCTGCAAAGGCAAAAAGGGTGAGACAGATTGTGAGGCTCTTTATATTACTGATATTGGTGAGGGTTTATCAAGCCGAGTGATGAGAACTACTACTACATGCTGAGCAAAGATATACCATGTTTACCCAGAAACATGACCACTCATCGTAGTAGCATAGACAATAGAGGGAAGAAACTAAGTCTGGGAAGCCATTGATTACACCCTTAAATGGGGATGAAGGTTTAACTATGAGAAATGGGCAGCAGGTGACAATCTGACAGAAGGAAACACACGGTAGAATGTGGAAATAAGCTGGGGGTGAGGGAATAGGAAACATCACACTGGACTTAGATGATGAACATCTAGGCAGCAACTGAAACTGCAAGATTCCTACTGTATCTCATAAAACGAGTTAGCTGTCCTTCTTTACAGAAAATTTGGGAGGTTACCTCTGTGAGGGCTTCAGGCACAGCTTATTGTAGCTACAGAACATGAAGAGCGTGATTAACAATCTACTTACTCTTGTCTCCTTTCCCCTCTTTGTTTGCAGAACACTGGTTGTAGACCGTATGCTCTCCATGAAGGAAAATTTAGGACTCCCCTCTCAAGAAACAGATGAGACAAACTTCCCATGAACATAGAAAATATTAAGAATTAACACTAGATTGTTTCTCTTTCTTGCTTCTTAATGTAAAAGTTTATTGCTATGAACTCCCCTCTTAGAATGACCTTTGCTGCATCCCATAAGTTCTGGTATGTTGTATTTCCATTTCCATTTGTCTAAAGAAACTTTTTTCTTGCCCCTATAATTTCTTCTTTGAGCCATTTGTTGTTCAGGAGAGTATTGTTTAATTTCCATGTATTCATCAATTTTCCAGTTTTTCTTTTATCGATTTCTAGTTTCATGCCTTTGTGAGCAGAGAAGTTATTCACTTTGTTGTACAGCAGAAACTAACATAACATTGTAAGGCAATTATACTCCAATAAAGATATTTAATTTTTTTAATTAAAGAAAAATAATAAATAGAAATTTAAGAAAAAATAAATCTCAAAAGAATTGGAAAAAAATGCAAGGTATAGTGAGTAGAAGAACCTAAAAATATACACATATTCTTAGAGATGTGAAAATAGATAATGTATCTACAAAAAAAACTGAATGCTTTTTTCACCTAGGATAATAAAAAATAATCTCTCAAATATTAAAATTAGATGGTAAAATTAAAAATTCAATGAAAAGATTGGAAGATATAATTGATCATATTTCCTAGAAAGTATGTGATATAAGAAATAGGGAAAAAACCAGTACAATTAAAACATCAATCCAAAGTGTCCAAAGAATAGAAAACTCCAGAAAAAAAGAAAGATAACATAAAAATAAAGGAGAAGAAATAAAAGAAAAATGGCATAAGAAATTTCCTTGGAACTGAAGAACATCATTTGTCCGATTAATGATTCCTCTTTATTTCCCAGCACAGTTGAAGGAGAAGGACCACACACCAAGGAAGATACATCATCATAAATTTCAAAACACTGGGGGAAAAATAAAGTCCTAAAGTCTTCCAAACAGAAAGGAAAATGGGACAAACAGAGGATGTAGACAAGAATGGCTCCCACTTCCACCACAGCCAGTCTGAAACTGAGGCATTGTGTTCAAAAGTTATGAGAAATAATTTGTACACAATATTTTTGTACCCAGCCAGAATGTTAATTAGGCATAGAGATTATAATAGTTTTTTTTCAGATTTGTAGCCTCTCAAGAATTGTAAGTATCATGCTGAAAGAAGATATACTCCACCGAAATGAGAAAATAAACTCAGAAGGACATGAAATATAAAAAAAAGTATAGATACAACCCAGAAAAAGAAGATGAAAACCTTAGAATGAGTGTGAAGGGAAACCTTTACCCCACAGCTGCACAGCAGACCTACAGGTGACCCATTTTTAAGGCTAAAATGAGATTTATGGCTCATGTGGATACATTTAAACATATTAGAAGGAGATTTACATTCTAGCATTGAATTTATGGGTTAAATAATTAAATTTTTTTAAAATTAAATAATGGCTGACCCCCCCAACAAAAACAAAAACACTAAGCAAAAAGCTAAGTTGATAAATAAGATGATTATTGACCTCCAGGAAAGCAAAATACGTTGTACAAAAAAGGAAATAATGTTTTAGTACACTGGATATATAGTTAAAATAGCATAAACATTACTGATTTAACAAAAAAAAAGTGGTATATTAGGTTAAGGAAAGGGTAAGTGGGGAGAAGATATAAACCACTCATGTGTAGGAAGTCAACTAATAAAAGTTGAAATTTGATCCTACCCTGAAACAAGTGTGTCCAGGGCTTGGCCAGCATCTTATTTGTGCATTACAAACCTACAGAACCTCTGTGATTATGTGCATGTGTAAGAAGAAGAATTGTTATAAACCCAGAAGACCTCTGCCAAGGTTATAAATTTGAGAATTTTCAAGATACTAGGAAATATTGGTGAAATAACCAGGAAAAGGGACCTCCCTGGTGGTCAAGTGGTTAAGATTGGAGGGGACACAGTTTCCCTGGTTAGGGAACTAAGATTCTGCCTGCTGTGCAGTGCGGCCAAAAAATAATAAAAAGTAAATAAAAATAGTCTCCATAACCAATATTAAAAAAAAAAAAGAAATAAGCATGAAGATTACAAGAGTAGGATAGCACTATGATTAAAGACAGAATCAGATGTAATGGGCTAAATGGTGCCCCCTATCCCAAGTTATGTGCACGTCCTAATCCCTAGAACCTATGGATGTGTCTTTGATCACAAAAGATGTGATTAAGTTTAGGAACTTGAGAGGAGGAGCGTATACTGGGTCATCTGGGTGGTCCTCCTGCAATCAGGCCTTTCCTCATAAGAAAGAGGCCTAGAGAGTTTTGAATCAGACACACAGAGAAGGCTATGAAAAGAAAGAGCAGAGGGAGAGATGCCACCACAAGCCAAGGAAAGCTGTTTGCCACCAGAAGCTGGAAGAGGCAGAGAACAAATTCTGTAGATCCTCCAGAAGGAGTGTGACCCAGCCAACACCTTGGACTTTTGGCCTCAAAAACTCTGAGATATTAAATTTCTCTTCTTTTTAATCCTCCAAATTTGTGAAAATTTGTTACAAAACCTGCAGGAAACTAATCCACCAGGGTGCACTCCTATTTTAAAGGACAGGACAAGTGATGACAAGACAGGCATGGAAAAAGGGATTTTAGTGAAGGTTTTTAGGGTGTCATGGACGACCTTCATAAAACAGAGGCATTGGAATGGTGAGGACACCAGAAAGGCAGGAGTGGGTGAGCTTGGACGTGAGGTGAGACTAGGAAGCAGTGACTTCAAATATCTGTTAGTATTTTTTAAGGCTATAAAGAAGATAGAAGTAGGACAGACAAAGGAGGGGACTTTCAATCCCATAAGCTAAAATCAGAATTATTTTATAATTACACCTAATTCTATAATTACACATAGGGGAACAATGAGGGGTAGGCAGTCAGACTGGGGAGAGAAATACTTGGATCAGAACCTGTCTGGCTCTTCCATTTACCAGCTTATGAGCCAGCCTTTCCAGTTAATCTCAGCTCTGTGACCCTCTAGGTCTTCATCTGTATATTGAAGATAATAATACCTACCTGTATAAACAGCTCATTCAGCTCAATATTAAAAATAACAAACAACCCAATCCAAAAATGGGCAGAAGATCTAAATAGACAGTTCTCCAATGCAGACATACAGATGGCCAAGAAGCACATGAAAAGCTGCTCAACATCAATAATTATTAGAGAAATGCAAATAAAAACTACAATGGGGGGGCTTCCCTGGTCGTGCAGTGGTTGAGAGTCCGCCTGCCGATACAGGGGACATGGGTTCGTGCCCCGGTCCGGGAAGATCCCGCATGCCAAGGAGCGGCTGGGCCCGTGAGCCATGGCCGCTGGGCCTGCGCGTCCGGAGCCTGTGCTCCGCAACGGGAGAGGCCACGGCGGTGAGAGGCCTGCGTACCGAAAAAAAAAAAAAAAAAAAAAAACTACAATGGGGTATCACCTCATACCAGTTAGAATGGCCATCATTAGAAAATCTACAAACAACAAATCCTGGAGAGGGTGTGAAGAAAAGGGTACCCTCTTGCACTGTTGGTGGGAATGTAAATTGATACAGCCACTATGGAGAACAGTTTGGAGGTTCCTTAAAATAGAACTAAAAATAGAACTACCATATGACCCAGCAATCCCACTACTGGGCATATACCCAGAGAAAACCATAATTCAAAAAGACACATGCACCCCAATGTTCATTGCAGTACTATTTACAATAGCCAGGACATGGAAGCAACCTAAATTCCCATCGACAGATGAATGGATAAAGAAGATGTGGTACATATATACAAGGGAATATTACTCAGCCATAAAAAGGAACAAAATTGAGTCATTTGTTGAGACGTGGATGGATCTAGAGACTGTCATACAGAGTGAAGTACGTCAGAAAGAGAAAAAACTAATATGGTATATTAATGCATATATGTGGAACCTAGAAAAATGGTACAGATTAACCGGTTTGCAGGGCAGAAATCGAGACACAGATGTAGAGAACAAACGTATGGACACCAAGCGGGGAAAGCGGCGGAGTGGTGTGGGTGGTTGTGTGATGAATTGAGCAATTGGGATTGACATGTATACACTGATGTGTATAAAATTGATGACTAATAAGAACCTGCTGTATAAAATAATAAAATAAAATTGAAAAATTAAAAAAAAAACCTATCCATGAGGTCAGTAACTTCCTTAAGTAAAGCAATGTGTGTAGCATGTTTGGCACGTTGTCCCCTGCATGCCGAGTCCTTAAAGGTGTAAGAGTTATTATTCCTGTGTCGTTGTGAGTTGTCACTGTTAGTAGTTTTATGTCAGAGTAAAAGAATGCAGAGATGCTCTATAAAAATTCACATTAACTGCAAAATACTCAGACCAAAGGCACTACATATTATAGATGACACACGTCCCTGAGTTAGTAAAGCTTTTGAAAACTCAGTGCAGTTAACTGAGAGATAAATGGAGAGCTTTATTATAATAGAGCACTAGTAGTCCACTGACCATCTTCAACAGAAATCTCAAAATAAAACACAAGGTGTGCATTCTCTTTGAGGAAGCAGGGAATAAAATGCATTACTCTTGTTGTGTCTGGGTACTTCTATTTCTTAATGAGCACATGTGCCAAAGAACTGAACTTTTGTCCCCACCCAGCTTTCTCACTACAGAACTTTGCTAAGTTATACATATTTTATCTTAAGCAAGAGAAGCTTCTTTGCCAGGAGGTGGGACTGAAATATCTAAATACCTACAAGAGGTCAGTGCCTATCTCTTAGTAGATAACTCAAAGGTCTGGATACATTCAGAGATAGACTTCAATATCAAATTCATATTTCTGTTCTTTTCTGAACTCCTGACAGTTTTTACCCTGGAAAAGAGCAGACTTAGAGAAAACATGACAAGGTGCTCACATACCTAATGGGCTGTCAGGTAGGAGATGAATTGTACAGGCTTCCAGTAGCTGTAGGTGGAAGAACCTTGAAGAACTGGAGGGTCATGCTCCAAACATGGGAAGAAAGAAACGTCTGCACTATTACAGGTTTCTGGGTGAAGGCAGAACACAAGGGCCTCCCAATAATCTTACCACAGCCAGGCTCTTTCTGCCATTGATAGACACCTGACTTTGTTTATCCATAAAACTAGAAAATCCAGGGGTAGGAAGCCTTCAAATATAGCTGGATCTAGGGTTTCCAATACGCTTGCCCTGGAGAAGGATGGCATATCTCCAGACAATTGCGTGTGGATAAAGAAAGTTGAGGTTCCCAACTTTGATCTCTGGCTGCTGCAAAGATCACAGAATACTGGATAAAAATACTGAGGACAGATGGTGTCGGGTCTCCATCCTAACTAAACGCGATCATCTTCTGGAATGAAGGGACTGACACAAGTATCCGGGCCCTACTTCATCAGTCTTAGAGTATCTGCACCAGAGTATCTGCATTTTTAACACGTGCCCTTTCTTGTCTTATAGGACAGTTCGAGCGTTCAAGGAGATAGTTTATGTGAGACCACTTTGATAAATGCCATGGAAATGCTAACAATCATTCATCTAATTTACAGTGAATTTGCCAAGATCATGGAAATAATTAGTGACAGGGCCAAGAGACAGATCTCCTGAGCTTCCAGCCAGAGTTCTTTCTAGTACTCTACATTATACTGTGTGCTCACACAATATGTGTGTGTACTTGTGCATACACACACACATATATGTGCATGTACATGTCAGTATGTGTATATCTATATACACAGGCATGTGTGTGTACATACCTGTATTGTGCGTATATACGTCTCTTTTACCGAATTTGAGTTATAAAGCTCACAGCCATGTATCAATCATCCAGTACTGTACAAAAGTCACTGGATGTACTACCTTCCTATTTCACACTCTGAGACACCGTACAAGGGAATTTTGTGTAATGCTAATCACAATTGCAAAAAGTAAAACACTGAAAGGAAACTTCCAGACACCAACATTTTACAGTGGATGAGATAGAGTGCTTTGGTTGCAAAGAGCAGAAGAAGACAGCTTGACCAAGCTTAATGATACATGTAATCTGTTGGACTTTGTGTCCTAAAACACAGCTTGTTTAAGGCAAAGCTTGATTCAGCTGGTCAGACTAAGTCATTTGAGCCTGGTTATCTCTCGTATTTCTAGATCTGCTTCCCCATTATTTGCTCTGTCCACTCCAGTCTCACGTCTTATTGCCCCAGATGACTGGCAATGGCTCTACAGCTACGGGCTCCCAGCATTCAGACTCAGCACGTGCCCATCTCTAAGCCAGTCACTATGACTTTCAGAGGATGCTTATCAGCTTGGAAGATGGCTGCCACCACAGCATCCACTGCCGTTAGCAGAGTGGGCTTTGCCTTTCGTCATGCGTAGGTGGGAATTCACAAATGTAGGAAGGGGTTCAGATACATGTGGCAAAATGGATTTTCCTGCAGTGCACCCAGAGGGACACGATGACTATTTTAATCTATGATAATCTAAAACATATTTTATATTGAAACAAATGTGAGAATATTATGAGAGAAAAACACAAATTTTTAATAAAATAAAAGGCCTCAAAAATTTTGAAGCTGAAAATAAATACTTCATACTCTTTATTTAGGCAAGAACCCAGGCTGTCCCTCACTCCAGCCAGGGTGAAAAACTCCATTTTCCCAACGTAGAGGTTCTTGTGTGGAAACAGTTCAGTTGCCCGGCTTTACAACATCAGAATCGATGTGGAGACAGTCTTGCTTGAGGCTTGCTAATTTTGTAGGAACCATTCTCTTCATTGTTGGAATGACAAAAATATAAACTAAGCGCAAGCTGAAAGTTATCTGAGAGAGCATATTCCTTAAATATCAAAATAACCACGTTATAAAGATATCAAGTTGTAGGTATTTCTACAGTATGGATTCAAAAGTTAAATTTCTATGAATAATGTTTCGTACATGCCCTATTGGGGGACTTCCTTTCTTATTTATCTTCCTTCATTATTCTTCGACCAACAAAATCTCACATATATTTTCTGGGCCAATTCAAGCCCACCTCCTCTGTGAAACTTTTTCTTACCAATTCTAAATACACCTGTAGCCCCACCCAAGTCTGAAGGGATTACTGTTTCCTTCAACAGCTGTATCCTACAGGGAAAACAGCATAGCTTCTGGCCTCAGAACGCTTGAGTTCAAGTCCATGCTCTCTTTTTTTGAGACTTTTACAGCACCATTTAATTTTTCTTGTGTACGTAGTAAAAAGAGGACACTGGATGGTAGACGTGAACATTTATCTGTACTTGATGCACTATGAAAACATAAGGGGACAATTGATTCCTACATCCCTGGGACATTTATGGGGTAGTGCATTGGAAGTTGTGTGAGATATCCCATCAAAGAGCCTAGTGTTGATTCCTGACTAGGACAGCTTCTAGCTGCACATATTTGGGGAAATTATTTAATCTTTATAAGCCTCTTTTTCTTATTTGAAAAATAGGATTTTTGTGAGCCCAGAGTAAGGTAATATGTGTAAAGCAGAGGGCCCGGTACATAATGGCGTTTAAAAAATTGTGGCTATTACTCTCCTAATTCAATACTGTAAATATATACATATGCTACCATGTGCTTTCTCATGTATTTCTTGCTGTCATAAATGGCATATGTCTGGAGGGAGAACCCAGGTCTTCAACTCCAGGGCTCAGTTCAGTGTGTCTGACCATTGACTTCCAGTGTCTGGTCCTGTCTCCCTAACTCTGAGATTAATGAATTGGATATGAGTTTCTCTAGGTCGCCCCATCCTGCATCTGACACACTTGTGCTTTTGTCCTGGTGCTATGGCCTCATTGCCATGGCATCCTGGGTGTAGCCCCCATGCCTCTGATGCAGTTTTCTACCCAGCATCATTTGTATCATCAACTTCATGACAGCTAGGAGAGTGTGATATAGATAAGCCACTCTGCTTGATTACAAGGTCGATTCTAAGGGTCCCTCTCTCTTTCCATAATCAACTATCCTATTTAGAAGAGTCTCTATAGTGCAGTGGTTCCCACCCTGAGGTCTCAGCATCCCTTGTAACAGTTTTGCAATATATCAGCAGTAACGTTTTAAAAGCATGGGGGAGTGGGAGGGAAAGAGAGAGAGATGGACAGAAAGAGAGAGACAGATTAGTTAAATAGCTTGCCAACACCACAAAGCTAGTGACTGAAATCCAAACCTCGGCCTATAAACCACAAAACAAACCACTCCTTGCTTTGTTGCCGTCAACCTCACGTTGATAGCATGGGAATCTCATGCTTATTAGAAGCCTTGATTGTCAGTTATATAGTGTTTGATGAATGAAACATGAGATAATAAAAGTGTTATTACTTGTAAAGTGCAGTTGAGTAGACAAAAATTTCAAATATGGAGGTTTTGGGGATCGTGAGATCAGTTCTTACTGGTGGAAGGCTCAGAGCGCTCTCATTAAATTGACACTGGTCTTGTACATGTCCACCAAATGATCAAGTGAGGAAAAGAAAGGAATCCATATAAGAAAAATACTGGTTTAAAAGTGGTGCCTGGGGCTTCCCTGGTGGCGCAGTGGTTGAGAGTCTGCCTGCCGATGCAGGGGACGCAGGTTCGTGCCCCGGTCTGGGAGGATCCCTCATGCCACGGAGTGGCTGGGCCCGTGAGCCGTGGCCACTGGGCCTGCGCGTCCGGAGCCTGTGCTCCGCAGTGGGAGAGGCCATAACAGTGAGGGTCCACGTACCGCAAAAAAAAAAAAAAAAAAAAAAAAAAAAAAAAAAAAAAAGTAAAAGTGGTGCCTGAAACTCAAAATACTGACCATATTATAACAAGATCACCAAACCTCCTTGGACTGTCTTTCAAGCAACATTTTACTGATGTGTTGGTACAACCTCCATGGAATAAATTTATTGGTTTTCTATCACCAACTTCTGATAAATCCAGAGAATATTGATGCTGGTTTTTCTCCCGTCCAAGTACTTATAGCATCCCAATTCTTCAACCATACATTCATTACAGAAGAACTCAAAAAAAAAAAAAAACTAATTAAAAATTACATCAAAACAAATTCCATCATTAGGCAGTATTACAGCTACAGTCTGTGCTCTCTTATGAGAATGTTTAGGTAAAAAAAAAAAAAAAATCAACTTTTTATTACTGCTGTCTTTGTATTCTAATAGATTTTAACAGTCTCTGCTACTCCTAGGATTTAAATAATTGTCCTGCTCCTCAGTCTGCCATAAATCTGGCCAGAGCAGGACTTTCACAGTTTTTGAAGAAAGGATTAAAAATTTCACTATTTCTAGACAAAAGTATATATTTGAATTACAGCTTATGAGAAAAATCCTCATAATGAAATCTTGCTGTGCATTGTTATGATTGAGAGAAAACACACCAAGCTAAAGGGGAAGAATCCATAATTCTCCCACAATTCTAGAAAATAGATTGAGGTAAAAGTAACAAAAAAAAGAGAATGCTTTCCAACCAGCAGTATAACATTATCTTAGTTTGATTTTTTGAAACCTTCAAGAATTGTAGAAATTTCTTTGGTAGTCATTCTGTGCCAAAAATGATGTCAAATTACTGGCACCCTGCCATCTGAGGGCCACCTGGTGATCGCATCAGCTCTCAAGGACAAGACAAGGAGAACCTGTTTCCTGACCACCCAGCCCAGGACGAAAAAGACATCTGATGATGGTCATTCTGGGACCAGAAGCTGTGGGGCTATGTGGAAGTGAGCTACTCTCTCCAGCCTCCTTTGTGCGAAACAGCCAACAGCGTAAACCCCACCTGCTGTTAATTATAACTTCAGCAGTTGCATGCAGGCATGAGGTATTTATTTCCTAATCTGTGCTTTACAAAATGCTAACCAAATGCAGCATTTTTATTTCCTGGTGTCTCTCTCATAAAAAAAATAATGTCAGCAAAAAGGAAGGAAGAGAGAGAGAGAGAGAGAGAGAGAAGAAACAAGAGTTCTACTTTACTACTGACTAGACTTAGGACCTGTTCTTTTGTTCATTTCTTCATCTGTGTGGGTTTTGTGAATGTGTGTTTGAAGAAAGTAGTATTTCTTTTGTGATTTTTCTGTGTCACCAAATACTATCTACTATAAAGTCAATTCAAGAAAATCTCTTTACATCTATCATACTCAATTTGCTCCTTTGCCTTCCTAGGTTTCACATGTGTTGACACACTTGATGCCATGTTGCTACATGAGAGGAATCAGGGGCAAAGTCAAGAGCATGAGAAGTAGCATGTACAATGCCAGCCTCTCCCTTATCAACAAGATAAACTTGGTTAAGTTATTTACTTTCCCTGAGGCTTAGCTGTCTTATCTCTAGAATGGGTACCATAAGACCATCCATGCAAATTACTGGGATAATTGGATGAAATATTTGAAAAGACCCTGGGATGTAGCAAACACAACAAATGTCAGCAAACCAGATTACTTACTGTTACAGACTAGGGTACCTGCTCTTCCTGATCTGGACCTTGAAGACATTATCAGTTTACTTTCACACTCCTTGGATCTCACTCATAATGTAGAGTTTTCTTGTTTGTATCTCAAAATTCTATAAGCGTCTTACTAGTTTGTTTTACATAGCCTATATGTTTTTAACACACAAAGAAGAAAACATCCTCAGTGTGAAAAGTCAATTCGCCAGCGCCTGCTAAACTCTCCTTTGTGTTCTGCACCAGTAATCTAAGAATTCAACACAACCTCCACACACGTAAGAGAGGTTGCATTATGTAACTGTAGATATTTGTGGTGGATTGATTGCATTAATGGCCCAAATACTTCCCCTCTCCTTTTATCATGACTATTGCCACATGCCTTTTCAGTTTCTCTCACAAAAGAGGCAGTCTCTTTCTCCAGCCCTTTGGGCTCATCCATGTGACTAATTTTGGGCCATAGAATGAGGTGGAAGCAATAAGAGTCCATCATGAACTAGGCTATAAGAAGCCTGTGTGTTTCCACTTGCTGTCTCACTCCTCTGCCTTCCCTGTGAGAAGATGCCTGAGTTGTCCTTCTGGAGAACAAGGCAGGTGTAGAGCAGTTCCCCTAGTCTCCCTGCCAAGGCCATCCTAGATCAGCTGACTCTCAGCTGTTCATCAGGTAAGTGGAGGTGCCCAGCTGAGAGGGAGCTTTCTATCCAAGCCCAATCTAAATTGATGGTGTTGATTCTGGGTGGCACTACGTTTTTTTAGTGGTTTGTGACACAGGATTCTTGTGGCATTAGATAATTGCCACCATGTTGCTCTTTAATTTGTTTTTTCACTTAAGGTGTTTTTAAATATATCTCTCTGTTAATATATGTGGGTCTGCTTCCTATTTGATCATGAATTATGTAACAGTATGTATTAGCATGCTTATTTAACCGTTCCCAGCCTTGCTGGGAAACATTTAGATGTTTCATATTTTATTACAATTATAAATAATGTTGCGGTGAACATCTGTAACCATGCCTCTGTGTGCACATGTGTAGGTATTTCTCCAGGATTCACAAAGAAATGTAGCATTTCATTGTCAATAGACATGCTTGTTTTGTTTTATATTAGATATCACCAAAGTGGTGCTATTACATTTTGATACAAATGTAATGATTTCATAGTGGTCAAAGAGCATACTGCAAATGGTCTAATTCTTTTACATTTGGTGAGGCTTGTTTTATGGCTCAGGAGGTTCTCTATCTTGGTATATGTTTAAGAGCATTTGAGAAAACTGCAGGGTCTGCTGTTGTTGGGTAGAACATGCTATAAATCTTGATTACTTCTTTTGATTGGTCATATTGTTGAGTTTGTCTCTTTTCCGGCTTATTTTCTGTCCTATTGTTCTATCAATTGTTGAGAGAGGTGTTAAAGTCTCCAACTGTGATCATGGATTGATCGTTTCATTCTTTCAGTCATAAGATTTTGTTTTACATAATTTGCAGCTATGTTGTTTGTTGCATGCACTTTTAGGATTGCTATGGCGTCTTCATGAATTGACACTATCATCATTAAGTAACGTCTCTCTCAGACTCTGGTTATTTTGTTTGTTCCAGAGCCTTACTTTATCTGATAATATTCCACATTTTTCTTTTGATTAATGTTTGCATGATATACTTTTTCCATCATTTTACTCTCAACCTACTTATAGTGTCATATGTGAAATGAGTTACATATAGAAAGTGTATAGTTGGCTCACATTTTTAATCCACCTTACCAATCTCAGTGTTTGAATTTGTATGTTTAGACTATTACGTGTAATGTAATTATTGCTATGTTAGGACTTGGGTCTATCATCTCACTTTTTGGTTTTCTATTTGTTCTTTCCGTTTTTCATTTCTCTGTTTTCTTTTTTCTGCCTTCCTATGAGTTACTTGAACATTTTTTAGAATTTTATTTTTATTTATTTATTGTGTATGTGAGTGGATTTGTCTGTATGGCTATTTTGGTAGTTCTCTGGGTTTTATACTATATAATTACTTATAACTGCCTATTAATTTTGACATTTTCCTTGTTCACATGAAGTATAAAAAACTCATCTCCCTTTACATCCCTTTACTGTTTGCATAACATTTGTAATATAATTGTCTTAAATATTTTTTTACACATATTTAAAGCCATGTCTGTGTTATAATTTTTGTCTCAACCATCAGACATAATTTAGATAACAAAAGCAGAGAAAAATTTATTTTCCCACATTTTTACTTATTTTGTTGTTTTTCTTCCTGGTGTTCCAAAATTCTTTCATTTTTCAATTGTCTCTGTCTAGAAAACTTCCTATTTAGATTTCCCCTATATTGCTGAATAATATTTTTGTTGGATATAGAGTTCTGGGTTAAAATTTCTTTTATTTTGGCACTTAAAAAATAGTGTGCCTTTTCCTTCTGGCATCCATGGTTTCTGAAAAGAAATCTGCTGTCATTAAAACTGATTTTTCCCTACCGATTAGGTGTCATTTCTCTCTCACTTCATTCAAGATTTTTTCTTTGTCTTTACTTTCAGAAGTTTGACAATGATACGTTGTGTTGTAAATATCTATTTGGGATTCACTCAACTTCTTGAACCTGAAGGTTTATGTCTTTTGCCAGATTTGGAGAGTTTACAGCCATTATTTCCTTGAGCACCTCTTCAGCCCCTCTTTCTCCTTTTCTTCCTAGCCACTGAGGATACAAATGTTATATCTTTTGTTAAGTTCCTTTATTTTTTTTTCCAATCTATTTTCTCCTGTTGATCAGATTTTTATTGCTCTGTTTTCAAGTCCACTGATTCTTTCCTCCATCTATTCTTCTGTTAAGCCATTCAGTGATTTTTTTTATGTTGTTATTGCATTTTTCACTTCTAAAATTTCCATTTGGTTCTTCTTTATTTCCCTGTTGAGACCTTGCATTTTTCCCCCTTTGTTTCAAGCATTTTCATAATTACTCATCGAAGCATTTTTATCTTAGCTGCTTTAAAGTTGTTATCAAATAATCCTCACTTCTCTGTCATCTCGATGTTGGCATCTATTGATTGCCCTGTTTCATTTGATTTGAGACTTTTCAGGTTCTGATATGGTGACGGATTTCCAGTTGAAACCTAGACATTTTCAGCATTATGTAATGAAAATCTGGATCTAATTTAAGATTTCTGTTTTCGCTTGCTTGCTGTGAGACCACACTGGTGTAGGGGTAAGGGTGATGACTTATTCTGTCACTCAGGGGTAGAGGTCCATATTACACTCTGCCTCCATCAGTACCCAAGGGGTGACGGGCTCCTCATTACTGCTGGGCAGTGGTGAGCATTCCACACCCTCACTAGGATTTTGCTGATACCCCCTAGGGCGAAGAAGGGTAGGAGCATCTCATTACTTCTTCCCACGTGACCTCTGTGCTGTGGATGGAGGGGTCTGGCCTTATTACCACCAACTGTACTCCACTAGGCTTCCTATGACACCACCCCAAAAGGGAGGAGGGGGTACCTCAATACAGTGGAGTTAAAAGTCTCCACCAACACTACAGTGAGGGACGAGGACCTAGTTAACATCTGGTGTGTGAAAGCCCAGCTCCCTACTTGGCCTTCTATAACACAGCCTTGGGGCAGTTGTTGGGATTCCTGGTTACAGCCTGGTGAAGGGGGAAGTCTAAGTGCCCCCACTCAGCCATTCCTGGCTTGGGAAAAGGTGTGGCCACAGATTTTTCTGGTGTTTCTCTGGAGTAGAATAGTTATTGGCTGAATATGTTCTGTCTTGCTACGGTGCCCCTTCCGTCCCTTTGGAGAGAAGCAGATTTCTATTGGGGTTTTTTTTCATCTGTGCTCATTGGTGTTCCAGGTTACTGGTTTCTTTAGCTCCAAGTATAGAATACATGATACAAGACAAAAGCAGGGGACTCATAACAGCATTGTTTCTTGGATCCTGACGTCCCTAGCTGGTATGCATTTTTTTTGTCCATGTTTCAGCCTTATTTATTTATTTATATTTTTTATGTATAATGTTCATGGTTTTCAGTTATACTTAGCAGAAGAAAGAGGGAAATTGCATCTATTTCACCTACCCAGAGGTGGTATTCTTTTTTTATTTATTTTTACTCCAAAATGAAACAGAATTATTATTTCAAAATAGATAAAATGCTAAATGAGCCTTATTGGTTACTTACTGTTACCTTTCTATTGCATTTATGAGGAACATAAAAAGGTTTAAATGCTACAATTTATCACTAAACCCAGATATTTTTTGAAGTACCAAACCTTAAAGATAATTTGAATAATGCCACTACACTTTCCTGAAAAAGATGTTATTTTTTTAATATGTTATTTTAAAATATTGAAAATTATCAGTGGAGAGGAACAATAACATCACAAATTGTTGTAAATAGAGTACTCTCAATGTTTTTTCCAGTTCTTCTTTTAAGTGACTGAAAGAACTCTGAATGCTTCCCTTGAGAAACTGAACAAGGATGCCATCCTTCTGGGATACAGAGAAAGCAGTGATGCTACAGAAATTCACACACTTGTTTAATACAAGACAGAATCAATGCTGATTGACTAGGGTTTTTTGTTTGTTTTTTTTTCATTACTGGATGAAATTTAAAATATACTGCATAAAGAGATCAAAGATAAATGAATGTAGTGATAGGTCAGGACTCTACCCACTGACATTGGTATACACAAATGAATTTTTTGATTAAAACGTCTTTAAAATAACAAAGAATTCTGATACATGTCACAGTTACTTGACATTCATCTAAGACAACAAGAAATTTTAAAACAGGAAAATGTAGAATTAACCCTTACTGAATATGATATATGGGCAAGTCTTTCCCTTTCTCTTTCCTTCTCAATTATCTTAGAAGAATACAACTATGCATTTTTAATTCCTTTTAAATACCACTCTCGTGCCCTGCCTGCTGTTTGGACCATGATAGTATAGGCTTCCAAGAAAGCAACATGGCAGTGTGTTCCCATCTTGACCAGATAACTGCAGTACTAGGAATCTAGGCTAAGAAAATACTTGTAAGTACATGGTGGAATTTATGTATATTGAACTATTCATTAAAGTGTAAGTTATGTAACAGTAGATTCAATTGAAACTCTTTTTTTCTCAGGTACAATGGAAGCCTCTAGAATAGAGAGCAAAATGGTAGGTGCCAAGTACACCCCATCCTGAAGCTGAGTTATACTCCCAGTTCAGGCCTTGTCTCCTCATGCTGACCCTGAGAGGGCCAGGTTCTTTGGTGATGTGCTACGTCAGAAGAGGGTTCCTCTTCTCTGTGCTCTTATGTTGAGGTGTATGTGAATACTTTTTTATTGTTTGTGTTCACCACTAGACTGTAAGCTCCTCAACAGCAATATACTTGGTTAAATATACTGCATTTATCATCCGTAATCTTTACCATCTCAGACGGTGAGTACATTGCACCATTTTTACTGTTAAGACAACTGTACTTATAATTGTTTCGGGAGATGCAGATCCAGTTACATCTAACTTCAAAACCTATGGTGTGAGATATGCACCTATTTTATCCATTTCCCAAATGTCTACCCAGACCTGAGTTGTAATTTCCAGCCTCGGGCTTTTCTTAGTTTCCTTCTATTTTTTCCTTCAACCCAAAGCTTAATCGTCCCAGCTGTACTCACCTTGCTTGGGAATGTCCTGTAGTTTATTCCCACATCTTCTAGAATTTAGCCCTGCCACCGTCCTTGAAGGAGAACGTGTTCCCTCCTCCTCTCTGCACTGTCGGGGGAAGTCCAGAGTAAAGCCTGGTCACAGCCTGAATTGTGGAGGTATGGCTAGGTCTATTTTTTGTCTTTTATTATTGATTACAGGAGATGATTTTTCTACTTCTGCTGAATATTTTATTTAATCTTCTAAAGAGTTCTATGCTCCAACAGTTGACTTTCAGGAGTGGTTAATATGTGTTGCTCTTAGTGCTAAATGCTTTGCCTGAGCATTACATTTAATGGCCCAACAACCAGAGAAGAAAGCTGTTATTATGATTCTTTCCATTTTACAGATGAAGAAACTGTGGTACACATCAGGTTAGTACCGGATCCAAAAGTAAGATTAGCATACCCGGATTAGAAATTGGATGGGTCTGGTCCTAGTACCCATGATTTTAAGTGCTGCATGCATGTACCTCTCAGGAATGATACCTCCTAACCATCTACAGACCTGTTGGCTCCGCGATTGTCAAGGCAAGTGCTTATGATAGAGAGTGAAAGTCACTGGGAACAGGAGCAAATGCATCGATAGAGAATAGAATGCACAGAATGGGAAGACCCAGCCTTGAACAGCCACCTCCCTGAGAGCAGGGTGATGCCTGACTGTCCATCTCCCAGCCCAGGACCTGGAGTACTGTTCACCCAGGAAGCAGTTGTTGCATGAAGAGTGAAACCTAACCGTGGCGCAGAGTACAGCCCCAACCCTACACCTTCTTCCTTGACATCTGCACTGATATTCTACTCCCGAAATTGTATTTCCATTCTGGGTCCAGGGTCCAGAGATCTCTGCATTAGCCCAGCAACTGCATGAACAATCCATATTTCCTTCTTCACTGTCACATTTGCCAGCATACGTAGGACACAGGGTCCAGATAGCAGCAAGTAGTGTTGTCATGTCAGACTGAAAACCCTTCTGGGGTCTGTACTCTGAACCCAACTCCTTTTGAGTAGAAACGACAAAGGCTTCATACCTTAAATCATAAAAGAAGCTCCAGGGAGTGGGAACAAAAATAATGCTTTAATACAAGCATCCTTCGCAAGAGCTTGCAGCTTGGGAACTCTCAGAACAGCAGGGAAAAGAATACATGAATATAAAGGAATGTGGCTGCAGCCTTCAGAGGACATAGCTATAAGTGTTAATGAGCTGTTGTCTGACAGCCAGGTACTGCTAATTACCCTAAGTCCTCCCAAAGTCACTGATGCTGTGGTTAGAGACAGGTGTCCAACTCCTCAGTCACCTTCTCAGTGTTGTAAGCCTTGCCCAGAAAAGAATCTGCCTGACTCCAAAGCAGGACAGCTTGAAAGACCTCTTTGTTACTGGGGACTGCCTGTCTGGGACAAAGCAGCTGGGACAAAGCCACGGAGAACAGGTCTGGTATTCTCTCTAGTGGCCGAGGCTTTCATGCTTCTGCATGCCTAGGGAGAAATGGGGTGTGCAGCTACATGCTAGAGAAAATCACCTCGTGAATATCTTTATACCAGGGCCTGTTGGTGCCTGGTAGGTGTGTGTCACTCAGCAGGGTCTCCACTGCTCCTGGAAGTTGTGGATTAAATATTCTGCTAAGTAAAAACACAGGCTGCAACTCCAGGTCCCAAGACACCCTCCAAAGATGTAACGATTCTGCACCCCGACATGAAACTGAATCGGTCAGTGGAAGCCAGCCGAGAGCAGCACAGCAGAGGCAGATGGGAATTGGTCTGCCCGTGGATCTATTTTCCCCAAGTGCTTAGTCAGCCCAGGCTTCCCAGTCTGGGGCAGTGCAGACCTATTGTAGGGCTCTAACTGAATGAACCGAACACTACATTTCAGCTTCGTTTTTAACAGAACCACTGTGGTTTGGCCCTTGCAGGGCGATGTTGGTCTCCATGTCCACCCCATTCATTCATGAATTTGTTCATTCAGCATAAAATTACTGAGAGCCCACTACATGTCAGACGCTGTTCCAGGCCCTTGAGAAGCATCACCCAACCAAACTATGAAAGCAGTACCAGATCCTCATGGAAAGTGCATTCTAATAGACAGAGACAAGGCAGACAGACAATGAGGAATATGCGTGATATTTTTAGAGTCACTCTTAAAGTATATAAAAGAAGGAATGAGGGCTGTGGGTTAGAGGGAGAGAGAGAAGGAGAGTGTGACACTGTGAGAAGGGTCGGGGGACCTCAGGTGTGTGAGGGTCAGCAGGGGCACTGAATGTGTCAGAAAGTCTTCTGCAGCCTCACCTCACCTCCAATGAAGAGGGAAACTTGGTATGGGCATTTTTAAAGTCCAGGATGAGGCTTAGATGGGGAGGTTGGTAATACCCTGTCTGTGAGATTAAGCATCCTCCTGCAATGGCAGAAGAAAAATACAACCCCAATCAAAGCAAACAACCAAACAAGTCAACTATGACAAAGACAGGGTTTTTTTCTTCAATTCCAAACAGGTTATCTTGACTCACTTATTTTCTGCACTGCACTGGCTGGTATCCAATAAAATGTTAAATAGAAGCATTGAGGTTGACCATCCTTGCCTTGGCCTCATCTTAGAGGAACAACTTCTAGTATTTCACCATTAATTATGATGTTGCCTGCAGATTTTTGGCAGGTGCCTTTTATCAGGTTGAAGGAGATCCCTGTATTCCTAATTGACTGTGAGGTTTTATCATAAATATGAGCAGAATTATATGCATTTTCTGTATTTATTGAGATAATCATAAGTTTATGTTTTTCATTTTTTATTCTGTTGAAGAAGTGAGTTGCCATTATTGATTTTTTGACTGCTTTACCTACCTTGCATTCATGGGATAAGCCACACTTGTTTGTTTGCTGATATTAAATTAAGGATTTTGGTATGTATGTTTACAGTAGTTATTGGAAAAGATAACTACTACAGATAACTACAGAAAAGATATTTAATGATCTTTTCTTCTAAGTTCATTTTAAAGATTTTTGTGTCAGATTTAAGTTGGCTCCATAAAAAGAACTAGAGCAAGTTTTCCCTTCTTTATTTCCTGAAAACCTTTGTGGAAGATTGGTATTATCTCTACTAATTTTTGATAGATTCAATCGGTAAAACTTTTGTACCTGAAGTTTTCTTTGTAACGAGGTTTTTTCTTTCCTAATGCACATTTGATAGTTCATTAAGTATAGAGCTATTCTGATTTTATTTCTTCTTGTGTCAGTTTTGGTAAATTGTTTTTTCAATGTATTCATTTATTTAGCATAAATTGTTAAAATTTATTCATATAAAATTACGGTACTGAATAATTATCTTTGAAATTTCTGTAGGATGTGGCATGATATTTCCTTTTCCATACCTGATATTGGTAATTTGTGTTTACCTTTTTTTCTTAAGCATTTCTGCTTGATCAGTCATCATAAAGTTAACTTTTTAATGTGTTAATTTTCTCTATTTTTATTACCTGACTGTATTCTATTTTACTGATCTCTGTTTTTATCTTTAGTATATTCTTCCTTCTACTTATTTTGTGTTTAAATTGCTCTTATTTTTCTGGCACATTTAGATGAAAACATAGATTGTCAGTTTTTAAACTGTTCTTTTCTAATCTAAGCATGTAAATCTATAAATGTTCCTCTAAGCACTTCTTTAGCAGAATTCCACAAATGTTGATATATTGTATTTTTATTATAATTATGTTAAAGTATAATATTATTCTCCTTGTGATTTCCTTTTTAACCCACATCTTGGATTGTTTAATGTTCAAATACCTGGAGATTTTCTAGGTCTCTTATTATTATTGAATTCTAATTTTATTCCAGTGTGGAATATTGTGATTCATACCTATACACTTATTAATGTTTTATCTTGTTCTGTATATTACTGAGAGTGAAGTGTAAAATATCCAACTATGATGTGGACTTCTCTATTTCTTCTTTGAGTTGTGTCAGTTTTGCTTCATGTATATTATTTCTATATATATATTTATTGAAGTATAGTTGATTTACAATGTTGTGTTAGTTTCAGGTGTACAGCACAGTTGATATTAACATAATACCCTACTATAAATATAAAATAGATAACCAGCAAGGACCTACTGTATAGCACAGGGAACTATACTTAATATTTTGTAATAATCTATAAGGGAAAAGAATCTAAAAAAGAATATATATGTGTGTGTGTGTGTGTATATATATATATATATATATATATATAACTGAATCACTGCTTCATGTATTTTAAAGTACTGTTATGAGTGCATAAACATACTTGATTGCTGTCTTCCAGATGAATTGACTCCATTACCATTATGTAATGTCCCTTATTTGTCTCCAGTAATACTTCTTGCCTTGAAGTCTTCTTTGTCTTGTATTTATATATCCACCCTACATTGCTTATGCTTGTTGTTTGCTAATGCCTTTTCTAGGACATGATCCCTACACCTAGTACACAGACTTGCTGGAGTCTTAACTAGATGCCTGATGTGCTCAGTGAGGTCTCTCCACTAGGAGGGTACACCTGACCTCAGCATCTCTGTTCGGCTCTCAGTTCTGCTCGGCCTTGGGGAACATTTCCTAGGCATGCACTGGGCAGCCTTTATCCACTGGACTGCAGTAAGTCCCCGCACAGACTTCTAGGGTCTCCAATCTGCCCAGAAACCTCTTCTTCTGTGCACTGCCCTATAGATTCTCAATCCTGCCACACCCCAGGACTCCACTTTTTACCTTCTCAGCTCAGCCACACAGTTGCTGTGTTTGGGTTCCACTTCTTTCCACAGCAGAGGAAAGGTATCCCCAAGTGGAAAGCTAGTGTTGTTTTAGTGTTGCTTTGTGCTCATTCCTTTTCCAATGACCATGATCCTGCACTGCCTGGATGCCTGAAAGTGTTCACATCACGTCTGTTGCCCACGTTTAGTGATGTTCACGGTGGGACGAGAGGTTCAATTGCTTTATGATGAGAAGCAGAGGTTGGAGGACTTATCTTGAATCCAGAACCATCCTATGTTCTAAGACTACAATGGTGAGAAAAGTAGATTTAGTGTCCTCTCTCAGGAATCATATAACATAATGGGGGCAGAAAGACTTTAAACCAAGACTTGAGATAATAAAATATCAGTTTGCATACAAAGGAATATGGCAGCAATAGAACCAATAATGGAGCTTGAAATAAATTTAGGGCTGCAGGAGGAAATTAGGAAAGCTTCTTTGAGTAAATTATTATTGAAGTAAGATTCAAAGGATGAGTATGAATTAACAACATTATGGATGGGTCAGATGAATACTAGACTGAAAAATGGCCCTGTGGTAGGAGGGTGCCTAGAGCATACCTGTAGCTCACCAAGATGTGAAGAAGGCCAGGTGGCCAGCACAGACAGAGGGAGTGAGGTGCAGACATGGGAGGTGAGGATGGGCATATAGACTGCGCTTGCATCCAGCAGGGTCTGCAAGCTGTATTGGGGGTATAGGTTTCACAATGGGAAAGCAGCAATCTTTAATAAGAAGGCAGGGATTGGAAGGGAAAGACATATGTTCATTTTTAAAGTTTATTTTTACTTTATTTTTGAGAACCTATTGGAAGAGTTCCGACTGGATAAAGTTATACCAAACAAGATATTATTGCTATATTGATATATTACTCTACATAAATTATTGGGAATGAATTTCTCAATATTTTATGTATGTATATATACACAACAAAAGCCTGATCTATATTTCAGGAGCTGGCTGAATTTTTGTGAAACCAAAATTTACTCATTCTTATTTTCTGAAATATCTGTTGAGAAAGTTGAGCTAGTAAATCACTGAATGAAAAACAGAGACAGATCTCGGAATTTTATGCAACGATTCACACATATCATCAAAAAAGTGGCTCAGTCTGTCTAATGGTCTTTGCAATCTCTGCTTTCTTTCATTTAAAGATAAAATGAGTGTGTGTCATTAGCCTAACAAAGATGTTCTGCCACACTTGTATCAGTTAGTTTTTGCTATGTAACAAATAACCCCCCAACAAACAAAGGTTTAAAATAGACACACGTTATTGGTTCTCATGATGCTGTGGGTCAGCTGGCCTTAGTCTAGGAATACTGACTTCAAGTGTCGGGAAGTAAGTAGGCTATTTTGTCTAGTGGAGACTTCCCTGGAGAAGGCTCCCCTCTACCCCATGAGGTTTTTGTTTCCTAGTATGCTGGCATGGACTTCTTACTGTGGGGTCTCAAGTTTTCCACAGAAACACAGGAGCAAACAAGACCTGATGCATAAATGCTGTTCAAACCCCAGCTTGAGTCCTGATTGCTAATGTCCTGGTGGCCAAGCCCCCATTCAAGATGGGAAAAATTTTCACTACTTTTACAACCTGCCATTCAGGCTCCTGGAGAAAGGGCTGGGGGTTGCAACAGAAGAGTATCTACTTAGTACCAGACACTTTTAATTTTTCCTCTCACTTGAGCCTCAAAACAACCCTGAAAGGTAGTTACTGTCATCACTCTCATTTTACAGTTGAAAATAGTGGGGATCATAGAGTTTGTATTATGTCAAAATTCAGAGGCAGAATACCTCCCAGACATACCTCACTTCAAAGCCCAACATGTTCAAAGAAGGTAAACCTTTCAGCAATGAGATTGGAGTGCTCGAAAAAAGTGTAACAGGCATTTTTCCAAAGAGAAAAAGCAGATGGCCAAGAGGCATATGAAAAGATGCTCAACATTGCTTATCATCAGGGAAACACAAATCAAAACCACATTAAGATATCACCTCACATAAGTCAGAATGGCTATCATCAAAAAGAACACAAATAACAAATGCTGGAGAGGGTGTAGAAAAAAGAAAACCCTCCTACACTGTCGGTGGGAATGTAAATTGGTGCAGCCACTATGGAGAACAGTATGAAGGTTTCTCAAAAACCTAAAAATAGAACTACGATATGATCCAGTAATTACACTCCTGGATATATATCCAAAAGAAACAAAAACAGCAATTCAAAAAGATACATGCACCCCAATGTTCATAGCAGCATAATTTACAATTGCCAAGATATGGAAGCAACCTAAGTGTCCATCACAGATGAATGGATAAAGAAGATGTGGTGTATATATATATATATATATATATATATATATATATATATACACACAATGGAATACTACTCAGCCATAAAAAGGGATGACATTTGGCCATTTGCAGCAACGTGGATGGGATTGGGGGGCATTATGCTAAGTGAAATAAGTCAGAGAAAGACAAATACTGTATGATATCACTTATATGTGGAATCTAAAAAAATATAACCAACTAGTGAATGTAACAAAAAGAAGCAGACTCACAGAGACACAGAACAAATTAGTGGTTAGCACAGGAGAGAGGGGAGAGGGGGAGGGGCAAGATAGCGCTGGGATAGTGGGAGGTACAAACTATTAGATATATAATAAGCTATAAGCATATATTGTACAACATGGGGAAAACAGCTTATATATATATATATATATATATGTATTTTACATCTTTATTGGAGTATAATTGCTTTACAATGGTGTGTTAGTTTCTGCTTTATAACAAAGTGAATCAGTTATACATATACATATGTTGCAATATCTCTTTCCTCTTGTGTCTCCCTCCCTCCCACCCTCCCTATCCCACCCCTCTAGGTGGTCACAAAGCACCAAGCTGATCTCCCTGTGCTATGCAGCTCCTTCCCACTAGCTATCTATTTTATGTTTGGTAGTGTATATATGTCCATGCCACTCTCTCACTTTGTCACAGCTTACCCTTCCCCCTCCCCATATCCTCAAGTCCATTCTCTAGTAGGGCTGTGTCTTTATTTCTGTCTTACCTCTAGGTTCTACATGACATTTTTTTCCTTAGATTCCATATATATGTTTTAGAATACAGTATTTGTCTTTCTCTTTCTGACTTACTTCACTCTGTATGACAGACTCTAGGTCCATCCACCTCACTACAAATAACTCAATTTCGTTTCTTTTGATGGCTAAGTAATATTCCATTGTATATATGTGCCACATCTTCTTTATCCATTCATCCGATGATGGACACTTAGGTTGTTTCCATCTCCTGGAAATTGTAAATAGAACTGCAATGAACATTTTGGTACATGATTCCTTTTGAATTATGGGTTTCTCAGGGCATATGCCCAGTAGTAGGATTGCTGGGTCATATGGTAGTTCTATTTGTAGTATTTTTAAGGAACCTCTATATTGTTCTTCATAGTGGCTGTACCAATTCACATTCCCACCAACAGTGCAAGAGTGTTCCCTTTTCTCCACACCCTCTCCAGCATTTATTGTTTCTAGATTTTTTGATGATGGCCATTCTGACTGGTGTGAGATGATATCTCATTGTAGTTTTGATTTGCATTTCTCTAATGATTAATGATGTTGAGCATTCTTTTATGTGTTTGTTGGCACTCTGTATATCTTCTTTGCAGAAATGTCTATTTAGGTTTTCTGCCCATTTTTGGATTAGTTTGTTTGTGTTTTTGTTATTGAGCTGCATGAGCTGCTTGTAAATTTTGAAGACTAATGCTTTGTCAGTTGTATTATTTTCAAATATTTTCTCCCATTCTGAGGGTTGTCTTTTGGTCTTGTTTATGGTTTCCTTTGCTGTGCAAAAGCTTTGAAGTATCATTAGGTCCCATTTGTTTATTTTTGTTTTTATTTCCAATTCCCTAGGAGGTGGGTCAAAAAGGATCTTGTTGTGATTTATGTCATAGAGTGTTCTGCCTATATTTTCCTCTAAGAGTTTGATAGTTTCTGGCCTTACATTTAAGTCTTTAATCCATTTTGAGCTTATTTTTCTGTATGGTGTTAGGGAGTGTTCTAATCTCATACTTTTACATGTACCTGTCCAGTTTTCCCAGCACCACTTATTGAAGAGGCTGTCCTTTCTCCACTGTACATTCCTGCCTTCTTTATCAAAGATAAGGTGACCATATGTGCGTGGGTTTATCTCTGGGCTTTCTATCCTGTTCCATTGATCTATATTTCTGTTTTTCTGCCAGTACCATAGTGTCTTGATTACTGTAACTTTGTAGTATAGTCTGAAGTCAGGGAGCCTGATTCCTTCAGCTCAGTTTTTCTTTCTCAAGATTGCTTTGGCTATTCGGGATCTTATGTGTTTCCATACAAATTGTGAAATTTTTTGTTCTAGTTCTGTGAAAAATGCCAGTGGTAGTTTGATAGGGATTGCATTGAATCTGTAGATTGCTTTGAGTAGTAGAGTCATTTTTGCAATATTGATTCTTCCAATCCAAGAACATGGTATATCTCTCCATCTATTTTTATCATCTTTAATTTCTTTCATTAGTGTCTTATAATTTTCTGCATACAGGTGTTTTGTCTCCTTAGGTAGGTTTATTCCTAGATATTTTATTCTTTTTGTTGCAATGGTAAATGGGAGTGTTTTCTTGATTTCACTTTCAGATTTTTCATCATTAGTGTACAGGAATGCAAGAGATTTCTGTGCATTAATTTTGTATCCTGTGACTTTACCAAGTTCATTGATTAGCTCTAGCAGTTTCCTGGTAGCATCTTTAGGATTCTCTATGTATAGTATCATGTCATCTGCAAACAGTGACAGCTTTACTTCTTCTTTTCTGATTTGGATTCCTTTTATTTCCTTTTCTTCTCTGATTACTGTGGCTAAAAATTCCAAAATTATGTTGAATAAGAGTGGTGAGAGTGGGCAACCTTGTCTTGTTCCTGATCTTAGTGGATATGGTTTCAGTTTTTCACCATTGAGGATGATGTTGGCTGTGGGTTTGTCATATATGGTCTTTATTGTGTTGAGGAAAGTTCCCTCTATGCCTACTTTCTGGAGGGTTTTTATCATAAATTCGTGTTGAATTTTGTCAAAAGCTTTCTCTGCATCTATTGAGATGACCATATGGTTTTCTCCTTCAATTTGTTAATATGGTGTATCACATTGATTGATTTACGTCTATTGAAGAATCTTGCATTCCTGGAATAAACCCCACTTGATCATAGTGTATGATCCTTTTAATGTGCTGTTGGATTCTGTTTGCTAGTATTTTGTTGAGGATTTTTGCATCTATGCTCATCAGTGACAGTGGCCTGTGGTTTTCTTTCTTTGTGACATCCGAGTCTCGTTTTAGTACCAGGGTGATGGTGGCCTCGTAGAATGAGTTTGGGAGTGTTCCTCCCTCTACTATATTTTGGAAGAGTTTCAGAAGGATAGGTGTTAGCTCTTCTCTAAATGTTTGATAGAATTCGCCTGTGAAGCCATCTGGTCCTGGGCTTTTGTTTGTTGGAAGATTTTAAATCACTTTCAATTTCAGTGCTTGTGATTGGTCTGTTCATATTTTCTATTTCTGTCTGATTCAGTCTTGGCACGTTGTGCATTTCTAAGAATTTGTCCATTTCTTCCAGGTTGTCCATTTTATTGGCATAGAGTTGCTTGTAGTAACCTCTCATGATCTTTTGTATTTCTGCAATGTCAGTTGTTACTTCTCCTTTTCCATTTTTAATTCTATTGATTTGAGTCTTCTCCCTTTTTTTCTTGATGAGTCTGGCTAATGGTTTAGCAATTTTGTTTATCTTCTCAAAGAACCAGCTTTTAGTTTTATTGATCTTTGCTATTGTTTCTTTCATTTGTTTTTCATTTATTTCTGATCTGATCTTTATGATTTCTTTCCTTCTGTTAAATTTGGGATTTTTTTTGTTCTTCTTTCTCTAATTGCTTTAGGTGCAAGGTTAGGTTGTTTGTTCTAGGTGTTTCCTGTATCTTTAGTAGGATTGTATTGCTATAAACTTCCCTCTTAGAACTGCTTTTGCTGCATCCCATAGGTTTTGGGTCACCATGTCTCCATTGTCATTTGTTTCTAGGTATTTTTTGATTTCCTCTTTGATTTCTTCCATGATCACTTCATTATTAAATAGTGTATTGTTTAGCCTCCATGTGTTTGTATTTTTTACCAATCTTTTCCTGTAATTGATATCTACTCTCATAGCATTGTGGTTGGAAAAGATACTTGATACAATTTCAACTTTCTTAAATTTACCAAGGCTTGATTTGTGACCCAAGATATGATCTATCCTGGAGAATGTTCCATGAGCACTTGAGAAAAATGTGTATTCTGTTGTTTTTGGTTGAAATGTCCTATAAATATCAATTAAGTCCATCTTGATTTATGTATAATTTAAAGTTTGTGTTTCCTTATTTATTTTCATTTTGGATGATCTGTTCATTGGTGAAAGTGGGGTGTTAAAGTCCCCTACTTTGAAAGTGTTACTGTCGATTTCCCATTTTATGGCTGTTAGTATTTGCCTTATGTATTGAGGTGCTCCTATGTTGGGTGCATAAATATTTACAATTGTTTTATCTTCTTCTTGGATGGATCCCTTGATCATTATGTAATGTCCTCCTTTGTCTCCTCTAATAGTCTTTATTTTAAAGTCTATTTTGTCTGATATGAGAATTGCTACTCCAGCTTTCTTTTGGTTTCCATTTGCATAGAATATCTTTTTCCATTCTCTCACTTTCAGTCTGTATGTGTTCTAGGTCTGAAGTGGGTCTCTTGTAGACAGCATATATATGGGTCTTGTTTTTGTATCCATTCAGCCAGTCTGTGTCTCTTGGTGGGAGCATTTAATCCATTTACTTTTAAGGTAATTATCGATATGTATGTCCCTATTCCCATTTTCTTAATTGTTTTGGGTTTTTTATTGTATGTCTTTTCCTTCTCTTGTGTTTCCTGCCTAGAGAAGATCCTTTAGCATTTGTTGTAAAGCTGGTTTGGTGGTGCTGAAGTCTCTCAGCTTTTGCTTGTCTGTAGAGGCTTTAATTTCTCCATCAAATCTGAATGAGATTGTTGCTGGGTAGAGTAATCTTGGTTGTAGGTTTTTCTCCTTCATCACTTTAAATATGTCCTGCCACACCCTTCTGGCTTACAGAGTTTCCACTGAAAGATCAGGTGTTAACCTATGGGGATTCCCCTCTGTGTTATTTGTTGTTTTTCCCTTGCTGTTTTTAATATTTTTTCTTTGTATTTAATTTTTGATAGTTTGATTAATATGTGTCTTGGAGTGTTTCTCCTTGGATTTATCCTGTGTGGGACTCTCTGTGCTTCCTGGACTTGATTAACTATAGACTTTTCTGTATTAAGGAAGCTCTAAACTATAATCTCTTCAAATATTTTCTCAGTCCCTCTCTTTTTCTCTTCTTCTTCTGGGACCCCTATAATTCAAATATTGGTGCATTTAATGTTGTCCCAGAGTATGTTGTCCCAGAGTTCTCTGAGACTGTCCTCAATTCTTTTCATTCTTTTTTGTTTATTCTGCTCTGCAGTAGTTATTTCCACTCTTTTACCTTCAGGTCACTTATCTGTTCTTCTGCCTCAGTTATTCTGCTATTGATCCCTTCTAGAGTATTTTTAATTTCATTTATTGTGTTGTTCATTGTTGCTTGTTTCATGTTTAGTTCTTCTAGGTCCTTGTTAAATGTTTTCTGCATTTTCTCTATTCTATTTCCAGAATTTTGGATCATCTTAACTATCATTATTCTGAATTCTTTTTCAGGTAGACTGCCTATTTCCTCTCCATTTGTTAGGTCTGGTGGGTTTTTATCTTGCTCCTTCATCTGCTGTGTTTTTCTGTCTTCTTATTTTGTTTGGGGTCTCCTTTTTGCAGGCTGCAAGTTCATAGTTCCCATTGTTTTTGGTGTCTGTCTCCAGTGGCTAACATTGGTTCAATGGGTTGTGTAGGCCTCCTGGTGGAGGGGACTAGTGCCTCTGTTCTGGTGGATGAGGCTGGATCTTGTCTTTCTGGTGGGCATGTCCACGTCTGGTGATGTGTTTTGGGGTGTCTGTGGACTTATTATGATTTTAGGCAGCCTCTCTGCTACTGGGTGGTGTTGTGTCCCTGTCTTGCTAGTTGTTTGGCATAGGGTGTCCAGCACTGTAGCTTGCTGGTCGTTGAGTGAAGCTGGGTGTTGGTGTTGAGATGGAGATCTCTGGGAGATTTTTGCCATTTGATATTACATGGAGCTGGGAGGTCTCTTGTGGACCAGTGTCCTGAAGTTGCCTCTTCCACCTCAAAGGCACAGCACTGACTCTTGGCTCCAGCACCAAGAGACTTTCATCCACATGGCTCAGAATAAAAGGGAGAAAAAGTAGAAAGAAAGAAAGAAAGAAAGAAAGAAAGAAAGAAAGAAAGGGGATAATAGAAAATAAAATAAAGTAAGAAAAAATAAAATAAAGTTATTAAAATAAAAAATAATTATTAACAATTTTTTTTAAGTAAAAAAACAGAACAAACAAACAAACAAAAAATGGACAGATAGAACCCTGGAACAAATGGTGAAAGCAAAGCTATACAGACAAAATCTCACACAGAAGCATACACATACACACTCACAAAAAGAGGAAAAGGGGAAAAAATAATAAATCTTGCTCTCAAAGTCCACCTCCTTAATTTGGGAAGATTCATTGTCTATTCATGTATTCCACAGATGCAGGGTACACCCCACAGATGCAGGGTACATCAAGCTTTAATCCGCTGCTCCTGAGGCTGCTGGGAGAAATTTCCCTTTCTCTTCTTTGTTCTCACAGCTCCCAGGGGCTCAGCTTTGGATTTAGCCCCTCCTCTGCATGTAGGTCACCGGAGGGCGTCTGTTCTTCGCTTAGATAGGACGGGGTTAAAGGAGTCGCTGATTCAGGGGTTCTGGCTCACTCAGGCCAGGGGGAGGGAGGGGTACGGATGCAGGGTGAGCCTGCGGCGGTAGAGGCTGGCGTGACGTTGCACCAGCCTGAGGTGTGCTGTGTGTTCTCCCGGGGAAGTTGTCCCTGGATCCCGGGACCTTGGCAGTGGCGGGCTTCACAGGATCCCCGGAAGGGGGGTGTGGATAGTGACCTGTGCTCACACACAGGCTTCATGATGGTGGCAGCAGCAGCCTTAGCGTCTCATGCACGTCTCTGGGGTCCGCACTTTTAGCCGCGGCTCGCGCCCATCTCTGGAGCTCCTTTAAGCAGCGCTCAATTTAATCCCCTCTCTTTGCTCAGCAGGAAACAAAGAGGGAAGAAGAAGTCTCTTGTCTCTTCGGCAACTCCAGACTTTTTTCCAGACTCCCTCCTGCTAGCCGTGGCACACTATCCCCCTTCAGGCTGTGTTCACGCCGCCAACCCCAGTCCTCTCCCTGGGATCCGACCGAAGCCCAAGCCTCAGCTCCCAGCCCCTGCCCACCCCGGTGGGTGAGCAGAGAAGCCTCTCGGGCTGGTGAGTGCCGGTCGGCACCTATCCTCTGTGTGGGAATCTCTCTGCTTTGCCCTCCGCACCCCTTTGGCTGTACTCTCCTCCGCGGCTCCGAAGCTTCCCCCCTCCGCCACCCGCAGTCTCCGCCCACGAAGGGACTTCTAGTGTGTGGAAACCTTTCCTCGTTCACAGCTCCCTCCCACTGGTGCAGGTCCCATCCCTATTCTTTTGTCTCTGTTTTTCCCTTTTTCTTTTGCCCTACCCAGGTACATGGGGAATTTCTTGCCTTTTGGGAGGTCTGAGGTCTTCTGCCAGCATTCAGTAGGTGTTCTTTAGGAGTTGTTCCACGTGTAGATGTATTTCTGATGTATCTGTGGGGAGGAAGGTCATCTCCACATCTTACTCTTCCGCCATCTTCCCCCTCTCCCTAACCAATATTTTATAATAACTCTAAATGGAGTATAACCTTTAAAAATTGTGAATCACTGTATTGCACACCTATAACTTACACAATATTTTACATAAACTATACTTTAATTGAAAAACAAAAATGTGCAGCATAAAGACAGCAGACAAGATGTACAGGCGTGTGACTCTAGAAAGGGAGATTTTGTTTTGAGGGATAATCAAACAAGAAATTGCATACAGATAAAAGCAAATCAGTGGCACATATTTCAAGGTCTTTAGGAAATCGGAGAAGAGAAAGTTATGCAAGGTCAAGAAAGGTTTCTAATAACTAGACCATTAGCTGGGCTTGAAAGGGTGAAAGTAATCTGAATAGATTGGAATGAACATTCCTGGAGAATAGCAACATCCAAGATGCATGCAAGGAAAAGTATGAGTTATATACAGAAAAGAACTAAACGTATAAGCACCCCAGGTGGCCTGGAGGGTGTCCTCTGGGGAAAAGATGTTTAAATGTGGATCTTACCCAAGACAGTGCAAAGGATCACATCCTCTTCAGTTTCTAGCTGTTTGGGTTGCACAGCAAGGCCCTCAAATAATTTTGTTTTTAATTTTTGTCCAGTTTCTAATTGTTATCTGTGAGATGTTTACCCCAACAGAGCACCTCACCTTTACTCCAAAACTTGCTTTTAAAGAAGACTGGCCGGGACTAATCGTGATTTAAAATAGACTTTCTGACAGTACCTGGGAGGCTGGCTTGCATTCACTCTGTCAACAAAAGATTATCTGTAGAGGCTTTGAAATAACCCATCTCACCAGGAAATGCAAAACATAGGGCAGAAAGCCAGATAAATGGAGATCAGATATTCCTGAGACTGATAAATAAAGAATGAAAAGTTAGCAAAGAAACAAAAGTCTTTACATGATTGAGCATGTGTACGTGTGATATGATGATTCAATTTTCAAGCCAACTTGTGCAACCAAGTTTTATACTAACTCTTTAGGTGATTTTTTTCCTCGTAGTCCATGTAGACAAAAGAAAATACATTTCTTTAGTGTAAATGTCTCTTAATCCTTTCTAGATTATCTTTGGGTATGAAATATAATCTTGTGTTTTATCTCCTAGGAAACCTGAACTTACATTGTTTAAAATAATAGAATTTTCAAGTTGGAAAGAACTTCTAAAAATAAGCCTATCTATCCCCATGTAATTTTTCAGAAAGAAAGAGAGAGGTTTATTGAGTGATTCAAGGTTTCACGGAAAGTGAATATAGAACAAGGATTATATTTCCTTTAACTTAGTTCAAAATTATTTTCTTACATCAAAACATCCATTTTTAAAAGGCCACCCAATAATGTAATGTAAATTTCTTTCTACACATGTACTTGCTTCTTTAATGCGTATGTGTTACAATTATACCAGCAGACGTGATTGACTTCACATAATTTTCCTGGGAGACTTTCAATGTCAAACAAATGAACAAAAATCAAAAAGTCAATGTCAAAAATGGAATGCAATTTTGTTCTATAAATAAGTGGATGATCATCATAACTATACTTCAGGCAAACGTTCTCTAATTCTCCACCTGTTATGGATTTATGGCAATGTCTCCAAGTGAAATGTGATCCCCTCTGGAAGGAGATCTTTATGTCCCTCCTTATCACCCTCCTTGGTTGCTCTTGACTCATCAGTGGTCTAAGGTCCAAAGGAGGTGCTGGCCAAGTAGGCTAAGGTGGTGGGCCAGGGCTGGATCTTGAGTGGCAGGGTACATCTTAGCAGTGGTTGGAGCCAGAAGACAGTAGTACAACAGCATTCAAGAGGTAAATTTGAGGCAAAATTGGGAGAAGCAAAATCTCCATCAGGCCCAAGCAGTTAGCACACATGTGGAAACATAAAGTGAGATAAGAAAATGGAGAAACTAAGAGTGGAGAGGCCAAGGATTTTTTTCAGCAGACAGGGTCAGGGAGACTAAATCTCCTTTGTCTTAGATGCCAGATGTAGACATGCAAATGGGTAAATATGGTTTAAATGGGAAGGGTGCCTACCTCCTGAGCTGACCTCTTCCCCGTTCTTGTAGCCCATGTCTCCTTCCATCTCAAATTCCTGGTCTCATGTCTAACAAATAGGAGGTCCTGTTTTTTGAGATTTTGAATTAATTTGTAATAGATAATCAATTTACCCTAAAATATTACAAGGTTTATATTCATTAAAAACACAATCTATTCTTTATTGTCCGTCCCCCAAAATCGAACATAGACTTAGCACATGCAATTACAAAATTAGCTTCTGTGAAGGACCCTTACAGTTTACTGTCTATATGGAAATTGTTTGTGTTGCGAGGAGATAGAGACTCACATAGACCCAACAGTTTCCCTAAATCTCACCTAAGTCAAGCATTGTTGTGAATCTCCTGTGATTAGGGAGTATTTCCCAATAATTTAACTTAGTGTGATCTTTATTAAGAATAACCTTGATTAACACAACTCCTTTGATATGAAAGGCACTCAGATACCTCTCATAAATCCAAGTGTCAATGCTTATGTGCTTTCTGAGGCTATTCCAGTTTGTACAGTACCCAAACTCCTGGAATATTATGGATATTTAGTAATTTTTTATTAGTCAGTTCTTCCATGCTCAAAGATATCATTATGTTATGAGATATTAATGATTGAAAAAGATTTCTGCATATTCATAACACCTGTTTTGAAGAACTGCAAGGGTTTTTTTTGTTGTTTACTTGTTTCTTTCCTAAATTATTCTATATATCTGAAAAAAATTTTTCCTTATAATGAAATATAAGTAAAGGTGACAAAATGGGTCTCTCTTCTATAATTTCATTGGGTTTATCCAGCTCATTCAAATGTTACTTAATTCCAGAAAAATTAGTTTGACACCAGCTCATCAAAGGCTACTTATGCCAATCTTTTCTGAACTGCCGACCAGATTTTTTGGTAAAAACTATAAAAATCTGAAAAGCCAGGGATGTTTTGTCACAAATGGCTCTGAAATAACTGGACATCCACATGTAATAAAATTTATCCAGACACAGACCTTACATCTTTCACAAATGTTAACTCAAAATTAGTCACAAACCTAAATGTAAAACACAAAACTATAAAAATCCCAGAAGATGACATAGGAGAAATCTAGATGAACTTGGATATGGCAATGACTACTTATATACAACACTGAAAGCAAAATCCATAAAAGGAAGAATTGATAAACTGCACTCAATTAAAATTTTTAAAAATTTCCTCCACAATAGACACTGTCAAGAGAATGAAAAGACAAACCGCAGATTGGAAGAAAATATTTTCAAAAGGTGTATCAAATAAAGGACTGCTGTCCAAGATATACAAAATCTAAAACTTAACAGTAAGAGAACTAACAACCAGATTTAAAAATGGGCCAAAGACCTTAACACACACCTTACCAAAGAAAATATACAGATGGTAAATAGCATATGAAAAGTTGTTCAACATCAAATATTATTAAGGAATTGCAAATTACAGCAATGAGATACCACTACATACCTATTAGAATGGCCAAAATCTGGAACACTGACAACACCAAACACTGGCAAGGAAGGGGAGCAAAGGAACTCTCATTCATTGCTGGTGAGAATACAAAATGGCACGGACAGTTTGGAAGACGGTTTGGTGGTTTCTTACAAACCTAGAAATACTCTAGCCATATGACACAGTAATTGTGCTCCTTGGTATTTACCCAAACAAGTTGAAAACTTATGTCCACATAAAAAACTGCACATGAATGTTTATAGCATCTTTATTCATAATTGCCAAAATTAAGAAGCAACCAAGATGTCTTTCCGTAAGTGAATGGATGAACAAACTGTGGTCCATCCAGACAATTGAGACATGAAAAGACATGGAAGAAGCTTAAATGAATGTAACTAAGTGAAAGAAAGCTGAAAGGGCTACAAACTGTGATTCCAACTATATGACATTCTGGAAAAGGCAAAACTATAGAGACAGTAAAAACGTCAGTGGTTGCCAGGGGTTGGGATGGGGGCAGGGAGAGAGATGAATAGCTGAACCAGAAAGAATTGTTAGGGCTGTGAAAATACTCCATATGTTGCTATAATGGTGGGTATGTGTCATTATACACTTGTCCAAGCCCATAGAATGGACAACACCGAGAGTGAACCATAATATAAAATATGGACTTTGGGTGATTATAATGTGTAGATATAAGTTCATCAACTATAGCAAATGTACCACTTTGGTGGGGATATTGATAATAGGGAGGCTGTGCATATATGGGGACAGGGGTATATGGAAACCTCTGTGTCTTCTGTTCAATATTACTGTGAATCTAAAATTGTTCTGCAAATTGTTTTGTTTTGTTTTGTTTTAAAGGCCAATGCTGAGTCCAGAGTCTCAAGTCTTAAAGGTCTTAAGTGAAGCCACTTTTCTTTCTTTTTAGAAAACCTGGTTTTCACTTAAAATAATAAACGACTATACAAAAACAAACTTAATACAAATGTACATAATAGGCATTTCTCCATGATTTCACTGAATTTTAATAGTACATTTTTTGCGTTTTGAAAGCTCTGAAATCTGGAAGGATCTTATCGTTAACACCAACTTATATTTATACTTAGTAGGCATTTTTCTTTCTTTTTTGCCTTATTGATTCATAAAATCGTTGTGTATCTAAAGAAATGATGGTATCTTCTTTTTAGCAGTGTGACTTATGCTCTGTGTCCAGTGCAGTCCTGGTGTATTGCAGTGGGTCAGTAAATGTTTGTGGAAGAGGTGTTCTATACAAACACGTGTATAAATCCACAACTAGATTTCAGCGTTTCATAAGCTTGAATTACCAAAGGAAATCTGGTCCAAGGGGAAGAAGAAAGGAGCTGTCTTAGTGACTGAGAAAAACTCATTTCAACACAACTAGCTTTCTGTAAGAAAAAAGAAAGTTTACTGGCATATATGCCAGGTCTCGTGCTCAGAGAAAGCAAACCCCTTCACAGGTAAAGCCTTTCGCAGGCTTCTCTCTCAGTGGTTTTAGAGACTTCCTGACCAATGGCTACCCACAAAGGTAACATTTATCAAGTTACCCAGGTGAAGTTCAACGTTAAATTTACCATGTTCTTTCTCCCAGTCTCCTGGGTTTTGTTTAATGTTACAGACAGATGGTGCTGAGGAATTTCAGGTGTTAGTTGATGACATTTTGGTTTTCTTAATATGGCTCGAAGATTTTTTTTTTCAAGTAGATTAAATCCAGTAGTAAATCACATGTGCCTCTCAGCCTCATGGTCTTGATGGCTTCCTAATGCCTGCACCGAATATTTGATCCTTCAACCGTAATCACACTTCCTGCTCTGCCTACAAGTTCTGCCTTTAGAACACCAGGCACCATCTGTTAAAGGATGTGAGGAGGAAATGAACAGTTTTATGAATGTTGCAACTGATTAGTTATCAAGTGCTATCTAATTACTTCATCTCTGCTTATCATATAATTAAAGATATCTATCATATACATAGCTCCACGCTAGCACCAAATATTTCTCTTTGTCCAAAGTCAGGAAGGACAATACTTCATCACAGCACAGCCTGGGAAGGCCAGTTGTGCCCCCAGCTCAGCAGTTTTTGCATGGAGTCCTTTTTCATGGTAACTGAGTATTTGAGGCATCCCCCTCTTAAAGCCTTGCATAAAATCACGTCTCACATTTGCTCTGAGGCAGGGTGGAGGCAAGTGAGGACTGTGTGTTCTCTGTTGCCTTTATATCATCCTGGCCTCAGCTTCTGGCATCTGCTGGAAAACAGAGATGGTGTGAGGCCAGTCGTTTCTCTCTCTTCTGCTCCAGGGAGAGGCTCTCCATCGCTGCAAAAGCAGGGTGTCCAGCAGACAACAGAGAACAAGCATGGGAAAAGGGAGTCTCACGTTTCCTTTCCTCTTTGAGTTCTTCTCAGAACTAAGAGTCGAGTGGTGCTGGGGAGAGGGGGACCTCCTAGTGAGCTCACAAGTAAAGATGCAATGACCATCACGACCACAGCAATTCTTGTCTGTATTTTTTTCTTGAAATCTAGACATTTTAGGTAATATAGTGTTGTAGCACCTCCAGATTGAATGATTTTGTCCTGAGAATTTTTTTGGTTATGTGTCTCCTTTACTGTCTGCGGTGCTGATGTCTCCCCTGTTTTTTTAATTCTTGTTTTAGTTTATCTTGATATCTAGTATCCAGCACCGTGTCTAAATTGCTAAGTGGCGAAGCATCAGCTGGGAAATGCTCTGCACACGTCTGAAGTCCCTGAAATGTCGACCCTGTCAATGGATCTGTCTGTTCTGGAGGGATGAGCATCTAACTCGCAGGCTATCTTCCATTCTTCCTTGGATTTTTATTTCTGCCAGGACTGCCTTCTTGCATCTCTCCTGTATACATCCCTGCTTTTGGGGTCAACCAGCAAGGTTTAGAGAGCTCCTATGGCCCTCCAGGGTGCTCTTATTTTCAGAAGCTTCTCATTATGTCCCCAACTGGACTAGCACTCATCCCAACGAGACTCAGCTTCAAAGTAACAGAGCCTTAGAGTTTCCATTCATTTCCTATTAATTGTGTTACTTTTACTGACAATGTTATTGGGGCATAGATTTTCACCCTCTGCTCTAAATCAAGTCTGATGCCTCTGGCAATGAATTTAATAATGCTTTGGGAGACCAGTCTCCTTCTTCCTCCCTGTGACCCCACAAAAACATCACCAATTCTATCAACCAACCTAGTTAGAGGTGGAGGAATGGGAATAATCCCAGCCAAAAAGGCCATCGACTTTTATTGATTTTACCCAAATTTGTAACAGTTTTCCATGAATAAACATTTGTCATCTTGTTTTTCTCTAGAAAATTTCCAGATCCCTTAAATGATTGTTTTTTTTACATGCATCCTTAAATGAGGAGACTTGTTTCGAGGAGAGGTTTGCCAATCTTTTTACTCTGTAATTGGGAAAAGTCCTGCCTTAATTAAATTCTACAATTTCATGTGGCCTTGATTTCCCACTTTTGTTTAACTTGCCTTTGTTCTATTTTCTGAGTAGATGGTAATCCTTTTAGATAAGTATTAATCTTTGTGTTTTATATAACATCTACTGCAGTGCTTTACAAACTCCCAATAACCTTAACTGATTGGCTTTCAACATCAAAATTTTTCCATTAGGAATAGAAGGAATGAAGAGATTAACTCAAATGACAATTTAAAAAGATTTCACTACAATTCTTCCTTTCATTGATCAAAAAAGAGAAATTTTGCAGTTTTAATAGTCATCAATGAAAGAGTAATGATTGATTAAAAGGTTATTAAAATACTTGTTTTAATAGGAGGAAAACAAGTGCCTAAAACTGCTCAGTGAAAGCCATGGCAATCTCAGGATGTTCTGTTTCAAGTTGAAGGTATGTTAGAGCCTTTCAGCACAGGACATCTGTGTGGGTAGGACCACATTTCAATCTGCGATACTATTTTCTACAGTATATGTTTTAGAGGCAGGATAACAACTCGTAAATTCAGAGCCTCGTGGGCCAATTTTCAAGTCAAAATGGAACTTTCAGACTATTATTCAGGAGGCCCACATAAGTGTTTACTTTTATATTTGAGTCTGGGTTCTCTCTGATAGATGTTTATAAGGCCCACGCTTGCTTCTCTCTACAAAGCCTATTTATAAAAACTTCCCTCTGCATTTCCTATCTAATCTCCAGAACGATATATGCTGAATTCTTTAGTTCTTTTTATCTTTTCATAAATAATCATTCATTATATTTTACTTCAGTTTTCAGTACAGAAATAATTCAATAGAACTTATATACAAATCTTCAGGGTAAAGTATTTGGAGAAAGAATTTGCCTTTCATTTTAATCTCATTTTCCCCAATGACATTGGTAAAATGAAATAAAATAAAAAGTGAAATCAAACAAACAAACAAGCAATAAATAAACAAAGTCATAACAGCACTTGAAACTACCTGTCAGGTGGCAGATTTATGGGTCTCACAGGAAGCAACACCCTTCTTTAGGGCCACAGAATAGAATCAGTCCCTTATTAGTCTGACCAAAATTCACATAGTAACAAAATTTGCAGAACTTATTAGTAAAGCAGTGGTGGGGAATGTTTGAGGGAACCTATATAAATCCATGTATTTTATTATATTTACAAAAACAGCAAAGACATGCTACTCAATAAAGATATTAACAATGGAGTTTATTACTTTTAAAATAATAATGAGTATCCTACTATTGATCTCCATTTACAGCCCCTCTCTTATTAAAAATTGCTTAACATCTTTTCCTCCACAATTCTAATGTCACCCTTGTAAATTTGGTTATTGATTTAAACAATATGCCTACTTAGATCACTTTGGATGTCTTTATCTGACTCGTTCTCCAGCTAATACTTTTTAAAAATATTTCTCTACTATTTTAATCACAGATTCTGGGTTATCACCATAATCCCAAAGATTTAGAGTAGAGGTTATAGGAGGTGAGAAAGGTTTTGCAAAGCTGCTATCTAATCTATTTGGATAGCATGAACAGATTTTTCCCAAACTCCCACCCCATTCATGGGATATATAGCCTCATTCAGCATATGACAACTTCATGCCAAGCCATATTACCTCTATATATACATGTATCCAAATCAGACATTAGTTCTCAGACTCTAGTTTTCTTATTTGTGGCTTTATTTCTCCCCAACCCATTTGGTCAAAACTTCTCTGATTCTAGTTCCCAAGAGAAAAAGCTTATCTTCTGTTTCTAAATCCAACATCATTTTTTTAATTTTTTTCTTTTCAAAATAATGAAAATAGTTGCAACTCACAAATTGTACCATTTGTGCATGTGGTAATCAAATCCCCAGGTTCTTTAAAAAATAGACAGAGATAAACCTGGCACACTAAAATTTGGTAATTTGGGTTATTATTGATTGAAGAGGGATTATGTCAGACATGAATGAAGAATAAAACAAGAGCGCCAAAATTCAAAGGATTGTTAATAGTGACATAGTTTATATTTTGTAAAAAAGTTGCATTTTCTGTACATCAAAATGCTTTTCTTCTCTTCGTTTAATCTCACCACAACCCTAATAAAAAAGCATAAATGTGAGAAATGCCTTTCATTTAGACTGCCATTTAAATTTATATCTAGTTCTGGCTTCCCTTGAAATTTTTCTCTAACGTTTCTCATGAAACCTTATTTCCTTAGTCAAAATCCCACATCCTTTCTAGCAGCCATTCCAAAAAAGAACTAACGCATCACAAATTTAATGGAGCTATACAGACCCTGAAGTTGAAAAGATGTTAATACTATCTAATCTGTATAATCTAATCTTTTAAAAATCCAACAGGGCTTCGGTGATTTTCTCAAGGTCACATTGGTAGTTAAAATAGAAACACAACTGGAATCCTGGTGTTCCAACCATGAATCCAGGGCTGATCCCTACTGAGTTTATGTTTTGGTACTGGGTCCTGCAAAGACATCAGACCTTCATAAATGTGGGTAACCTCAATTAAAATATTTGTTCAGAAATCAAGCAACCAAAGACACTGATGAACTCCTGTCCTTTGGAAATAACATCATTAAAGACTTTCTACAATTTTATTCAGCATTCATATATCACAGTTCATCATAAAGTTAAATAAAATGGGTTGATACTAATATATCAGTAGTGAAACTTAAATTAAAAAAAAAAAAATAGAAAAAGGATATGATGTCTTACAGGGCAAGGAGGGCCCATTTTGTCCCTGAGGGGAACTTTGGATTTTTAAAGACTTTGGTCCCTCCCATCCCTTGAACTTCAAAAAGTCTGTTGTTGGGGAGCTTCCCTGGTGGCCCAGTGGTTGAGAATCTGCCTGGCAATGCAGGGGACACGGGTTCGGGCCCTGGTCTGGGAGGATCCCACATGCCGAGGAGCGGCTAAGCCCGTGAGCCACAACTACTGAGCCTGCGCGTCTGGAGCCTGTGCTCCGCAACAAGAGAGGCCACGATAGTGAGAGGCCAGCACCCCGCGATGAAGAGTGGCCCCCACTTGCCGCAACTAGAGAAAGCCCTCGCACAGAAACGAAGACCCAGCACAGCCATACATACATACATACATAAAAATAAAAATAATAAAAAAAAAGTCTGTTGTTGGAGGATTGTCCCTTGAGAAGTCCAATTCACTATTTTTGCAGAACCACAGGAAGGAATAAGAAGTGGGTTTGTTTTTAATCCTCCATCACATTCTTCTGCCATTTACACTTTGTTCTACTTCTCTTTCTTCTTTGTGGATGTTTTTCCCAAGATGTTCTCTGGCTATGTGAGAATGAAGGAAAGATTTGGGGTGAAGTGAGGCAGGAAAAACTACTACTATAAGGTTTCAACTGGAGAGCAAAGCTTGGCATATGGGAAAAATAAAATGAGCTCAAGAAAAATGCTGGACCTCAAAGCAAATATTTATTCTAATTTTTAAGAAGCAAATATTATTAATTCTAATTTTCTAACTTTTAAAACATGGGCTGATGAGATGAGTCAGGAAGATGAGTTCTCAAATATAACTTGATAAGCATCTCCAGTTCTATGGAGAGAACTATACCTTAGTACAATAATGGAGTCCATAATTCCCTGGTTTAGAACAGAGGGTCTGTGAGCATATTTAATGAATTCATTAAGCAAATATTTATTGAATAAATCTTATGCATCCAGAACTGGCCAGGCATGATTATAAAGGGGTGAATAAGACAATCACCCATTGGGTCAAAGAGATCCAACTGGCCCAGGCAATCATCCAGTGACCAAAACTAACCCTCAGCCAATCTACAATAGCTGAACCAAAGGCTTCTCTTGGAAGGTAGTTTTATTTGCTTTCTCACAATGAACTGTGATCATAAATAAAGGATGCTCATCAACCCTAAAGTGGCAATGGATGAAAAGTAAGGATTCTCTGCTCCATACTTATGCATCTTTGCTTTGGTGTCCATGACGATCCAAGACAATTGAATGTTCCCTGAATATCCATCAGCACTTCTGAGCATTACCTGCCTGCTCTTTTTCCACAATTACATTTCACCTAATAGCCCCATGTTCACATGGTCACCATGTCTTATCCATTCTACCTTCTCAAAGTTTCTTGAGAATGGTTTCCACTTTTTATTGCACCAATGTCACTGCTACTGCCTACATCCAGGCTCTCATCATGTTACTCACAGATCATTGGTACTAATAGCCTTCTATATGCCTACCACTTCTAAGCGATCCCCCCTACAAATACATCCCAGAAAATGTTGTCAGAGTGGTCTGTCTGAACAGCATAAATAATCATGTTTCACCTCTGCTGAAAATCCACCACTTGCCCCTCTCTTCTACTTCACATCCACTCTAAGTATTACATCCATACACTTAAGCTTAGCAATTAGCTTTGCAAACAGATCCTATCCTGGTCTTGCTGCCTGCATGCATCATTTCCCTCCTGTCTTGCTTAAATATTTACTGTTTCTTGTTTTTCTTTTACACAGGCTGTTCTCACAACAGGAAAGTCTTTTTTCAAATGCCTACTCCTATTTCAACTCTAAGCAAATATCGCCTGTTTCAGAAAGTTTTTCTCTACTCATTCGGTGATTTAAATGATTATGGGTTTACATAATACCCAAAGGAACAAAGTTGTTATAAACTTCTCCTACTTCTTTGCATTCACTAATGCATTTGCCTGTCTTTCCACTAAATAGTATGGAAAATAAAAACTATACATGATTTTATATTGTCTCTCTCTCTCTCTCTCTCTCTCTCTCTCTCTCTCTCTCTATATATATATATATATATATATATATATATATAATATTTTACCCTCCTTTTTAAAAATTTGGAGTAGAGAAGCCATGACTGCTTAAAGCCAACAAACAGACCCTTAAAAATGAGCAGTGCAATTCTACGCTGGTAATTCCACACTTTTCTAGAAAGCTGAGAATATGTAAGTGCTTGTTGTTTGGAGAAACATGTTCCTCCTTATCCTGCATCCGGTGGGTCATTTTCCTGATGGAGAGTGAGGGACCACAGGGGACATTCAGAGTGAGCCAAGGTCACGTGCAGGAAACATATTGGCTTCATCTCAGAGGTTCTCCAGCTGAGTTGAATAAATGCTGCAACTTTATACATTTTGCTCATGAAAAGCCTTTTTTAAAATAAGACTCTTCAATCTGGATTCTAAAACTGATGAGTATTGGCCTGTGTGATGCCCAAGGACTTTTATTTTTAGCTGAGCTCCAACATCACCAGTGCTCACAGGATACATAAAACAAATGAACCTTCTAGTCCATACCCTGAATTTTACAGAATTAGACACTTTTTCTTTATCCTAGGAAGACTTCAAATTTATTATATCTAGTTCTCAGAAACATGTCCAGTTAAGCATGTCATTTTCTATTATGTGTCATTTCAATTCCTATTGGTACTTCTCTAAGTTTCCAATGAGCCGAACCTTCATAATAACTTTATTAAGATATTAGTAGCTCACATTTTTTTCTTATTACTAAGCCATAATACAACTGCCATGTAATTGAGTGAAATGAGAGAGAATTTAGGTAGGCAGGAAAGTGAGGCACTGATGTTCTTTCTGTATTTTCTTGCTTGCCTATCCTTGAGAGAGGGTCTTCTGGCACAGAATATGCAGTTTAAATAATAGAAAAGTGGAAAACTTTAGCCAGAAAGGGTGAAGAAATTATCTTATGCAATGACTTTGCTTCTTAAATAAAAAGCCAAAACAGAGAGGGAAAGTCATTTTTCCGTGATCACATAGCAAGCGGTGGCAGAGCTAGAAGCAGGATCCTGACTTTTCATCCCACTAAATACCACTAATTCAAGAGGTCCAGGAAGATCCTAGGATAAAATAAAAATCTGTGAAGTGTGCATGTAGAGAAAGCATTCTAGACTCATTAATTTCAAAAATTTCAAAACCACATAAAAGATTAAAAGTTATATTAAAAGATCTTTTAAGCTAGAGGCACCTGTTCATCTACAAAATGCTGCTTGGGGTTGGGTTTTCTCTAGTGTAAGTTCAAAAGAGAGAAAGGGCTGGAATTGGAGGACGGGGTGGTCCCATTTGAGAAAGTGTGTTGGGAAGTTCTGTGCATGAGCATGTGTCCTCAAGGGTATGGGAACAAGAGCCACCACCTGCTCCCCACACTAGCTGTGTCATATTTCCTCATGGGCTGTCACTCAGCTGAGGTCTTAAGATGTCGCATCTGGGGTATCTGGTTGGTACTGAAGAAAATGATAAAAGGATGATAAAAAAAATTCTATAGGCAATTTTATGCTAGTTCAGATACCGTTTTATATGCAGTTCTGGAATGAGCAAGAGGTTTTGCAGATCCATGGTTTGAGATGGAGTATTGTATCCACTAGCAGCCCTCCCTGGCCCCAACTGTGAAAAGGTTTCCCCTCCTCTAATGTTTCAGAAGATGGATCTTAAACAACTTCCAAGAGAGCAGGGCTTTCTGGGAGCATGCTGAAGGGAGTCATGCTATCTGTTGTGGTTGTAATTGGAAGCCAGGCCATACACAGCCAGATGGTGAATTCTCAACAAAACAGGGACTGGATTTAGAAGACCAGGGCTCCACACTATGGGACTTCCACATGGAACATAGTAATCAAACTAACCTTAGGAACTTCAGGTGTCAGCACACAGTGATCTTGGTTTCAGCTGGAGCTCTACATATCAACCAGCCCTGCATCTCTGCATTTTAGCACGTGCTGAGAGCAAACAAATCCTGCCCAGCATGAAAGACATCATCTCAAGAATCTACAGTCTGGTTTAGACAACAGTCTAGAGTAAAATTAATGTCTCCCAAATGTCCTCACCTAGTTCTTTCTTTTTCTTCCTTTCCTCCTATTCTAGTGATTTCCCCCTTATTTCTACTTCCAGGAATAATCATTGTAATTGCTATTGTAATAAAAGCTCACATTGACTGAGTACTTATTTTTAAGGCCAGGCTGTATCTTAAAAGTTTAGAGAGTGTTGGTTCATTTAATCCTCACAATAAGTTTAGGAACTATTTTAGGGTTATTTCAGCCGATTAGATATTTTACTTCCAATAGGAGTCAAGGAGGAACAAAATGACTTGCCCAGAGTCCCAGGAATAAGTGGGCGGAGTTGGAATTCAGATCCAACAATCCGACCTCACAACTTGACCTCGTAAGGACACCTGTTCTCTCTGCCCATTGCCTTATCATCCCAGCCCATGCATGCCACACTTAGAGCTGAATCCAACAAGAAATCCAACTTCTCTGTGGCCCACAGAGCTTGTAAAACACACCTTAAGGTCTTGTCTTACACTTGACTGCTGAAATTGTGGTTGGTCTCACGAACGGCAAGAATGACTCTTCACTCTTGCTTCATCCAAGCTTGACTTTCAATGACACACATTTGAGTCACCAATAAAGACTTTGTGAACTATCTGTGATGATTAGGAGGGTTTTGAGGCAGATTTGTCTTCTCACAGGCTTTAAGAATAGCAAAATATTCTAAATGGACCTGAATTGTTATACACACTATAATTTAAATTTTGAGGCGATATGGCAGGGTTGTTACATCCTAGTCCTAACCAATTTTCTCCAGTGGGAAGAAGGAACGTCTTGGAATACAAAAGGGCTAACTTCATGTTCTACAGAGATTCTATGCCTTCTCTTTATAGATAGGCATGTAGTTCTGGCCATGATATGGAAAGCCTGAGTGAGACCCATGTGAGGTTCAAATCCAGGGCCAACTGAAATGGGGGAAAATGTTTTCCAGATCCACCTACCACAGGAAGTGGGCTCATGTGTGTAAGAACCATTTCAGAGAAGAACTGTGAATTAGGTCACTAAGCTTTGTAGCAACAAATCAAACACTTAGAAAGAACCAAGAGCACAATGCTGAAGAGGTCATCCAGCCCAATCTTCCAACCTCCCCACACCCCACTACCTGATACAGCAATTCCTTCTTGTATCTTAGCAACCTTGTCATCCAGCCTCAGCTTGAAGAACAGTGGCGGCGAAACTTGCACTAACTCATGCACCCACAACTGCCACTTCTGGCAACTTCAGTTGCTGAAATATCTATTACTAACCACGTACTAATAAGTGATAGGGTCTAAAAATCTGTCTCTGTAAGGATCTATCAACTGATCTTGATATGCACATCTGAAGAAAGAATCACTACCTTCGCATATTTTCTGAAGGACAAATATCCACTGTGTCAAACCGTCCTTCCTACAGTTTGTTATCTGTAAGGGTCTTACCAAGGTTGCTATACTCCAGTATTTTACTTTATTAAGTTCTGTCCTGCATCCCAAACTAGTTTGTATGGCCTTTGGAGTCAAAGAGCAGGCCTTTAATTTCTTTCTATGACCTATAGTGCCCAGCAAAAAGTTTGGTTCTATAGATTTGTCTTAAAACCAGCGTAGCAGAGTAGCAAGTGCAGTGCCACAAGATCCAGGGTCTAACCCTGGCTCCAGCTCTGAACAGGCACCTGTGGATAAGTCTTGCATGTCTCATCCTAGTGTATCAGTTGTTTAGATAGTAGAGAAAGGGCTGGAGAGAGAAACCAAGAGTACATTACGTTCTTTCTAGCTGTGGACAAGTTTCATGGACATTGAAGTTGGTAGACCCAGAAGCCTAGACTGACTCAAGTCTGCAACTCGCTGACCTCAAGAAATGGCTTGATCTCTCTGAACCTCATTTTTCTCAGTGTTAAAATGGGACTATTTATAGCATTTGTATCACAAGATTGTTTTGAAAATGACATGAGATGATATATACATATATAAAGGGCTCAGCAAAATGCCTGGCACATAGTAATATGTTCAATAAATGTGAGCTATTTTAAGAAGACCTCTAAGATGTGACAGTCAAGCAGTGTTCTCTCAAGCAGGTTTTGCCAGATGGCTTCCTAACTGGGAGTTTGGCTCCTTCTTGGGCATGGGTTCCGTGAAAAAAAAATCCAACAAGTCAATTAACAAACATCAACCAACGTTTTCTACATGCAGCACAATGCTTCAGGCTCTGTGAATGATCCAACAGGAATAAGGCATGGTTCCTCCCCTCGAGAAGATAATTTAATTAAGAAGATAAGACAACACATGAAAACAGAAAAAAAATTCACAGTGGTAATGGATTCTCAATGGGTAACACACACTCTATTTCCTAAAGCAGCACAATAGGAGATTGCTTTCTAGCTCAGATTGTTAGGGGAAGCTCCTTAGGGAAGGGGAGGTTTCAATTAATGTCACTTCCACCCCACCTCAAAGGAGTACCCTGTCTTCCCCCCAGTTCCACCCAAAACAAATCAAATTAAAAACAAAGTAAACTCCTTCTTCTAGATGTTCTGTCTCAGTAAAGGGCATTATTACCTAGATAGAATTCCAAGGAGCAGTCCCTTTTATAAAATCCTCTTTTCTTCATCAGCCATTTGATCCTGAATATCTTCCACATCCAGACCCGAAACTACTCAAATTCAAGTCCTTCTCTCAAAATATTCCTTGTCAGTTGAAGTCCTCATTGCCCTTGGGTCTCTGAATTGTTCCCATTCCTTAGCTTTCCCATCACACCTGTCCATTTGTTCAGGTGGTGACCACTGTGATTTTTTTTTTTTTCCCAAAAGAGTATACCTTGACCTCTTGAGGCCACATTACAGTAACTGTTGCTTTGCCAATCTTTTCACCCTGTCTCTTGGCATCCAGAGCACAGTTTTATTTCAGTCATATTGCAGCTGTTTACTATCCCTTGACTGTCATGCTTTTCCCAGCCTCCATGGCTTCCAACACTGGGAATGCCTACTGCATCAATATTTCTCCACCAGGAATGACAACCCTCCTGTCTCTTCAAGGATAAGTGGGAGATACATCATTCTTCAGGACTCCATTCAGTGACACCTCTTCCAGGAATCCTTGGCTGGTACCTTCCCAGTCTGATTTAGGTATGCTTTCTCTTGGCTGATCTAGCTCCCTGTACAATTACTTCTCTTAATTATATTGAAATTGTCTATGTTTATCTGACTTGTCCCTAGCTACTGAGTTGCTGGTTTTTTTTTTTTTAATGCCAATCAAGGGGGCATCTATTTCTATTTTTCCTGTGCACAGCACAAGAGAAGGTCTCACTAAACATTTGTTGAAAGTGAACTAGTATATCTATGTGACCACTGAAAGAAGAATAAAATTTGGCCATATTTGCTAAATTTGAGAAGTATCTGCAATGAAAAGGCATAGACAGAGAGCATTGTCACTTCAAAGAGGGCTAGATGTGTTTGGTGACATTAAACAATGACATGCTGTAAAATTGTCTTATCATCCACATGATTTATTTTTGAAATTGTCAACATTGCAGAATCACTGAACCTAGTTCTTCCTACGCCCCCCGGCTGAGAGTGAAGTTGCCTAACTTCTTCATTAGTAATCCATGTTGAACGTTCCCCCCTTTAGCCTCAGCACCTCACAGCTCCTCTGAAAGCCTTGGTCTTAGCATGGAGCCCCAGATGTATGCAGCCGCCCTTTGCACTGGTGATATTTTAATGGAGTTGTGCGGGAGAAGGGGTGTGTGCAACAGAATGCAGCAATGCCTTAAGCATTCTTCTTTCCCTTTCCATCCCATCAGGAATATTCTCTGTGAACAAATAAGACACAGCCATGGAGCACAGCAGAAGCATTTTCCACACTGCACACACTGAAGCAAGAATAGCCTTTGAAAGTGATCTGTTTTTCAGGGTGAAAGGAAACCAACAGCCACTGCCCAGGAAAAAAAATATATCTGTAGTATTTTTTAATATCAGTTTGATGAGATCTAGGTTATAAACACGTCTAGTGCCATGTAATTTGTAACATAATCTCATTGTCTGTTTATCTATCCATCCATCCACCCATTCATATGTATATAACATAGGCAGGAAATCTGGTGTCTGTTGCTAG